>NC_092379.1:58704072-59304072 GCF_030028105.1 Mobula birostris
CTTGGAGAGGTATATGGAGGGTGCGGCTTGGAGAGGTATATGGAGGGTGCAACTTGGAGAGGTATATGGAGGGTGCAACTTGGAGAGGTATATGGAGGGTGTGGCTTGGAGAGGTATATGGAGGGTGTGGCTTGGAGAGGTATATGGAGGGTGCAACTTGGAGAGGTATATGGAGGGTGTGGCTTGGAGGGTGCAGGCTTGGAGAGGTATATGGAGGGTGTGGCTTGGAGAGGTATATGGAGGGTGTGGCTTGGAGAGGTATATGGAGGGTGCAACTTGGAGAGGTATATGGAGGGGTGAGGCTTGGAGAGGTATATGGAGGGTGCTGGCTTGGAGAGGTATATGGAGGGTGCGGCTTGGAGAGGTATATGGAGGGTGCAGCTTGGAGAGGTATATGGAGGGTGTGGCTTGGAGAGGTATATGGAGGGTGCAACTTGGAGAGGTATATGGAGGGTGCAACTTGGAGAGGTATATGGAGGGTGTGGCTTGGAGAGGTATATGGAGGGTGTGGCTTGGAGAGGTATATGGAGGGTGCAACTTGGAGAGGTATATGGAGGGTGCAGAGCTTGGAGAGGTATATGGAGGGTGCGGCTTGGAGAGGTATATGGAGGGTGCAACTTGGAGAGGTATATGGAGGGTGCAACTTGGAGAGGTATATGGAGGGTGTGGCTTGGAGAGGTATATGGAGGGTGTGGCTTGGAGAGGTATATGGAGGGTGCAACTTGGAGAGGTATATGGAGGGTGCAACTTGGAGAGGTATATGGAGGGTGCAGGCTTGGAGAGGTATATGGAGGGTGTGCTTGGAGAGGTATATGGAGGGTGCAACTTGGAGAGGTATATGGAGGGTGCAACTTGGAGAGGTATATGGAGGGTGTGGCTTGGAGAGGTATATGGAGGGTGTGGCTTGGAGAGGTATATGGAGGGTGCAACTTGGAGAGGTATATGGAGGGTGCAGCTTGGAGAGGTATATGGAGGGTGTGGCTTGGAGAGGTATATGGAGGGTGTGGCTTGGAGAGGTATATGGAGGGTGCAACTTGGAGAGGTATATGGAGGGTGTGGCTTGGAGAGGTATATGGAGGGTGCAACTTGGAGAGGTATATGGAGGGTGCAACTTGGAGAGGTATATGGAGGGTGTGGCTTGGAGAGGTATATGGAGGGTGTGGCTTGGAGAGGTATATGGAGGGTGCAACTTGGAGAGGTATATGGAGGGTGCAACTTGGAGAGGTATATGGAGGGTGCTGGCTTGGAGAGGTATATGGAGGGTGTGGCTTGGAGAGGTATATGGAGGGTGCAACTTGGAGAGGTATATGGAGGGTGGCTTGGAGAGGTATATGGAGGGTGTGGCTTGGAGAGGTATATGGAGGGTGCGGCTTGGAGGGTATGAGGGGCTTGAGAGGTATATGGAGGGTGTGGCTTGGAGAGGTATATGGAGGGTGTGGCTTGGAGAGGTATATGGAGGGTGCAACTTGGAGAGGTATATGGAGGGTGCGGCTTGGAGAGGTATATGGAGGGTGCAACTTGGAGAGGTATATGGAGGGTGTGGCTTGGAGAGGTATATGGAGGGTGCAACTTGGAGAGGTATATGGAGGGTGCGGCTTGGAGAGGTATATGGAGGGTGTGGCTTGGAGAGGTATATGGAGGGTGCAACTTGGAGAGGTATATGGAGGGTGCAACTTGGAGAGGTATATGGAGGGTGCAACTTGGAGAGGTATATGGAGGGTGTGGCTTGGAGAGGTATATGGAGGGTGCAACTTGGAGAGGTATATGGAGGGTGTGGCTTGGAGAGATATATGGAGGGTGCGGCTTGGAGAGGTATATGGAGGGTGCAGCTTGGAGAGGTATATGGAGGGTGCAACTTGGAGAGGTATATGGAGGGTGCGGCTTGGAGGGGTATATGGAGGGTGCGGCTTGGAGAGGTATATGGAGGGTGCAACTTGGAGAGGTATATGGAGGGTGCAACTTGGAGAGGTATATGGAGGGTGTGGCTTGGAGAGGTATATGGAGGGTGTGGCTTGGAGAGGTATATGGAGGGTGCGGCTTGGAGAGGTATATGGAGGGTGCAACTTGGAGAGGTATATGGAGGGTGTGGCTTGGAGAGGTATATGGAGGGTGCGGCTTGGAGAGGTATATGGAGGGTGCGGCTTGGAGAGGTATATGGAGGGTGCAACTTGGAGAGGTATATGGAGGGTGTGGCTTGGAGAGGTATATGGAGGGTGTGGCTTGGAGAGGTATATGGAGGGTGCAACTTGGAGAGGTATATGGAGGGTGTGGCTTGGAGAGGTATATGGAGGGTGCAACTTGGAGAGGTATATGGAGGGTGTGGCTTGGAGAGGTATATGGAGGGTGCAACTTGGAGAGGTATATGGAGGGTGCGGCTTGGAGAGGTATATGGAGGGTGCAACTTGGAGAGGTATATGGAGGGTGCAACTTGGAGAGGTATATGGAGGGTGTGGCTTGGAGAGGTATATGGAGGGTGTGGCTTGGAGAGGTATATGGAGGGTGCAACTTGGAGAGGTATATGGAGGGTGCAACTTGGAGAGGTATATGGAGGGTGCAACTTGGAGAGGTATATGGAGGGTGTGGCTTGGAGAGGTATATGGAGGGTGTGGCTTGGAGAGGTATATGGAGGGTGCAACTTGGAGAGGTATATGGAGGGTGCGGCTTGGAGAGGTATATGGAGGGTGTGGCTTGGAGAGGTATATGGAGGGTGTGGCTTGGAGAGGTATATGGAGGGTGCAACTTGGAGAGGTATATGGAGGGTGTGGCTTGGAGAGGTATATGGAGGGTGCAACTTGGAGAGGTATATGGAGGGTGCAACTTGGAGAGGTATATGGAGGGTGTGGCTTGGAGAGGTATATGGAGGGTGTGGCTTGGAGAGGTATATGGAGGGTGCAACTTGGAGAGGTATATGGAGGGTGCAACTTGGAGAGGTATATGGAGGGTGCGGCTTGGAGAGGTATATGGAGGGTGCAACTTGGAGAGGTATATGGAGGGTGCAACTTGGAGAGGTATATGGAGGGTGTGCTTGGAGAGGTATATGGAGGGTGTGGCTTGGAGAGGTATATGGAGGGTGCAACTTGGAGAGGTATATGGAGGGTGCAACTTGGAGAGGTATATGGAGGGTGCAACTTGGAGAGGTATATGGAGGGTGTGGCTTGGAGAGGTATATGGAGGGTGCAACTTGGAGAGGTATATGGAGGGTGCAACTTGGAGAGGTATATGGAGGGTGTGGCTTGGAGAGGTATATGGAGGGTGTGGCTTGGAGAGGTATATGGAGGGTGCAACTTGGAGAGGTATATGGAGGGTGCGGCTTGGAGAGGTATATGGAGGGTGTGGCTTGGAGAGGTATATGGAGGGTGTGGCTTGGAGAGGTATATGGAGGGTGCAACTTGGAGAGGTATATGGAGGGTGTGGCTTGGAGAGGTATATGGAGGGTGCAACTTGGAGAGGTATATGGAGGGTGCAACTTGGAGAGGTATATGGAGGGTGTGGCTTGGAGAGGTATATGGAGGGTGTGGCTTGGAGAGGTATATGGAGGGTGCAACTTGGAGAGGTATATGGAGGGTGCAACTTGGAGAGGTATATGGAGGGTGCGGCTTGGAGAGGTATATGGAGGGTGTGGCTTGGAGAGGTATATGGAGGGTGCAACTTGGAGAGGTATATGGAGGGTGCAACTTGGAGAGGTATATGGAGGGTGTGGCTTGGAGAGGTATATGGAGGGTGCGGCTTGGAGAGGTATATGGAGGGTGTGGCTTGGAGAGGTATATGGAGGGTGTGGCTTGGAGAGGTATATGGAGGGTGCAACTTGGAGAGGTATATGGAGGGTGCGGCTTGGAGAGGTATATGGAGGGTGCAACTTGGAGAGGTATATGGAGGGTGTGGCTTGGAGAGGTATATGGTGGGTGCAACTTGGAGAGGTATATGGAGGGTGCGGCTTGGAGAGGTATATGGAGGGTGTGGCTTGGAGAGGTATATGGAGGGTGCAACTTGGAGAGGTATATGGAGGGTGCAACTTGGAGAGGTATATGGAGGGTGCGGCTTGGAGAGGTATATGGAGGGTGCGGCTTGGAGAGGTATATGGAGGGTGCAACTTGGAGAGGTATATGGAGGGTGTGGCTTGGAGAGGTATATGGAGGGTGCAACTTGGAGAGGTATATGGAGGGTGCAACTTGGAGAGGTATATGGAGGGTGCGGCTTGGAGAGGTATATGGAGGGTGTGGCTTGGAGAGGTATATGGAGGGTGCAACTTGGAGAGGTATATGGAGGGTGCAACTTGGAGAGGTATATGGAGGGTGCGGCTTGGAGAGGTATATGGAGGGTGTGGCTTGGAGAGGTATATGGAGGGTGTGGCTTGGAGAGGTATATGGAGGGTGCAACTTGGAGAGGTATATGGAGGGTGCGGCTTGGAGAGGTATATGGAGGGTGCAACTTGGAGAGGTATATGGAGGGTGTGGCTTGGAGAGGTATATGGAGGGTGCAACTTGGAGAGGTATATGGAGGGTGCGGCTTGGAGAGGTATATGGAGGGTGTGGCTTGGAGAGGTATATGGAGGGTGCAACTTGGAGAGGTATATGGAGGGTGCAACTTGGAGAGGTATATGGAGGGTGCGGCTTGGAGAGGTATATGGAGGGTGCAACTTGGAGAGGTATATGGAGGGTGTGGCTTGGAGAGGTATATGGAGGGTGCGGCTTGGAGAGGTATATGGAGGGTGCAACTTGGAGAGGTATATGGAGGGTGCAACTTGGAGAGGTATATGGAGGGTGCGGCTTGGAGAGGTATATGGAGGGTGCAACTTGGAGAGGTATATGGAGGGTGCAACTTGGAGGGGTATATGGAGGGTGCAACTTGGAGAGGTATATGGAGGGTGCAACTTGGAGAGGTATATGGAGGGTGCGGCTTGGAGAGGTATATGGAGGGTGTGGCTTGGAGAGGTATATGGAGGGTGCAACTTGGAGAGGTATATGGAGGGTGCAACTTGGAGAGGTATATGGAGGGTGCAACTTGGAGAGGTATATGGAGGGTGTGGCTTGGAGAGGTATATGGAGGGTGCAACTTGGAGAGGTATATGGAGGGTGTGGCTTGGAGAGGTATATGGAGGGTGCGGCTTGGAGAGGTATATGGAGGGTGCGGCTTGGAGAGGTATATGGAGGGTGTGGCTTGGAGAGGTATATGGAGGGTGTGGCTTGGAGAGGTATATGGAGGGTGCAACTTGGAGAGGTATATGGAGGGTGCGGCTTGGAGAGGTATATGGAGGGTGCAACTTGGAGAGGTATATGGAGGGTGTGGCTTGGAGAGGTATATGGAGGGTGCAACTTGGAGAGGTATATGGAGGGTGCGGCTTGGAGAGGTATATGGAGGGTGTGGCTTGGAGAGGTATATGGAGGGTGCAACTTGGAGAGGTATATGGAGGGTGCAACTTGGAGAGGTATATGGAGGGTGCGGCTTGGAGAGGTATATGGAGGGTGCGGCTTGGAGAGGTATATGGAGGGTGCAACTTGGAGAGGTATATGGAGGGTGTGGCTTGGAGAGGTATATGGAGTGTGTGGCTTGGAGAGGTATATGGAGGGTGCAACTTGGAGAGGTATATGGAGGGTGCAACTTGGAGAGGTATATGGAGGGTGCGGCTTGGAGAGGTATATGGAGGGTGTGGCTTGGAGAGGTATATGGAGGGTGCAACTTGGAGAGGTATATGGAGGGTGTGGCTTGGAGAGGTATATGGAGGGTGCGGCTTGGAGAGGTATATGGAGGGTGCGGCTTGGAGAGGTATATGGAGGGTGTGGCTTGGAGAGGTATATGGAGGGTGTGGCTTGGAGAGGTATATGGAGGGTGCAACTTGGAGAGGTATATGGAGGGTGCGGCTTGGAGAGGTATATGGAGGGTGCAACTTGGAGAGGTATATGGAGGGTGTGGCTTGGAGAGGTATATGGAGGGTGCAACTTGGAGAGGTATATGGAGGGTGCGGCTTGGAGAGGTATATGGAGGGTGTGGCTTGGAGAGGTATATGGAGGGTGCAACTTGGAGAGGTATATGGAGGGTGCAACTTGGAGAGGTATATGGAGGGTGCGGCTTGGAGAGGTATATGGAGGGTGCGGCTTGGAGAGGTATATGGAGGGTGCAACTTGGAGAGGTATATGGAGGGTGTGGCTTGGAGAGGTATATGGAGGGTGCAACTTGGAGAGGTATATGGAGGGTGCAACTTGGAGAGGTATATGGAGGGTGCGGCTTGGAGAGGTATATGGAGGGTGTGGCTTGGAGAGGTATATGGAGGGTGCAACTTGGAGAGGTATATGGAGGGTGCAACTTGGAGAGGTATATGGAGGGTGCGGCTTGGAGAGGTATATGGAGGGTGTGGCTTGGAGAGGTATATGGAGGGTGTGGCTTGGAGAGGTATATGGAGGGTGCAACTTGGAGAGGTATATGGAGGGTGCGGCTTGGAGAGGTATATGGAGGGTGCAACTTGGAGAGGTATATGGAGGGTGTGGCTTGGAGAGGTATATGGAGGGTGCAACTTGGAGAGGTATATGGAGGGTGCGGCTTGGAGAGGTATATGGAGGGTGTGGCTTGGAGAGGTATATGGAGGGTGCAACTTGGAGAGGTATATGGAGGGTGCAACTTGGAGAGGTATATGGAGGGTGCGGCTTGGAGAGGTATATGGAGGGTGCAACTTGGAGAGGTATATGGAGGGTGTGGCTTGGAGAGGTATATGGAGGGTGCGGCTTGGAGAGGTATATGGAGGGTGCAACTTGGAGAGGTATATGGAGGGTGCAACTTGGAGAGGTATATGGAGGGTGCGGCTTGGAGAGGTATATGGAGGGTGCAACTTGGAGAGGTATATGGAGGGTGCAACTTGGAGGGGTATATGGAGGGTGCAACTTGGAGAGGTATATGGAGGGTGCAACTTGGAGAGGTATATGGAGGGTGCGGCTTGGAGAGGTATATGGAGGGTGTGGCTTGGAGAGGTATATGGAGGGTGCAACTTGGAGAGGTATATGGAGGGTGCAACTTGGAGAGGTATATGGAGGGTGCAACTTGGAGAGGTATATGGAGGGTGTGGCTTGGAGAGGTATATGGAGGGTGCAACTTGGAGAGGTATATGGAGGGTGTGGCTTGGAGAGGTATATGGAGGGTGCGGCTTGGAGATGTATATGGAGGGTGCGGCTTGGAGAGGTATATGGAGGGTGTGGCTTGGAGAGGTATATGGAGGGTGCAACTTGGAGAGGTATATGGAGGGTGCGGCTTGGAGAGGTATATGGAGGGTGCAACTTGGAGAGGTATATGGAGGGTGCAACTTGGAGAGGTATATGGAGGGTGTGGCTTGGAGAGGTATATGGAGGGTGCAACTTGGAGAGGTATATGGAGGGTGCGGCTTGGAGAGGTATATGGAGGGTGCGGCTTGGAGAGGTATATGGAGGGTGCGGCTTGGAGAGGTATATGGAGGGTGTGGCTTGGAGAGGTATATGGAGGGTGCGGCTTGGAGAGGTATATGGAGGGTGCAACTTGGAGAGGTATATGGAGGGTGTGGCTTGGAGAGGTATATGGAGGGTGCAACTTGGAGAGGTATATGGAGGGTGCGGCTTGGAGAGGTATATGGAGGGTGCAACTTGGAGAGGTATATGGAGGGTGTGGCTTGGAGAGGTATATGGAGGGTGTGGCTTGGAGAGGTATATGGAGGGTGCGGCTTGGAGAGGTATATGGAGGGTGCAACTTGGAGAGGTATATGGAGGGTGCGGCTTGGAGAGGTATATGGAGGGTGTGGCTTGGAGAGGTATATGGAGGGTGCGGCTTGGAGAGGTATATGGACGGTGTGGCTTGGAGAGGTATATGGAGGGTGCAACTTGGAGAGGTATATGGAGGGTGCGGCTTGGAGAGGTATATGGAGGGTGCAACTTGGAGAGGTATATGGAGGGTGCAACTTGGAGAGGTATATGGAGGGTGTGGCTTGGAGAGGTATATGGAGGGTGCAACTTGGAGAGGTATATGGAGGGTGCGGCTTGGAGAGGTATATGGAGGGTGCGGCTTGGAGAGGTATATGGAGGGTGCGGCTTGGAGAGGTATATGGAGGGTGTGGCTTGGAGAGGTATATGGAGGGTGCGGCTTGGAGAGGTATATGGAGGGTGCAACTTGGAGAGGTATATGGAGGGTGTGGCTTGGAGAGGTATATGGAGGGTGCAACTTGGAGAGGTATATGGAGGGTGCGGCTTGGAGAGGTATATGGAGGGTGCAACTTGGAGAGGTATATGGAGGGTGTGGCTTGGAGAGGTATATGGAGGGTGTGGCTTGGAGAGGTATATGGAGGGTGCGGCTTGGAGAGGTATATGGAGGGTGCGGCTTGGAGAGGTATATGGAGGGTGTGGCTTGGAGAGGTATATGGAGGGTGCGGCTTGGAGAGGTATATGGAGGGTGCAACTTGGAGAGGTATATGGAGGGTGCAACTTGGAGAGGTATATGGAGGGTGCAACTTGGAGAGGTATATGGAGGGTGCAACTTGGAGAGGTATATGGAGGGTGCGGCTTGGAGAGGTATATGGAGGGTGCAACTTGGAGAGGTATATGGAGGGTGCAACTTGGAGAGGTATATGGAGGGTGCAACTTGGAGAGGTATATGGAGGGTGTGGCTTGGAGAGGTATATGGAGGGTGCAACTTGGAGAGGTATATGGAGGGTGCAACTTGGAGAGGTATATGGAGGGTGCGGCTTGGAGAGGTATATGGAGGGTGCAACTTGGAGAGGTATATGGAGGGTGCAACTTGGAGAGGTATATGGAGGGTGCAACTTGGAGAGGTATATGGAGGGTGCAACTTGGAGAGGTATATGGAGGGTGCAACTTGGAGAGGTATATGGAGGGTGCAACTTGGAGAGGTATATGGAGGGTGCAACTTGGAGAGGTATATGGAGGGTGCAACTTGGAGAGGTATATGGAGGGTGTGGCTTGGAGAGGTATATGGAGGGTGCAACTTGGAGAGGTATATGGAGGGTGCAACTTGGAGAGGTATATGGAGGGTGTGGCTTGGAGAGGTATATGGAGGGTGCGGCTTGAAGAGGTATATGGAGGGTGCAACTTGGAGAGGTATATGGAGGGTGCGGCTTGGAGAGGTATATGGAGGGTGCGGCTTGGAGAGGTATATGGAGGGTGCGGCTTGGAGAGGTATATGGAGGGTGCAACTTGGAGAGGTATATGGAGGGTGTGGCTTGGAGAGGTATATGGAGGGTGCAACTTGGAGAGGTATATGGAGGGTGCGGCTTGGAGAGGTATATGGAGGGTGCGGCTTGGAGAGGTATATGGAGGGTGCGGCTTGGAGAGGTATATGGAGGGTGTGGCTTGGAGAGGTATATGGAGGGTGCGGCTTGGAGAGGTATATGGAGGGTGCAACTTGGAGAGGTATATGGAGGGTGTGGCTTGGAGAGGTATATGGAGGGTGCAACTTGGAGAGGTATATGGAGGGTGCGGCTTGGAGAGGTATATGGAGGGTGCAACTTGGAGAGGTATATGGAGGGTGCGGCTTGGAGAGGTATATGGAGGGTGTGGCTTGGAGAGGTATATGGAGGGTGCGGCTTGGAGAGGTATATGGAGGGTGCAACTTGGAGAGGTATATGGAGGGTGCGGCTTGGAGAGGTATATGGAGGGTGTGGCTTGGAGAGGTATATGGAGGGTGCGGCTTGGAGAGGTATATGGAGGGTGCAACTTGGAGAGGTATATGGAGGGTGCAACTCGGAGAGGTATATGGAGGGTGCAACTTGGAGAGGTATATGGAGGGTGCAACTTGGAGAGGTATATGGAGGGTGCGGCTTGGAGAGGTATATGGAGGGTGCAACTTGGAGAGGTATATGGAGGGTGCAACTTGGAGAGGTATATGGAGGGTGCAACTTGGAGAGGTATATGGAGGGTGCGGCTTGGAGAGGTATATGGAGGGTGCAACTTGGAGAGGTATATGGAGGGTGCAACTTGGAGAGGTATATGGAGGGTGCGGCTTGGAGAGGTATATGGAGGGTGCAACTTGGAGAGGTATATGGAGGGTGCAACTTGGAGAGGTATATGGAGGGTGCAACTTGGAGAGGTATATGGAGGGTGCAACTTGGAGAGGTATATGGAGGGTGCAACTTGGAGAGGTATATGGAGGGTGCAACTTGGAGAGGTATATGGAGGGTGCAACTTGGAGAGGTATATGGAGGGTGCAACTTGGAGAGGTATATGGAGGGTGTGGCTTGGAGAGGTATATGGAGGGTGCAACTTGGAGAGGTATATGGAGGGTGCAACTTGGAGAGGTATATGGAGGGTGTGGCTTGGAGAGGTATATGGAGGGTGTGGCTTGGAGAGGTATATGGAGGGTGCAACTTGGAGAGGTATATGGAGGGTGTGGCTTGGAGAGGTATATGGAGGGTGCGGCTTGGAGAGGTATATGGAGGGTGCGGCTTGGAGAGGTATATGGAGGGTGCAACTTGGAGAGGTATATGGAGGGTGTGGCTTGGAGAGGTATATGGAGGGTGCAACTTGGAGAGGTATATGGAGGGTGCGGCTTGGAGAGGTATATGGAGGGTGTGGCTTGGAGAGGTATATGGAGGGTGCAACTTGGAGAGGTATATGGAGGGTGCAACTTGGAGAGGTATATGGAGGGTGTGGCTTGGAGAGGTATATGGAGGGTGCGGCTTGGAGAGGTATATGGAGGGTGCGGCTTGGAGAGGTATATGGAGGGTGCGGCTTGGAGAGGTATATGGAGGGTGCAACTTGGAGAGGTATATGGAGGGTGCGGCTTGGAGAGATATATGGAGGGTGTGGCTTGGAGAGGTATATGGAGGGTGTGGCTTGGAGAGATATATGGAGGGTGCAACTTGGAGAGGTATATGGAGGGTGTGGCTTGGAGAGGTATATGGAGGGTGCAACTTGGAGAGGTATATGGAGGGTGCAACTTGGAGAGGTATATGGAGGGTGTGGCTTGGAGAGGTATATGGAGGGTGCGGCTTGGAGAGGTATATGGAGGGTGCAACTTGGAGAGGTATATGGAGGGTGCAACTTGGAGAGGTATATGGAGGGTGTGGCTTGGAGAGGTATATGGAGGGTGCAACTTGGAGAGGTATATGGAGGGTGCAACTTGGAGAGGTATATGGAGGGTGCGGCTTGGAGAGGTATATGGAGGGTGCAACTTGGAGAGGTATATGGAGGGTGTGGCTTGGAGAGGTATATGGAGGGTGTGGCTTGGAGAGGTATATGGAGGGTGTGGCTTGGAGAGGTATATGGAGGGTGTGGCTTGGAGAGGTATATGGAGGGTGTGGCTTGGAGAGGTATATGGAGGGTGCGGCTTGGAGAGGTATATGGAGGGTGTGGCTTGGAGAGGTATATGGAGGGTGTGGCTTGGAGAGGTATATGGAGGGTGCGGCTTGGAGAGGTATATGGAGGGTGCAACTTGGAGAGGTATATGGAGGGTGCAACTTGGAGAGGTATATGGAGGGTGTGGCTTGGAGAGGTATATGGAGGGTGTGGCTTGGAGAGATATATGGAGGGTGTGGCTTGGAGAGGTATATGGAGGGTGCAACTTGGAGAGGTATATGGAGGGTGTGGCTTGGAGAGGTATATGGAGGGTGTGGCTTGGAGAGGTATATGGAGGGTGCGGCTTGGAGAGGTATATGGAGGGTGCAACTTGGAGAGGTATATGGAGGGTGTGGCTTGGAGAGGTATATGGAGGGTGTGGCTTGGAGAGGTATATGGAGGGTGCGGCTTGGAGAGGTATATGGAGGGTGCGGCTTGGAGAGGTATATGGAGGGTGTGGCTTGGAGAGGTATATGGAGGGTGCGGCTTGGAGAGGTATATGGAGGGTGCAACTTGGAGAGGTATATGGAGGGTGCAACTTGGAGAGGTATATGGAGGGTGCAACTTGGAGAGGTATATGGAGGGTGCGGCTTGGAGAGGTATATGGAGGGTGTGGCTTGGAGAGGTATATGGAGGGTGCAACTTGGAGAGGTATATGGAGGGTGCAACTTGGAGAGGTATATGGAGGGTGCAACTTGGAGAGGTATATGGAGGGTGCGGCTTGGAGAGGTATATGGAGGGTGCAACTTGGAGAGGTATATGGAGGGTGCAACTTGGAGAGATATATGGAGGGTGTGGCTTGGAGAGGTATATGGAGGGTGTGGCTTGGAGAGATATATGGAGGGTGCAACTTGGAGAGGTATATGGAGGGTGTGGCTTGGAGAGGTATATGGAGGGTGCGGCTTGGAGAGGTATATGGAGGGTGCGGCTTGGAGAGGTATATGGAGGGTGCAACTTGGAGAGGTATATGGAGGGTGCAACTTGGAGAGGTATATGGAGGGTGTGGCTTGGAGAGGTATATGGAGGGTGTGGCTTGGAGAGGTATATGGAGGGTGTGGCTTGGAGAGGTATATGGAGGGTGCAACTTGGAGAGGTATATGGAGGGTGTGGCTTGGAGAGGTATATGGAGGGTGCAACTTGGAGAGGTATATGGAGGGTGTGGCTTGGAGAGGTATATGGAGGGTGCAACTTGGAGAGGTATATGGAGGGTGTGGCTTGGAGAGGTATATGGAGGGTGCAACTTGGAGAGGTATATGGAGGGTGCAACTTGGAGAGGTATATGGAGGGTGCAACTTGGAGAGGTATATGGAGGGTGTGGCTTGGAGAGGTATATGGAGGGTGCGGCTTGGAGAGGTATATGGAGGGTGCAACTTGGAGAGGTATATGGAGGGTGCAACTTGGAGAGGTATATGGAGGGTGCGGCTTGGAGAGGTATATGGAGGGTGCAACTTGGAGAGGTATATGGAGGGTGCAACTTGGAGAGGTATATGGAGGGTGTGGCTTGGAGAGGTATATGGAGGGTGCGGCTTGGAGAGATATATGGAGGGTGCAACTTGGAGAGGTATATGGAGGGTGCAACTTGGAGAGGTATATGGAGGGTGTGGCTTGGAGAGGTATATGGAGGGTGCAACTTGGAGAGGTATATGGAGGGTGCGGCTTGGAGAGGTATATGGAGGGTGTGGCTTGGAGAGGTATATGGAGGGTGTGGCTTGGAGAGGTATATGGAGGGTGCAACTTGGAGAGGTATATGGAGGGTGTGGCTTGGAGAGGTATATGGAGGGTGTGGCTTGGAGAGGTATATGGAGGGTGCAACTTGGAGAGGTATATGGAGGGTGCAACTTGGAGAGGTATATGGAGGGTGTGGCTTGGAGAGGTATATGGAGGGTGCAACTTGGAGAGGTATATGGAGGGTGCAACTTGGAGAGGTATATGGAGGGTGCAACTTGGAGAGGTATATGGAGGGTGCAACTTGGAGAGGTATATGGAGGGTGCAACTTGGAGAGGTATATGGAGGGTGCAACTTGGAGAGGTATATGGAGGGTGCGGCTTGGAGAGGTATATGGAGGGTGTGGCTTGGAGAGGTATATGGAGGGTGCGGCTTGGAGAGGTATATGGAGGGTGCAACTTGGAGAGGTATATGGAGGGTGCAACTTGGAGAGGTATATGGAGGGTGCAACTTGGAGAGGTATATGGAGGGTGTGGCTTGGAGAGGTATATGGAGGGTGCGGCTTGGAGAGATATATGGAGGGTGCAACTTGGAGAGGTATATGGAGGGTGCAACTTGGAGAGGTATATGGAGGGTGTGGCTTGGAGAGGTATATGGAGGGTGCAACTTGGAGAGGTATATGGAGGGTGCAACTTGGAGAGGTATATGGAGGGTGCAACTTGGAGAGGTATATGGAGGGTGCAACTTGGAGAGGTATATGGAGGGTGCAACTTGGAGAGGTATATGGAGGGTGCAACTTGGAGAGGTATATGGAGGGTGCAACTTGGAGAGGTATATGGAGGGTGCAACTTGGAGAGGTATATGGAGGGTGTGGCTTGGAGAGGTATATGGAGGGTGTGGCTTGGAGAGGTATATGGAGGGTGCAACTTGGAGAGGTATATGGAGGGTGTGGCTTGGAGAGGTATATGGAGGGTGTGGCTTGGAGAGGTATATGGAGGGTGCAACTTGGAGAGGTATATGGAGGGTGTGGCTTGGAGAGGTATATGGAGGGTGCGGCTTGGAGAGATATATGGAGGGTGCGGCTTGGAGAGGTATAGGCTGGATGGTGGGAAATGGAAACTAGCAAGATGGGTACTGTGCTCAGTGTAGACTCATTGGGCCAAAGGGCCTGTTTCAGAGTCAACGACTCAAAATGGTATTTTTTATAAACCATTTTCAAGTCTTAAAATATCCAAATCATCTTGTGGAGATTTTAACTACATTCATTGGCATAGTGATTATCAATACACCTCAACATAATAATCTGCAAAGTTCTTTGGGATATCGGAGATGTACATCTTGATCATTTCTGTATCATGTGCTAAAATATTGTTAACATAATTAAAATGCAGTCCAAAATCATCCCAGCTTTCAGCGTATTACAATGCCAACTGCATGTTTAATTGAATTCAAGTGAATGCAGATATCTTAAGATCATGAAAAGAACTGCAGTAGTGAAAGGCTTGGAATTCCTTCCTTCCCTTTATTTGAGTGAATAGTCTTGGAGAAGGTTTGTGAAGAACATTGGCACCAAGAAAGAACAAAGTTCAAAGTTTAAGTAAAATATATTGTCAAAGTGCATGCATGTCACCACATACAACTCCGAGAAACTTTTTCCTGTGGGCATATTCAGCAATCTATAGAACAGCAACTATAAACAGGATCAATGAAAGAGCAAGTAGAACGTAAAAGTCAACAGACTGTGCAAATGTAAATATGAATAAATAGCAATAAATAACCAGAGCACGAAAAATCAAAACAAAGATTCCTTATAGTGAGATCATTGGTTGTGGGAACACCAGAAATAGAATGAGTGTAATTATCCTCTTTTGTTGAAGAGACTGATGGCTGAGGGGTAGTCACTGTTCTTGAACCTAGAAGTGTGAGTCCTGAGGCACCTGTACCTTCTACCTGATGGTAGCAGTGAGAAAAGAGCATGACCAGGGTGGTGAGGATCTTTGTTGACGGATGCTGCTTTCCTGCAATAGCGTTTCATGTAGATGTGCTCACTGGTTGGGAGGGTTTTACCCATGACGTACTGGGCTGAATCCACTACTTTCTATAGGACTTTCCTCTCAAAGGCGTTGGAGTTCCCATACCAGGCCATAATGCAGCCAGTAAGCACACTTTCCACCACACATCTATAGAAGTTTGTCAGGATTTTTGATGACATGCCAACTGTCCGCAGACTCCTGAGGAAGTAGAGATGCTGCCGTGCTTTCTTCACAATAACACTTATATGATGGGTCCAGGGCGATTCCTCTGAGATAGTGACACCCAGGAATTTAAAGTTCCTGACCCTCTGATCCTCCAGTGATTACTGGCTCATGGACTCTGATTTCCTTCTCCTGAAGTTCTTTGGTGTTAATGACATTGAGTGAGAGGCTGATGTAATGACACCACTCAGCCAAATTTTCAATGTCTCTCCTGTATGCTGAGTCATCACCATCTTTGATACAGCCCACAACAGTAAACTTGAATATTGTGTTTGTTATATTGGTGTTAAATTGCATTCAATGTGGCAGCACATCTGTGTGTTCATATTAATCTTTATAATGAAGGAAATTCTCACAAGATGCTTATACATTATTCTTTTTTTTATATGTGGTACATTACCATAAACTAATTTTTAATACTTACAGTATCTGATTATACTCAGATCCATTGTAAATTCTGAACATACAATTTTCTATTTAACCATTCAAATATGAAAATATTAAACTAAGCAAAAGAAGTAAACTGCTTCTGGTAATAACTTACAGCTTTTTCTAAAATTTGGCATCAATCAGTCTTGCAGAACAGGGGAAAGGGTCTTTTTTTAAGTTTCTGTGGTGTTAATGTGATAAAGTTATCTGTTACATTATGTTGCACCAGGCTCAAGAGAAGGTCCACAGAAAGCAATCTTAATATGACACTCTGAAGGATAAGATCTCAGATTTGTACTTTTATTTTTTAATGCGCAATATATCGCCTAGCAATAAGAAATGCTGAGAGATTAAATGAGCCATCAAGGTGTTTTTTAAATGTAGTTTTATACAACCATGCTGAACCTAATGTGAAAATTATGTCACCTGTGAACACCAATCATAACCAATGTCATTTTACAATCAACACACATCAAAGTTGCTGGTGAACGCAGCAGGCCAAGCAGCATCTGTAGGAAGAGGTGCAGTCGACGTTTCAGGCCAAGACCTTTCGTCAGGACTTGTGCTTTAGTACAAAGGTTTCAAAAGTACATTTAATGTCAGAGAAGTGTATACAATATACACCCTGAAATGCTTTTTCTTTGCAACCATCCATGAAAACAGAGGAATGCCACAAAGAATGAATAGCAGTTAAATGTTGGAACCCTAAAGTCCCCCCCACCCAGCACCCCTCCCTCCCTTCTGGTCATAAATGGCAGCAAGGCAACAATTCTCTCTACCCCCCAGCAAAAAAAGCATCGTGCGCACTCAAGTGTGAGCAAAGCAACAGCAAAGACACAGACTTGCAGTTAATCCAAAGACTTCATGTTTCACCTGGTATTCAGCATACCACAGGCTCTCTCTCTCTCTCTCTCTCTCTCACTCTCCTCTCTCCCCCTAATAAGAAAGAAAGAGATGTCTCTGTTTCACAGTGAGAGGGGAGACATAACAAACAGCTTGCTGGTTTACGATGTTAAAAGTCCATTGCATCACTTTTTCCGAGCTCTGTGCCCAAAGATCTCGGGTCTCTAGGCACACAGCCAGAGATCTTCTGTCTCCAATGACACGTGGATCTCCTGCAGAAGCACTGACCTCTGATCCCCCTGTCTCCAGAGACACGAAACCTCGGTCTTCTGAAGGCGAGCGAAGCTCTTAGGCCAAGCCCTTGGAGTGCCAAACAACAGCCATTTGTGAAACCCTGAGAACAAGTCCCATTCCCACAAAGAACCGAAGTCAGCATGTAACCCCAGGTCAGGATCTTCAAAAGAACACTGAAAGGGTAAAATTGAGATATTAAAGATAGAAATAGAGCTGTTTCCGAAGATGCAAACTAAGGAGTCACCGTTAGGCACCATTAATTGTCCTACACTTGGGGATTATACTGAAAATATTGTAAGTTTAGCTTTGGTGTGACATTAAAGTCCAACTTTAAATGCACTGAACTCTATGGTAGGGAGACACTTATTCTAACTTAAGTAGATGCCAGTATTTACAGGTGGAGAATCAGAGATTCGGGTCCCTCCAGTGAAGAGGTTACAGAGGATCTATATGTGCAAAACATCTATATCCTCAAATGGAAACATTTTCACTGTAATAATGTGGAAGATAGATTTATAGAGTATAACAAGACATTATAAGACCATAAAACCACAGGACATAGGAGCAGAATCCAGCCATTAGGCGCATCGAATCTGCTCCCCCATTTGATCATAGCTGATTAATTTCCCTCTCAACTCCATTCTCCCACCTTCTCCCTGTAATCTTTCACACACTGAATTAACAAGAACCTATCAAACTCCACCTTAAATACACCCAATGACCTGTCCTCCACAGCAGCCATTGTCAATGAATTCCACAGATTCACCATCCTCTGACTAAAGAAATCCTTCCTCATCTCCATTCTAAATGATTGCTTCTCTATTCTGAGGTTTTGCCCTAGTCCTAGACTCTGCCACTACAGAAAACAGCCTCTCTACATCCACCCTATCTTGCCCTTTCAACATTTGATAGGTTTCAATGAGATCCCTCCCCATTTTTCTAAATTCCAGTGAGTACAGGCCCAGAGCCATCAAATTCTCCTCATACGATAAGCCTCTAATTCCCAGAAACAATGTTGTGAATCTCCTTTGAACCCCCTCCAGTTTCAGCACATCCTTTCTTAGATAACAGATCCAAAACTGCTCACGATACTCCAACTGAGGCCTCACCAGTGCCTTATAAAGCCTCAACATTACATCCTTGTTCTTATAGAAACATAGAAACACAGATAACTTCACATTTATCCACATTAAATTGCATCTGCCATGAATTTGCCCACTCACCCAACCTATCCAAGTCACCCTGCATCCTCTTAGCAACCTCCTCACAGCTAACACTGCCACCCAGCTTCGTGTCATCCGCAAACTTGTTCTAGTCCTCCTGAAATGAGTGCTAACGTCACATTTGCCTTCCTCACCACAGGCTCAACCTGCAAGTTAACCAAAAGGGAATCCTGCACAAGGACTCCCATGTCCCTTTGCATCTTGGATTTTTGAATTTTCTTCCTGTTTAGAAAATAGTTTATGCTGTTATTCCTTCTACCAAACGGCATGACCATACACTTCCCGACACTGTATTCCACTGCACCTGCTTTGCCCATTCTCCTAATCTGTCAAAGTCCTTCTGCAGCTTCCCTGTTTCCTCAACACTGCATGCACATTCACCTATCTTTATATCATGCACAAACTTGGCCACAAAGCCATCAATTCCATCATCCAAATCTTGACCTATAACGTAAAAAGAAATAGTCCCAACATAGACACCTGTGGAACACCACTAATCACCAGCAGCCAATCATAAAAGGCTTCTTTTATTCCCACTCTTTGCCTCCTGCCCATCAGCCACTGCTCCATTCATGCTAGCATTTGTTCTGGAATACCATGGCCTCTTATCTTGCTAAGCAGCTTCATATGTGGCATCTTGTCAAAGGTCTTCTGAAATTCCAAGTACACAATATCCATCAATTCTCCTTTCTCTACCCTACTTGTTATTTCTTCAAAGAATTCCAACAGATTTGTCAGGCAAGATATTCCCTTAAAAAAACCATGCCTTCAAGTTCCCTGAAGTCTCATCCTTAACAATGGACTCCAACATCTTCCCAGCCTGTGAGGTCAGACTAACCAGCTTTTGTCTGCCTCCCTCCCTTCTTGAAGAGTGGAGTGGTGTTATCTTGGATCACAGGTAAACAAGATGGTGAAAAAAGCATCTGACACCCTTGGCATGTCAACAGTCAGAGCAACAGGGGACCTAATGCCCATCCCTGCAGTATACCATTGAAACAGAGCTCCACTCTGATAAGCAGTCCTCCATTATTACTCTCTGGATTCTTCCACGAAGCTAAGTTTTATCTAGCTTGCTGGCTTTCTCTGGATCCCATGTGGTGAAACCAACCATATGTGACTAAAAGTCCAACTGATCTATATCCCATTCTGTCCTATGGAAACCATCTACACCATTCATGATGCCAACAATCTTTATGTTATCTGCAAGCTTACTAATGCACCTGTCTATGTTTTAATCCAAATCATGTATCGCAAACAACAAAGATCGCAATAAGGATCCCTGTGCAACATCACTAGTCATGAACCTCCAGCCAATATAAGACCCATTGGCAACTACTCTCCACCTTCACTATTGGTAAGCCAATTCTGAATCCAAATGGTGAAGTCACATGCAGCCATGCACCATAATCTTCTGACTGAGTTTATCATGAGTGACCTTGTCATAAATCTTACTAAATTCCATGTATATAACATGCACAGCTCTATTTTTATAAATCACCTTCACTATCTCCTAGAAAACCTGAATTATATCAGTAATATATGACCTGCTCCTCAAAAAGACAGGCAGAATGTACCTAATTAGGCCATAATTTTCCAAATCCTCATAAATCCTCTCCCTAAGAATCCTCTCAAATAGCTTCCTTACTATAGACACTTGTTTCCAGTATAATCCCTATTTAACATCTTGAACAATGGAAAAACGTTAGTTTCTCATTAGTCCTCCAAGGCCTCACCTTTGTTTAGAGTCGTTGAAGGTAAGGGCCCCAGCAATCTCATTGTTTACCTCTGTCTGTAACCTGAAGTATATCGCATCAGGCCCTGGGGACATAGCCAGCTGATTGTTCTTCAAGGGAACCAACACCACCTATTTCTATTTCTTCATCTATATTTATTCAATTAAGAGCAAGGTCTGCACAGAGGACTCAAATACTTCCTGTGTGATCCACATAGTGGTTAGCTATATCCTTTCTGCTAGCTATCAGAAAGCTTTCTGTTAAGCTATCATATGGTCCCTTCCCTCAACATGAAGACCTCAGCTTCACAGATACACCACAATGCCTTCAGCTGCTACTCCAGCTCCAGAACACGGTGTCCTCCTGCTAGACCTAGTGACACCTCCTGGACAGGCAATTCATAAATTTCCTTCTGACAGGGAGATCGTGCAGTCCATGGTGTCAATGCCCTAACGACTCTGTAATATCCCTTACACTGCCATTAATATTATCTGGGATATTTCATGTGGAAAAATTTAGATTGGCCAATCGAACCAGTAATCAGTATGTCTTTGGTTGTGGGCGAAATAACAGGATCCATGCTGCCAACCCTCTGCAGACCTCTCACAGACTGCACTGGAGATCATAACCCAGCTTGACTCACTGAAGTTGAGAGACAGCTGCTCAACCTTAGCAGTGCTAGACCATCCACCATGTCACCGGAATACCGGAAGTGTCCACGACTTCCCACATGGAGAAGGATGTGCATTCTCACCTTCCTAGTAATTTTTAAACTGGAAGGTTGTTAGAAAGGCTTACCACTTTCTTTGAAGAGTGGAGAGTGGCTCATGTTGTGCCTTTGTTTACTGAGAGCTGCAAGAGCAAGCCAGGGAACTACAGGCCAGTGCTATTAGCATTAATGGTGGGAATGTTACTGCGCATGATGATGAGAAACGGGACTCACCATCATTTGGAAGCTAACGACTGATTAGGAGTAGTCAGCATGATTTTGGGTGTGTGGAAGTGCCTCATGAATTTGATTGAACATTCTGAAGAGTTGACCAAGAGGATTGATAAGGAAAGGGTTGTAGACATAGTTAGCATCAATTTTAGCAAGGCCCTAGACAAGATCTGACAGGGTAGGCCAGTCTAGAAGACTAGATCACATGGGTTCCAGTGTGAGCAAGCCATTTAATACAAAATTGGTTTGATGGAAGGAGTTTGAGAGTGGTAGCAGAGGGATGATTTTCAGATTGGAGGTCTGTGAACAGTAGTGTACCACAGGGGTTGCTGCTGGGTGCCCTGATGTTTGCCATTAGGTGAGAATATAGGTGGTATGATCACTCATCCTGCAGATGACACTAAACTGGTCTGAAGTGGACAGTGAAGTATAGCCACAGAAGCAATCCTTTTGTCCATCTGGTCAAAGGTACATTTAATGTCAGAGAAATGTATACGATATACATCCTGAAATGCTTTTTCTTCACAACCATCATCTAAATCAGAGGAGTGCCCTCAAAGAGTGAATGACAGTTAAATGTTAGAATCTCTCCCCAGCTCCCCTCCCTCCCTCACATAAACAGCAGCAAGCGATAATCCCCCTACCCTACCAGCGAGCGGGGAGACATAACAAACAACTCGCTGGTTTATGATGTTAAAAGTCCATTGTGTCGCTTTCTCAGAGCTCTCTGCCCAACGATATCAGGTCTCCGGGCATACAGCAGAGATCTTCCAACTCCCCCAATGCACCGATCTCCTGCCGGGAGACTGACCTTCGATCCGCCCGTCTCCAGAGCCACAAGATCTTGGATATCCGAAGGCGAGTGAAGCTCTTAGGCCGCATCCTTGGTATGTCGAATAACGGCCAGTCATGGAACCCCGAGAGTGGGTCCCATTCCTGTAAAGAACTGAAGTCAGCGTGTAACTCCAGGTTAGGGCCTTCAAAAAAAACCTTGAAAGGGAAGAATAGAGATGTTAAAGATGCAAATAGAGCTGTTTCCGAAGATGCAAACAAAGGAGTCACTGTTTAGTGCCATCATAACTAAGCTCTGCCCTCTTCTGCCACTTAGTCCATGCCAAAGCCATTTAAACTGCCTACTCCCAACATTCTGCAATGGGACCATAGCCCTCCATATCCCTACTATCCATGTACCTATCCAAACTTCTCTTAAATGTTGAAATCAAACTCACTTTCCAGGGATGGCGGGACTCGTATGTTGAAAGATTGCAGCGACTGGGCTTGTATACACTGACATTTAGAAAGATGAGAGGGGATCTGATTGAAACATATAAGATTATTAAGGGATTGGACACACTGGAGGCAGGAAACATGTTCCTGATGTTGGGGGGGGGGAGTCCGGAACCAGAGGCCACAGTTTAAGAATAAGGGATAGGCCATTTAGAACGATGTTGAGGAAAAACTTTTTCACCCAGAGAGTTGTGGATCTGTGGAATGCTCTGCCTCAGAAGGCAGTGGAGGCCAATTCTCTGGATGCTTTCAAGAAAGAGTTAGATAGAGCTCTTAATGATAGTGGAGTCAAGGGATATGGGGAGAAGGCAGGAACGGGGTACTGATTGTGGATGATCAATGAATGGCGGTGCTGACTTGAAGGGTCGAATGGCCTACTCCTGCACCTATTGTCTATTGTCTATTGTCAACTCATTCCACACTCACACTCACATGTGTGAAGAAGTTTCCCCTCATCTTCCCCTTAAACTTCTCATCTTTCACCATTAACCCATGACCTCTGGTTGTAGTCCCACCCAATCTCAGTGGAAAAAGTCTGCATGCATTTACCCAATCTATACACCATATAAATTTGTATACCTCTATCAAATCTCCTCTCAATCTTCTATGTTCTAAAGAATACAGTCCTAACCTGTTCAATCTTTCCTTATAACTTGGGTCCTCCAGACGCAGCAACAGCCATAGAAACCATAGAAACTACAGCACAGAAACAGGCCTTTTGACCCTTCTTGGCTGTGCCGAACCATTTTCTGCCTAGTCCCACTGACTTGCACACGGACCATATCCCTCCATACACCTCCCATCCATGTATCTGCCCAATTTATTCTTAAATGTTAAAGAAGAACCCGCATTTACCACCTCATCTGGCAGCTCATTCCATACTCCCACCACTCTCTGTGTGAAGAAGCCCCCCCTAATGTTCCCTTTAAACTTTTCCCCCCTCACCCTTAACCCATGTCCTCTGGTTTTTTTCTCCCCTTGCCTCAGTGGAAAAAGCCTGCTTGCATTCACTCTATCTATACCCATCATAATTTTATATACCTCTATCAAATCTCCCCTCATTCTTCTACGCTCCAGGGAATAAAGTCCTAACCTATTCAACCTTTCTCTGTAACTGAGTTTCTCAAGTCCTGGCAACATCCTTGTAAACTTTCTCTGCACTCTTTCAACCTTATTTATATCCTTCCTGTAATTTGGTGACCAAAACTGAACATAATACTCCAGATTCGGCCTCACCAATGCCTTATACTACCTCATCATAACATTTCAGCTCTTATACTCAATACTTTGATTAATAAAGGCCAATGTACCAAAAGCTCTCTTTACAACCCTATCTAACTGTGATGCTACTTTTAGGGAATTTTGTATCTGTATTCCCAGATCCCTCTGTTCCACTGCACTCCTCAGTGCCTTACCATTAACCCTATATGTTCTACCTTGGTTTGTCCTTCCAACGTGCAATACCTCACACTTGTCAGTATTAAACTCCATCTGCCATTTTTCAGCCCATTTTTCCAGCTGGTCCAAGTCCCTCTGCAGGGTCTGAAAACCTTCCTCACTGTCTACTACACCTCCAATCTTTGTATCATCAGCAAATTTGCTGATCCAATTTACCACATTATCATCCAGATCATTGATATAGATGACAAATAACAATAGACCCAGCACTGATCCCTGTGGCACACCACTAGTCACAGGCCTCCACTGAGAGAAGCAATTCTCTGCCACCACTCTCTGGCTTCTACCATTGTGCCAATGTCTAATCCAATTTACCACCTCTCCATGTTTACCTAGCGACTGAATTTTCCTAACTAACCTCCCATGCGGGACCTTGTCAAAGGCCTTACTGAAATCCATGTAGACAATATCCACTGCCTTCCCTTCATCCACTTTCCTGGTAACCTCCTCGAAAAACTCCAATAGATTGGTCAAACATGACCTACCACGCACAAAGCCATGTAAATTTTCTCTGTACTCTTTCAACCTTGTTGCGATCTTCCCAGTGGGTAGGTGACCAAAACTGTATATAGTACTCCAAATTTGGCCTCACTATTTTCAGCCCATTTTTCCAGCTGATGCAGATCCCTCTGCAAGCTATGATAGCCTTCCTCACTGTCCACTATACCCCCAATCTTGGTGTCATCTACAAATCTGCTGATTCAGTAAACCACATAATCATCCAGATCATTGATATAGACGTCAAACAACAAAGGATCCATCACTGATCACCGTGGCATGCCACTAGTCACAGACCTCCAGTCAGAGAGGCAACCATCTACTACTACTCTCTGGCTTTTCCCACAAAGCCAATGTCTAATCTCAGTTTACCACCTCATCCTGAATGATGAGTAGCTGAATCTTCTTGACCAGTCTCCCATGTGGGACTTTGACAAATGTCCTGCTAAAGTCCATGTAGACAACATCCACTGCCTTGGCTTCATCCACTTATATCCTGTCCCTTAGAATACCTTCCAATAACTGTCCCACAACTGATGTCAGCTCACCGGTCTATAATTTCCTGGTTACTGTTTAGAACCTTTTCTAAACTGCCGAACAACAATACTGGGCATCCTTCAATCCTTTGGTACCTTCCCTGTCGCTGAGAATGTTTTAAATACCTCTGAAAGGGCCCTGGTAATGTCTGCACTTGCCTCCCCGAGAGTCTGAGGAAACTCCTTGTCAGGCCCTGGGGATTAATCCACCCTGATTTGCCTCAGGGTAGCAAATGCCTCCTCCTCTGTAATCAATTCAGGGTCCATCTTCGTCTCAATCTACAGACTCTGTATTCATCTCTTGAGTAAATGCAGGTGCAAAGAATGCATCTTTTCTGGCTCCTCACATGGATTACCATTCTGGTCATCCAGAGGGTCAATTTTCTCCTTTGCAATCCTTTTTGCTATTAACATATCTGTAGAATCCTTTAGAATTCTCCTTCACCTTGTCTGCTAGAGCAACTTAATGCTTCTTTCAGCCCTTCTGTTTCTATCATGTGCATTCCAAATTTCTCCCAGAATTTCCAGCTATTACTTATCTGCCGTCGCCCCTGGTATTTGTTTCCTTCTAATCAATTTTGGCCATGCCTCTGTAATTCCCTTTACTCCACTGTAACACTGATACATCTGACTTCAGCTTCTCCATCTCAAATTGCAGGGTGTATTCTATCATAGTATGATCACTGTCCCTTAAGCTCTCTCATCAATTCTGGTACATTGTACAACACCCAATCCAGAATAACTGATCCCCAAGAGGGCTCAACCACAAGCTGCTCTGAAGAAGCAATCTCGTATGTATTCCATTATTCCCCCTCTTTGGATCCAGCACCAACATAATTTTCCCAATATACCAGCATATTAAAATCCCCCATGACTATTGTAAGTTTGCTCTTTTGACATGCATTTTTTATCTCCTGTTGTAATTTGTATACTACATCTTTGCTATTGTTTTGGATGTCTGCATATAACTGTCATCAGGGTCTTCTTACCCTTGAAGTTCTTCACCTTCTGACCCAGTGTCACCTCTTTCTAAGGATTAGATTTCATTTTTTATTAACAGAGCCACCCTCTCTGTCTACCTGCCTGTCCTTCCAATATATTGCGTATCCTTGGACATTAAGTTCCCAGCTGTAATCTCCTTTCAGCCATGATACAGTGAAGCCCACATGTCATACATACCAATCTGTCTCTGTGCTACAAGTTCATCAACCTTATTCCAGATACCGAGTATATTCAAATGTAATACACTCAGTCCTGTATTCATCACCCTTTTCAATTTGTCCCCCCTTTACGATGCAATTCATCCTGTTGACTGTAATGTTGTCCTTTCATCAGTCTCTCCGTGCTAGCAGTCTCACTACACATTGCCCCTGTTTGTAAACCAAATGCCCTATCCTCAGGCCTATCACTCCAATTCCCATTCCTCTGTCAAATTAGTTTAAACATTCCCAAGCAGCTCTAACAAACCTGCTCACAAGAATATTCATCCCTCTCGGGTTCTGGTGTAACCCGCCCCTACTGTACAGTTCATACTTTCCCCAGGAGAGATCCCAATGATCCAGAAAACTGAACCCCTGCCCCCTGCACCAGTTCCCCAGCCATGTTTTCACCTGCCAAGTCATCCTTTGCTTACTCCCACTGTTGCCATGGCACAGGCAGCAATCCAGAGCTTACTCCTTGGAGGTCCTGTTTTTCAGCTTTTTACTTAGGTTCCTAAAATCTCACTTCAGGACCTCCTCACCTTTCCTACCTATGTCATTGGTGCCAATATGTACCAAGACTTCTGGCTGCTCACCCTCTCCCTGTAGAACGCTATGGACCTGATCCGAGATTTCTCTGGCACATGGGAGGCGACATGCCATCTGGGTGTCTTTATTGTGTCCACAGAACCTTGTCTCTTTTTCCCCTATCACTACTGCAGTCTTCCTCACCTCTCTTCTCTTCTGAGGCACAGCACCAGACTTGGTGTCTGAGACCTGGTTGATGTGGCTCCCTCGGGTAGGTTGTCCCCAGCAACAGTGTCCAGAGTTTATTTAAGGTGAATGGTCACAGGGATACTCTACGCTGGCTGCCCATTTCCCTTCCTTCTCCTGACAGGTACAGTTACCTGCCTCCTGCAACCTGGGGTGATTACCTCTCTGAAGCATCTATCTATCACTTCCACAGTCTGCAGTACCAAGGTCACGAAAGATGGCAACATATGACACGGAATACTGGAGAAATAAATAAAGAGAGAATGCTTGCTGGTACCCTTCACTTCATAGCACCCAACTAACCTTTCTCTGTTTAAACAAAAACTCTGATGTGATTGAAGGTGTGAAGAGTAATAGAATATGACAGAATATACTGTATTGGTATAAAAGCATTATCATTGGGTAATACACTAAGAACCTACTACACTAAGAACCTTTTTCTGACTTCTCCTTGACCAAACCTTGCTAAGCCACTCTGAAGATTTCATGTTCATTAATTCCTCCCTCTCTCTCCAGATCCATGAATAGAGTACTTGGTCTGGTTTTCTAAGTGCTTTCACACATCAAAGTGACCTGTCCAACATCAAATTGTCAGCTTTCCTTCAGTCACCAAATGGGCAAGGTCAGAACTCACATTAGCGGTCTGGTATTCAAACACTTTCCTTGGTCACCCCACAAAATAATTTGTGTTACTAGAAAATCTCAAAACTGAACATGATAGCCTCTTGTTAGATTTATGTCACCAAGTAAACTGATGAAGTTGAGACACCATTGTTAATGACTGATTTGTTTCGACCACTCCTGCTTAATATGGAAAATGCTAAACAAATATGTATCAAATAATGATAACTAATAACTGGAAACCAATCATTTTCCAATGACCAGACTTGAGTGATTGTGATCACCCCTTCATTAGGAAAATAGATTACAACCACAAATATGATTGCAGTATATGAATACTACTTACCAAAAGTCCTACTTATCAAAATGGATGCATACTATTTTACAGGAATGTACATGTCAAATATGTTAGCAGTGAATGAAATGGACTATTTTATTTTTATTATCCTGGAAGAAGTTGCCATCTGTCCACAGGACTGTGTTCCCTATTATTTTCAATAAACTGCAATAATCTCTGTTGTCATTCTTGGACATCTGATAACTGTTAGGCATTTCATTTCTCTTTGTTTTCTCTTTCATTCTTTACAATCCATTTTATATCTTCATTTATAGCCCAAACAGATTTGTTGCATGATCTTAGAATAAATGTTGGGTTTCAAAAAGTCTGGATTTAATCTTAATGGTCATTAGAATTAACTGTTTCAATGAGTGTATGTAATTTAAATGAACACCCTCTGGCCAGTCATACTGAGGCTCTGAGTTTATGGCTTTGAAGATGTTTTGAGGAAAATTGAAGCAATTTCTTGATTTAAAAAGTGCAAGACCAAGAGATTGAGCATAATAGGCTAAAAAAAAAATGAAGGACACACAGTACCTTTGAACTTGAGAAGTGCAATCTAACCATGGACAAGGAAAGCCTATTCACTGACTTTCTGTCTGTTCCAGAGTTCAGGTGAAAAAATGTGTCCCTGAAGTTCTAGATTTGTAAACACCAAACCATGCTTAAGAAATAAAGAATATTCCTGACTTCTTCATAAAAATGACACTGAATTAAGGAAATAAAGCATTAAACCCTCCTGCGAATACTACATTCCAGGAAAAAAAAACCTTAATGCATTAAAAACATGAACTCGAAGTTGTAACGGAAATGGTTGAATGGTTAAAGTATCGGTGAATACTGTAGTTCAAAGCATGTACTAATTCCAGGCAAGGTTCCAGATTTATAAATTTCTTCAGATGAGCTTTCTCTGACAACTTCCAATATTTCTGTTTTAGAGAGAGATGTGGGCTAGACTGAATTTGCAACCATATGCTCTATTTCAAATCTATGCAGTTTATGTAACATCACATAACTGGAAGTGCATGTAAATAGGTCTAATTTTGCAGGTCAAAGTTAGGACTTCAAACTATGCTGTTAAAAGCAGGTACAACTTGTGCTCAGAGACTTGCTGTATTAGTTGTCCAGAGAAACTTCCTGTTCATTTTCTGAACAGGAAGTATAGGTGTATATATTTCAATGCTAGGAGTATTGTGGGGAAGGCGGATGAGTTGAGGGCGTGGATTGACACGTGGAATTATGACGTTATAGCAATTAGTGAAACTTGGCTACAGGAGGGGCAGGACTGGCAGCTTAATATTCCAGAGTTCCGGTGTTTCAGATGTGATAGAGGCAGAAGAATGAAAGGTGGGGGAGTAGCATTGCTTGTCAGGGAAAATGTTACAGCAGTGCTCAGGCAGGACAGATTAGAGGGCTTGTCTACTGAGTCCTTATGGGTGGAGCTGAGAAACAGGAAAGGTATGGCCACATTAGTGGGATTGTATTACAGACGACCCAATAGTCAACGAGAATTGGAAGAGCAAATCTACAGAGAGATAGCAGGCAACTGCAGGAAACATAAAGTTGTGGTGGTAGGGGATTTTAATTTTCCATATATTGATTGGGACTCCCATACTGTTAGAGGTCTAGATGGTTTAGAGTTTGTAAAATGTGTTCAGGAAAATTTTCTAAATCAATATATAGAGGGACCAACTAGAGGGGAAGCAATATTGGATCTCCTGTTAGGAAACGAGTTTGGACAAGTGACGGAAGTCTGTGTAGGGGAGCACTTTGGTTCCAGTGATCATAACACCATTAGTTTCAACTTGATCATGGACAAGGATAGATCTGGTCCTAGGGTTGAGGTTCTGAACTGGAAGAAGGCCAAATTTGAAGAAATGAGAAATGATCTAAAAAGCGTGGATTGGGACAGGTTGTTCTCTGGCAAAGATGTGATCGGTAGGTGGGAAGCCTTCAAAGGAGAAATTTTGAGAGTGCAGAGTTTGTATGCTCCTGTCAGGATTAAAGGCAAAATGAATAGGATTAAGGAACCTTGGTTCTCAAGGGATATTGTAACTCTGATAAGGAAGAAGAGGGAGTTGTATGACATGTATAGGAGTGAATAAGGTGCTTGAGGAGTATAAGAAGTGCAAGAAAATACTTAAGAAAGAAATCAGGAGGGCTAAAAGAAGACATGAGGTTGCCTTGGCAGTCAAAGTGAAGGATAATCCAAAGAGCTTTCACAGGTACATTAAGAGCAAAAGGATTGTAAGGGATAAAATTGGTCCTCTTGAAGATCAGAGTGGTCGGCTATGTGCAGAACCAAAGGAAATATGGGAGATCTTAAATAGGTTTTTTGCGTCTGTATTTACTAAGGAAACTGGCATGAAGTCTATGGAATTAAGGGAAACAAGTAGTGAGATCATGGAAACTGCAGAGATTGAAAAGGAGGAGGTGCTTGCTGTCTTGAGGAAAATTAAAGAGGATAAATCCCTGGGACCTGACAGGGTGTTCCCTCGGACCTTGAAGGAGACTAGTGTTGAAATTGCAGGGGCCCTGGCAGAAATATTTAAAATGTCGCTGTCTACAGGTGAGGTGCCAGAGGATTGGAGAGTGGCTCATGTTGTTCCGTTGTTTAAAAAAGGATCGAAAAGTAATCCGGGAAATTATAGGCCGGTAAGTTTAACGTCGGTAGTAGGTAAGTTATTGGAGGGAGTACGAAGAGACAGAATCTACAAGCATTTGGATAGATAGGGGCTTATTAGGGAGAGTCAACATGGCTTTGTGCGTGGTAGGTCATGTTTGACCAATCTGTTGGAGTTTTTCGAGGAGGTTACCAAGAAAGTGGATGAAGGGAAGGCAGTGGATATTGTCTACATGGATTTCAGTAAGGCCTTTGACAAGGTCCCGCATGGGAGGTTAGTTAGGAAAATTCAGTTGCTAGGTATACATGGAGAGTTGGTAAATTCGATTAGACATTGGCTCGATGGAAGAAGTCAAAGAGTGGTAGTAGAGAATTGCTTCTCCGAGTGGAGGCCTGTGACTAGTGGTGTGCCATAGGGATCAGTGCTGGGTCCATTGTTATTTGTCATCTATATCAATGATCTGGATGATAATGTGGTAAATTGGATCAGCAAATTTGCTGATGATACAAAGATTGGAGGTGTAGTGGACAGTGAGGAAGGTTTTCAGAGCCTGCAGAGGGACTTGGACCAGCTGGAAAAATGGGCTGAAAAATGGCAGATGGAGTTTAATACAGACAAGTGTGAGGTATTGCACGTTGGAAGGACAAACCAAGGTAGAACATACAGGGTTAATGGTAAGGCACTAAGGAGTGCAGTAGAACAGAGGGATCTGGGAATACAGACACAAAATTCCCTAAAAGTGGCGTCACAGGTAGATAGGGTTGTAAAGAGAGCTTTTGGTACATTGGCCTTTATTAATCAAAGTATTGAGTATAAGAGCTGGAATGTTATGATGAGGTTGTATAAGGCATTGGTGAGGCCGAATCTGGAGTGTTGTGTTCAGTTTTGGTCACCAAATTACAGGAAGGATATAAATAAGGTTGAAAGAGTGCAGAGAAGGTTTACAAGGATGTTGCCGGGACTTGAGAAACTCAGTTACAGAGAAAGGTTGAATAGGTTAGGACTTTATTCCCTGGAGCGTAGAAGAATGAGGGGAGATTTGATAAAGGTATATAAAATTATGATGGGTATAGATAGAGTGAATGCAAGCAGGCTTTTTCCACTGAGGCAAGGGGAGAAAAAAACCAGAGGACATGGGTTAAGGGTGAGGGGGGAAAAGTTTAAAGGGAACATTAGAGGGGGCTTCTTCACACAGAGAGTGGTGGGAGTATGGAATGAGCTGCCAGACGAGGTGGTAAATGTGGGTTCTTTTTTAACATTTAAGAATAAATTGGACAGATACATGGATGGGAGGTATTTACCACCTCGTCTGGCAGCTCATTCCATACTCCCACCACTCTCTGTGTGAAGAAGCCCCCCCTAATGTTCCCTTTAAACTTTTCCCCCCTCACCCTTAACCCATGTCCTCTGGTTTTTTTCTCCCCTTGCCTCAGTGGAAAAAGCCTGCTTGCATTCACTCTATATAAACCCATCATAATTTTATATACCTCTATCAAATCTCCCCTCATTCTTCTACACTCCAGGGAATAAAGTCCTAACCTATTCAACCGTTCTCTGTAACTGAGCTTCTCAAGTCCCGGCAACATCCTTGTAAACCTTCTCTGCACTCTTTCAACCTTATTTATATCCTTCCTGTAATTTGGTGACCAAAACTGAACACTATACTCCAGATTCGGCCTCACCAATGCCTTATACAACCTCATCATAACATTCCAGCTCTTATACTCAATACTCTCTGGTGAAAGAAATTCCTCCTCATCTTCGTTCTGAATGGAGGCCCTTCTATTCTGAGGCTGTGTCCTCTGGTCTTAGACTCTCCCACCATAGGAAACATCCTCTCTACACCCACTCTATCAAGGCCTTTCACTAGACTTCAATGAGGCCGCCCCTCTTTCTTCTGAATTCCAGTAAATACAGACCCAGAGCCATCAAATGTTCTTCATATGACAAGCCATTCAATCCTGGAACATTTTTGTGAACCTCCTTTGAACCTTCTCCAGTTTCAGCACATCCTTTGCAAGATAAGAACCCCAAATCTGCTCATAGTGAGGCCTCACCAGTGCTCTATGAAGTTTGAACAATACATCGTTGCTTATATATTCTAGTCCTCCTGAAATGAATGCTCACATTGCACCTGCCTTCCTCACCACAGACTCACCTGCAAATGACCCTTCAGTGAATTCTGCACAAGGACTCCCAAGTCCCTTTGTGCCTCAGTGTTTTTGTATTTTCCCTCCATTTAGAAAATAGTCTACTATTTCATTTCTTCTACCAACGTGCATGACTATACACTTCCTGACATTGTATTCCATCTGCCACTTCTTTGCCCATTCATCTAATCTTAGACTAATCTGTCTAAGTCCTTCAGTAGCCTCTCTATTTCCTGAAAACTATATTCTGCAAACTTTGCAACAAAGCCATTCGTTCCATCATACAAATCATTTCCATATAACATAAAAAGACTCGATCTTAACACATTGGCTCTGGGTAAGTTTCTGTTAAGGTTTCCTTTTTTCTCTTACTGTACCTAGTGTAAAAATGGCTGTTGTGTGTTCTTCATGCCGGATATTGGAGTCCTGGGAGACCCAGAGTCTCCCAGGAAACTACATCTGCATGAAGAGCATCTGACTGAAGCTCCTTGAAGACTGTGTTAGGGATCTGGAGCAGCAACTGGATGAGCTTCAGCTTCTACAGGAGAGTGAGGAGGCAATCGATGAGAGTTACAGGGAAGTAGTCACCCCCTAAGTCACAGGAGGCGAGTAGCTGGGCGACTGTCAGGAGAAATGGAAATGTGAATAGGCTGTTAGCGCAGAGCACCCCTGCGGCCATTTCCCTCAATAATAAGTATACTGTTTGGATATTGTTGTGGGGGATGACCTCCCAGGGGAATGCCACGGAGACTGGGTTACTGGCACTGAGCATGGGCCCATGGTGCAAAGGGGAAAGGGGGACAAGAGGGGAGCAGTAGTGATATGGGACCGAGACCTCCATCTCTGGAGACAGACTGTCCACTGACATCTTCTACAAGCCCACTGACTCTCATAACTACCTCGACCATACCTCTTCACACCCTCCCACATGCAAAAATGCCATTCTCTATTCCCAGTTCCTCCATCTCTGCCGTATCTGCTCCGAGGATGAGGTTTTCCGTTCCGGGACATCTCCAATGTTCTCTTTCTTTAAGGATGGGGGTTTCCCTTCTGCTGTCATCAATGATGCCCTCACCCGCATCTCCTCCATTTCCCGCACTTCGGTCCTCACCCCATCCTCCCGCCACCACAACAGGGACAGAGTTCCCCTTGTCCTCACCTACTACCCCACCAGCCTCCGGATCCAGCACATTATCCTCCGCAACTTCTGCCACCTTCAACAAGACCCCACCACTAAGCACATCTTTCCCTCTCCACCCCTCTCCACTTTCCGCAGGGATCATTCCCTCCACGACTCTCTAGTCCACACGTCCCTCCCCATGGATCTCCCACCCGGCACTTATCCCTGTAAGTGTAAGTGCTACACCTGTCCCTACACCTCCTCTCTTGCCACCACTCAGGGCCCCAAACAGTCCTTCCAGGTGAGGCAACACTTCACTTGTGAGTCTGTTGGGGTCATCTATTGCATCAGGTGCTCCTGGTGCGGCCTCCTCTACATCGGTGAAACCCGATGCAGATTGGGGGACCGCTTTGTCGAGCACCTCCACTCTATCCGCCACAACAGACAGGATCTCCCGGTTGCCACCCACTTCAACTCCCCTTCCCATTCCCATTCGGATATGTCCATACATGGCCTCCTCTACTGCCATGATGAGGCTAAACTCAGGTTGGAGGAGCAATACCTCATATACCGTCTGGGTAGTCTCCAGCTCCTTGGTATGAACATAGAATTCTCCAACTTCTGGTAATTCCCTCCCCCTCCCTTCCCCTATCCCTATTTCACACTGCCCCCTCGCCCAGCTGCCTATCACCTCCCTCATGGTTCCGCCTCCTTCTACTATCCATTGTGTTTTCCCCTATTCCTTCTTCACCTTTCCTGCCTATCACCTCCCTGCTTCCCCTCCCTCACCCCTTTATCTTTACCCTTACTGGTTTTTCACCTGGAACCTACCAGCCTTCTCCTTCCCACCCTCCCCCCACCTTCTTCATAGGGCCTCTGCCCCTTCCCGCTTCAGTCCTGACGAAGGGTTCCGGCCCGAAACGTCGACTCATCGTTTCCACGGATGCTGCCCGACCTGCTGAGTTCCTCCAGCCCATTGTGAGTGTTGCTTTGAGCCCAGCATTTTGTGTTTACGATTCGTATTGGCCACTGGTCAAAGCTCTGTGTCACAAGACAAGACAATGATCACTGTTAGACTGCACACTGCCATCATGCACTGACTCCAACACACAGCTTTCTGTAGCAGACAGCAACACGGTCTGCACCAAGCCCAGCTCCTCCAGCCCAGTTGTGGTAGACATGCAGTACCTGAAGTTCTTAATGTGCAACAGTGCCTTGATATCAGAAAATACATGCTTAAAATTGTGGGGGATTTTAACATGCGAGTGGATTGGGAAAATCAGGTCGGCACTGGATCTCAAGAGAGAGAATTTGTAGAATGTCCGCAAGATGGCTTTTTAGAACAGCTTGTTGTTGAGCCCACTAGGGGATCGGCTGTACTGGATTGGGTATTGTGTAATGAACCGGAGGTGATTAGAGAGATTGAGGTGAAGGAACCCTTAGGAGGCAGTGATAATAACATGACTGAGTTCACTGTGAAATTTGAAAAAGAGAAGCCGAAATCTGATGTGTCGGTGTTTCAGTGGAGTAAAGGAAATTACAGTGGCATGAGAGAGGAACTGGCCAAAATTGACTGGAAAGGAACACTGGTGGGAAAGATGGCAGAGCAGCAGTGGCTGGAGTTTATGCGAGAAGTGGGGAAGGTGCAAGACAGGTATATTCCAAAAAAGAAGAAATTTTTGAATGGAAAAAGGATGCAACCGTGGTTGACAAGAGAAGTCAAAGCCAAAGTTAAAGCAAAGGAGAGGGAATATTAGGAAGCAAAAATTAGTGGGAAGTCAGAGGATTGGGGAGTTTTTAAAAGCTTACAAAAGGAAACTAAGAAGGTCATTAAGAGGGAAAAGATTAACTATGAAAAGAAGCTAGCAAATAATATCAAAGAGGATACTAAAAGCTTTTTCAAGTATATAAAGAGCAAAAGACGGGTGAGAGTAGATATAGGACTGATAGAAAATGATGCTGGAGAAATTGTAATGGGAGATAAGGAGATGGCAGAGGAAATGAACGAGTATTTTGCATCAGTCTTCACTGAGGAAGACAACAGCAGTATACCGGACACTCAAGGGTGGCAGGGAAGAGAAGTGTGCGCAGTCACAATTACGACAGAGAAAGTACTCAGGAAGCTGAATAGGCTAAAGGTAGATAAATCTCCCGGACCAGATGGAATGCACCCTCGTGTTCTGAAGGAAGTAGCTGTGGAGATTGCGGAGGCATTTGCGATGATCTTTCAAAAGTCGATAGATTCTGGCATGGTTCCGGAGGACTGGAAGATTGCAAATGTCACTCCACTATTGAAGAAGGGGGCAAGGAAGCAAAAAGGAAATTATAGACCTGTTATGACATCAGTGGTTGGGAAGTTGTTGGAGTCGATTGTCAAGGATGAGAGGCTCTACCCCTCCCTAGTTATAGAAACATAGAAACATAGAAAATAGGTGCAGGAGTAGGCCATTCCACCCTTCGAGCCTGCACCGCCATTCAGTATGATCATGGCTGATCATCCAACTCAGAACACCGCCCCAGCCTTCCCTCCATACCCCCTGACCCCCATAGCCACAAGGGCCATATCTAACTCCCTCTTAAATATAGCCAATGAACTGGCCTCAACTGTTTCCTGTGGCAGAGAATTCCACAGATTCACCACTCTCTGTGTGAAGAAGTTTTTCCTAATCTCGGTCCTAAAAGGCTTCCCCTCTATCCTCAAACTGTGACCCCTCGTTCTGGACTTCCCCAACATCGGGAACAATCTTCCTGCATCTAGCCTGTCCAATCCCTTTAGGATCTTATACGTTTCAATCAGATCCCCCCTCAATCTTCTAAATTCCAACGAGTACAAGCCCAGTTCATCCAGTCTTTCTTCATATGAAAGTCCTGCCATCCCAGGAACCAATCTGGTGAACCTTCTCTGTACTCCCTCTATGGCAAGGATGTCTTTCCTCAGATTAGGGGACCAAAACTGCACACAATACTCCAGGTGTGGTCTCACCAAGGCCTTGTACAACTGCAGTAGTACCTCCCTGCTCCTGTACTCAAATCCTCTCGCTATAAATGCCAGCATACCATTCGCCTTTTTCACCGCCTGCTGTACCTGCATGCCCACTTTCAATGACTGGTGTATAATGACACCCAGGTCTCGTTGCATCTCCCCTTTTCCTAATCGGCCACCATTCAGATAATAATCTGTTTTCCTATTTTTGCCACCAAAGTGGATAACTTCACATTTATCCACATTAAATTGCATCTGCCATGAATTTGCCCACTCACCCAACCTATCCAAGTCACCCTGCATCCTCTTAGCATCCTCCTCACAGCTAACACTGCCACATGCCTTGGGATTCTCTTTAATCCCAGTTGCCAAGGACTTTTCACGGCCCCTCTTGGCTTTCCTCATTCTCTTCCTGAGTTCTTTTCTGGCTTCTTTATAATCCTCAATCACTCTGTTTGACTCTAGCTCCCTAAGCTTTATGTACTTTTCCTTTTACCTCATGACTAAATTCATCAGCTCCCTGAACATCCAAAGTTCTCTTACCTTACTTCTTGTCCTTACTTCTGACTGGAACATACCTGTCCTGTACTCTATACAGTTTGTCTTTAAACACTCTCCACATGGCACGAGGTGGTAAATGTGGGTTCTTTTTTAACATTTAAGAATAAATTGGACAGATACATGGATGGGAGGTATTTACCACCTCGTCTGGCAGCTCATTCCATACTCCCACCACTCTCTGTGTGAAGAAGCCCCCCCTAATGTTCCCTTTAAACTTTTCCCCCCTCACCCTTAACCCATGTCCTCTGGTTTTTTTCTCCCCTTGCCTCAGTGGAAAAAGCCTGCTTGCATTCACTCTATATAAACCTATCATAATTTTATATACCTCTATCAAATCTCCCCTCATTCTTCTACGCTCCAGGGAATAAAGTCCTAACCTATTCAACCTTTCTCTGTAACTGAGCTTCTCAAGTCCCGGCAACATCCTTGTAAACCTTCTCTGCACTCTTTCAACCTTAATAATATCCTTCCTGTAATTTGGTGACCAAAACTGTACACAATACTCCAGATTCGGCCTCACCAATGCCTTATACAACCTCATCATAACATTCCAGCTCTTATACTCAATACTCTCTGGTGAAAGAAATTCCTCCTCATCTTCGTTCTGAATGGAGGCCCTTCTATTCTGAGGCTGTGTCCTCTGGTCTTAGACTCTCCCACCATAGGAAACATCCTCTCTACACCCACTCTATCAAGGCCTTTCACTAGACTTCAATGAGGCCGCCCCTCTTTCTTCTCAAGGTCCATACTTGTCCTTTTTTACAGCTATCTTGAAACTTAAGGAGTTGTGATCACTATCACCCATTGAAAGGTCAATCACCTCGTTACCGAACACTGGGTCCAGTACAGCCCTTCCTCTTGTTAAACTACCTGCATATTGATTTAAGAAGCCTTCCTGAATGCACCTAATAAATTCTGCCCCATCTAAACCTCTTGGTCTAAGAAGGTCCAGTTTATATTAGGGAAGTTGAAGACCCCAAACAAACATAGTAAAACTCAAGGCAGCATTGAAAATGATCAGAAAACACAACAATATCTGTTGCCCGTTTCAGAGCACAACTCCTATCTGATGCTGCCCATTGCAGTCATATCCTTCAGGTCCCCTTCAACTCTGTTGGAACTGTACAGCTTCCTTCCGCACCATTTCCTCACTCTCCCTTCTCCTCCTCATGCCAAATGCCATCGTCGATGAAAGCCCATAATACAGAATTACAGTGCTAGATTCTTATGAAGAGCTAAAAATATTTTACAGAAGTAAACACCAAAAACAAACACAAGTACAATGTTTCCCAAAACCTTCTTACGTTTAATCTGAGAACAATTAACCTCCAGATACCTGATGTGATAAAACTGGGTTTGTGATTCATGTGTACGTTATCGGACTCTGACTGCTGTTACTAACTAGCTTAACTTGTGATCCTTGTGGGAGTCTGCATGTCCAATGACATACAAAGGGTTTAATTTTAGATATTTGTGGTAGGTGTAAGGGAGAAGCACATAACTAACCCCCCTACCCCCATTGATTGAGCCTTTGCCTATCTGGAGTAGTTGGATAAAATAACAAATTTCTCCATGTTTGCAGGCAATATCAAAAATCAGACAAACCTCCTGTACAAATTAAACTAGGTAATGTCTTGTAAGACTTTTCAAGAACTTACTCAGTGTCCCAGAAGAATGTGTGCCATTTTTAGAAAACAGTGTAAAAGTAATTCAAATTATGGGGAGAGATTTTTTTTCTTTGCTCTCTCATACTGTGTGCATACATCTATTGATGCTTCTGGACACAGCTTCAGTGATGTTCCTGGAATCATCGGGTGTTTCGGGTCTTTCAACATCATACAACCTCCTCCAGGTGACCCAGCCAGGGCTGATCAGACCCCAGCTTGTGTCCAGAAGGCTAGCTACTTATGACTCCATGGCTCCCCTCTTTTGAGCCACAGCCATCTTGAGGCCCTCTCTGCCACATTGGTGGTACTGCGGATGGCTCTCCTCTTCCCCTCTCCCTCGATGCCCAAAATGCTGAAGGCTCTAACTAAAGAATGGGCTATGAATCCTCTACAACCAACCTCCACTGGGAGACACCTCGCTCTCCATCCAGCCTGCTGACACTTGCTGACCAGTCCTGCGTACTTGGAGAGCTTCCTTTCAAAGGCCTCTTCCAAGCTATCTTCCCATGGGACTGTCAGTTTCAGCAGCACCACTTGCTTAGTAGACTCAGACACTAGGACAATGTCTGGTCGCAGGGTGGTGGCTGCGATATGGTTGGGGAACTTCAGCTGCCCTTCGAGGTCCACCAACAGCTGCCAGTCCCTTGCAGAGGTCAGAATGCCTGCAGATGTCCCTTTGGCGGGTATTGGCTGCTCCCCAGCTCTGACAAAGGCAATGTTCTGCTTGGAGGGTCGGGACCGCTTCGCCCACTCCACTCCTGCGTTGACGGCTTCAGCGATGGTCTTCAGGACCTGATCGTGCCTCCACCTGTACCGTCCCTCACCAAGTGCCCTTGCACAGCCGCTGAGGATGTGCTCCAGGGTTCCTCGCTTGGAGCACAGTGGGCACGCAGATGACTCTGCCTTGCCCCATGAGTGCAGGTTTGATGGGCTTGGAAGCACATCGTACACTGCCTGGATGAGAAATTGAATGCGGTGTGGTTCGGCTCTCCAAAGATCAGCCCAGGTCACTTTCCTCTCAACCGCATTCTCCCATCTTGTCCAAGCTTCCTGTTGCTTCATTCCCACTGCCTTGCAGGCTCTCATCTCCTCCACTACTGCTCTCACCTCCTCCTGAACTAGATGATGCCTTTCCTGCCCTCTGGTGTCCATTTGGGGAGTTGGAAAGGATCCTAGCCCAGCTCGGCCTTGTGTGACCACTCCCACCAGCCTCCTGTGACGCAGCCTTGCCTCCGCTTCCTGAACAGCTTCCTCTGCCCTCCACTTCCTGCCAGTACTTACGTGGATCCCTGCTCTAGCCACCTTCGGGCCACTTGAGTCCCTATACTGTAGCACTTCTCTGGCTCTTGTTACCTTGAATTCTTCCTCCAAGGATTTGAAGGGCAGTTGCAGTTTGTTGTGGTGTCCATAGAGTGCGATGCTGCTCAGGCTCTTTGGCAGCCTCAGCCATTTCCTGAGGTAGTTGCTAACCCTCCTCTCTAAGGTTTCGACTGTCAAGATTGGAAATGCATAGACGAGGAGGGGCCACAGGATTCTGGGAAGAATGCCATGCTGATACACCTAGGCTTTAAACTTCCAAGGTACGGCAGATTTGTCACAAGTTTCAGCCAGCCATCCAACTTGGTGCAGGTTGCCTGAATGGATGTTTTGTCCCTTAAAGACCTGTCAAAAACTTTGCCTAAGCTCTTGACTGGCTTTTCTGTGATGGTTGGGATGGCTGTGCCTGCGATGCTGAACCGGAACTTGTTCTCCACCTTCCCTTTCCTCAGCACCATCGATCTTGATTTGGCAGGTTTGAAACGCATCTGGGCCCATTCCACCAGCTTTTCGAGCCCTTGCAGAATCCTCCGGCAGCCTGGGACTGATTCTGTGGTGACTGTGAGGTCATCCATGAATGCACTGATAGGTGGCTGCCATTGAGCGGAATTCATTCTGGGCCCTCTGGACTCTGGTTCAGCAGACTTAGTGAGCATGTTCGTGGCTAGGGAGAACAGTGTCACTGAGATAGGGCACCCTGTGATGATGCCGATCTCCACCTTGTGCCAGGTTAATGTAATTGCTCCTGAAGAGACCCTCATCCTGAAGTTGCTGTAATAATCAGCGATAAGGTCTCTGATTCTGCTGGGGATGTGATATTTGGTCAATGTGAGCTGCTCCAGCTTGTGCGGAATGGAACCATATGCATTCGCCAGATCAAGCCACAACACTGACAGGTTGCCCTTGTTCTCTCTGGCCTCCCTGATGAGCTGTGCCACCACACCGATGTGCTCCAGACAGCCCGGCATCCCTGAAATGCCACCCTTCTGGACTGATGTATCAATATAGGTGTTCTTTGCTAGGTAGGTGCATAGCCGGTTAGAAACGGCACTGAAGAAGATCTTCGCCTCGACACACGGCAGGGAGATGATGTGAAACTGATCTATCTGGGTGGCATTTTCCTCCTTCGGGATCCACACCCCTTCAGCCACTCTCCACTGTTCTGGGATCTTACCCCCTCTCCAGAAGATTCTCAGGATCTTCCACAGACGTAGCAGGAGTTTGGGGCAGTTCTTGTACACTTTGTACGAGGTGTTGCTTGGTCCTGGAGCCGAGCTTGCCCTTGCTTTGCGGACGACCTCTCTGACTTCCTTTAGTTGCAGCTCTGACATGTCGAACTGCACATCCGGTTCAGGTGGGTCTATTAGGATGTCGTACTCTCCCAACTCCTGCTCTCTTTCAGGATCATCATATATCTTCTTCAGATGTTGGTCTATGTCTTCCTGCGAACAGGCCAGTTTCCCACTGCGCTTCTCCCACAGCAACTCCTTGGTGAACCTGAAGGGGTTGGCGATAAAGGCAGCACGTTTTCGTGCCCTTTCATGACGCCGCCTCTGATGCCACTCTGCCCGGCAGAGGACCCTGATCTTCTTTCATAGTCTGCACATCAGCTGGGCCAGGCCCATGCACTCCTCTTCTCCTGCCTCCTTGTATTGGGACTTCAGCGCTTTCATCTCCTGCCTGATGTGGATCATCAATGCTCTTTGGTTCTTCGTGTAAGGTGTCTTGGAGCCTTCCTTCTCCGAACCGTTCCGCTGCGATACTGACAATAATTGTTGTCATGGCTTGCAGCTTCCTATCGACCCCTCCCTTCGCCGTTGCCTCCAGAATTTGGTTAACATCTTCATCAAACTGCTTCCACAGTGAAGTCATGTTAGCTGCAGGCCATTTGATCCGCCTCCTGTTAGACTTGATATTAGAGGGATTAGTTTGCAACACTTGGAGGTTCCAGGCACTATGGGGTGACTCCGGGCCTGGCCCCTCCTTCGTCTCACCAGGTTGGACACCTGCGCGTTGTGCTGCTCCTGCTCCCTCCAGGCACTTCATCCTCGCTTGGTGGATCTTCAAGCCGCGATCGTTCTTGCAGATTTTGCCACATGTACACTGCTTCCTCATCGTCATTTGTTCATTGCCTGGGTCTGATGCCGTTATGTCCGTCCGACTGGGGTGCTCTTCCTCCCCCACTCTCGGGCACCCCGGGAGTATCTTTCCCTTAGATTCATCGTAGCTTTGTGGGGGTCCTCCTCTCAGAGGACACAGATTGGGTTGCCAGCCCGTTCTGCCCGGTTGCCGTCTCTCTGGGCTGTCACTGACTCTCCAGCTGTCACCACTCTTTTCGCGAAATGGATATGCAAGTACTGTCTAATGATTGCATCTACCTCTGCATGATATTTAGCTCCTTTAAAGGCAGCTGTGAAGTGTTCTATTGGGAGAAAACAAGATTTAAATACAATTGATTTGAACATGACAAAGGATCCACAAAATGTTTTAAAATTATTAATCTTCTGAGGTGCTTTGTGGATCTGACTGATAAAATTAATAAAGGGAAATGGATGGATGTGCTGGCTTTGGATTTTTGAAAACTGCATATCATAGGAAAGTTGGGATTAACATATTGATGTGGATTGTGAATTGGTTTTGGACTGAAAATAAATGTTGGGTACATATGGAGTATTCTCCAATTGACATATGGTCCTTCCTCGACCACTTCACAACTTCACATCAACCACTTGGCTAAAAGGACTAAGTATCATCATTCTAAGTCTGATGATCAAACCACACTGGCGGACTTGTGGAACAGAAGAGCAAGTAAAACGGCTTTAAAGGATATAGAAAAGCTAGAAGAGTGGATGACAGAACATAATGTGGAAAGTTGTAGGTGTATTCGCTTTGGTCCACAAAGTATACAAAAAGCTTATGTTATATTCTTGTTTGAGATTGTTCAGAGGGACATAAGGTGTGTTTGTAAGTTAATCACATAACCAATCTTCAGGTATGAAAGATGGCTACAAAGACAAATAATAGATATACTTGTGTGCAGGAATGTGTTTGAATATGGAAGTCAAATACACAGTACCATTAGGAGCATTAGGAGCACTGACGTACCTTGTGCTTCACACCTCCCAGAAAGTTGCAATGCAACTAGTTAGGGTGGTAAAAAAGCACATGATACCGAGTTTAAAAGCTGGGAAGAAATGTTGTAGCTGTATAAAATTTTAATAAGGCTACACTTGACGGATTGTGTGAATTTCAGGTCATATCATTGCTGGAAGGATGTGGAGGCTTTGAAGAAGATACAGAAAAGATTCACCAAGATGTTGCCTGGATTAGTGAGTAGTAGCTGTAAGGAGAGGTTGGACACACTGTGGATTGTTTTCTCTTGTGTGTCAGAGGTATGACCTAATGGAGGTGTCGAGTCTTTTTATCTAGTGTGTAAATGTTAAACAATAGAGGAGATTGCATTAAGGTGAGAGGGAGAAAGTTTAAATGAGATTTGGGAAGCAAGTTTTGGTAGTAGGCGCCTGAAATGTACTGCCAGGAATTGTGGTGGAAACAGCTATGAATGTGATATTTAAGAAGCATTTAGACAGAGTTATGAACAGGCAGAGAATAGGGGGATATAGACCATGTGCAGACAGATGGCACCAGGATTGACACACACTTCATGGGCTAAATAGCCTGTTCCTATATTGCATGGTTCTCTGATCTGTGTCCTAGGAGAGAGGTGTGTTTTGCAATTGCAAAGGGCTTTGATGAGACTGAACCAGGAAGATACAAATGTGGTTATAGGGTCACAGGTAAGATTCACAAGACTGGTTCCAGGGATGGTAAATTTGAACTTTAGGGAAAGACTGAGTTGATTGATACTGAATTCTCTAAAGTTGCGAAGAATACAGGAGATCTCATTCAATCTTAAAATTCCTACTGGTCTCAACACTCTGGACGCATGGAGAATGTCTGCCTAGACAGAAGAGTTCATAGTCATCTATCATGGCATTAGAACAAGGAGTAGGCTGTATGGGATTGTGACGAGGAGGATTTTCTCCAACCAGGGGTTGGTTGACTTTGAAATTCTCCTAGGCTGAGAAGGCTCAGTTTTCACATGGCTAGATGTCTGGACAAAATATAAAATAAGGGATATTGTGAATCTTCTGGGAACTGGCACTAAACTAGTTCAGTCATGATCTTGATCATAAGTGGATAGGGTGTGAAGTTAATTGGCCTAATTTTGTTCCTATAGTTCAGGGGTCCCCAACCTTTCTTGCACTGCAGACCGGTTTAATATTGACAATATTCTTGCGGACCGGCCAACCGGGTGGGGGTGGGTGGGGAGGGGAGGTGTGGTAGGGTTGCCAACAAACAAGAGTAGCAGTCAAATACGTTGGGTTTACCCCGAGAAAGACTACAATGACCATGAAGCCTTGCGTGGGCACCAGTGCGCATGCGTAATTTGCCGTGTACGTGCCAGTTTTTTCCTACAAATTGTTTTTGGCGATTCTGTTCGGGGGGGGGGGGTGTTAATCACGACCGGAATATAGGTGATAAGTGGCTAATACACTCAATTTCGTTTCTAAAAGGGTTTATCTAACGAATTTAATATTAAACACACAGCGCATATTTTCCTTACATGAATATAGCGATAAGTCAATTATCAGGAGAGGACAGGGGAGCTTGAAGTAAGTGTTGAACGAACTTCCAGTAGAAGTGGTAGAGGCAGGTTCGATATTATCATTTAAAGTTAAACTGGACAGCTATATGGACAGGAAAGGCATGGAGAGTTATGGGCTGAGTGCAGGTCGGTGGGACTAGGTGAGAGTAGTGTTCGGCACGGACTAGAAGGGCAGAGCTGGCCTGTTTCCGTGCTGTAATTGTTATCTTGTTATATAAGTCACTTATAAGTCAATAGCATCATAACATTTTAAGTAACGTTTGGATATTAAACACACAACACATATTTTCCCCGTATGAACATATAAAATCATTGCAACACACCAATATGGCTGAATCAGTGGGAGCCCTGGGCTTGTTTCCCTGCAACAACACGGTCCTATCGAGGGGTGATGGGAGACAGCGATACTCGAAGGGGGTTCCTTATGTCCGGTCTATTCTGCAATTTAGTTTTCCTTGCATTCATTGCAGAGATATGTTGGAAATGGAAGCAACGTTTTCAGTGCTTTCGTGGCTATCTCAGGATATTTAGCCTTGACTTTGATCCAGAATGCTGGCAGAGATGTTATGTCAAATATACTTTTCAGCCCGCCGTCATTTGCAAGCTCGAGGAGTTGATCTTCTTCCTGCGCTGACATGGATGACGCACGGGTAATGACCTTGCGTGCGTTCAAGCTCAACAGTGGCCGTGACAGGGAATGAGGAAAGGTGCAGCTGACTCATATCGTCAAATCATATCGTTTCCTCACGGCCCGCTACTGGTCCGCAGCCCGGTGGTTGGGGACCACAGATATAGTTTATGCTTTTATGTTCTTATGAACAATTGATCACCTACCCTTGCCTAAGACTGGAGTTACACTGCAACCATGCAGGTAATTGGTACCCGAAAGAGATCCTTACAGTGGTGTCAGATTCTGAAGAGCCTGTTTCCATTCCATGCCATATAACCCAATGATTCTATTTTCTCTAGTGAATGGAGTGTTGCAATGAACGAGGCAAACCCAAGCGCATGACACAGGCACGGAGGTTGTGTCAGAATGTAGGTGCGGGCGTGAGCATTGAACGGCAAACAGGAGAGAGTGCAGGAAAGCAGGAGACAGGCAGAACTGATCTTGACACGGAGCATAGAAAAGGAAGCAGCAGACAAAAGTTTTCTTAGCACGGAGAGACGGAGTTACAAAGGTAAACCTCGGTGCTGAGGTAAAACTTAAAGGGCTTATCTTGACACAGAGGGACTGAGTTTCACAGGTAATTCTCAGTACTGAAGCAAAACTTAAAACACAAAGTCCTAAGCGGCCAGGAAACGTTAATTACCACACAGGCAAAACCAACAATCTAGCAACTAGTGGTTGCAAAGCCGAGGTTCTTATGCTGCAGGTCTTGATGAAAACCATGTGTGCTGTCATCAAAGGAAATTAGGGGAAAATGGGGAATTAACGGTCGGGATTGTGACATAGAGACTCTAACCAAAACTTTCACGCAAGATATTGCAGCTGCCCTGATGCACATCCATAAACTGAACTGCTCAACAGTCAGCACAAGAGAGGACAATGGAGAAATCTTCCCATCGTTCAAGTTAGAAAGGATTAAGTGAGAAGCTGTTTTCCTGGAGTAAATAGTACCTTTCTGCATATTGATCTAAAAGTGAGTTTCCATTCACTAGAAAAAGTCAGTTATACAGCACAAAATTGGCTATTCAGCTCAACTCAACCATACCAATCAAGTTGCCTCACTGACCTAGTCCTATTTGTCCGCATTTGCCTCTGAAGCTTTGCTTCAATGAACCTGACCAACTATCCTTTAAACATGGTAATTAGACAGGCCTCTACAGCTTCCTCTGGCAGCTCTTTCCATATATGTACCAGCTTCTGCATGAACAAACTGTTCTTCGTGTACCCTTTAAATCTTTACCCACTCACCTTACATAGGATTTAGAGCATCAAGCAGTACAACACAGGAACGGGCTGTAATCTGAACTCTATTCCAAGTTAAACTAAATCTCTTCTGTCTGTACATGATCCATATCCCGCTATTCCTTGCATATTCATCTGTCCTTCTTCAACAAAACTATCATATCTGAGAGAACAGGACCAATCAAGTGTGACAGTGGAAAAGTGTGTATGGAACCTGAGGAGATAGCAGAGGCACTTAGTGAATACTTTGCTTCGGTATTCACTATGGAAAAGGACCTTGGCAATTGTAGGGATGACTTACAGTGGACTGAAAAGCTTGGGCATATAAACATTAAGGAAGAGGGTGTGCTGGAGCTTTTGGAAAGCATCAGATAAGTCAACGGAACTGGACAAGATGTACCCTGTGGGAGGCAAGGGAGGAGATTGCTGAGCCTCTGGCGATGATTTTTGCATCAGCAATGGGGCAGGAGAAGTTCCAGAGGATTGGAGGGTTGCAAGTGTTTTTCCCTTATTCAAGAAAGGGAGTAGAGATAGCCCAGGAAATTATAGACCAGTGAGTCTTACTTCAGTGGCTGGCAAGTTGATGGAGAAGATCCTGGGAGGCAGGATTTATGAACATTTGGAGAGGAAAAATATGATTAGGAGCAGTCAGCATGGCTTTGTCAAAGGCAGGTCGTGCCTTACGAGCCTGATTGAACTTCTTGAGGATGTGACTAAACACATTGATGAAAGTAGAGTAGTAGATAAGGTACCCCGTGCAAGGCTTATTGAGAAAGAAAGAAGGCATGGGATCCAAGGAGAACTTGCTTTGTGGATCCAGAATTGGCTTGCCCACAGAAGGTTAACAGTGGTTGTAGTCATGTCATATTCTGCATGGAGGTTGGTAACAAGTGATGTGCCTCAGGGGTAGGTTCTGGGACCTCTTCTCTTCATGATTTTTATAAATGACCCAGATGAGGAAGTGGAGGGATGGGTCAGTAAATTTGCTGATGACACAAAGGTTGGGGGTGTTGTGGATAGTGTGGAGGGCTGTCAGAGATTACAGTGGGACATCAGTTAGATGCAAAACTGGTCTAAGAAGTGGCAGATGGAGTTCAACCCAGATAAGTGTGAGGTGGTTCATTTAGGTAGGTCAAATATGATGGCAGAATATAGTATTAATGGTAAGACTCTTGGCAGTGTGGAGGATCAGAGGGATCTTGGGGTCCGAGTCCATAGGACACTCAAAACTGCTGCGCAGGTTGACTGTGTGGTTAAGATGGCATATGGTGTATTGGCATTCATCAACCATGGGATTGAGTTCAAGAGCTGAGAGGTAATATTACATTTATATAGGACCCTGGTCAAACTTGGAGTTCTGTGGTCAGATCTGGTCACCTCACTATAGGAAGGATGTGGAAACTATAGAGGAGATTTACAAGGATATTGCCTGGATTGGGAAGCATGCCTTATGAGAATTGGTGGAGTGGACTTGGCCTTTTCTCCTTGGAGTGACGGAGGATGAGAGGTGATCTGATAGGTGTATAAGATGATGAGAGGCATTGATTGTGTGGATAGTCAGAGGTTTTTTCCTAAGGCTGAAATGGCTAACACTAGAGGGCACAGTTTTAAGGTGCTTGGAAGTAGGTACAGAGGTAAGATTTTTTTTATGCAGGGAGTGGTGAGTGCGTGGAATGGGCTGCTGGCGACAGTGGTGGAGGTGGATATGATAGGGTCTTTTATAAGACTCTTGGACAGGTACGTGGAGATTAGAAAAATAAAGGGCTATGGGTAACCCTAGGTAATTTCTAAAGTAAGTACATGTTCGGCACAGCATTGTGGGCCGAAAGGCCTGTATTGTGTTGTAGGTTTTCTATGTTTCTATGTTCTATGTTTTTCCATCTCTTCCCTGGCAGTCCACTGCAGGTATCCACTATTCTCTGTATAAAACAGATGCCCACAAATCTCCTCTAAACTTTCCCCCTCTCGTCTTAAATGTATGTGCTCTATGATTTAAAATTCCTACTCTAGGAAAAATGATTCTGGCTGTCTACACTATCTCTATTGAATAATTTTATAAACTTTTATATGGCACTCCCTCAGCTTTTGACAATCCAGTGAAAATGAAAGTTTGTCCAGCCTCCCTTTCTCTGGACTGTCATTGACTGAGCAGATACTATATAAAAGTTTATAAAAATATAACTTTGCCCTGTAGACTTAGAATCCTCTGACCTCGAAAAAAAAAAGGCGATGACTATTTACCCTATCTGTAACTCTCATAACTTTCTAAAGCTCAAAAAGATTACTTCTCAGCTTGTACATTTCGAGGAAAACAGTTCTCTACTCTCCATCCTCCTTGTAAGGAGCCACAGGAGACTACATATGTTGGAATCTGGAGCGAAAAGAAAAATAGGGGCACTCAGCAAATCAGGCAGGATATATGGAGCAAAATGGACAATCAATGTTTTGGTCTGAGACCCTTCATCTGGACTCAGTTTGTGAACTGAGTGAAAGGAAAATAGTTAATGGAAGCACCAGGCCTTTCAGATTGCAAATGTCAATCATGCCTTGGCATCCTGAAGAAGATATTAAAATCCATTACAGTTTGTAAATAAACCTTTAAATAAAAGAAAAGAAAATGGTATTGAGGGGACCAGCGATGAGATTTGAATTCAAGCTATAGTCACAGTGTCACACTGTGTTGATAATATTTGATCCATCTGATTTTCTGGACTAATATTAATTAACTGCAAAGTTACAAGCAATCTTTCTTCTTTGGCCTCCGGGCTTCTCTAACAAGTGGCAGGACAGGGAGGCAAAAAGCTGGGACGGCCATTGTAATATTAAGTAAGATTCATTCATCTCTCGATCTTTCCTTGTTAATATTTTAATCCTGGAATTGAAGGCAAGGAATATTTTTCCACTTGTTTCACACCCGATGAATGATTTAAGGATCACCTGATGTAAATCGGGGTACAGAATTAGATTTAACATTTGGTGAGGACAGTAGAGGAGTGGTAAAGTTATTGGTTTATCAGTTACAGATCTGTACATTCGATCCAAAGACATGAATTTGAAACCCACATTCCCAGCTGAGGAACTAAGTTTCAAGAAAATAAATCAGCAATTTTACAAACAAATCCTAGTCTCAGTAACAGCATGCCATGGTAGTGTAGCGGTTAATGTGAAGCTATTACAGCGTGGGGCATCGGAGTTCAAAGTTCAATCCTGAGTCTCTGTATGTCCTCCTCATGGAATGTATGGGTTTTCTCTGGGTGCTCCAGTTTCCTCCCACAGTCCAAAGATGTACCAGGTGGATTAATTGTCATGGTAAAAATTGTCCTGTGATTATGTTAGGGTTATGTCGGGGTTGTTGGGGGGGTTAGTGCACTGCACAGCTTTAAGGTCTGGAAGGTCCTGGTCTGCGTTATCTCTAAATACATAAATAAATATGAAACTACTGGGTTTTTAGTTCACATATATCTTTCAGGGAATCTGCCATCACTATCTATTCTGACCTGCATGTGACTCCATACTCATCAGTGCAGTTGGCTGATAGCTGCCTCCTCAATGAAGAACTAATGCCAGCAGATGCAGAATTGCCTCTATCCTGTCAATCCAATTATCTGAGCTAATTTTAAGCCAATATGCCACTCATTGTCAGAAGTGAAATTTCACTTAGATATGAAATTTGGTTTTGAAAGTGCTTTTGATTTAATTATTTTATTCTGTATTTTTTTTGTTTGAGAACAACTCTGTTGCATGCAATGCCATGTGAATGGATTTTACACTTCATGGCCAATTTTTTTGGGTACACCTACACACCTACTCATTAATACAAATATCTAATGAGCCAATCATGTGGCAGCAACTTAATACATAAAATTTGTAGACTTGGTTCAGAGGTTCAGACCAAACAAAATGGTGAAAAAATGTGTTTGAAGTGACTTTGACTTTGATTGCCGGTGCCTGATGGGTTACTTTGAGTATCTCAGAAACTGCTGATCTCCTGGGTATTTCATGAATAAGAATCAAAGAAATACAGCACAGAATCAGGCCCTTCTGCCCATCTAGTCCACCCCAAAAACCATTTAAATTGCCTACTCTCAACAACCTGCCCTCTATATCTCTACTATCCATGTATCTATGTTGGGCATGTGGCCAAGTGGTTAAGGCTTTCGTCTAGTTACCTCAAGGTCACTAGTTCGAGCCTCAGCTGTGGCACCGTGTTTGTGCCCTTGAGCAAGGCACTTAACCACACATTATTCTAGTCTGTACGAGGAGTGGCGCCCAACACAGACTTCCAATCTGTGCCTTGTGAGGCATGAAAATGCCCGACGCAGGCCTCTCATGGTCTGAGTCGACGTTCCCTCCCCATGTACCTATCCAAACTTCTCTTAAATGTTGAAATCAAACTCACTTGTGATGGCAGCTCATTCCACACTCAGATAACCCTCATATGAGTTAAGAAGTTTCTCTTCATGTTCTCTTTAAATATCTCACCTTTCACCCTGAACCCATGACCTCTGTTTGTCGTCCCACCCAAACTCAGTGGAAAAAGCCTGCTTGCATTTACTCTATCTATATCCTCTCATAATTCAGTATACCTCTATCAAATCTCCTCTCAGTCCTCTACATTCTAAAAAATATCCCTAACCTGTTCAATCTTTCCTTATAACTCAGGTCCTCCAGAGCCAGCAATATGTGTAAATTTTCTTTGTACTCTTTCAACCTTGCTTACATCTTTCCTCTGGGTGGGTGACCAAAACTGCACACAATACTCCAAATTAGGCCTCACCAAATCATTACAACTTCAACAATACATCCCATTTTTCTGAAATCAATACATTGATTTATGAAAATGACAGGAATTCTGCAGATGCTAGAAATTCAAGCAACACACATCAAAGTTGCTGGTGAACGCAGCAGGCCAAGCAGCATCTGTAGGAAGAGGTGCAGTCAACGTTTCAGGCCGAGACCCTTCGTCAGGACTAACTGAAGGAAGAGTGAGTAAGGGATTTGAAAGTTGGAGGGGGGGGGGGAGATCCAAAATGATAGGAGAAGACAGGAGAGGGAGGAATGGAGCCAAGAGCCGGACAGGTGATAGGCAAAAGGGATACGAGAGGATCATGGGACAGGAGGTCTGGGAAGAAAGACAAGGGGAGGGGGAACCCAGAGGATGGGCAAGAGGTATATTCAGAGGGACAGAGAGAGAAAAAGGAGAGTGAGAGAAAGAATGTGTGCATAAAAATAAGTAACAGATGGGGTACGAGGGGGAGGTGGGGCCTAGTGGAAGTTAGAGAAGTCAATGTTCATGCCATCAGGTTGGAGGCTACCCAGACGGAATATAAGGTGTTGTTCCTCCAACCTGAGTGTGGCTTCATCTTTACAGTAGAGGAGGCTGTGGATAGACATGTCAGAATGGGAATGGGATGTGGAATTAAAATGTGTGGCCACTGGGAGATCCTGCTTTCTCTGGCGGACAGAGCGTAGGTGCTCAGCAAAGCAGTCTCCCAGCCTGCGTCGGGTCTCGCCAATATATAAAAGGCCACATCGGGAGCACTGGACGCAGTATATCACCCCAGTCGACTCACAGGTGAAGTGTTACCTCACCTGGAAGGACTGTTTGGGGCCCTGAATGGTGGTAAGGGAGGAAGTGTAAGGGCATGTGTAGCACTTGTTCCGCTTACACGGATAAGTGCCAGGAGGGAGATCAGTGGGGAGGGATGGGGGGGACGAATGGACAAGGGAGTTGCGTAGGGAGCGATCCATGCAGAATGCAGAGAGGGGGGGGAGGGAAAGATGTGCTTAGCGGTGGGATCCCGTTGGAGGTGGCGGAAGTTACGGAGAATAATATGTTGGACCCGGAGGCTGGTGGGGTGGTAGGTGAGGACCAGGGGAATCCTATTCCTAGTGGTGTGGCGGGAGGATGGAGTGAGAGCAGATGTACGTGAAATGGGGGAGATGCGTTTAAGAGCAGAGTTGATAGTGGAAGAAGGGAAGCCCCTTTCTTTAAAAAAGGAAGACATCTCCCTCGTCCTAGAATGAAAAGCCTCATCCTGAGAGCAGATGCGGCGGAGACGGAGGAATTCCAAGAAGGGGATGGCGTTTTTGCAAGAGACAGGGTGAGAAGAGTCCAGATAGCTGTGAGAGTCAGTAGGCTTATAGTAGACATCAGTGGATAAGCTGTCTCCATAGACAGAGACAGAAAGATCTAGAAAGGGGAGGGAGGTGTCGGAAATGGACCAAGTAAACTTGAGGGCAGGGTGAAAGTTGGAGGCAAAGTAAATGAAGTCAACGAGTTCTGCATGCGTGCAGAAAGCAGCACCAATGCATTGATTTATGAAGGTCAATGTGCCAAAAGCTTTCTTTACGACCTGTGATTCCACTTACAATGAACGATGGGCATGTATTCCCAGATCCACACTCCGCAGTGCCCTACCGTTTACTGTGTAAGACCTACCCTGTTTGTTCCTACCGAATTGTCTGCATTAAAATCCATCTGCCATTTTTCAGCTCATTTTCCGGCTGACGCAGATCCCTCTGAAGCCATGATAAGTCTTCCTCACTGTTCACTACACCCCCGATCTTGGTGTCATCCACAAATTTGCTGATCCAGTTTACCACATTATCATCCAGATCATTGATACAGATGACAAACGACAAAGGACCCAATACCGAGCCCTGTGGCACACCACTAGTCAGAGAGGCAACCCTCTACAACCACTCTCTGGCTTCTCAGAAAGCCAATGTCTTATCCAATATACTACCTCATTCTGAATGCCCAGCAACTGAACATCTTTGACGAGCCTCCAATGTGTGACCTTGTCAAACGCCTTACTGAAGTCCATGTGGACAACACTCACTGCCTTGCTTTCATCCACCTTCCTGGTAACTTCCTTGAAAAACTCTACAAGATTAGTTAGACATGACCCACCACACATAAAGCCATGCTGACTACCCTTGACTATTCAAATGTTTATATATCTGGCCCCTTAGAATTTCTTCCAATAACTTCCCCACATCTGGTCAGACTCACCGACCTGTCATTTTCTGGTTTCTGTTTAGAGCCTTTTTTAAACAGCTATCATCTAATCCTCTGGTATCTCTCCTGTTGCTAAGGATGTTTCAAATATCTCTGCTAAGGCCCCAGGAATCTCTGCACTTGCCTCCTGTTGGTCTCTAGAGTTTACAGAGAATGGTGCAAGAAACAAACATATGCAGTGTGTGCCAGTTCGCTGGGCAAAACCACCATGAACAGAGGAAAATGGCCAGACTGGTTCAATCTGACAGGAAAGTGACAGAAACTCAAATAACCACATGTTATAACAGCGATGAGCCAGCTGGTGGCATAGTGGCATCAGCGCCAGACTTTGGAGCGAAGGCTTCCGAGTTCAAATCCAGCAGGCTCCCTTGCATCCATGCTGGGTTGCGCGTCGAGCAAGCAACTCAGCTTTGTAACATCAGAAACATCAACAGCAAAAAGTTGATGGCCTGTGCTCTCCCGTGATCCCCAATCAGTTAAGTTGGACAACCTCTCTTCCTCCACTCTCACCCTGAACACCGGTGTGCCTCAAAGCTGTGTGCTGAGCCCTCTTCTGTACTCCCTTTTCACCTATGACTGCGTTCCTGCACATGGTTCTAACTCCATAATCAAGTTCGCAGACGACACCACGGTGGTTGGCCTGATCAGAGGGCATGACGAGATGGCCTACAGGGACGAGGTCCAGGACCTGGCCGCGTGGTGTGCCAACAACAACCTAGCCCTTAACTCCCAGAAGACCAAGGAGATCATTTTGTGGACTTCAGGCATGCTAGGAATCACACTCACATCCCCATCTACATCAACGGAACTGTAGTGGAGCGTGTATCAAGCTTCAAATTCCTTGGTATCCACATTTCCGAGGATCTCACCTGGTCCCTGAACTCCTTCATCCTGATCAAAAAGGCGCAACAGCACCTTCATTTCCTGCAGAGCATGAAGAAAGCTCACCTCTGTCCCAGGATACTGACGGACTTTTACCGCTGTACCATTACGAACATACCCACCAACTGCATCTCAGTGTGGTATGGCAATTGCCCCGTATCGGACCGCAAAGCACTCCAGCGTGTGGTGAAAACTGCCCAGTGGATTATCAGCACCCAATTGCCCACCATTGAGAACATCTACCATAAACGCTGCCTGGGCAGGGTGAAAAGCATTATCAGGGATGCATCTCACCCTAACCATGGACTTTTTACTCTCCTCCCATCCAGTAGGTGCTACAGGAGCCTCCGCTCCCGCACCAGCAGGCACAGGAAGAGCTTCTTCCCCGAGGCTGTGACCCTGCTGAACCTCACATACAGCACTAAGCAGTATTGCACCCATATTGTACTGTCTCAGTACTTTTATATTTGTGTGCTGTAGCACTTTTTTAATTCACAGTTATTCTGTAAATAACAATATTCTTTGCATTTCTGGTCAGCTGCTAAATGCAATTCATTGGCTTTGTATCTGTACTCGGCACAATGATAATAAAGTTGAATCTAATCTAATCTAATCTAATCTAAAAGACAATTTCTTCTTCTTCTTCTTATAACAGTGGTGTGCAGGAGAACATCTCTGAATGCACAACACGTTGAACCTTGAAGTGGATGGGCATGTAGACAACACCCACAACAGAAGGCCATGAACAGGAGGTATCTAATAAAGTGGCTACTGAGTATATACAGTCTATAAGGAATCCTCAGCAGTCATAGTTATCGAGTCCTGTTACATTTAACAGAACAAGTAATCTATATCAGACCTTTCTGATGTTAATCATAAACTAAACACATAAAGTATTTAAAATACTCATTACTGGATTTACTGTTTAAATAACTGTCCTGCATTTGTTAGGCAAGGAAATGCCTGGTATCAGGAGTATTCTTTAATGAAGAGCTAGAGCAAATAATTACATTTTAAAGAATATTTTCATCTCTTGATGTTAGAAGTGGCAGAGCAGGAAATCTCTTTCCATCTATAACTGACAGCTAATTAACTGGAACTTTCTCTGCTTGCTGCCAAAAGTTATTAAGATTGTTGGGTGCACCAAATACTGACTAAACGGTGAGATATCATGGCTGCACCCCAATGGGAAGTGGACCCTGACTTCAGCACAGAGTTTCAGACCTCACTCATGGTTTTAATTACTTTGCAACGTGATGATGGCTCTTTGTTGTTACTGTTGAAAGCTCCACACGGACCCATCCATCACACCCTGCCATCGTCAACACCACTAACAAATTACAGTCCAAAAGGTTAAGTGCTGGTTGGAGGAGCACGTGTGGGTGTGGAGCAGCGTATGCCAGACGAGCAGCCCAGTGACACGGAGCCTGCAGGGACGTTGAAGGAAAGTGTTAAATTACTGGCTTTTGAGGCACCCGGTTCAAATGACAGAAGGAAAACATAACTAACCAGTCACGTTTCAGAACAGGGCTGTATGTGATTCTCATTTTTGTCGTAAGCAGCAGGTAAAATATACTGACACACTACTGCCTTATTATGGACCCACAGCACGGCAATTTTTAACAGCACAGGAATGCTTCCGGACTGGTAAGTCATTCATAAAGCAAGTCTCAAAAGAATTCAATGGTGATGTGTTCACCTGAGAGGGCTTTAAAGACAATAACAGACAGATCACTTCTGATGCATGGAAACAAATCTTCACTATTAAATAAACTCATCGCCAGGCTTTAGAATATGATTGACATGTTACGAAGTACAAATTCATCTCACTAACAGATGTCTTAATCACTGAAACAGAGAATTTAAACCTGAAGAGGCATGTAGGTTGTAAACCAGAGAAAACCCCGAAACTAATTCCAGTAACTTAAGATCTGCTTTTAATTCTATTGCATTAGCATACTTAGAAACAAGCTCACTGACAAGGGCAAATTGCCCCCCTACATAAGATAATAACTAAAACTGAAGTGATATTGGAAAGGACCCACAAATTTAATGGCAACCCATAAACGGCCCAGACTGGGTGAGTCTGAAGCAGCAGTGTGAGAATGGCATAGCGTCTGAGGGCTCACTCAATGCCATAGACATACTGACACTCAGAGCCGTGAGTGAGAAGAAGCCACTCACAGCAAAGAGCACTTGTTGGGAATTACATTGGCTGAATCTGATTAAATGGCTGCCTCTGACTGGACATTGGCCAGTCAGGTAGAGGGAGCAGCAGAAAATCACTCTGCGGAACTGGTAGGGCCACAAGGGGAGAGGGAGCTTCCTTGACACATTTGAACAGCAATGTCTCACATAGCAATGTCACGTCAGGCGTGTCTCCCAAAGATCCTGTCCTCAATTGTTTTTTGGCTTGGGATCCTTCTGAGGTTCTGCTAAAAACAAAAACAGGTTCTCCCTTTTGATAGTCTATAAATGCAACTGGATTAGAGGAGTGAGAATTTATGACTGGCTGCCAAGACTGTCAATTATGACAACGTTTCCTCTGATTTAACTAGTTAGGCACTGGTATTTGAGCCTAGTTATCTCCTCATAGGTGTAGAGCATCATCAGCACTACACAAAGACAGCCAGTTTATTGCAGAGAATTTGTGGTCTCCAGAGCTTCCACTCCATAACCATGTAACCACAAAAATGATATTTCTGCAAGGTACAGTGCTTTGCATTTCATTTGGCAGCCAAGCTTTAATTATTGAATCTGGAACCAGGCTTATGAAGTAGGCACTGGGATATTTTACCTTTTGTGGCGGATAGAGTGAAGGTGCTTGACAAAGTGGTCCCCAATCTGCATTGGGTCTCACCTTCATATCCAACACATCATTCTCCACAATTTCTGCCATTTCCAATGGGAATCTACCTCTAAGCACATCTTTCCCACCCCTCCTCCCCTTTCCATATGAATCACTCTTGTTGACTTCTTTATCCATTCATTCCTCCCATTGTTCTCCCTCCTGGCATTTATCCCTGCAAGCGTGACAAGTGTTACACCTGTCCCTACACCTCCTCTTCTACCACAATTTAGGTGAAGTTTCACCTACAGGTCTATTGGGACCACCTATTGTATCCAGAGCTACTGATGTGGCCTCCTCTGGAGCCCCGTCTGTTTTCTGCTTCCTAAAGCTTAACTATGCTTCTTTCTTCCTCTTGATCACTGCTCTTGACAACCATGATTTCTTCACTCTTCTATCCTTTCCCTGTCTCAATTGGATAAACCTATTCAGAAACCCATGCAAGAATTTTCTAAACAACTTTTACAGTTCCTAAGAACATCTGTCCCTATTTTATTCTTCCAAGTTCCTGCCTGATAGCATCATAATTTATCCTGATCCAATTAAATACATCCCCATACTGTCTGTTCTTATCCCTGTCAAAGGCTATGCTAAATGTCAGGGAGTTGTGGTAACTGTCTCCAAAATGCTCACCCTTTGAGAATTCTGACCCTTGAAACTCAAAAATAAGAAAGGTGCAATCACTTTGATGGAATTATACTAAAGATTGCCCAATAGTTGCTGGAATATTGAGAAAAAGTCATGCAAACAGATTAGGGAAAATGCGCAAAAACAAGAGAGTTTCAGAGGACAACAGAGGACATCCTTAGTGCAAGATGGTTAGACAGGTAGAGTTAGTTAGGTGCATGCAAGAGAGATATTATAGGTATCTGGAAGAGTTTCTTAAATCAATATGTAGAAAGTTCAACTGGAGAAGGAGTCATACAGGACTTAGTATTGGAACATGAACCTGGTCAGGTGACAGACCTTTCATTGGAAGAACATGTTGGACATACCATATGTCAGAGTTTGAGGTGGAGGTTGTTCAGAGCTCAACCATACAGTGGCATGTTCCAGTGAGAAAGAAGGACAAGTGTGGCAAGGTAGAGGAACTCTGGATGGTGAGAGAGTTGAAGAATTTAATCAAAAAGACAAAATATACATATCTAAGATTTAAGAAGCGGAAAAAAAGGGTCCTTAACAAATATAAAGGATCTTGAAAGATTTTAATAAGGGAAATAGGACGGCCAGAAGGGGCTATGAAATACCCTTAGCTAGTAGGATTAAAGGGAATTCTATACATAGATTCATATACATTCTATGCAAGGATAAAGGAGGGAAGATGTGCTTGGAGATGGAGGACCTGGGCAAGGTACAAAATGAGTATTTTACATTGGCATTAACCAAGGAAAAATACACAGAGGATATAAACCTGAAACAGGGAACAGTAGGGGATTGAGGTGTGTAGTAGAACAAAGTGTCATCACAGGTAGATAAGGTCATAAAGAGAGCTTGTGGCACATTGGCTTTCATGAAGCAAAGGAGTTGAGATGTTATGTTGCAGTTACATAAGACATTGATGAGCCCAAATTTGGAGTATTGTGTGCATTTCTGGGCTCTTATTTCACTGAGATTGGGTGAGAGTAGAAGTAGAGGTTGTGGGTTTAGAGAGAATGGTGAAATATTTCAGGGAAACCTGAGGGAGAACTACTTCGCTCAGGGGTTGTGTGAGTGTGGAATGAGCAGTCAGCGGAAGTGGAAGATGCAGATCCATTTGGATAGGTACATTGATGAGAGAAGTATTGATGGCTATGGTCTGGGTGCAGGGAGATGGGAACAGGTAGAAAAGCAGGCAAATGTGGAATAGGTGGGCCAAAGGTGTACCACTTCTGTGCTGTAGTGCTCTATGACAGGATAGTCACATCTGGATTGCTGCCGGTGCCATTCACCTCTGAGGGTAAGAATAGGATGATATGGTAGATCATTCCTGGCTGAAGAACTGGTGCAGGGGGCAGGGTTTCAGAATTCTGAATCACTGGGATATTTTCTGGGGAAGATATGACCTGTACAAAAGGGACGGGTTACATCTGAACCCAAGGGGGACCAATATCCTTACAAGGGAGGTTTCCTAGAGCTGTTGGAGAGTGTTTAAGCGAATTTGGCTGGGGGATGTGAAACTGAGTGATTGGGCTGAGTGTGGCAGAGTTGGTATACAGTGTGTAGTGAGACTGTCAAGAAGGACAGGCGGATGGTAGAGCAAAATTGCAGTCAGTGAGGTGAGTTGCAGTGTAAGGGGGGAACAAGAAAGCAAAAGGTGATGAAGACAGGATGAATGCAGTATACAAAATAAGGAAAGATAACGTTTGGGAGCCTAACATCCAAACATACACATTTTATCAAAAGGACAGGCAGGTAGGCAGAGGACGTGGCGTGGCTCTGTCGGTAAAAAGTGGAGTCAAATCCTTAGAAAGAGGTGACACGGTATCAGATGATATTGAATTCTTGTGGGTAGAGTTAAGGAACTGCAAGGGTAAAATGATCCTGATGGGAGTTATATACAAGCCGCCAGAACAGTAGCCAGGATGTGGTTCGCAAAGTAGAGTGGGAGATAGAAAATACATGTCAAAGAGGCAATGCTACGATAGTCATGGGGGATTTCAATAAGCAGGTAGACTGGGAAAATCAGCTTGATGCTGATTTTGGATCCCAAGAGAGAGGATTTGTAGAATGCCTATGATATGTTTTTTTAGAGCAGCTTGTGGTCGAGCCCATTGAGGTGTCAGCTATTCTGGATAGGGTGTTGTGTAAAGAACTGGATTTGATTAGGAAGCTTAGGGTAAAGAAACCCTTTGGAGACAGTGATCAAAATATGCCAGAATTCACCCTACAATTTGAGAGGGAGAAGCTAAAATCACTTGCATCAGTACCATAAACGGAATTAAAGAGACACGAGAGAGGTGTTACCAGCGTTGATTAGAAGGCGACACTGGACTTTCTGGGAGCAATTTGGAAGGCACAGGATAGATACATCCTAATGAAGAAGTATTCTAAAAATGGGGTGACACAACCATGGCTGACAACAAAAGTGAAACCCAATATAAAAGCAGGAGAATGGGCAGACAATAGAGCAAAGATTAGTGGGAGTAAAATAGAGGCAAAAGTAGATATTGGATCACTGGAAAATGATGCTGGAGAGGCAGAAATGGGGGACAAGGAAATGGTAGATGAACTTAATAAGTATTTTGCATCAGTCTTCACTGTGGAAGACACACTTTCTATGTCAGAAGTGAGTGCAGTTGCTATTACTGGGGAGAAGTGCTTGGGAAGCTGAAAAAGTCTACGGGTTGATAAGTCACCTGGACCAGGTAGAGTACGTTTTGAAACAGATGCCTGGAGAGTTTCTGGAGGCCTTTGTAATGATCTTTGAGCAATCACTAGATTCTGCTATAGAGACAGATTGCAAATGTCTCTTCACTCTTCAAGGAGGGAGAGAAGCAGAAGAAAGGAAATTACAGGCCAGTTAGCCAGACCTCACTGGTTGGGAAGATATTGGAGTCAGCATAGTTTCCTCAAGGGAAAGTCTTATCTGACAAATCTATTGGGATTCTTTGAGGAAATAACAAGCAGAACAGATAAAGGATAATTGGTGGATGTTGTGTACTTGGATTTTCAGAAGGCCTTTGACAAGATATGGCACATGATGCTGCTTCGTGAGATAAGAGCCCGTGGTGTATATTAAAGATACTAGAGTCATATTTATAGAAACCTACAGCACAGAAAGAGGCTCTTCAGCACATCTAGTACTTTTAAACTTCCTAGTCCATTCAACCTACAACTGGAACATAGCCCTCTATATCCTTCCCATCCATGTACCTATCCAAACTTCTCTTAAACGTTGAGAGCAAAATTGCATCTGCCAATTGTGCTGGCAGCTCGTTCCTCACTATGAGTGCCGACTGAATGAAGAAGATTCCCATCAGGTTCCCCTTAAACATTTCACCTTTTGCCCTTAGCCCATTCCCTCTACTAGCACGTGGATAGAGCATTGATGGATGGTAGGAGGCAAAAAATGTGAATAAAGGGAGACTTTTCTGATTGGCTGGATGATGACTAGTGGTGTTACACTGCGGTCTATGTTGGGACCACTTCTTTTTACAGTTTATGTCAATGATCTGGATGATAAAATTGATGGCCTTGTGACCAAGTTTGTGGATGATATGAACGTAGGTGGAGGGCACGTGGTGTTGAGGAAGCAGGGAAGCTACAGAAAGACTTGAACGGATTAGGAGAATAGGTAATGAAGTGGCAGATGGAATACAGTGTCGGGAAGTGTACGGTCGTGCACTTTGATAGAAGGAATAAAGGCATAGACAATTTTCTAAATGGAGCAAATTCAAAAATATAAGATGCAAAAGGTTTTGGATGTCCTTGTGCATGATTCACTAAGGGTAATTCGCAGGTTGAGTCAGGGTGAGGAAGGAAAATGCAACGTTATCATTCATTTTGAGAGGACTAAAATGTAAAAGCAAAGATGTAATGCTGAGGTTTTATAAGACACTGGTGAGGCCTCACTTGGAGTATCGTTAACAGTTCTGGGACCTTTATCTGAGAAAGAATCTGCTGACACTGGAGTGTGTTCAAAGGATGTTCATGAAAATGGCTCTGGGACTGTATTTGCTGGAATTTAGATGTATGAGGAGGGATCTAATCGAAAACTAACGAATGTTGAAAGACCTAGAGAGAGTGAATATGGAAAGGATGTTTTCTATAGTGGGGAAATATAGAACCAGAGAGCACAACCTCAAAATAGAGGCATATTCATTGAGAATGGAGATAAGGACTTCCCTCAACCACAGGGTGGCAAAACTGTAGAATTCTTTGTGCCTCAGTTTTTTATATTTTCTCTCCATTCAGAAAATAGTCAACTTTTTTATTTCTTCCACCAAAGTGCATGACCACACACTTCCCAACATTGTATTTCATCTGCCACTTCTTGGCCCATTCTCCTAATCTGTCTACGTCCTCCTGTAGCCTCTCTACTTCCTCAAAACTACTTGCCCCTCCACCTATCTTCGTATTGTCTGCAAACTTTGCAACAAAGCCATTATTCCATCATCCATATCAGTGACATATAAAACAAAAAGAATTGGCCAATAGTCACTGGCAGCTACCCAGAAAAGGCTCCCTTTATTCCCACTCTTTTTTCATAGTTTGTAAACAGCCTCATGTGTGGCACCTTGTCAAAGGCCTTCTGAAAATCGAAGTCCACAACATTGACTAATTCTCCATTGTCTATCCTGCTTGTTATTTCTTCAAAGAATTCCAACAGATTTGTCAGGCAAGATTTTTTCTTGAGGAAACCATGCTGACTACAGCCTATTTTATCATGTGCCTCCAAGTACCCTGAGTCGTTATCCTTAAGTATCAATTCCAACACTGAAGTTAGACTAACTGGCCATTAGTATCCTTTCATCTGCCTCTCTCCCTTCTTGAAGAGTGGAGTGACATTTACAATTTATCATTCTTCCGGAACCATTCCAGAATCTAGTGATTCTTGAAAGATCATTACTAATGCTTCAGCAATCTCTTCAGCCACCACTTGCAGAACTCTGGAGTGTACACCATCTGGTCCAGGTGACTTATCTGCCTTTAGACCTTGCAGTTTCCCAAAAACCTTCTCCCTAGTAATGGTAATTTTGCACACTTCATGACCCCTGGCACCTGGAACTTCCACCATACTGCTAGTGTCTTCAACAGTGTAGACTGATGCAAAATACTTAGTTAGTTCATCTGCCATTTTGTTGTTCCCCCATTACTACTTCTCCAGCATCATTTTCCAGCAGCCCAGTATTCACTCTCACCTCTCATTTACACTTTATGTACTTGAAGAGACTTTTGCTATCCTCTTTAATATTATTGGCTAGCTTACTTTTATATTCCACTTCTGCCTTTTTAATTATTTTTTTGTTGCCTTCTGTTGGATTTTAAAAGCTTCTCAATCCTCCAATCCCACTAATTATTGTTGTATTATATGCCTTCTCTTTGGCTTTTATGCTGGCTTTCACTTGGACCACAAGATACCTTCTTTTGTTAGCCACGGTTGTGTCATCTTTCCTTTAGAATACTTCTTCCTCTTTGGGATGTATATATCCTGTGCCTTCCAAATTTTTTCCAGAAATTCCAGACATTGCTACTCTGCCGTCAACCCTGCTGGTGCTCTTTTCCGATCAATTCTGGCCAGCTCCTCTATCATGGCTCTGTAATTCCCCTTACTCCACTATAATACTGACACATCTGACTTTAGCTTCTCCATCTCAAATTTCAGGGTGATTTAAATCATATTATGATCACTTGCTCCAGGGCTCTTAATCTTAAGCTCTCTAATCAATTCTGGTTCATTGGACAACATCCAATACAGAATAGCTGGTCCTCTAGTGGAGTCAACCATTTCGTAGGCACTCTAGAAATTCCCTCTCCTGTAATCCAGCACCAACCTGATTTTCCCAATCTACCTGCATAATTTAAGTTCCCCATGCCTATCGTAACATTGCCCTTTGTCCATGTGTTGTCTATCTCCCATTGTAATTTGTAGACCACATCCTTACTGTTGTTTAGGGTCTTTTTACCCTTGCCGTTCCTTAGTTCGACTGACAATAATTCGGCACCTTCTGACCCTATGGCATCTCTTTCTAATGATTTGATTTCAGTTGTTACTGACAGAGTACCGCTGCTCCCCCTGCCTTCCTGTCCGTCCTTTTGTTACAATGTGTATCGTTGGACATTAAGGTCCCAGCTATAATGCCTACAACATCATACCTGTCAATCTGCAATTGTGGTGCAGGTTCATTTACCTTATTCCATATACTGTGTGTATTCAGATACGACATCTTCAGTCCTGTATTCACCCTTTCTGATTTTGTCACACCATGCTCAACCTTTTGATTCCTAACTTTGTCTGAGGTCTCACCAACGTCTGCCTCCACAAGCTCTCCACGACCTCTTCTGGCAGTCTGGTTCCCATCCCCCTGCAACTCTAGTTTAAACCCCATCGTGCAGCATTGACTGTCATGGTCCGGTCCGTGAAGTCCGTATTCCGGTTCACAGTCTAGTCCATTGACCCTTGCTCCAGGTTTTCCTGTTTGGGGCTGGCTGCATAAATACCTCCAGAGACCAGGGCGTGGCAGCTGGATTGTTCTTGTCCTTACTCCTTGTATCCCTTCCCCTGCCTTCTGTTTCCTCGCCTGAAGCCCTGCCTTGTCTTGCTGGTAACTCTTGCCTCGTCTCGCCTGCAGTCTTGTCCTGGAGCCACCCTGTACCTAGCTCCCTTCCTGTCCCTTGCCTCCCCCAAGGTAAGCCAGGCCATCTTGCCATTACCTGCGGTTGGTTCTGACCCTTTCTGTCCCATGCCTCCGTCAGGTGGTGATCTGCGCCCTGCCCAGGAGAACTGTGCCCTGCCCAGGAGGAGCCTACCTAGCCTCAAGCCTCCTGCCTAGCCTCAAGCCTGAAGACTCCAGCCTCCTGTCTCCTGCCAAGCCTTATCTCTAGCCTCAATCCTGAAGACTCCAGCCTCCTGCCAAGCCTCACCTCTAGCCTCAAGCCTGAAGACTCCTGCCTGCCTGCCAAGCCTTGTCCTTGCCTAGTTCTGGGGTCCAAGCCAGAGGCAAGACCCAGGTACTGGGTCGTTGCCCAGTCTCTGGCTCGGAGTCCAAGCCCAGGCTCCTAGCTCTCTTATCCAGTCCTGTTCCAGGTTCCCAGTTTTCCTGTCCATGTCCTTGCCCTCGCCCTGTATCCTAGTACTTCAGTGCTTGTGTCTTGCATTTGGGTCCATTCCTAGCCACTGCCTTATGAGATTGACAAGCATTCCCACTAGGATATTAGTCCTCCTCCAGTTTAGGTGTAAACCGCTCAGTCTCTGCAGATCCCACCTTCCCTGGAAGACAGCCCAATGATCCAAAAATCTTATACCCTTCCTTCTACACCAAGTTGTTAGCCATGTATTAAACTGTATAATCTTTCTAGTTCTGGCCTCACTAGCATGTGGCATGGGGTAGCAATCCTGAGATCACAACACTGGAGGTCCTGCCCTTTAACAGCATCTAACTCCCTGAACTTCCTATGCAGAACCTCATTACTCATCCTACCCATGTCATTAGTACCTACACGGACCACCACTGGCTGTTCGTCCTGCCAGTTAGGAATGCTGAGGACTTGATCCGAGAAATCCCAGACTCTGGCACCCGGGAAGCAACATACCATCCAGGAATCTCATTGTCACCCACAGAACCTCCTGTCCATTCCCCTAACTAATCCCATTATCACCACAGTGCATCTGCTCTTCAGAGTCACAGAGGCAGAGTCAACACCTGTGACCTGACCATTGTGACTTTCCTCTGTTTGGTCATCCAAAGTCCATGGACCACCCCAATAGCAACAGAGACACTGAGGAACAGATCAGGAAGCAGGCTTTAGAAAGTGGCAAAATAACAGGGTTGGCGTCATGGTTACTTCAACTTCCCCAATATTGACTTAGTGCAGAGGTTTAAATGGCACGGAATTTGTTAAATGTGTCCAGGCTGTCCAATCCATGCAACATCATGGTGAACCTCTTGTTACCTTCTCTACAGTCACCATATTCTTCCTGTAAAGCAGTTGTCTGAACTGCATACATTGCTTCAAATGAGTCTTAGGATTTATACATGAGGTATAAATGTTTAAAAAGGTTTCTAAGAGTAAACCTAGCAATTATCGGCCTGTGAGTATGACATCAGTGGAGGGTAAATTAATGGAAAGTACTTTTAGAGATGGTATATATAATTATCTGGATAGACAGATCTGATTAGGAACAGTCAACATGGATTTGTGCGTGGAAGGTCATGTTTGACAAATCTTATTGAATTTTTTGAAGAGGTTACTAGGAATGTTGACGAGGGTAAAGCCGTGGATGTTGTCTATATGGACTTCAGTAAGGCCTTTGAAAAAGTCCCACATGGAAGGTTGGTTAGGAAGATTCAATCGTTATGTATTAATATTGAAGTAGTAAAATGGATTCAGCAGTGGCTGGATGGGAGACGCCAGAGAGTGGTGGTGGAAAACTGTTTGTCAGATTGGAGGCCGGTGACTAGTGGTGTGCCTCAGGGATCTGTACTGGGTCCAATGTTACTTGTCATATACATTAATGATCTGGATGATGGGGTGGTGAATTGGATGAGTAAGTATGTAGATGATACAAAGATAGGTGGAGCTGTGGATAATGAAGTAGGCTTTCAAAGCTTGAAGAGAGATTTAGGCCAGTTGGAAGAGTGGGCTGAAAGATGGCAGATGGAGTTTAATGCTGATAAATGTGAGGTGCTGCATTTTGGTAGGACTAATCAAAATAGGACATACATGGTAAATGGTAGGATATTGAAGAATGCAGTAGAACAGAGGGATCTAAGAATAATGGTGCATAGTTCCCTGAAGATGGAGTTTCATGTGGATAGGGTGGTGAAGAAAGCTTTTGGTATGCTGGCCTTTATAAATCAGAGCATTGAGTATAGGAGTTGGGATGTAATGTTGTAATTGTACAAGGCATTGGTGAGGCCAAATTTGGAGTATTGTGTTCAGTTCTGGTCACCGAATTATAGGAAAGATGTCAAGAAAATAGAGAGAGTACAGAGAAGGTTTACTAAAATGTTACCTTGGTTTCATCACCTAAGTTACAGAGAAAGGTTGAACAAGTTGGGTCTTTATTCTTTGGAGCGTAGAAGGTTAAGGGGGGACTTGATAGAGGTGTTTAAAATTATGAGAGGGATAGATAGAGCTGACGTGGATAGGCTTTTTCCATTGAGAGTGAGGGAGGTTCAAACAAGAGGACAGGAATTAAGAGTTAAAGGGCAAAAGTTTAGGGATAACATGAGAGGGCTCTTCTTTACTCAGAGAGTGGTGGCTGTGTGGAAAGAGCTTCCAGCAGAAGTGGTTGAGGCAGGTTCGATGTTGTCGTTTAAAGTCAAACTGGACAGCTATATGGACAGGAAAGGAATGGAGGGTTATGGGCTGAGTGCAGGTCGGTGGTGTCAGAGGGGATTTCTTTTTGGGTAGATGATTCGTTTACACTTTAATGACTTTGGCCACCAGACTTCTATTTTAACTGTTTGACACTGTGGATTGAGTCCACCACAATGGCCTTCCTAAAAGGTGTGAATACCAGATGCTTTGACCTGATTCGAAAGAAGACAGTATCACCTACACATTATAAATATTAATCATCTTCTATGTTAGCACGGGAAATGCCAAATAAATGTATCGTAGACTTAACTTACATTCCTAAAGGCTGTGGATACCAACCTAGACATGTTGGCGTCGGGAGGAAAGGATGGTGTGATATTTTGTATGTAGCTTCAATAGGAAGCATTGTCTATGCATTGTCTATAACTTTTAAGTAGCGATTGCCTTTGTGTTTAGCATATAAATATTGAGCCCACATTGAGCTAGCAGACCTTTCTGCGGAAAGCGTCTCCGTCCGTACGATGCCTGCTGTACCTTGTTGTGTCGAATAAAGAAGCTGCTTTGTATCTACCAGTGACTCTGTCTCTCCAGTGATTTCATCCACACTACAACAGGTGGGACTAGGTGAGAGTAAGAGTTCAGCACAGGCTAGAAGGGCCAAGATGACCTGTTTCCGTGCTGTAATTGTTATATGATTTTATGGTTATATGATGTCCCAGCTTTCAAGTTTAACACCACGACTGTTGAAGGTCAGTATGCCGTATACCTTCTTTACCACCCTATCTAATTGTGTTGCCACTTTCGGGAGTCAGGCACTTGCTTCCCAAGATCCCTCTGTAAAGCAGTGGTCATAAGGAACAGCACTCAAAACCCTGTAAGACCTCTGCAGGTCAGTGAGTCAACACTTGAAGTTGAGATTCTTCATCTGGACAGGCCTCAAAGGGTGCTGCCATTTACTTTATACTTTCCTATTGCATTTGATCTCTAAAAATGCAAAACAGCTCCATCTGCCATTTTTCCTCCTAGACTTCCCAGCTGGTCTACTGTACAGTCGATATTAAAAATCACAGCTTTCCTCTGCTGCTCTACATGTAAGCAGTCGTGATGGTCTTCAAGAGGACCCTGCCTCTCTCTGGTCATCTTTTTAATTCTTACTATAATTTTAGAACCTCTTGGGATTAACTTTAAAAATGTCTACCAAATCCTTCATACCCTCTCTTTGCCCTCCTGATTTCCTTAAGCAGGGTCTTAAACACTGAACTTTGTGTGTAAATCTGCGTACAGTATGTATCCTAACAGTAATATGCTGCTCCTGGATTTGATATGAATCTTTTAAAAGCCTCCCTTTGTTAACTGTTCCTTTGCCTTTAAGCAGAATCACCCAGTTGACCCTGTAGGGTTATATAATAGGTGGTAAGGCACGTAATTCACAGCCACCGACATTGAGTTGGGCTTCACTTCAAGAGGCTGGTCTGACGTGAAGTACTTTACTGCGCTTTGTTTTCAGTGTTTGGAGTACAATAAACAAGTTGTTACAGTTTGTCTTAAACATAAAACGTCTCCTCTGTTTTTATTTACGAGAACCTCATATTGGTGACCCTGATGCTCCAGGACAAATGCAGAGTTATTGAAATTGTCGACTATGCAGTCTCTTTGAAACTGCTGGAGGTTTGGGAGCAAAATCCCGTTGCTGGTTTGTACTAGCCAAGGCCCAATTTGTGCTGTGGGAAATCATCGCCGACAACACCAAATACTTCTGTGTGGTTGCATCACTTGGAAACTCCACAGCTGCGAGAGCAATGAGTCTACTTGAACACCCACCTGAACACGAGAAATACCAATCGCTGAAAACTCACCTTTTACAGAGTCTGAGCATGCACGACAGTTACTCTCTTTGCCCGGCCTTGGCGATGCTAGAGCTAATGGTCTCTCCTGAGAAATCACCATCCTTGTTTCATTTTTAAAGAACTCTTCCTGCAGCAAAAGCCCGATCCAGTTCGTGAAGCCCTCGCTAATGCACCTGTGATGGATGATAGGGAGTTAGCTAAAATGGTTGATAGTCTACACTCAGCTTGGAAGCGGTACATCATTCCTCCTCCATTCTCTACCTCAATAAACTCGGTCAGTAAGGGCCCCCCAACACAAGGGTACCCACGGCTGCGAAACTGACAATGCCACTGTTGTGCTTCTACCACGCTTGCTTTGGAACGAACAGTAGGATGTGCCGACGGCCTTGCTGTTTTGACAGTGCCAGCGCATCAGGATATCAGAAATCTGTGAACACCGTGGGTTCCATCTGCCAGGGTCGTCTACTGTTCATCACAGACACCCTGTCAGGGTGATGCTTCCTGTGTGACACGGGCGCTCAAGTGAGTGTACTGCCAGCATTGCCTGTTGATGAAAAGGCAAAGAGCAACAAAACCTCACTGGAGGCTGTCAACGGCAGCAGCATCCAGACTTACGGGACATGATGGGTGATGTTACACATGGGACTTCATCCTGGCTGAAGTGGCTAGACTCCACTCGGTGCAGATTTCCTGTGTGTCCAAGGACTATTAGTCGATCTTAAGCTGCCAGCTTGTAGATGTCAAGGCCTTTGGGTCATTACTCTGCTCCCTCAGTAAGTTCTCTACAATGGCTCTGCCAAGCACATCCACCACCACATGTGAGTTTACTCGACTGCTGGGCGAATTCCCAAACCTCACCAAGTTCACGTTCTTCACTTCAGTCGCAAGTCATGCGGGTGTGAACCATATTTTTATGTGCGCGTAGAATGGACAATGAACAGCTGGCAACCGTGAAGGCTGAGTTTGCCGCCGTGGAAAGGCTTTGCATCGTACTGTAGTTGAATAACCCCTGAGCTTCACCCTTCCATATGGTCCCTCAGTCCGATGGTGGTGACTGTCCATGTGGCGATTCCGCTTTAATAAGGCCACCTCAACCCCTCCCCCTTCCCGATCGTTACCCGGTCCCACACATCCAAGACTTTTCAGCTCGTTTAGTCGGAAACTCAATTTGTTCCGAAGTTGATCTAGTTAGGGGCTACCATCAGGTGACTGTGTGCTTGGAGGACATTCCCAAAAACGCCTGTGATAACCCATTTGGCCTTTTTTCGTGCATATGGCACTTGGCTGAAAAATGCAGCAGACTTTCCAATGGCTGATGGACTCTGTATTAAAAGACTTAGATTTTCTTGTTGTTTACCTGGATGACATAATTGTTGTCAGAGCGTCCAAATCCGAATACGTATCTCATCCGCGCACACTTTGAGCGCCTAAGTCAACGCAGGTTGATTATTAACCCTGACTTTCTCGGCCATCGCACCTCCGCTGAAGATGCAAAATCCCTGCCATCAAAGGTAGCCGATACTATCGCCCGGCACTACTAAACTACAGTTTTTTTTAGGCTTGGTGAATTTCTATCTCCGCTTCATTCAGCAAGCTGCGGAATTTATACTCCCGCTGTATATAGTGCGCTTAATGGCAATTCCCCTAAACAAGTGCTTGACTGGTCAGCGGATATGACCAGGGTATTTAATGATACCAGCTCTTTCCAGTGCAGCCCTCCTGGTGCACTTGGTCCCCAAAACACCCGTACCATCACTATGGACACTTCAGACTAAGCCGTGGTGGGTGCCGTACATGAACAGCTGGTCAGAAGCGTATGGCAGCCGCCCGCCTTCTTCAGTCAGCAGCTCCAGCCCCCGAAGGGAAGTACAGCACGTTTGACCGTCAGCTTCTCGGTCTCCATCTGACTGTCCGCAATTTTCATTTTCTCCTGGACTGTCGCCATTTCACGGCGTTCGTTGAACACAAAAGCCCTCGTGTACACGTTGGCTCAGGCTGAAATATCAGACGCTTGGTTTGTAAAGCCGCCCGGTCCACGTATCTGCGTTCACAACTGACATGCATATATCAAGGGGAAAAACATGCCCTGGCTGATTGCCTCTCACGGCCATGCACATAAGGGCTAACTATACCGGGATGACAGCCAAACAAGCTGCTGACTCAGAGGTCCAGGCTTACCGAACCACGCAGTCATGGCCTGTAATTGGCTGACATTGAGTTCAGGGAAGATGGGGCTTCTCTCGTGTGCCATGTCTCAACCGGTCAGCATAGTGCCCGCAAGCTGGAGACGGACTGTTTTTGACTCCATACATGGCCTCTCGCATTCCAGCCGAAAGGCTTCACAGAAACTGGTTGCACTAAAGTTTGTGTGGCACGGCCTTAGAAAGGAGGTGTGTGATTGGACTGCAGCCTGCGTGGAGCGCCAGCAGGCAAAAATTAACCGTCATATTCAGACGCCATTTGCACTTTTGAGGTCCCTGAGCGATGGTTTTACCATATCAATATGGAACTTGTTGGTCCTCTTTCCCCTCCCACGGTTTCACCCACCTCCTGACCATGATGGACCAGACCACCAGGTGGCCAGAGGTCGCCCCTCTAACATCAACAATGGCCACAGATGCCGCTTGGACGTTCATTAGCATCTGAGTTGCTCAGTTTGGCAACCCATCTGGTATTTCCTCTAACAGCTGTCCACAATTTATATCAGACCTCTGTGTTATGATGGTCCGGAACATCAGTGTTAGGCTACATCACACCATGGCATATCACCATAGCTTATGCGAGTGGTTTCACTACTCCTTAAATGCTGCTCTGAGGGCTTCCAAGACCAACAAGTGTTGGCATGATCATCTCCCATGGATCCTGCTGGGGCTCAGAACTGCTTCAAAGAGGACCTGCAGTTGTCCACAGCTAAATTGGTATATGGGCAGCTGTTACGAGTGCCAGGAGATTCCGTTCCTGATGCCACAACTTCAATTACTTTGCACGTATTCCTACACCTCAACCATTTTTGGGTTCCTGTTGACCTACATTCCACCTCGTTTGTTTTCATCCGTCATGACACCCACCAACACTACCTTTGGCCCCCTTATGATGGCACATTCTGCATTTTGGAAAAGAGGGAAAAGACTTCTATCATTGATAAGAGAGGTAAACCTGAATGTACTTCATTAGTTCTCCTTAAACTGGCCCAACAGGATTTGGAGGATTCTGCTACCGTCCCTGCATGAGTGTGTCAACACACCTTTGGAGGAGTCAGAAGCCTCTGCTGTTCCTCCTCACATGGAACATAGGACCCAAAACAGGTGGCTTGTCCGAGCTCTGGACAGGCTCAGAATGCCAGATTTAGTGAATTTTGGGGGCCCTGTGTGGGGTAATGTAATAGATGGAAATGTACATACTTCACAGCCACTGACATTGAGCAGGGTTCACTTTAAGAGGCTGACGTAATTACCTGAAGTACTTTTACCATGCTTGGTATTCAGCCTTTGGGGTACAATAAGTGAGTTGTTACAGTTTTTCTTAGACATAAAATGCCTCCTTTTTTTTTGCAAAATCTTTTAACTCCAGCTAGATCCAGCATAATGCCCTTAAAGCTGGCCCTGCTGCAGTACAGCAGTTTAAGCTGTAGACCTGTTCAATCTTTCTCCAAATGACATGTGGTTCCTTGAGCTTCCAATTTTTGTTTTGTTACTTGGCCTATTATTGTTGCATTTTGCGGTGTACTTTCATCACCTTCCAAGTTAACAAGACTTCCATTTCTCCCCTTCATGCCTCTGGATTTGCTGAAAATCACTAATACTTCTGGCCTTTATCAGGTCTTATGAAAGCTAAATGACGTGGATGCAAACTTTGTTCCTTACCTCAATGGGCTGACTGATCTGCTAAGTATTTCTGGCATTTGCAGAAACTGAAAGTATGAGAAGTGGGGAACATCGAAAACAGGTGCAGTACCTTGGAGAGAAACAAATGGAAGAATATTATTTCAAGCAAAATAATTCCTTCCTTGTTCACTTTTCATTTGCTCAGTTTCAAAGACTTAGAGCTGCATGAACCTTAGCCAGACCGCCTGTCCTGGGCAGTATTGCAGTGTTTACAGTGACTTCTGTGAGTGTGTGTGTGTCTATCTTTGCATGTACCTATGTGTCTGTGAGCTGCTGTGTATCTGAGTGTGTATTTGAGTGTGCCCTATATAAATGTGTGTGTATGGTTGAAGGGGTGGCAAGGTTATCAGGGTATCATGAGTGGATAAGATTAAGTTTGGTGATAACATTTTCCTGCCAAAGGACAGACTGCTAACATTTGTGGTAGTGGTTACTTATGGAACAGAGCAAATAATCAACACACACTGGGGAAGAGGGACATTTGGAGAGTGAATATGCAAATTATATTAATGCAACAAACCAGTCCAGCTCTGCTCCTTAAATTAATTTGTAAAAACTGATAGTAGGTGTTTAATCAACAAGAACAAGAATTATCATTTGTGCCTGGTTTCAGTGAAATTTGCAATGCACAACATCGTAACCTCACTGGTGTTTTTGTAAGGAGAGGCTAGAGTTGTGTCTCCAATGAAAGCACTGCTGATTTATCCTGTTTTTATAAACTACTCTACAGCTGTTCTCATCAGTTAGGCTCAGGGCAGAGGTCTCAAATGTTAGATCAAACATCAGGAACTATCTATCAAAGTTATGACTTATCCAATTATAGACAGCTCCAGTTTATGGTCTGGGTAGTAAAGTGTTCAACAAATGGTAATTAGTCACACTTCTGGAAGTTTAATTGAATTACCTTTGACAGAGTATAGCAGGCTTAGTGGGTGATCCTTTAAACCAGCTGACCCAGAGGGCCTCCCAAAATCAATTAAACTATCAGAATACAAGCATGGCCACATCCTGTTTGAGTAAAGGCCATGTAGGAGGAGAGGGACCGACAGCAACAACTGTCTTTTGGGGTGAACACACAAGCCAGCTACTGACACTGATCTCTGTTACCAAACATGAAAGAAAAACACAGGAGGGAAGAGATCTGCGGAGGTCTGAAAGAATCCGAATATACTATAAATCATCCAAACAACTGAGCTCTAGTTGGTACAGTCAGGCTCCTAAAGGGGACAACCCAATCAATCTGCTTGGCATGCAAAGGGAAGAAAGTAAACCAAAATTACTTCCAGCCTCCCCTGGTGAAAACTTTATCAATCCCTTTTATTTTCAATGTCTAGATTCCAAATAGAATTTAACAACAGTATTTGCCAAAAACAAGCTCAACCACATCCTAGAAAAACGTTCACAATTAGATAGGTAGATAGATATACTTTATTGATCCCGAGGGAAATTTGGTTTCGTTACAGCCGCACCAACCAAGAATAGAGCGTAAATATAGCAATACAAAAACCACAAACAAACAACAATATGTAAACTATGCCAGATGGAAATAAGTCCAGGACCAGCCTATTGGCTCAGGGTGTCTGACCCTCCACGGGAGGAGCTGCAAAGTTCGATGGCCACAGGCAGGAACAACCTCCCGTGACCCCCAGTGTTGTATCTTGGTGTAATATGGCCGGGGTCCAACAGCAAAAAGTTCAATATCCCGTCTACAACCACGTTCCTCGATCGTAATATGACCCGGATTGCACCATCCATTGTTAACCAGAACAGTAAGCACCCAACTCCTTTACGCTTACCGGCCTCAGTGCACTTCTAGTCAGCCTGAATAGTCTGGAAGCCGTCCATGGAGAAGTTTTGATCGGGTATGTCCTCATGCAGCCCCGTTTCAGTAAAACACATAACACTGCACTTCCGAAATGTTCTCTGACGCCTGGCTAGCGCTGTGAACTCGTCCATTTTATTACCCACTGAAATCCTCTTCTCCATAAGTCTCTGTTGTCTCGACCCGGTCCTCTTTCCTCACCTTTGTGATCCCCCTCTACATCCTCTGTGTGTTTTCCTCCAGATTTCAGCAGGGGTGTTATATATAAGTATTCAGATTCTAATTATGTAAACAGTGCAGGATCTCCCCCCCCCCCACCCCACACCTTTACTGATTAGTCTATAACTGGACAATTGATTCTGCTGTTTTAATGAATTTGGAGATTCAAGATGGTTTATTACCATTCTTGAATACATGAGTGAAAAGGAAATAATTGTTATTCCAGATCCAATGCAGCATCAGAAAACACAATAAATAAAAATATAAAAACAGTCCTGTAAACAGCATATACAAGTAATTGAGTATGGCTGTATATATACAAGGCTAGCTTATACAGGCTTATACAGTAGACATAAGCTGATTGTGTATACATACAGTGACACTAAGTGCAGGAGTATCTGAACATAAGGTGACTGACAGAAAATGATAAAGTGAAAATATGACTCTTTGCAAGTGCAACTCTTCCAGGTAGCCCCAGGGCAAATGAAAATGTAGTAGGGCATTGACGGTGTAACTTTAGGCATAAGACGATAAGACCATAGAAACCATAGAAACTACAGCACAGAAACAGGCCTTTTGGCCCTTCTTGACTGTGCCGAACCATTTTCTGCCTAGTCCCACTGACCTGCACACGGACCATATCCCTCCATACACCTCCCATCCATGTATCTGTCCAATTTATTCTTAAATGTTAAAAAAGAACCCACATTTACCACCTCGTCTGGCAGCTCATTCCATACTCCCACCACTCTCTGTGTGAAGAAGCCCCCTCTAATGTTCCCTTTAAACTTTTCCCCCCTCACCCTTAACCCATGTCCTCTGTTTTTTTTCTCCCCTTGCCTCAGTGGAAAAAGCCTGCTTGCATTCACTCTATCTATACCCATCATAATTTTATATAGCTCTATCAAATCTCCCCTCATTCTTCCATGCTCCAGGGAATAAAGTCCGAACCTGGGAGAAATTCAGAGTTCAGCAGAGGAGGACAAGGGGCTTAATTAGGAAGGGGAAAAAAGATTATGAGAGAAAACTGGCAGGGAACATAAAAACTGACTGTAAAAGCTTTTATAGATATGTGAAAAGAAAAGGATTGGTTAAGACAAATGTAGGTCCCCTACAGACAGAAACAGGTGAATTGATTATGGGGAGCAAGGACATGGCAGACCAATTGAATAACTACTTTGGTTCTGTCTTCACTAAGGAGGACATAAATAATCTTCCGGAAATAGTAGAGGACAGAGAGTCCAGTGAGATGGAGGAACTGAGGGAAATACATGTTAGTAGGGAAGTGGTGTTAGGTAAATTGAAGGGATTAAAGGCAGATAAATCCCCAGGGCCAGATGGTCTGCATCCCAGAGTGCTTAAGGAAGTAGCCCAAGAAATAATGGATGCACTAGTGATAATTTTTCAAAACTCTTTAGATTCTAGACTAGTTCCTGAGGATTGGAGGGTGGCTAATGTAACCCCACTTTTTAAAAAAGGAGGGAGAGAGAAACCAGGGAATTATAGAGCGGTTAGCCTAACATCGGTGGTGGGGAAACTGCTAGAGTCAGTTATCAAAGATGTGATAACAGCACATTTGGAAAGCGGTGAAATCATCGGACAAACTCAGCATGGATTTGTGAAAGGAAAATCATGTCTGACGAATCTCATAGAATTTTTTGAGGATGTAACTAGTAGAGTGGATAGGGGAGAACCAGTGGATGTGGTATATTTGGATTTTCAGAAGGCTTTTGACAAGGTCCCATACAGGAGATTAGTGTGCAAACATAAAGCACATGGTATTGGGGGTAAGGTATTGATGTGGATAGAGAATTGGTTAGCAGACAGGAAGCAAAGAGTGGGAATAAATGGGACCTTTTCAGAATGGCAGGCAGTGACTAGTGGGGTACCGCAAGGCTCAGTGCTGGGACCCCAGTTGTTTACAATATATATTAATGACTTGGATGAGGGAATTAAGTGCAGCATCTCCAAGTTTGCAGATGACACGAAGCTGGGCGGCAGTGTTAGCTGTGAGGAGGATGCTAAGAGGATGCAGAGTGACTTGGATAGGTTAGGTGAGTGGGCAAATTCATGGCAGATGCAATTTAATGTGCATAAATGTGAAGTTATCCACTTTGATGGCAAAAACAGGAAAACAGACTATTATCTGAATGGTGGCTGATTAGGAAAAGGGGAGGTACAACGAGACCTGGGTGTCATTATACACCAGTCATTGAAAGTGGACATGCAGGTACAGCAGGCGGTGAAAAAGGCAAATGGTATGCTGGCATTCACAGCAAGAGGATTCAAGTACAGGAGCAGGGAGGTACTACTGCAGTTGTACAAGGCCTTGGTGAGACCACACCTGGAGTATTGTGTGAAGTTTTGGTCCCCTAATCTGAGGAAAGACATCCTTGCCATAGAGGGAGTACAAAGAAAGTTCACCAGATTGATTCCTGGGATGGCAGGACTTTCATATGATGAAAGACTGGATGAACTAGGCTCATACTCGTTGGAATTTAGAAAATTGAGGGGGGATCTGATTGAAACATATAAAATCCTAAAGGGATTGGACAGGCTAGATGCAGGAAGATTGTTCCCGATGTTGGGGAAGTCCAGAACGAGGGGTCACAGTTTGAGGATAAAGGGGAAGCCTTTTAGGACCGAGATTAGGAAAAATTTCTTCACACAGAGAGTGGTGACTCTGTGGAATTCTCTGCCACAGGAAACGGTTGATTGGCTATACTTAAGAGGGAGTTAGATATGGCCCTTGTGGCTAAAGGAATCAGGGGGTATGGAGGGAAGGCTGGTACAGGGTTCTGAGTTGGATGATCAGCCATGATCATACTGAATGGCGGTGCAGGCTCGAAGGGCCGAATGGCCTACTCCTGCACCTATTTTCTATGTTTCTATGTTTCTATTCAACCTTTCTCTGTAACTGAGTTTCTCAAGTCCCGGCAACATCCTTGTAGACCTTCTCTGCACTCTTTCAACCTTATTTATATCCTTCCTGTAATTTGGTGACCAAAACTGAACACAATACTCCAGATTCGGCCTCACCAATGCCTTATACTACCTCATCATAACATTCCAGCTCTTATACTCAATACTTTGATTAATGAAGGCCAATGTACCAAAAGCTCTCTTTACAACCCTATCTAACTGTGATGCTACTTTTAGGGAATTTTGTATCTGTATTCCCAGATCCCTCTGTTCCACTGCACTTCTCAGTGCCTTACCATTAACCCTGTATGTTCTACCTTGGTTTGTCCTTCCAACGTGCAATACCTCACACTTGTCTGTATTAAACTCCATCTGCCATTTTTCAGCCCATTTTTCCAGCTGGTCCAAGTCCCTCTGCAGGCTCTGAAAACCTTCCTCACTGTCTACTACACCTCCAATCTTTGTATCATCAGCAAACTTGCTGATCCAATTTACCGCAATATCATCCAGATCATTGATATAGATGACAAATAACAATGGACCCAGCACTGATCCCTGTGGCACACCACTAGTCACAGGCCTCCACTTGGAGAAGCAATTCTCTACTACCACTCTTTGGCTTCTTCCAATGAGCCAATGTCTGATCCAATTTACCACCTCTCCATGTATACCTAGTGACTGAATTTTCCTAACTAACCTCCCATGCAGGACTTTGTCAAAGACCTTACTGAAGTCCATGTAGACAATACCCATTGCCTTCCCTTCATCCACTTTCCTGGTAGCCTCCTTGAAAAACTCCAATAGATTGGTCAAACATGACCTACCATGCACAAAGCCATGTTGACTCTCCCTAATAAGTCCCTGTCTATCCAAATGCCTGTAGATTCTGTCTCTTAGTACTCCCTCCAATAACTTACCTACTACCAACATTAAACTTACTGGCCTATAATTTCCCGGATTACTTGTCGACACAGGAGCAGAATTAGGTCATTTGGCCCATTGAGTCTGCCTCACCATCCCATCACTGTTATCCCTCTCCACCCCATTCTTCTGCCTTCTCCCCATAACCTCTGATGCCTTGGCAATCAAGAATGTGTCAATCTCCTCTTTAAATATATTCAATGAGTTGGCCTTCATAGCCATCTGTGGCAATGAATTACACAGATTCATCACCTTCTGGTGATAGAAATTCCTCTTCATCTCGGATCCAAATGGACATCCCTCAAATCTGTGGCTGTGCCATCTGGTCCTAGACTCAACCTTTAGTCCTAGACACAACCACAATAGGCAACATCTTCTCCGCATCTACTCTATCTAGGCCTTTCAGTATTTGATGTTTCAATGAGATCCCCCTCATTCTTCTAAACTACAGTGAGTCCAGGCCCAGAGCCATCGATTGCTCCTCATACGTTAACACTTTCATTCCCATTAACATTCTTGTGAACTTCCTCTTGGCCCTCACCAATGCCAGCACATCCTTTCTTAGATAAGGGGCCCAAACCGCTCACAATACTCCAAGAGTGGTCTGACCAATGCCTTATAAAAACTCAACATCACATCCTTGCTCTTATACAAATGTATTTTAGTCCTTTCAAAATGATTGCTAATATTGCATTTGCCTTCCTCACCACCAACTCAACCTGCAAATTAATCTTTAGGGAATCCTGCAGAAGGACTCCCAGGTCAATTTGCTCCTCTGATTTTTGAATTTTCTCTCCATTTAGAAAATAGTCAACACTTTTATTCCTTCTTCCAAAATGAATGACTATACACTTACCTATACTATAATCTATCTGACACTTCTTTGACTATTCTTCCAACCTGTCTAAATTCTCCAAAATTACTGCTTCCTTTACTCTACCTGCCCCTCCATCTATCTCTGTATCATCTGCAAACTTGCCAGCAAAGCCATCAATTATCCTGAATCCTCAACCTTTACAATGGACTCCAACATCTTCTGCTGCTCATTGCTGCATCAGAATTACAGAAACATATATCCCAGAAATGACGCTGACCACCCACCCTGAACTCGATGCCTACCTATAGTAATCCCATTTGCCTGCATTATTCGTATCTCCCTCCTAGTCATAATAGGAGATTTCATAGTTAGGGGAACACAGATGAGATTCCACAGTGAGAGGAATAGAGATGAGATTTTGAAGACATGATGGAGACACACGGATGGTAGGTTGTTTCCCAAGTGAAGGTCAGGGATGCCTCAGATCAGGTCCACAGCATTTTCAAAGGAAACAGTGAGCAGCAAAAATAAGTACTTTGCATCAGTTTTCACAGTTCAAGACACTAGCGGTATGCCAGAAGTTCAAGAGTGTCAGGAGGCTGAAGTGAGTGAAGCTGCCACTACTTGGGAGACAGTGCTTGGGAAATTGAAAGATCTGAAGGCAGTTAAGTCACCTGCACCAGACAGTGAACACCACAGCGTTCTAAAAGAGGTGACTGAATAGATTGTGGAGGCATTCGTAATAATCTTTCAAGAATCAATAGATTCTGGCATGGTTCCAGAGGACTAGAAAATTGCAAATGTCACTCCACACTTCAAGAAGGGAGAAGGCAAAAGAAAGGAAATTATAGGCAAAACTGTTGGAATTCCTTGAAGAAATATCAAGTAGGATAGACAAACGAGAATTGGTGGATGTTGTGTACTTGGATTTTTCGAAGGTCTTTGACAAGGTGCAATACATGAGGCTGCTTAACAAGTTAAGAGCCCATGGTGTTACAGGAAAGATACTAGCATAGATAGAGCTTTGGCTGATGTCAGGAAGCAAAGAGTGGGAATAAAGGGAGGCTTTTCAGACTGGCTGCAGATGACTGGAGGTGTTCCACAAGGGTTCTGTATTGGGAACAATTCTTTTTATGATATAGGTCAATGATTTGGATGATGGAATTGGTGGCTTTGTTGCAAAGTTTGTGGACAATATGAAGATAGGTGGAGGAGAAAGTAGTTTTGAAGAAGTGTAGAGGTTTCTGAAGACTTGATTAGGAGAATGGACAAAGAAATGGCAGGTGGAATACAGTGTTGAAGTGTATGGTCATGCACTTTGGTGGAAGAAATACAAGTGTAGACTATTTTTGAAATGGAGAGAAAATTCAAAATTTGGAGTATGAAGGGACTTGGAGTCCTCATACAGGATTCCCTAAATGTTAATTTGCAGGTGGTGAATATGTGGAATTTGTTGCCATTGGGTAAATTTAAGACAGAGTTTGTTAGATTCTGGTTTAGTCAGAGCATGGAGGGATACAGGAAGAAAGCAGGAGACTGGCACTGAGAGGGAATTGTATCAGCCATAATGAAATGGCAGAACAGTCTCGGTGGGCCAAATGGGTTAATTCTGCTACTATATCTTATGTACACAAGAGATTTTCAGATGCTGGAAATCCAGTGTAACACACAAAATTCAGGAGGAACTCACCCAGGCCGTGCTCTTTTCTTGCTGTTGCCATCAGGTAGAAGGTAGAGGAGCCTCAGGACTTGCACCACCAGGTTCAAGAACAGATACTACCCCTCAACCATCAGGTTCTTGAACAAAAGGGGATGGCTACCATTATTTAAGGACTCTGTTAGATTGTTATTTTATGCTTGTTATTTATTGCTATTTATTTGCATCTGCATTTGCACAGTTTGTTTTCAGTGTCTGATGTTTACAGTTTACAGATCCTGTTTACAGTTACTTTTCGATCGATTTGGTAAGTAACCCCACAGAAAACGAATCTCAGGGTTGTATGTGGTGACGTGTGTGTATTCTGATAACAAATTTTACTTTAAACTTTAGGTGAGGCAACATCTATGGAAAGGAATAAACAATTGGCATTTTGGGCCTAGATCCTACATCAGGACTCATAGAGTCACAGAGTCATAGAGTCACAGAACACTACAGTACAACAACAGGCCCTTTGGCCCATCTAGTCTGTGCTGATCCATTCATCTGTTTTCTCCCATTGAACTGCACCCCGACCATAACCTTCCACAATTTTCCCATCTATGTTCCTATCCAAATTTCTCTTAAATGTTGACATCAAATATGCATCAGTCTCTTACACTGGGAGCTCATTCCACGCACTCAGCACCATCTGAGAGTGCTCCTCTTAAACTTTTCACCTAACCTCAGTGGAAAAAGCTGCTTGCACTTACCCTCATAATTTTGTATACCTCTATCCCTCAATCTTCTATGTTCTAGGGAATAAAGTCCGAACCAATTCAACATTGCCTATACTCAGGTCATCAAGTTCCGGCAACATCCTTGTAAATTGTCTCTGCACTCTTTCAATCTTATTTACATCCTTCCCGTGATTAGGTGACAAAAACTGTACACTATACTCCAATTGGGCCTCACCAATGTCCAAAAGAATTTAAACGTAACATCGAAACTCCTGTACTCAAATTTTTGTTTAATGAAGGCCAATGTACCCAAAACTCTCTTTATGTCTTTATTCACCTGAGATGCCTCTTTCAAGGAATTACGGATCCATATTCCCAGATCCCTGTTCTACCACTCTCCGCAGTGCCCATCACTCACTGTGTAAGTCCTAATCTGGTTGGTCCTCCCAAAGTGCAATACTTCACACTAGCCTGCAAAAATCCCATCTGCCATTTTTCAGCCTATTTTTCCGGCTAGTCCAGATTCTGCATAAAACTTTGATACTCTTCCTCGCTGTCCACTTTCCTCACAATCTCAGTATCATCTGCAAATGGTTCCACCTTAGCACAGCAGGTAGTGCAATGCTGTTACAGCTTGGTGTGTTCCGGAGGTCGGAGGTCAGTGCTGCCGGTACATCCTCCCCATGGGGTGTTCCGGAGGTCGGAGGTCAGTGCTGCCAGTACATCCTCTCCATAGGGTGTTCCGGAGGTCGGAGGTCAGTGCTGCCGGTACATCCTCCCCATGGGGTGTTCCGGAGGTCGGAGGTCAGTGCTGCCGGTACATCCTCCCCATATTGTGTTGCAGAGGTCAGAGGTCAGTGCTGCCGGTACATCCTCCCCATGGTGTGACCTGGAGTTCGGAGGTCAGTGCTGTCAGTTCATCCTCCCCATGGGTTTTCCCCAGGTGCTTCGGTTTCCTCCCACAGTCCAGAGCCCATTGTCCCATGATTAGGTCAGCATTAATCAGGGTTGTGGGACTACTGGGACAACATAGCTCAAAGGGCCAGAAGAGGCCTACTGTATCACCAAATAAAATAACAATAAGTAAAATTCACTGTCCCATTTCACCACAATATCACCCAGATCATTGATATGGCAAACAGCAAAGGACCTGGTACCAATTCCTGTGGCACACAACTAGTCACAGGCCTTCAGTCAGAGGCAACCCTCTACACCACTCTCTGGCTACTCCCACAAACCAAAGGCTAATCCAATTTACTACCTCATTTTGAATGTCAAGCGACTGAACCTTCTTGAACAGCCTCTCATGTGGAACCTTGTCAAAGGCCTTGCAAAAATCCATGTAGAAAACATCCACTGCCTTGCTTTCATCAATTTTCTTGCTAACTTCCTTGAAAAACTCTGTAATATTGGTTAAACATGACCAATCATGCACAAAACCATGATGACCATTCCTATCCAAGTTCTTAGATATCTGGTTCCTTAGAATAACTTTTCCACTACTGATGTCAGGTACTTTATCGCAATTACCAATGTAACTGCCTTTTAAATTTTCTAATGTTACCGAGCCCCACCACCTCCTCTGGTAGCTCGTTCTGATATTCACCACCCTCTGAAAAACTTACCTTCTCAGTTTGCTTTTAAATTTCTTCCCACTCATCTTAAACTTGTGCTCTCTAATTTTAGACTCTACTGACCTGGTATAAAGGTTTTGAATTTCTACCCTAATTAAATACATTGTAAATTTATTAAATCACCCATTAGACTCCTCCATTGCAATGAGAATAAGACATTGGAGCAGAATTAGGCCACTTTGCCCATTGAATCTCCTCCACCATTTGATCATGGCTGATGCGTTTCCATTTCAACCCCATTCTCGCCTTCTCCTCATCACCTTTCACACTCTGGCCTATCAAGAATCCATCAACCTTCACCTTAATGACCTGGTCCTCCATAGATGTCTGTGGCAATGAATTCCACAGATTCACAACCCTCTGGCTGAAGAAATTCCTCCTCATCTCCATTCTAAATGAAGCCCCTCTATTCTGAGGCTGCGTCCTCTGGTCCTGGACTCACCCACTACAGGAAGCATCCTCTCTTAGTCCACTCTCTCTACACCTTTCAGCATTCAACAGGCATCAAATAGTTCTCATATGATAAGCCTTTCAATATTGAAATTATTTTCATGAAACCCCGTTTAACTCTGCTCCAATATCAGCCTTCTTTTTGATCGCTGCTGGATGAGGAGTCTGTGAGCGGCCTGTCGGGTAGGCCTCTCTGCCTTGTGTGGTCCCCCTCCCTTTCCATCAATGTTGGGATATCGGAGGACCGTATCATGCTTCTGTGTTTGAACTGTGGTGTTTATGGACCGTGGACACGGGTTTTATTTTCCGTGTTTTTTGTCACCCATTCCTTTTCTGTTTTGCTGTGTGAGGGGAGAGTGTTTGGAGGTTGGTGTTCTGTTAGCATTTTGTGCGGGGGCGGGATTGTTTTGTCGGGGATCGATATTCCAGTTCCGCTTTGTGCAGGGGGAAGGGGGTTTGGGGGGTGGGGTTGATGGTCGGGATGCCTTTCTTTTTTGTACGGGGGGGTGGGCTTGATGGTTCTCTCTGAATGACTGTCATGATCTTATTTCATGGCTATCTGGAGAATACAAATTTCAGAGTTGTATGTGGATACATGCTTTGATACTAAGTAAATCCTTGACCTTCCTCACCACCAAATCAAACTGCAAGTTAACCTTTCAGGAAACCTGCATGAGGACTCCCAAGTCCCTTTGCACCTCTGATTTTTGAATTTTCTCCCCATTTAGAAAATAGTCTGCTTTTATTCCTTCTACCAAAGTGCATGACCACACACATCCTGGCACTGTTCCTACAGCCATTTTGCCCACTTTACTAATCTAAGTCTTTCTGCAGCCTCCCAGCTTTGTCAACACTACCACCCACCACCAATCTTCATATCGTCCACAAAGCAATCGATTTTGTCTTCGAAATCATTGACATCCAGCTTATCAATCACTTCTTACAACTTCAGTCCTCCATTCTGTGTAAAATCTCCATTAATGTTTGACAGAGCAAATATTTAATCCTGGTTCTCACTACTATAACATTGTAAAACCCTACTGAGCTTTATCTCTTGGTATTATAGAATAAAGAACATTGAACCCAACAACACAGGACAGGCTTTTTGACCCACAATATTGTGCCCAACCAGTTAGAAAGTAACATTTCAAAGAACCAAAAACTATTTCATCTTGAGAATCAGAATCAGGTTTATTATCACCGGCATGAGACGTGACATTTGTTAACTTAGCACCAGCAGTTCAATGTAATACATAATCTAGCAGAGAGAGAGAAAAAATAATAAATAAAATAAAACATAATAATAAATAAACAAGTAAATCAATTATGTATATTGAATAGATTGGTAAAAATGTGCAAAAACAGAAATACTGTATATTAAAAAAGTGAGGTATGTCCAAAGCTTCAATGTCCATTCAGGAATCGGATGGCAGAGAGGAAGAAGCTGTTCCTGAATCAATGAGTGTGTGCCTTCAGGCTTCTGTACCTCCTACCTGATGGTACCCTGGGTGCTGGACGTCCTTAATAATGGACACTGCCTTTCTGGCATATCACTCCCTAAAGATGTCCTGGGTACTTTGTAGGCTAGTACCCAAGATGGAGCTGACTAGATTTACAACCTTCTGCAGCTTCTTTCAGTCCTGTGCAGTAGCCCCTCCATATCAGACAGTGGTGCAACCTGTCAAAATGCTTTCCACGGTACAACTATAGAAGTTTTTGAGTGTAATTGTTGACAGGCCAAATCTCTTCAAACTCCTAATAAAGTATAGTCGCTGCCTTGACTTCTTTATGACTACGTCAATGTGTTGGGACCAGGTTAGATCCTCAGAGATCTTGAGACCCAGGAACTTGAAGCTGCTCACTCTCTCCACTTCTGATCCCTCTATGACGGTTGGTATGTGTTCCTTCATCTTACCCTTTCTGAAGTCCACAATCAGCTCTTTCGTCTTACTGACATTGAGTGCCAGGTTGTTGCTGCAGTACCGTTGCACTAGTTGGCATATCTGACTCCTGTACGCCCTCTCGTCACCTCCTGAGATTCTGAGACAATGGTTGTATCGTCCCAATGTTCTTATTTCTCCACCTTCCTCACACCCATGTGCCTATCTCTTAAAAGCCTGTAATGTAATGTATTTGCCTCTACCACCATACCAGGCAACGTACTCCAGGCATCCACCACTCCCTGAGTAAAAAACTTACCCCTCACGTCCCCTTCGAACATACTCCCTCTCAGCTTCAATGCATGCCCTCTGATATTAGACGTTTCTACCCTTTCTACTCTATCTATGACTCTCATGATCTTATCAGATCTCCCCTCAGCCTTAGACACTCCAGAGAAAACAACCCAAGTTTATAAGCCTCTCATGACAGCACATGTCCTCTAAACCAGGTAGCATCCTGGTAAACCTCTTCTGCACCATCTCCAAAGCCTCAACAACTGTAACGGGGTGACCAGAACTGTATGTAGTACTCCAGAGGTGGCTTAACCAGAGTTTTATAAAGTTGCAACCTAAAATAACCTCTCGATTTTTGAACTCAGTGCCTCGACTAATAAAAACAAACATTCCATTAGTCTTCTTAACAACCTTATCAACCTGTGTAGCCACTTTCAAGGAGCTGTGAATTTGGACAACAAGATCATTCTGCTCAACCATCTGCTTGCAATTTCCCACCAAGGCGCAACACCTCACATCGATCTGGGCTAAACTCTATCTGCCATTTCTCTGTCCATATCTGCAACTGGTCTATATTGTGCTGTCTTCTACACTATCCACAACTGCACTAATTCTGGTATCATCAATAAACTTAATAACCCACTCATCCAGGTCACTAATATACATCACAAACAGCAGAGGTCCCAGCACGGATCTCTGCGGAACACCACAAATTAGACTTCCACCTTGAATAAGATCCTTCAACCCCTACCGTTTGTCTTTCATGTGTAAGCCAGTTCTGAATACAAACAGCCAATTCACTGCAGACCCCATGCATCTTAATATTCTGGATTAGCCTCCAGTGAGGGACTTTGTCAAACACTTTCCTAAAATCCACGTAGACAACATCCACTGCTCTACCCTCATCAGTCTCCTTCATCATCTTGTCAAAAAACTCAGTCAAGTGAGTGAGACGTGACTTGCCCCATACAAAGCCATGCTGGATCTCCCTAATTAGGCCATGTGTTTCCAAATGCTCATGCATCCTATCCCTATGTCATGGTCCGGATCGGGGTCCATTTAAATTTAGCTTGTTTATGTTACGATCCGGACCGTTGATTCCCTGTATTCTCGTGTTCCTCGGCTTTGGTGATTAGAGGCAATTAACACTCGGCTGAACCGGTAGTTTATAGTCTCCGGCTTTCAGCCGTTCGGTGCGGTAGCGTCTGCAAAGTCACGGCATGCCAATGTCATCTGGCCAAAGCAAGTCTAGTCTCTGCCGAAGCGAGTGCCGGTAATTCACCCTTCCTCACCAGAGCAACCCTGTCCAGTTACCTCGGCGAAGCGAGCCTGCAAAGTTTCCTCAAAGTGGGTCCATCAGTTAACCCGCTGGAGGGAATCAAGAACCGCTGTCTACTGTTCCCAGGCCGAGTCGAGAGCTCGCCAATACCCGGAGGCACCAAGTCAAGTCCTGGCCCTGGCAGCATTCTAGCACCAAGTCAAGTCCTGGTCCTGGTGGCATTCAAGCACCAAGTCCTGGCCCTGGCGGCATTCAAGCACCAAGTCAAGTCCTGGCCCTGGCGGCTTCCCAGTTCTGAGTCAAGTCCTGGCCCTGGCGGTCTGTGATTCCTGTCCTACCCTCTCGTCTGAATCCCTTCTCTGCCCCTCTCGCCTCTAGCCCTCATCTGCAGCCCCCGCCTGCACTACGGTCTAGTTCCATCACCGGAGCTAGATAGGTACTGTCTGGTGTTCATTCGTGTTGGTCTTGTCTTGTCTTGTCCTTGCCTTCATGGGCTAAGTCAGGCTGTCTTGCCGTTGCTCCGCGGGGAGTCATATCTTGTCGTGTCTTGTCCTCGCCTCCATGGGGTAGGTCAGGCCGTCTTGCCGTTGCCCCGCGGAGGGTCATGAGTCCCGGCCCTATGTCCTGTACCCAAGGAGGGGTCCTGGCTCTCTGTTCTGTGTGTGAGTCCTGGCCCTATGTCCTGTACCCAAGGAGGGGTCCCAACTCTGTGTTCTGTGTATGTGTCCATGGTTCCATGTACCTGCTCTCCTGAGACCGAGGCTCTGTGTCCCCATGTTCCTCCTCCCCCTCGCCCATGTCATGTCCTTGCCTGGCTCTGGAGTCTGAGCCCGAGGCAAGACCCAGGTACTGGGTCTTTGCCCAGTCTCTGGCTCGGAGTCCATACCCTAGCCTTTTCTTGTCTCCTCTAGTTCTGGGAGCCGATTCAGAGTCCAAGCCCAGACCCTTGGTCCCAGCCGAGTTGTAGTCCTGAGTCCTTGTCCAGTTCGCTACTCCTGCTCCTGCATAGCTCTCCTGATATCGAACAATAAACTAAACTTAATTAACCTCACAAGATGTGTCTTGCATTTGGATCCACCCTTGTTCCCAAAGCCCCCGCCAGTGTGACACCCTAAGAATTTTCTCTACCAGTTTCCCTACAGCTGCTGTGAGACTCACCAGTTCCTGTATATGCCACAAAAAGCAAAGTCTCCCTTTAGCTACCAAGTTTAATTCAACTTCACATTCCCATTATGACATGTTGGCATGTTGGTCCAGGGCCTCCTCTACTGCCATGATGAGGCCAAACTCAGTGTGGAGGAACGAAATCAGATTTTTCCATCTGGGTAGCCTCAACCATATTGGCATGAATGCCAATTTCTCCAATTTCTGGTAAGTTCTCTCTCCACCTCCCTTTTTACTTTTTCCACTCCCCATTCCAGTTGCCCTCTCAACCCTTTATCCTCACTGGCCCATCACATCCCTTTGGATGCCCATTTCTGTCCCTTTCTTCTGTGGTCCACTGTCCTCTCATGTTAGATTCCTTCTTCTCCAGCCCTTGAATTCTTCCACTGAGAAACATAGAAAACCTACAGCACAATACAGGCTCTTTGGCCCACAAATCTGTGCCGAACATGTACTTACCTGAGAAATTACCTAGGGTTACCCATAGCTCTCTATTTTTCTGAGCTCCATGTACCTATCCAGGAGTCTCTTAAAAGACGCTATCATATCCACCTCCACCACCATCACCGGCGGCCCATTCCACACACTCACCACTCTCTGCATAAAAAACTTACCCCTGACATCTCCTCTGTACCTGCTTCCAAGCACCTTGAAAATGTGCCTTCTTGGTGTTAGCCATTTCAGCCCTGGGAAAAAGCCTCTGACTATCCACACGATCAATGCCTCTCATCATCTTATACACCTCTATCAGATCACCTCTTATCCTCCGTCGCTCCAAGGAAAAAAGGCCGAGTTCACTCAACCTATTCTCATAAGGCATGCTCCCCAATCCAGGCAAATCTCCTCTGCACCCTTTCTATCATTTCCACGTCCTTCCTATAGTGAGGCAACCAGAACTGAGCACAGTACTCCAAGTGCAGTCTAACCGGGGTCCTATATAGCTGCAACATTACTTCCTGGCTCCTAAACTCAGTCCCACGATTGATGAAGGCCAATACACCATATGCTTTCTTAACTACAGAGTCAACCTGCGCAGCAGCTTTGAGTGTCCTGTGGACTGGGACCCCAAGATCCCTCTGATCCTCCACACTGCCGAGAGTCTTACCATTAATACTATATTCTGTCAACATATTTGACCTACCAAAAAAAAAACCACCTCACACTTATCTGGGCTGAACTCCATTTTCCCAGCCCATTTTTGCATCCTATCAATGCCCGCTGTAACCTCTGACAGCCCCCCACACTATCCACAACACCTCCAACCTTTGTGCCATCAGCAAATTTACTAACCCATCCCTCCACTTTTTCATCCAGATCATTTATAAAAATCGTGAAGAGTAGGGGTCCCAGAACAGATCCCTGAGGCACACCACTGCTCACTGACCTCCGTGCAGAATATGACCCGTCTACAACCACTCTTTGCCTTCTGTGGGTAAGCCAGTTCTGGATCCACAAAGCAATTTCCCCTTGGATCCCATGCCTCCTTACTTTCTCAATCAGCCTTGCATGGGGTGTCTTGTCAAATGCCTTGCTGAAATCCATATACACTATATCTACCACCCCACCATCATCAATGTGTTTAGTCACATCATCAAAAAATTCAATCAGACCCGTAAGTCACGGCCTGCCTTTGAAAAAGCCATGCTGACTATTCCTAATCATATTATGTCTTTCTAAATGTTCATAAATCCTGCCTCTCGGGATCTTCTCCAGCAATTTACCAACCACTGAAGTTAGACTCACCCGTCTATAATTTCCTGGGCTATCTCTACTCCCTTTCTTGAATAAGGGAAAAACACCCACAACCTTCCAATCCTCCGGAACCTCTCCCGTCCCCATTGATGATGCAAAGATCATCACCAGAGGCTCAGCAATCTCCTCCCTCACCTCCCACAGTAGCCTGGGGTACATCTCATCTGGTCCCAGTGACTTATCCAACTTAAACAACAGGAATTCTGCAGATGCTGGAAATTCAAGCAACACACATCAAAATTGCTGGTAAACGCAGCAGGCCAGACAGCATCTCTAGGAGGAGGTAGGATTCTCGGCCTGATACGTTGACTGTACCTCCTCCTAGAGATGCTGCCTGGCCTGCTGCGTTCACCAGCAATTTTGATGTGTGTGACTTATCCAACTTGATGCTTTCCAAAAGCTCCGGCATATCCTCTTTCTTAATATCTACATGCTCAAGCTTTTCAGTCCGCTGAATGTCATCCTTATAATCACCAAGATACTTTTCTGTTGTGAATATTGAAGCAAAATTCTTGTTAAGTACCTCTACTATCTCCTCCGCTTCCATACACACTTTTCTACTGTCACACTTGATTGGTCCTATTCTCTCATGTCTTATCTTCTTGCTCTTCACGTACTTGTAGAATGCCTTGGGGTTTTCCTTAATCCTATCCGCCAAGGCCTTCTCATGGCCCTTCTGGCACTCCTAATTTCATTCTCAATCTCCTTCCTGCTAGCCTTATAATCTTCTAGCTCTCTATCACTGCATAGCTTTTTGAACTTTTTGTAAGCTCTTCTTTTCTTCTTGACTAGATTTACAACAGCCTTTGTACAATACGATTCCTGTACCCTACCATCTACGCCCTGTCTCATTGGAATGTACCTATGCAGAATTCCACGCAAATATTCCCTGAACACTTGCCACACTTCTTCCGTATATTTCCCTGAAAACATCTGTTTCCAATTTATGCTTCCAAGTTCCTTCCTGATAGCCTCATATTTCCCCTTACTCCAATTAAACACTTTCCTAACTTGTCTGTTCTTATCCCTCTCCAATGTTGTGGTAAAGGAGATAGAATTGTGATCACTATCTCCAAAATGCTCTCCCACTGAGAGATCTGACACCTGACCAGGTTCATTTCCCAGTACCAGATCAAGTACGTCCTCTCCTCTTGTAGATTTATCTACATATTGTGTCAAGAAACCTTCTTGAACACACATAACAAACTCCACCCCATCTAAACCCCTCACTCTAGGGACATGCCAATCGATATTTGGGAAAATTAAAATCTCCCACCACGACAACCCTGTTATTATTACACCTTTCCAGAATCTGTCTGTCTCTCTGCTCCTTGTTGTCCCTGTTACTATTGGATGGTTTAAAAAAAAACACCCAGTAGAGTTATTGACCCTTCCACCCACAGATACTCCATAGACAATTCCTTCATGTCTTCCTCCATTTCTAAGGTAGTGATAAACAGTGCCACACCCCCACCTCTTTTGCCTCCCTCCCTGTCCTTTCTGAAACATCTAATGCCTGGCACACTAAGTAGCCATTCCTGCCCCTGCACCATTCAAGTCTCTGTAATGGCCACAACATCCAAGTACTGATGCACGCTATAAGCTCGCTTTGTTCATCATACTCCTTGCATTAAAATAGACACATCTCAAACTACCAGTCTGAGCGCATCCCTTCTCTATCACCTACCTATCCTCCCTTTAGCACTGTCTCCATACTTTCTCTATTTGTGAGCCATCTGCCTCTTCCTCTGTCTCTTCAGTTTGGTTCCCACCTCCCAGCAATCCAAGTTTAAGCTCTCCCCAATAGCCTTAGCAAACCTCCCCGCCAGGATATTGGTGCCCCTGGGATTCAAGTGCAACCTGTCCTTTTTGTACACACACCTGCCCCAAAAGAGGACGCAATGATCCAGAAATCTGAATCCCTGCCCCCTGCTCCAAACCCTCACACACATACTTCCTGTCTGTATTCTACTCAGGCAACCTACCGTGCCTTGACCAGTTATCGCTGAAGCTCCGTTGAGCCAAAGCCTTACTGCTCTGTCTCCCTCTACTCTGGTGCCCGCTCTATAAAGCTGTCTCCTTTTAAACTCTTCTCACTGTTCTCACTGGCTGATGTCCACGCGCTTGCACAGCCGTGCCCCAATCCGCTGAAGAAATAACCTCTTTTAGTTATGTTTGTGAGCTGGCTTCTATGGGGAAAATGGCGGCAGCAGCCAGATCAGCAGTACCGTGACTGGTGTTGTTAAGTGTAGGTGAGAAATAGTGATAGGACACTGAGTAGTCAGGGGGCATAGACAAGCCATTAGTGAATCTTCAGGATGGTTTTTTGCCTCCCTGGCGACGAGGTAAAGATGACTCTGAGTGGGTGCAACACGTTCTGAAATGGGAGGGCGAGCAACCAGAACGGGATGATAGTGCAGATGAATGAGTGGCTGAGGAGATGGTGCAGGGGGCAGGATTTCAAGTTCTTGGATCATTGAAACCTTTTCTGGGGAAGGGGTGACTGGTACAAGAGGACCAGGTTGCACCTGAACTGGAGGGGAACCAATATCCTGGCTGGGATGTTTGCTAATGCTACTTGGGAGGGTTTAAACTGGATATGCAGGGGGCTGAGAACAGAGCACCATGTCAGTAAGTGAAGGATCGGACAGTAAGGTTGATGTCAGGGTAGGTAGTGATAGGCAAAACTGAAGTAACACCGTGATCAAATTTAAGTTTGCGGACGATACGAAGATAGGTATTGCAGTCTGTGCTGTGGAAAGAGGGTGTCTGCAGAAGGGCATTAAGAGAATGGGCAAAGAGGGGACAGATGGAATATAGTATTGGGAAGAGTAATTCATGCACTTTGGTAGAAGGAATCACGACATAGAATATTTTCTAAATGGGAGAAAATTCAAAAATCAGAAGTGCAAAGAGACTTGGGAGCCTTCGTGGTGGATTCCCTAAATTTTAAATTAAGGCATCCTTTATTCTTGCGAGACTATGGATCTGCACCTGGAAAGTCTTCACTCTCCAGGGCGCAGGCCTGGACAAGGTTGTATGGAAGACCAGGAGTTGCCCATGCTGCAAGTCTCCCCTCTCCATGACACCGATGTTGTCCAAGGGAAGGGCATTAGGACCCATACAGCTTGGCACCAGTGTCGTCGCAGAGCAATGTGTGATTAAGTGCCTTGCTCAAGAACACAACACGCTCCCTCGGCTGGGGCTTGGACTCATGACCTTCAGGTTGCTAGTCCAATGCCTTAACCACTTGGCCACATGCCCGCAATCTATCAATTTAGGATTCCCTAAAGGTTAACATAGTTTGAGTCAGTGGTGAGGAAGGCAAATGCAATGTTATCATTTATTTCAAGAGGACTAGAATATGAAAGCAAGGATGTAATGCTGAGGCTTTATAAGGTACTGGTCAGACAGCACTTGGAATATTGTGACCAGTTTTGGGCCTCTTATCTAAGAACAGCTGTGTTGGCATTAGAAACTGTCCAGAGGAAGTTCATGAGATTGAAGGGGTTATCGTATGAGGAATGTTTGATGGCTTTGGGCCTATGTTGCTGGAGTTCAGAAGAATAAGTGGGGATCTCATTGAAACTTGTCAAACATAGAGTTGATGTGGAGAGGGTGATTTTAATAGTGGGGTAGTCTATGACCAGAGGATACAGCCTCAGAATAGATTGATGCACTTTACAATAGAGGAAAAACACTGCCCAGAAGAAGGCAATGATGCATCCCTTCTGTAGAAAAGTTGGCCAAGGACAATCGTGGACGTGCCAACCTAGATATCCCAACCAAGCTAGTCCCATTTGCCCTCACTTGGCCCATATCCCTTTCAAACTTATCTATCCAAGTACCTGTCCAAATTCTGTTTACATTTTGTTAAAGTACCCGCTTCAGTTTCTTTCCATGCCAGATCATTCTGTTATATGAACCACCATCAGGGTGACAAAGTTACCCCTCAGCTTTCTTCTAAATCTTTCCCTCCTCACCTTAAGCAATAAGACCATAAGATATAGAAGCACAATTAGGCCATTTGGCCCATTGTGTCTGCTCCACCATTCCATCATGGCTGATTTATTATCCCTCTCAACCCCAGTCTCCTGCCCTCTCCTCGTAACCTTTGACTCACTGACTAATTGAAATCATAACCTCCACTATAAATAGACAATAGACAATAGGTGCAGGAGTAGGCCCTTCGAGCCAGCACCGCCATTCACTGTGATCATTGTTGATCATCCACAATCAGTATCCAGTTCCTGCCTTATCCCCATAACCTTTGATTCCACTATCTTTAAGAGCTCTATCCATCTCTTTCTTGAAAGCATCCAGAGACTTGGCCTCCACAGCCTTCTGGGGCAGAGCATTCCATAATATCCACCACTCTCTGGGTGAAAAAGTTTTTCCTCAACTCCGTTCTAAATGGCCTACCCCTTATCCTTAAACTGTGGCCTCTGGTTCTGGACTCGCCCATCAGCGGGAACATGCTTCCTGCCTCCAGCGTGTCCAATCCCTTAATAATCTTATATGTTTCAATAAGATCCCCTCTCAGCCGTCTAAATTCCAGAGTATACAAGCCCAGTCGCTCCAATCTTTCAACATATGACAGTCCCGCCATCCCGAGAATTAACCTTGTGAACCTATGCTGCACTCCCTCAATAGCAAGAATGTCCTTCCTCAAATTTGGAGACCAAAACTGCACACAGTACTCAGTACACAGTACACAGTGTGGTCTCACCAGGGCCCTGTACAGCTGCAGAAGGACCTCTTTGCTCTTATACTCAATTCCCCTTGTTATGAAGACCAGCATGCCATTAGCTTTCTTCACTGCCTGCTGTACTTGCATGCTTGCTTTCAGTGACTGATGTACAAGAACACCTAGATCTTGTTGTATTTTCCTTTTTCCTAACTTGACTCCATTTAGATAATCTGCCTTCCCGTTCCTACCACAAAAGTAGATAACCTCACATTTATCCACATTAAACTGCATCTGCCATGCATCTGCCCACTAACCCAGCCTGTCCAAGTCACCCTGCATTCTCATAACATCCTCCTCACATTTCACACTGCCACCCAGCTTTGTGTCATCAGCAAATTTGCTAATGTTACTTTTAATTCCCTCATCTAAATCAATATATATTGTAAACAGCTGCAGTCCCAGCACTGAACCCTGCGGTACCCCACTGGTCACCGCCTGCCATTGCAAAAGGAACCCATTAATCACTGCTCTGTTTTCTGTCAGCCAGCCAATTTTCAATCCATGTCAGTACTTTGCCCGCAATACCATGTGCCCTAATTTTGCCCACTAATCTCCTATGTGGGACTTTATCAAAGGCTTTCTGAAAGTCCAAGTACACTACATCCACTGGCTCACCCTTGTCCATTTTCATAGTTACATCCTCAAAAAATTCCAGAAGATTAGTCAAGCACGATTTCCCCTTCATAAATTCATGCTGACTCGGACCAATCCTGTTACTGCTATCCAGATGTGTCGTAATTTCATCTTTTATAATTGACTCCAGAGACTTATAATATACCCACAGACTTGGCCTTCACAGCTTTCTGAGGCAATGAATTCCACAGATTCACCGCACTCTGGCTAAGTAAATTCCTCCTCATTTCTGTTCTAAATGTACAGTCATCATTGTCATTATGTGTTGATAGTTTCTGAATTGGACACGCCATCAAAGGTTACGAGGAGAAGGCTGGGGGTGGGGCTGAGGCTACATCTACACTACGCCGACTAATTTTGAAAACGAAGCTTTTTCTCCTCGTTTTGACCCTCTGTCCACACTAAAACGGCGTTTTCATCCCCCGAAAACGGAGATTTTCAGAAACGGTCTCCAGAGTGTGTAAATTTGAAAACGATTGTTGCGCGTAATAATGCGGACAGGGTAACCGGAGAGATTTAAAAACGCTGTCGTGACAACACAACAACAACAATGCTTTTTCTGCTTCTGCTCGGAACTGCGCAAGCGCTGCCGGACGGCTGTTCTAACGCGCAGTCGGTGTGAACGGCGTGAGAGTTAGATGGTAAAGTGAGCTTTTTTGACTAGGTCCCCTAAATTGATTTGATTGAGTCTTTCTTTAAAAATATTAATGTCAGAAATACTGCGCAGGTCTGGCGGCAGAAGATTCCACTCTTGTTCATCTTTGGTAGAGGACGGCTTCATGCGTGTGTTGTTTACTTTATTGTCTACGTTAATAGCTTGTTTGGAATTAAACAACACCACATTCTCCACTGCTTTGCTGACTTTGTAGTTTTGTAACTCGCAGAAACAGCTCGACTTCATTGTCTGTCTAAACGAAGAAGTCCGGTCTGCTTTTTCCAGCGGAAGTTTTCTTTGTATTCCTCGAAGACTTTGTAGAAAACTTTCTTTCGCTGTTGTTGTTGGTACTGTAGTTTTTGACCAACGGAAATAGCACAACGCCGCCGCGGAAACGTAAATATTATACCGTTTCCTCTTCGCTTGTTTTCTGTCGATGTATCTGCGCATGCTCAGTAGGAGCCGATTCGCCCAAATATCCGTTTTAATATGGACGGAGATATTTTGAAAAACGCCTGGTGTGGACGCCTGTCGTTTTTACTCGAAACCGGCGTTTTCAAAATTATCCGGTCTAGTGTAGACGTAGCCTGAGGAGGGGAAAAAGGGATCAGCCATGATTGGCACAGCAGACTCGATGGGCCAAATGGCTTATTTCTGCTCCTATGCCTTATGGCTCATGGGATCGGTGCGGATTTATTGTTGTTTATCATCTATATCAATGATACGGATGACAGTGTGTTTAACTGGATCAGCAAATTGGTGGATGACACCAAGATTGGAGGTATAGTGGACAGCAAGGAAGACTATCAGAGGATGCAGCAAGATCTGGACCAGCTGCAAAATAGGGCTGTAAAATAGCAGATGGAAATTAATGCAGAGCCCTGCAAGGTGTTGCATTTCAGTGGGACCAACCAGGTTGGTGTCGCACAGTGAGCAGTCGAGCACGGGGGAGTGTGGTAGGACCAGGGGATCGGGGAGTACAGGTGCATCATTCATTGGAAGTGCCATCACAGGCGTAATGAAAGGCATATTGGCTCACATAATCGAAGTATTGAGTACAGGAGGTGGGATGTTATGCTGAAGTTGTATAAAGCTTAATCTGGACCTACCTACAGGAAAGATGTAAATAAGGTTGAAAGAGTACGGAGAAAATTTACAAGGATATTACCAGGTCTGGAAGACCTGAGTTATAAGGAAATACTAATTAGCTTAAGACTTTATTCTTAGGAATGTAGAAAATTGAAGGAAGATTTGATAGAGGTATACAGAATTATGTGGTACTGTATAGGGTAAATGCAAACAGGCTTTTCCACTGAGCTTGGTTGGGACAACAACTAGAGGTCATGGGTTAAGGGTGAGAGGTGAAAGTTTAATGGGAACATGAGGGGAAACTTGTTCATTCAGAGGAACATGAGAGTGTAGAACGAGCTGCCAGAGCATTTGAGCTCGATTTCAATGTTTGTGTAGAAATATGGATGGTAGCGGTATGGGGGGCTATGGTCCGGGTGCAGTTCAATGGGACTAGACAGTTTAAATAGATGGGCCAAAGGGCCTGTTTCTGCTCTATACCTTTTTGTATGACTCTGCGTGGATGAGTGTGTGCTTTCAAGAACCATGAAGTTGATAGACTGCTGAGGGTGGTGTTTAAGACCTGAGATGTAGAACTACACAAGCAGCCCAGTTATGACCTACTGAAGGCTATTTTAACAGTAAGAAATCAATTCCAATTGTAGTTTGAGGTGGAATCAGATTCAGGCAAAACGTAATGTCATATATGTTTCATGCATATGTTGTTTACTTTATTATCTACGTTAATAGCTTGTTTGGAGTTAAACATCTCCACATTCTCCACGTACCCTGTGACGGGGATAAAGAAACCAGCAGAAACTTTGGAGTCTCGTATTGCTATAAACTACTAATATTTATTAGTAACTACGCAATACAGTAATATAAATGTAGATAAATCAAACAGGTTAGCAATGATTATATATAAAAGTAAGTGTGGAATATATATGAATGAAAGAACCAAGCTCCTTTAAGTCTAGGGGTAAAAAGATACGGTCTTACGATGTTGAGTAAAGTTCAGTTCAATTCAGTTCGTGGTATTTAGTTGAATAGCGATGGAGAGAGAGAGAGTGAGTTGAGTCTTCAGGTGAGCTGATGCTGTCAATCTTCTCATCGTCCTTCCGAAATCCTTTACAAGTCATCGGCTGTGACTTTAACCGGGGGACCGGTTTTCTGTGGTGGAGCTATCACCCAGGCAAGGGTGGACACATAGACAACTCCCCACCAGTCAACCCCTTCTTCACCGATGGAATAGCAATTTGGATCGATCCATTTGATCGATCCTCCAAAACCCACTTTCTCTGCGGGCACAACAATGCCATTCAGTGTCCAGACCATGTGTCCTGAGGTCTGTATCATCTGACCTCCTATTTATTTCACCAGGCTGAGCATCAGCTGTCATCCAGTTTTCTGCTGGCTTTGAAAGGGAGAGTATACGACGCCTGTGCAAATCCCTGCAAGGATCTGGTGACCCCGTGGCCTCTGTCCCCAAGGTTAACTTCAGAACATCTTTAAAGAGGGTGAACCCTCACAAGGTGATGGTGTACCTGGTAGGGCACTGAAAACCCTTTATTGTGGAATAAAGCAACCCTTTCCTGGTTGGCTGCCAGTGATGAGTGGTATTCCAAAGGAGTCTGTGTTGGGACCAATTCTTTTTACATTATATGTCAATGATTTAGATCAGGGGTCGGCAACCTTTTTGCCTCTGCGGGCCGGATCGCGTGTTAATGAGAGGACAGTGGGCCAGACAAATGCCATAAAAAACTTGAAATATGGGAATTATCTATTTAAATACATCTAGTTATGTTTTGCCTCAAATTAATGAATAACACATGCCAGAAAATCATTTGTGCTTAACCAAGGATGCCAATTAGTAATCAAAGAACTCAGTTTAGTTGCAATTTATGGTGTTTGAACTGTGCTTAGCCATGCATTCATGGGTGCAGAGACATCAGGACATCGTTTGAATCTATTAAATGGACACAAAGGATCTTTGAACATAAGACGTACGAACATGATGCATTGAATGGTAGTAAATTAAGTATAATAAAAAAGAAAATGGTGTAAATTAAGTATAATAAAAAAGAAAATTTTAATGCAAACAGTTGATAAATCAACATGAAACTTGATGCTGTTTGTTGCTTGAAAGCTTCTCAATATTGAGTGTCAGACTTGTTGATGCCAAGAGTAAGACATTATCCAGATGGGCATCAGCCAATCTTGTTCTCAAATGGTTCTTGGTGTGCTTCATTTTTGAAAATAATTGCTCACACAGATAAGTGCTGCCAAACAATGATGCCATCTCTTTTGCATGGTCCACTAAGTTAGGATACTTCCCCTTAAACAACTTTTAACATCTGTTGACATTTCTTCAACTCGCTGTGTGATCATTCTTGCTGACAGGTGATAGATGCAAATAAAGATTTCTTTTCAGGACAAACAATATCCACCACTGCCAGTAAACATTCTTTGACAAACCCTCCATCTGTAAAAGTCTTCATCTTTTCTGCAATACGTTTTGAGACTTCGTAGCTGGCACTTCATTTTCACTGCATTTCGTGGCAAAAAAAAAACGTTTGTTTTCTGAAATGAACCTTCATTCACTCAACTTCATCTTTCCTTGCTTGCCCAGTAAACTTGTTAAAATTTCCACTATGGCGGGTCTCGTAATGTCGCCTGATATTTGCCATCTTCTTCACAGCAATATTTTCTCGGCATATGAGACAAACTGGTTTCCCAGCTTGCTCGATGAGGAAGTAATCTAGTGTCCAAGTGTTTTGGAAATTTCGGCACTTGGTGTCAACCTTCCTGCGTTTTGCATTGATTGCTATTGGAATTTTTTTCTTTGATTTTGTTTCGAAACGCGAGTTATTCAACAAGTATCGTAGCACATGTAAATATCTGGATATTTAGTGTGGATTTCTTGTTAAAACACAGTGACGCTGTTTCTGTTGACAAATTTGAATGATCCCATCTGAAAACCTGTGGGTGCACGGAGAGTATCTAATACATATTAATAAGGTAGTCTGCCTTCCCATCATTCGTATATACCAGTGTTTGGTTTGGAACAAAACGGAACCTGGGGCCAGTGTAACAAGATGCCATGCATGTCCATCAGTGTGGTCGCGTGAAACACTCAGAATAAGGGGAAATCGCTCGCAGGCTGGATGAGCATAATATACCAATATTTGCTCGCAGGCTGTAGGTTGCCTACCTCTGATTTAGATGATGGAATTGATGGCTTTGTGACCAAATTTGCAGATGATATGAAGATATATGGAGAGACAGGTATTGTTGAGGAAGTAGAGAAACTACAGAAGGCTAGAGGGGTGTCCATTTAGAGCAGAGATCAGGAGGAATTTCATTATGCAGACAGTGGTGAATCTGTGGAATTCATTGCCATGGGTGGCTGTTCTGGCCAAGTCTTTGGGTATATTTAAAGCAGAGGTTGATGGGTTCTTGATTAGTCAGGGCATGAAGGGATACGGGAAGAAGTCAGGAGATTTGGGCTGAGAGGGAAATGGATCAGTCTTGATGAATTGGCAGAGAAGACTCAATGAGCCAAATGGTCTAATTGTGCTCCTCAATCTTATGGTCCTATTGTCTATTGTATTGACAATCAATACTGGTGCACCTTAAGGATGCATGCTTAGGCTACTGTTCTACTCTCTCTGCACCCATGAATGTGTGGCTAAGCACAGTTCAAACACCATCCATAAATTTGCTGAGTATCTAATACATATTAATAAGGTAGTCTGCCTCCCCATCATTCGTATATACCAGTGTTTGGTTTGGAACAAAACGGAACCTACATTGGCAGAATTTCAGATTGTGACAAGGAAGCATGCAGGAGAGAGGTAGATTAGCTAGTTCAGTGGTGTTTCAGCAATCACCTTGTACTCAGCATCGGTAGGAATAAGGAATTGATTGTGGACTTCAGGGAGGGCAAGTTGAGGAAACACACACACTCCTTATTAATGTTCAAATAATCTAAACAACAGGAATTCTGCAGATGCTGGAAATTCAAGCAACACACATCAAAGTTGCTGGTGAACGCAGCAGGCCAGGCAGCATCTGTAGGAAGAGGTACAGTCGACGTTTCGGGCTGAGACCCTTTGTCAGGACTAACTGAAAGAAGAGCTATTAAGAGATTTGAAAGTGGGAGGGGGAGATCCAAAACGGTAGGAGAAGACAGGAGGGGGAGGGATGGAGCCAAGAGCTGGACAGGTGATAGGCAAAAAGGGATACAAGAGGATCATGGGACAGGAGGTCCGGGAAGAAAGACAGGGTGGGGGGGGGACCCAGAGGATGGGCAAGAGGTATATTCAGAGGGACAGAGGGAGAAAAAGGAGAGTGAGAGAAAGAATGTGTGCATAAAAATAAGTAACAGATGGGGTACGAGGGGGAGGTGGGACCTTAGCGGAAGTTAGAGAAGTCGATGTTCATGCCATCAGGTTGGAGGCTACCCAATATAAGGTGTTATATGTTATGGAATATAAGGTGTTGTTCCTCCAACCTGAGTGTGGCTTCATCTTTACAGTAGAGGAGGCCGTGGATAGACATGTCAGAATGGGAATGGGATGTGGAATTAAAATGTGTGGCCACTGGGAGATCCTGCTTTCTCTGGCGGACAGAGCGTAGACGTTCAGCAAAGCGGTCTCCCAGTCTGCGTCGGGTCTCGCCAATATATAAAAGGCCACATCGGGAGCACCGGACGCAATATATCACCCCAGTCGACTCACAGGTGAAGTGTTGCCTCACCTGGAAGGACTGTTTGGGGCCCTGAATGGTGGTAAGGGAGGAAGTGTAAGGGCATGTGTAGCACTTGTTCCGCTTACACGGATAAGTGCCAGGAGGGAGATCAGTGGGGAGGGATGGGGGGGACGAATGGACAAGGGAGTTGTGTAGGGAGCGATCCCTGCGGAATGCAGAGAGAGGGGGGAAGGGAAAGATGTCTTAGTGGTGGGATCCCGTTGGAGGTGGCGGAAGTTACGGAGAATAATATGTTGGACCCGGAGGCTGGTGGGGTGGTAGGTGAGGACCAGGGGAACCCTATTCCTAGTGGGGTGGCGGGAGGATGGAGTGAGAGCAGATGTACGTGAAATGGGGGAGGTGCGTTTAAGAGCAGAGTTGATAGTGGAGGAAGGGAAGCCCCTTTCTTTAAAAAATGAAGACATCTCCCTCGTCCTAGAATGAAAAGCCTCATCCTGAGAGCAGAAGCGGCGGAGACGGAGGAATTGCGAGAAGGGGATGGCGTTTTTGCAAGAGACAGGGTGAGAAGAGGAATAGTCCAGATAGCTGTGAGAGTCAAATACTCTATGTTGTTTGATGCAATTAGTTTTCTTGATTTATTCAGGAAACTACTTGCCAAAGTTTTGGAAAAGATTGCAGAAAAGCTAAAGGGAAAATTATATTTGAAAGTAACGCATCAGTGAATGGACCATTTTACCTAAATATGCTGAAAGTAATACAGAATTCATAATCCTAAATAATTCCTAAACTGGAAACAAATGTTATTACAGCTCCAATTTGTTCACTGCCCTGTTTGCATGCAAAATAACCCAACACACAAATACACATTGTAGTTCTGTAGAAGAAAATCCTACCTTTAAATGTAAAAATACTAAAAAGCAGGCGTGCAGGTATTTGTGTCTATTCTCAGAAATGCTACTACATGGACCTAAATAGGGGTCAGTAACAATTCATAATTTAAAATAATCCTTTAGGTTTTTCATCCTCCTCAAGGAAGTTTTCCCATTTGTTTTTGATGTAGTTGGTAGCTTTGAAAAATTAAGTAATATACATATCAGAAACAGCCATCAGCGGAAAAGTTGCTTCTTCAAGCCATCTGGAGAACATATTCTTAGAGACTACAGCATAAGGATTAGAACCGTCATTTAATCTTCAGCCTCAGGATGTGAATCATGTCTTTCATGAAAATGAAAGGCTTTATTTATTGCTGGCTATCAATTCCCAGTGTCCATACAAACAGGAACCTGGGTCTGTTGTATCACACACAAAATGCTGGAGGAACTCAGTAGGCCAGGCAGCATCTATGGAAAAGAGTAAACAATCTTTGTGTTGACGTATAAGAGCAATTTTCTCACAATGTTTGAAACTTTCAAATGTGATAGTGTGATGGAGAAAGAGATGGCATGGAGAAACAAAGCATAAAGCCAAAAAAATACAACAGCTATTTAGAAAATATATATGTATGCAATTCCATCAAAGTAGCTTTCTTTCTTCTTTGAAAAAGCTTTATAACTAAGTCAGCTTCTAAAGCAAGGGTTCCCAACCTAGGGTCCATGGCATAAAAAAGGTTGGGAACCCATGATCTAAAGTAAGACTTGAAAGGCTTTATTTAATATTTGCTTATCAATTTCTATTTCATATGCAGATCTATTGTTGAACAAGCATCTGAAGGATTTCCTGCTCAGCATTATTATTTGAATATGGCCTCTGTTTTGAGATTTATTTGAAATTCCTCACTTTACAATCAATGTGCTCACTTATTTATGAATATTACAAAAGGAATAAAGGAATACTTAGAGGTTAATTGGCTCATTTCCAAGTGAAATAACAACAATAAAATAGAAAAAAAACAATAAAAATAGTTTTATTTCAATAGTTCATGTTTCTGAAATAAAAGTGTAAAGGACATAGGGTGCAGAATATGTTGCAGTTTTCCAAGTGATTTTAGTTAGACCACATTCAAAGTTTAAAATGAAAGGGAGTTTTACATCAGACACATGCATTTGCACAATCATGTAAACAAAACAATCTATCTGTTTCAGGGCAGTAAAATAACCCTAAGACCCAGATGACTCAAACCATTTGAACTTTGTTTTTCTGGTTTCCAAGTTATTTGATGTGTTGGATTAGATTACTGATTTACAGTCACCCAAAATTGATCCCTGCAGACATTCACATCCATTCCATTTGGTGTTCGAGACGTCTTCATGCACGTTTATGTTTTAAAAAATGTGCTGCAAATTGATAAACAACTGTGCAACTCCTGAGTAAACCAGGCAGGTAAAATGGTTGGAGGAACAAGCAAGGTGTGTTAAAATTGTCAAATTAGTTTGGGTGGATTCAATGTCAAATCATTGAAAGAAAAAGAGAGAAGATAATTGGACAGAATCTAATAGGGGACATATGATTAAATAAACAAGTTTTAATTGGATATTATCAGAGGTCATTTGGTAGCTCATGGAATCACAGAACTCAGAAGCAGGCCCTTTCAGTTCACCTGACCTACATTGTGGTGCCTTTGCCTGCATTAGCCCTGATCCGTCTGTGTTTTCCCCGTCTCCGGTAAGTGAGTCTCTAAATGCCTTATAAATGTTGTTATTGTATCTGCCTCCATCACCGGCTCTGGCAGTTTGTTCCTTTGTGTGAAAGTTACCTCTCAGATCTCCTTTAAGTTTCTGAGTTCACACCTTAAACAGTTATAGACTCCTCCGTCCTGGGAAGAAAGGCTCTGTCTACATCTATGCCCCTCATTATTTCATAAATCTCTAAGTTCACCTCTCAGCCTTTCACATTCCACTGAGAATAAACTCCACCAATCCAATCTCCCCTTATAACCTGTCATTGCTAGCAATATCCAGATGAACCTCTTCTGCACCCCCTGTATTGCTATCATATCCTTTCTGTAGTGTCATAACCACAACTAAAAAATATGCCACATGCAATCTAAATACAGTTTGTAGTTGCAATGTAGTGTGTCAAGTTTAAATAATATCTGCCATAAAAATACACCAATTTTATCTATCGTAAGCTGTTGGGGAGGAATGGGAACTGGAGTGAAGAGACTTAGGATAGGACGGGTGGTAAAAAAGCAAAGATAGCATGCAGTCAGACAGTCAGGAAAGACAGGCAGATGATAGGACAAAATTGCAGTCAGCAGGGTGAGTATCAGTGCATTAGGGATGCAGAATCAAAAAGGGTAGCAAATACAGTACTCAAAAGTGTTATATCTCTATGCACAGAGTATAAGAAATAAGGTGGATGATCTTGTTGCAGTATTACAGATTGTCTGATATGATGTTGTGGCCATCACCAAATCATGGTTGAAGGATGGTTGTACTTGGGAGCTGAATGTCCAAGGTTACACGTTGTATCGGAGGGATAGGAAGGTCGGCAGAGGGGGTGGTGTGGCTCTGCTGGTAAAGAATGGCATCAAGTCAGTAGAAAGATGTGACATAGGATCGGAAGATGTTTAATCTTTGTGGGTTGAGTTAAGAAACAGCAAGGGTAAAAAGACCCTGATGGCAGTTATATACAGGCCTCCCAGTAGTATCTGGGATGTGGACCACAGACTACAATGGGAAATAGAAAAGGTGTGTCAAAAGGGCAATGTTATGATAGTCATGGGAGATTTTAACCTGCAGGTCGATTGGGAAAATCAGGTTGGAAATGAAGAGTGTATTTGCAGATGGCTTTTCAGAGCAATTCGTCATTGAGCCTACTGGGGGATTAGCTTGGACTGGATGTTATGTGATGAACTGGAGGTGATCGGGGTGCTTAAGGAGGCAGTTATCACAATATGATTGAGCTCAACTTGAAATTTGATAGAGAGAAGGGAAAGCCTAACGTACCAGTAATTCAGCGGAGTAAAGGAAATACGAGACTGTTGGCCGAAGTAAATTGGAAGGAGGTGCTGGTAGTTTGCCTCCTAGGTGCCAGGGTCTGAGATGTTTCTGATTGCATCCACGATATCTTGAAATGGGAAGGAGAACAGCCAGAGGTCGTGGTACATATTGGTACCAACGACATAGGTAGGAAAGGGGAGGAAGTCCTGAAAACAGAATACAAGGAGTTAGGAGAGAAGTTGAGAAGCAGGACCTCAAAGGTAGTCATCTCAGGATTACTACCTGTGCCACATGACAGTGAGTATAGGAATAAAATGAGGTGGAGGGTAAATGCGTGGCTGAGGGATACGAGCAGGGGGCAGGCATTCAGATTTCTGGATCATTGGGACCTCTTCTGGGGCAAATGAGACCTGTACAAAAAGGATGGGTTGCACTTGAATCCGAGGGGGACCAATATCCCGGTGGGAGGGTTTTCTAAGGCTATTGGGGAGAGTTTAAACAAGTATGTGAAGAGCAGGAGGACAAAACATGAGAGAATATGACCAATTAAGTGTGACAGTGGAAAAGTGTGTATGGAACTGGGGAAAATAGTGGAGGTACTTTGCTTCAGTATTCACTATGGAAACGGATCTTGGTGATTGTAGGGATGACTTAGAGGGGACTAAAAAGCTTGAGAATGTAGATATTAAGGAAGAGGATGTGCTGGAGTTTTGGAAAGCATCAAGTTGGATAAGTCACCGGGACCGGACGGGATGTACCCCAGGCTACTGTGGGAAGCAAGAGAGGAGATTGCTGAGCCTCTGGCAATGGTCCTTGCATCATCAATGAGGACAGGAGAGGTTCCGGAGGATTGGAGGGTTGTGGATGTTGTTCCCTTATTCAAGAAAGGGAGTAGAGATAGCCCAGTGAGTCTTACTTCAGTGGTTCATAAGTTGATGGAGAAGATCCTGAGAAGCAGGATTTATGAACATTTGGAGAGGCATAATATGATTAGGAATAGTCAGCATGGTTTTGTCAAGGGCAGGTCATGCCTTACGAGTCTGATTGAATTTTTTGAGGATGTGACTAAGCACATCGATGAAGGTAGAGCCGTAGATGTAGTGTATATGGATTTTAGCAAGGCATTTGGTAAGGTACCCCATGCAAGGCTTATTGAGAATGTACGGAGGCATGGGATCCAAGGGGACATTGCTTTGTGGATCCAGAACTGGCTTTCCCACAGAAGGCAAAGAGTGGTTGACGACGGGTCATATTCTGCATGGAGGTCGGTGACCAGTGGTGTACCTCAGGGATCTGTTCTGGGACCCCTACTCTTTGTAATTTTTATAAGTGACCTGGATGAGGAAGTGGAGGGATGGGTTAGTCAGTTTGCTGATGACACAAGGTTGGGGGTGTTGTGGATAGTGTGGAGGGCTGTCAGAGGTTACAACGGGACACTGATAGGATGCCAAACTAGGCTGAGAAGTGGCAGATGGAGTTCAACCCAGATAAGTGTGAACATAGATCTTGATATGAACATAGAATTCTCCAACTTCTGGTAATTCCCTCCCCCTCCCTTCATCTATCCCTATTTCACTCTACCCCCTCCCCCAGCTCCCTCATGGTTCCACCTCCTTCTTCTACTACCCATTGTTTTCAGGGCTATGACGTCAATGCTTCCTCTCCCCCGCCCCTTTGTCTTTCAAACTACTGGTCTTTCAACTGTTGCTACAAGCATTCTTCAAATCCTTCCCCATCTTTCATTCTTCAGTCCTGACGAAGGGTTCCGGTCCGAAATGTCGACTCATCGTTTCTGACTGATGCTGCCCGACCTGCTGAGTTCATCCAGCGTACTGAAAGTGTTGCTTTGATCTTTTACAGCATCTGCAGATTATTTTGTGTTTACAGATAAATGTGAGGTGGTTCATTTTGTTAGGTCAAATATGATGGCAGAATATACATTAATGGTAAGACTCTTGGCAGTGTGGAAGTTCAGAGGGATCTTGGGGTCCAAGTCCATAGGACGCTCAAAGCAGCTATGCAGGTTGACTCTGTGGTTAAGAAGGCATATGGTGCATTGGCCTTCATCAATCATGGGATTGAGTTTAAGAGCCGAGAGGTAATGTTGCAGCTATATAGGACCCTGGTCAGACCCCACTTGCAGTACTGTGCTCAATTCTGGTTGCCTCGCTACAGGAAGGACGTGGAAACCATAGAAACGGTGCAGAGGAGACTTACAAGGATGCTGCCTGGATTGGGGAGCATGCCCTATGAGAATAGGTTGAGTGAACTCAGCCTTTTCTCCTTGAAGTGATGGAGGATGAGAGGTGTCCTGATAGAGGTGTACAAGATAATGAGAGGCATTGATCATGTAGATAGTCAGAGGCTTTTCCCCAGGGCTGAAATGGCTAGCACAAGAGGGCATAATTTGAAGGCGCTTGGAAGTAGGTCTGGAGGAGATGTCAGGGGTAAGATTTTACACAGAGTGGTGAGTGCGTGGAATGGGCTGCCGGTGCCGGTGGCGGTGGTGGAGGCAGAAACGATAGGGTTTTTTTAAGAGACTCTTGGATGGCTACATAGAACTTAGAAAAATAGAGGGCTCTGGGTAAAGCCTAGGTAGTTCTAAGGTAGGGACATGTTCAGCACAGCTTTGTGGGCTGAAGGGCCTGTATTGTGCTGTATATTTTCTATATTTCTATATTTCTAGAGCAGCAATGGCGTGAATTTCTGAGGAAACTGAGGAAAGTGCAGGATAGATGCATGCCAAAAATACAGAAATTCTCAAATGGCAAAGTAGTAGAACCATGGCTGACAAGGGAAGTCAAAGCTAATGTGAAAACAAAAGAGAGGGCATACAACAAAGCAAAAATTAGTGCAAACTTAGAGGATTGGGAAGCTTTTAAAAACCTACAGAAAACAACTAGAGGAATCATTAGGAGGGAAAAGATGAAATATGAAAGCAAGCTAGCAAACAATATCAAGGTGGATTGAAAAACTTTTTCCAGTATATAAAAAATTAAAAGAGAGTTGAGAGTGGATATGGGGCCACTAGAAAATGAGGCCAGAGAAATAATAATGGGGAACAAGGAGATGGCAGATGAACTGAATGAGTATTTTTCACTGTGGAAGACACTAGCAGTGTGCCGCATGATGAAGGGTGTGAGGGAAGAGAAGTGAGTGCAGTTACTATTAAAAGAGAGAAGGTGCTGAAAAAGTTGAATGACCTAAAGGTACATAAGTCACCCAGACCAGATGACCTGCACCCTAAGGTTCTAAAAGAGGTCGTGGTAGAGATTGTGGAGAAACTAGTAATGATCTTCTTAGAATTATTGGACTCTGGCATGGTTCTGGAGGACTGGATAATTGCAAATGTTATTCCACTTTTTAAAAACGGAGGAAGGCAGCCAAAAGGAAATTATAATCCAGTTAGCCTGACCTCAGTGGCTGGAAAAATGTTGGAGTCAATTATTAAGGATGAGGTGATGGAGTACTTGCTGACACAGGACAAGATAGAACAAAGTCAACATAGTTTCCTTAGGGGAAAATCTTGCCTAACAAAGCTGTTGAGATCCTTTGAGGATATTGCAATTAGGATAGATAAAGGGGATGCAGTACCGGAAAGTTACTGGCATGGTTGATGCTGAGACTTTATAAGACACTGGTGAGGCCTCACCTTGAGTACTGGGAACAGTTTTGGGCTATTGAAGACACACACTCAGTATTTCAGCAAGAGCTTGTTCCCTCTGTCATCAGATTTCTGAATAGACAATGAACCCATGCCTACTATCTCACTATTTTTTCCTCTCTTTTTGTATATTTGATTTTTATATATATTTCTGATGGCAATTCAATTTTTTTATTATTATGTATTGCAATGAGCTGTTGCTGCAAAACAACAAATTTCACATTTATCAGTGATATTAAACCTGATTCTGAAATTTCTCAGCATGACACAGCAGTGTTGGCTTTGTACAAAAAAATGCAGGTCAGTAAAATAATTGCTTCAACAAATTTACATCAATCTGCAGATTGTTGCAGGTAAAAATTGGGAAAGGGAGATTCTTTGTGCAGATGATAAATGGTAACACATGCTGTGGTAATTGAATGTGAATGATGACATAAGTGCACGCCAATTAACCAGGAAATAATTTTAGACCTTACAACCAGATGCATAAGTCAAATATTCTGCAGAGGCCAAGTCACTGGGTATAATTAAAGCGGAGTTTGATAGGTTCTTGAATAGTCGGGGTGTCAAATGTTATGGGAAGAAGCCAGGAGAATGGGGTTGAGAAGAATAATAAATCAGTCAAGATAGAATGGCTGAGCAGACTCAACAGGTGAACTGGCCTAATTCTGCTCCTATGTCTTATGGTCTTAAACAAAATGGCACTCTCTTCAATGGCTTTGAGTATAGACATCTGCCCACATGCAGATTGACATTAGCGAAATGTGATCTGTGATCTACATACAGACACTTGTCCAGGAAAGGGGATGGTTGGTCTATTATAACTGATGTCACTCTGTTACACTGGAAGAAAAAGGATATATATATAAAAAAGTAGTTTCCACTTAAAATTGTCATGCATTGAGCAATACCAGAATATGCACAGAACAGAGAAACCTATCAGGAGGGGCACATGTCCACTTGTTATATTCTACCAATACAGTTTGCTTGAAGAATTACTGAAGATGGTGTCAGTGAACAACATGACCAAAGACTATGTCCTACAGATAATACACAAAACTACTTTTATTTCTCCTTCTTTCAAATATAATTCAGCTATGACTGGAACCTGTGATTTACATTTTGATGGTGTGTTTTCAGGCCAATTGAGTGATCTTGTCCTTTTCTGTCTCCAAGGAAGTTCAGTGTGCTTTTGAGCGGGGTGTGCGGTCTGGAGACGGTGTGAGCCCATGATCGACTCCATTTCTCGCCAATCTCGCTGATTAAAGCATCAAGATTGAAATCAACAAAGATGAGAGTGGATGGCAAGTGGGTGTTTGGTGCTGTCTGCCTCCATTTGACCCATCTCTCTCCCTTACTCGCTGCTCACACAGGAAGGTGCCTGCACTTGACCGGTCTCTCTCTTGATGCTGTAGGAAGCTACCTGCATTTGACTGGTCTCTCTCCCTTTCACTTGCTGCTGGAGTCTTGGGTCTTGGGCAAGATTTAATTGACACAATTTGTAGTTCATGTTAATGTGTTTCTGGTTTCTCTTTTTTTAATTGCCATTTTGTGTGATTTTCAATAGGTCAAACTAGCTCTGCGGTCTACAGGCAACAAATGACACACCGCTAAATTGAACTGAATTGAACTATACTGAATATTCCTAGACGGTTTCAATATAGTTTGATGTTTTATAGTCTGTTTTTCACTCATTTTTGCCATTTACGCGATTTGTTTTTTGCATGTTTGATGTTTTCTTGAAAGGGTTAGATAGTGTTTCTTTGTTTTGTGGCTGTCCGTGGAACAACAGATCTCATGGTTGTATACCGCATACACACTTGACACTAAATGTACTTCAAATGGAAACAACAGAAAACAGAAAATACAGTGGTATTTTCAGAGAAAAAGATGTTAATATCCTTCAGGTTATTAAACAAATGTGTAAAAATTAAATTACCATATAAGCAACACAAATTCAATTTCAGCTTCTAATAATAAAAAAACGTAAGGAATATTGCAAAAGTTTGTGGACTTTCAATGCAGAAAAGAACAAAGGAATCTGGTAGACTGGCTAAAAGTTAATTCTTATATTAAATCTACAATCTTCAATTTTCAACTTTACTGCACTGCATTTCTTTTTACAAAAACAAGTCAGTGCCCCTTAGATTCAGAAAATTAGGTCTGCAATTTGAATGAATGACTGTTGTCAAAGGGGCATTCAGAATCTTCAGGACCGTTTCAGTTCAGAGTAACACATATTTTATTTTAAAGAACCTTTAATTGTAGGTCAAATACAGCGGAAGAAATGCAAAATTTAAAAAGAATCATACTAACATGTAAACCTCATACAGACACAACGTCCCTGCAATCAGTGTGCAATCATCAAGAGATTTAGTACAATAGAGCTTAATTTATACCCCTCCCTAGTGAGGTTAAATCTCTTAAAAGCTTTTTCAAACTTCTTAAATAGATAAAATTTTATAACACTTAAGGAATATTCTAACTATTAGAGTCCCAGCCATCCACAAGAGAAAGTAAAACCAAATTACAATAAAGCTTTGTGCAAAAGTGTGGTGAAAATACGATATCATGTTTCAAAAATACTTTCAATCATCTTTTAATCCAAATGTCATTTTTTCAGTGATGCAGCCTGAACAATTAAGATACAATGGTTAATAGCAAAATTGCACTATGTTTTAAGAGAGGAAACTGTCTCATCACAAATATTGTTGACTTCATCTGAATACAAAAGTCACCTGAACTTTCCCCACCCCTCACATAAACAAGATTCCCAGTTTATACCAGGTTATAAATGAAAGGAAGGAGGCTGTGTGATTACTGAATGCACTAACCATATCTCAGGTTTACATCTCAACATGGCCTTTCCTGGTGACAGCATACTAGTGACTCAACTACAAAAGAATATCAATATGTTATAACCACACTTTGCCCCCTCCGCAACTGAAGATTATATATAATTCCCAAAGTATTAAGGCTGAATGTTTTCTCATCTTTACACTTGATCTCGAAGTCTTGAAAGTCTTTGGGAAAGATCATCCTGTAAACAAAAATCGTAGTTAACTATATTAGAAGGTGATATTTTAAAAATATTTTCAACTATTAGAATAACAAGGAGTAGCGGACCGCATGACCCCATTTACATCGGTGGTGCACAAGTGGAACAGGTCAAAAGCTTTAAGTTCCTCGGGGTCAATATCACAAAGGACCTGACTTGGTCCAACCAAGCAGAGTCCACTGCCAAGAAGGCCCACCAGTGCCTTTACTTCCTGAGAAAGCTAAAGAAATTTGGCCTGTCCCCTAAAACCCTCACTAATTTTTATAGATACACCGTAGAAAGCATTCTTCTAGGGTGCATCACAACCTGGTATGGAAGCTGTCCTGTCCAAGACCGGAAGAAGCTGCAGAAGATTGTGAACACAGCCCAGCACATCACACAAACCAATCTTCCGTCCGTGGACTCACTTTACACCGCACGCTGTCGGAGCAGTGCTGCCAGGATAATCAAGGACATGATCCACCCAGCCAACACACTTTTCGTCCCTCTTCCCACCGGGAGAAGGATCAGGAGCTTGGAGACTCATATGGCCAGATTTGGGAACAGCTTCTTTCCAACTGTGATAAGACTGCGGAACGGATCTTGACCCGGATCTGGACCGTACCCTCCAAATATCCCGACCTGCCTCTCGTTTTTTTTTACACTACCTTACTTTCCCTTTTATATTTTCTATTTATGATTTATAATTTAAATTTTTAATATTTACTATTGATTTGTACTCCAGGGAGTGCGAAGTGCAGAATCAAATATCGCTGCGATGATTTTACTCTCTAGTATCAATTGTTTGGCGAAAATAAAGTTTATGTTGTTATAATGTAGGTGGGTGGGTTACTAAGTTTGCAGACAATACAGTTGTTGCAGTTGCAGACACTGTAGAGCAGTGGTCCCTAACCTCCAGGCCGCGGACCGATACCGGGATACATAGAATGCAGGGGTGCAGCGGTAGCTGGAACGGACCCAGCACATCTTTAAGAAAAAAGTCGAAATAAACAAGCTAATTAATTAGGTGCTGCCCGGCACGTAACTAATTAGCTTGTTTAATTCAGCTTTTTTCTTAAAGATGTGCTGGGTGCGTTCCGGCCACCGCTGCACTCCTGCATTCTTCGCGGCCCGGAGGTTGGGTGCCACTGGTGTACAGGATTTCCAAAGGATACAGCATGATTTAGGTCAGCTGCAAATATTGGTGGAGAAATAGAAAAGGAGTTTAATTTGGCCCAATGTGATGTGTTGTACTTTGGAAATGCAAAGTGTACAGTACGCAGTTAATGCAGGACCCTAAACAGAGGAATCTCATGGCCCAAGTCCATAGGTCCCTACACAGGGTGACAGGATGGTAAAGAAAGTGTACTGCATGCTAGCCTTTGTTAGTCAAGACGCAGAGTTCACAAGTTGGAAAGTCACATTGCAGCTTAATAAGACTCTCATTAGGCTGACTGCATTTTGGTTGCCCAGTTATAGGAAGGATGTGGAAGCTTTGTAAAGGAACAGAAGAAGTTTATCAGGATTCTGCCGAGATTAAATGGTATGTACTATAAGAGAGACAAGCTTGGCTTATTTTCTCTGCAATGGCTGAGGGGAGATCTGATAGAAGTTATAAGATTAAGAGAGAAATCGATGGTATTTTTCTCGGAGTGGTAATGTCTAATACTGGAAGGCATATCCCTAAGGTGAGAAAGGGGAAGTTTTTTTTTAGAGAGTTGGGTGTTTGTAAAACACTGTCAGGGTGATAATGGAGGTGTTTAAGAGGCTCTTGGATAGGCACATGAATATGCAGAGAATGGAGAGATATGCATATTGTGTAGGCACTTAAATACCAATTTAATTAGTTTGCACATTGTCCCTGTACTATCCACTCAGTGGTCACCTTATTAGATACACCTGTACACCTGCTTATTAATGCAAATACCTAATCAGCCAACTACATGGCAGCAACCTGTGTATGAGATGATGAGAGGCATTGGTCGTGTGGATTGTCAGAGGCTTTTTCCCAGGGCTAAAATGGCTGACGCGAGAGGGCACAGTTTTAAGGTGCTTGAGAGTAGGTTCAGAGGAGATATCAGGAGTACGTTTTTTACGCAGAGAGTGGTGAGTGAGTGTGTGGAATGGGCTGCCGGCGACAGTGATGGAGGCAAATACAATAGAGTCTTTTAAGAGGCTTTTGGATAGGTACTTGGAGCTTGCACAAATAGAGGGCTATGGGTAACCCAAGGTAATTTCTAAAGTAAGTACATGTTCGGCACAACATTGTGGGCCAAAGGGCCTGTATTGTGCTGTGGGTTTTCCACGCTTCTATGTTTTAACTCAATGCATAAAAGCATGCAGACATGGTCAAGAGGTTCAGTTCAAAGTTCAAAAGTTCAGGGTAAATTTGTTATCAAAGTACGTACTGTATATGTCACCATATACAACGATGAGATTCGTTTTCTTGTGGGCATATTCAATAAATCCACAGAATAACATAACAGAATCAATGAAATGCTGCACCAACTTGGGCATTCAGCCAGTGTCAAAAGACAACAAACTGTGCAAATACAAAAAGAAAGAAATAATAATAATAAATAAATAAGCAATAAATATTGAAAACATAGATGAAGAGTCCTTGAAAGTGAGTCCATAGGCTCTGGGAACATTTCAATGATGAGGTAAGTGAAGTTGACTGATGTTATCCCCTTTGATTCAAGAGCCTGATGGTTGAGGGGTAATAACTGTTCCTGAACCTGGTGGCATGGGTTCTGAGGCTCCTGTACCTTCTTCCTGATGGTGGCAATGAGAAGAGAGCTTGACCTGGCTGGTGGATGTTGCCTTCCTACCACAGTGTTTCGTCTAGATGTGCTCAGTGGTGGAGAGGGTTTTACCCGTGATGGACTGGGCTATATCTACTACTTTTTGTAAGATTTTCCATACAAGGGCATTGGTGTTTCCATACCAGTCTGTGATGCAACCTGTCAATATACTCTCCACTTCACACCTAGAAACAGAGAAACATAGAAAACATACAGCACAATACAGGCCCTTCGGCCCACAAAGCTGTGCTGAACATGTCCCTACCTTAGAACTACCTAGGCTTTACCCATAGCCCTCTATTTTTCTAAGCTCCATGTAGCCATCCAGGATTCTCTGAAAAGACCCTATCGTTTCCGCTTCCACCACCGCCGCCGGCAGCCCATTCCACAAACTCACAACTCTGCGTTTTTAAAAAAACAACAACAACTTACTCCTGACATCTCCTCTGTACCTACTTCCAAGCACCTTAAAACTATGCCCTCTCGTGCTAGCCATCTCAGCCCTGGGGAAAAGCCTCTGACTATCCACATGATCAATGCCTCTCATTATCTTGTACACCTCTATCAGGTCACCTCTTATCCTCTGTCGCTCCAAGGAGAAAAGGCTGAGTTCACTCAACCTATTCTCATAAGGCATGCTCCCCAATCCAGGCAACATCCTTGTAAATCTCCTCTTCACCCTTTCTATGGTTCCCACGTCCTTCCTGTAGTGAGGCAACCAGAATTGAGCACAGTACTGCAAGTGGGGTCTGACCAGGGCCCTACATAGCTCTAATAATTACCTCTTGGCTCTTAAACTCAATCCCACGATTGATGAAGGCCAATGCTGTGTATGCTTTCTCAACCACACAATCTATAGAAGTTTGTCAGTTTTAGATGTCATGCCTAATCTTCGCAAACTTAAGGAACTACAGACACCGCTGTGCTTTCTTCGTAATTCACTTATTGTACGCGCTGGGCCACGGGCAGGTCCTCCGAAATAACAACACCGAGGAATTTAAAGCTGCTGACCCTTCCCACCTTTGATCCTCCAATGCCGACTGGCTCATGCACCTCTGCTTTCCTTCTCCTCAAATCAATAATCGTCTCCTTGGTCTTTCTGACATTGAACAAGAGGTTCTTGTTACAGCACCTTCAGTCAGTTTTTCAATCTCCCCCCTGCATGCTGATTTATCACCATTTTTGATTTGGCCTATGACAGTGGTGTCGTCAGCAAACTTGAACATGGCATTGGAGCTGTGCTTAGCCTCACAATGTAAAGCGAGTTGAGCAGGAGGCTAAGCACACAGGCTTGTGGTATACCTGTGCTGATGGAGATCGTGGGGGTGAAGTTGTCAATCCAAAGTGACTGTGGTCTGCAAGTGAGGAAATCAAGGATCCAATTGCACAAGGATTTATTGAGCCCAAGGTCCTGAAGCTTATTGATTAGCTTTGAGGGGGTGATGGGATTGAGTGCTGAGCGGTTGTCGATAAACAGCATCCTGAGGTTTGCATCTTTGGTTGATTCTCAGGCAGGAATTGATATGTTTCTTCACCAATCTCTCAAAACACTTCATTACTACGGATGTAAGTACTACTAGATGATAGCAATTGAGGCAAGTTAGCACGTTCTTCTTGGGTACTGGTATATTTGAAGCCTGCTTGAAGCAGGTGGGTACCTCAGACTGCAAGGAGAGTAGTTAAAGATCTCAGTGACCACTCCAGCTAGTTGATCAGCACAGGTCTTTAGTCCTTTGCCAGGTACCCCATCTAGACTGGGTGCTTTTCATGTGATCACCCCTCTTGAAGGTTGCTCACACATCGGCCTCAGAGACTGAAATCACAGAATCATCGGGGGCTGTGAAGGTTTCTACACATTTTACAGCCAAAACGAGAATAGGGGCATTGAGCTCACTTGTTGAGACCAAACATTAGAATGGTGAAGAAATGTGATCTAAGTGAGTTTGAACAACTGTTGGTGCCAGACAGGGTGATTTGAGTAGCTCAGAAACTACTGATTTCCTTGAATTTTCATGCACAACAGTCTCTAGAGTTTAGAGAATGGTATGAGAAACAAAAAACATCCAGGGATCAAGTGTTCAGTTTCGCAGATTGACCCATGATTATAAACATTACTCTGAATCGGCTTACTAGTACTGCAGGTCATTATGGCAAGCAGTATTTCAACTTGGAATGCCAATCTGCAAATTACTGCCAGTTAGCAACTTTCCAGTATGCTTCTGAAGCCCCTGATTAACTCGTGTTTCCATGAAATCCTTCAGTAACAATCTCCAAATCAGAACCATTTTCTACCTTCCTATCACCAAATCCCTGGCCTGCTGGAGGAACTCAGCAGGTCCAGCAACATCTTGGGAGGGGAGGGATTGTCGCTGTTTTGGGTAGAAACACTACAGCAGCTTATGGTTGAAATGTTCTCTGTTTGAAATCAGTTGGTAAATCTTGCTGCATTTTCTCCCCCAAGACCTTCCACCAGGACCAGATCGAAAGAGGGTGCAGAGGGTTGTCGACTCAGTCAGTTCCACCAAGAGTACAAGTCTTTCCACCATCGAGGATATCTTCAAAAAGTAGTGCGTCAAATTAGCAGCATCCATCATTAAGGACCGTCACCGCCTGGAGCAAGCTCTCTTCTTGTTACTACCATCAGGAAGCAGGTAAAGGAGCCTGAAGATGACCACACAACTGCTTCTTCCCCTCTACCATCACATGTCTGAATTGTCCACTCACCAGTCCTCTTTTTCACTGTTTCATTTATTTCTTATAGTAACTTTTATGTCTTGCACTTCTGCCACAAAGCAATAAATTTCACAACATATGTGGTCATTATAAACTTGACTCTGACTCTGATTAGAAGCATTGAATACGAAGGTACAACAAAATGTAAGTGTTTCAATTCTGCAATGGTGAAGCCCGGAATCCTTTTTTCTTTGTTCATTCTAATCTTGCGGACGTATACCTCACTGAACTATTTGAACGTCCTTAGCTGATTAGTTCCCAAAGGCCATCTAATCAGTTCTTGGGCTTTCATTTCAATAAAGTTGATGTGTGGCACACAACCCAGAAACTTTTCAAAATGAAACACATACCACAATGAAGGCCAGAAAATGTTGCAGATTTTTACAACCAGAATATCAATGTAAAATAAAAAGAATTGTTACTTTGAACCAGCTACCTTTCTTCCTGTGTACAGTTGAGGAATAGAAGCTGGTGATGGAGTGGCCATAAACCATAGAACCATATTTAGGCTATTCAGCTCATCGAGTCTACTCTGCAATTTGATTGTAGCTGATTTAATATTCTCCCTCAACCCCGTTCTCTTGTCCTCTCCCCGTTAACTCTGTGTCTTACAAATCAATAACCTAACAAGATCTGCCTTAAATACACCCAACGACGGCCTCCACAGCTGTCTGTAGCAATGAATTCCACAGATTCACCATCCTCTGGCTAAAGAAATTGCTCCTCATCTCTGTTCTAAAGGGAGGCTGTACCCTTTGGTCGTAGACTTGCCCACAATTGGAAATATTCACTCCACAACCACTCTGTTTAAGCCTTTCAATATTTGGCAGGCTTCAATGAGATCCTCCCTCATCTTACTAAATGCAAGTATTAGTATTAGTATTACTATTGGGCATTGAAGAATGCAGTAGAACAGAGGGATCTAGGAATAATGGTGCATAGTTCCCTGAAGGTGGAATCTCATGTGGATAGGGAGGTGAAGAAAGCTTTTGGTACGTTGGCCTTTATTAATCAGAGCATTGAGTATAGGAGTTGGGATGTAATGTTGAAATTGTACAAGGCATTGGTGAGGCCAAATTTGGAGTATTATGTACAGTTTTGGTCACCGAATTATAGGAAAGATGTTAACAAAATAGAGAGGGAACAGAGAAGATTTACTAGAATGTTACCTGGGTTTCATCACCTAAGTTACAGAGACAGATTGAACAAGTTGGGTCTTTATTCTTTGGAATGTAGAAGGTTGAGGGGGGACTTGACAGAGGTGTTTAAAATTATGAGGGGGATAGATAGAGTTGACGTGGATAGGCTTTTTCCACTGAGAGTGGGGGAGACTCAAACAAGAGGACATGAGTTGAGAGTTAAAGGACAAAAGTTTAGGGGTAACACGAGGGGGAACTTCTTTACTCAGAGAGTGGTAGCTGTGAGGAACGAGCTTCCAGCAGAAGTGGTTGAGGCAGGTTCGATTTTGTCGTTTAAAGTTAGACTGGACAGCTATATAGACAGGAAAGGAAGGAGGGTTATGGGCTGAGTGCAGGTCGGTGGGACTAGGTGAGAGTAAGAGTTCGGTATGGACTAGAAGGGCCAAGATGGCCTGTTTCCGTGCTGTAATTGTTGTATAGTTATATAAGTGAGTACAGGCCCATAGCCATCAAACAATCCTCATACGTTATAACCCTTGGGATCTCTCTCCTGAATTTCCTCTGGACCCTCTCCAAAACTGGCACATTCTTCCTTTAACATGGGACCCAAAACTCATCACAATACTCCAAATATGGTCTGGCCAATGCATTTTTTTTATTTGGATAAGGAATTCACAAATATCATGTACTTTTTTCACACATATAACCTTTTCCATTTTTTTATATGTATAAAACTATAATTATTTATACATTCTTAAGTACACATTGAGATGATATAAAAGGAAATTAGACACTTAAATAGATAATTATGTACTGTGGTAATTCTAATCTATTAGGCTAAGTAATGGAATTAGTTGTTAAGAAAAATGGTAATAATAGTTTCCATATTACTCTTCTGGACCATTTCCACTGGTCCAAAATGTTGTATATAAGCCTATGTAACAACCATTGTAGGTGTTTATATCCAAATTTGTTCATGCTTGCTCCTGCCCGCAGACATAATTATCCAATCCCTATGTACTTATTTACTTAATTTTTTCATTTTTTATCCCTTTCCCAAATCTTTCCCTTTACTTGCGTTAATTCTCTATTTTCCAAAAGAAAACAAAAAAAAAGACATTTAGACTAGGGGTGCTTACGTTAACAATATTACTGTGTTGATGAGAAGAGCAGTATAAATCATTAAGAGAGTCATCTAAAGTCTGCTCACATTGGGGTTATATATTCAATCTATTTATTCCAGATTTGATAAAATTTTTCTTTTTGAATTCTCAGGGAGTAAGTCAACTTTTCCATTTTAAATATTTCCAAGATAATTTCGTGCCAATCTTATAATGTAGGTGGTATTGGATTTAGCCACTTTCTAGTGATTGATTTCTTACTTGCCGCTAAGAGGGCCTGCAGCAACTTTATATCTTCCTTCTGTTCAAGAAACAATACATGCCCCAAATAGAGCGTCTCAAAGTTCAGAGGTATCTGGGACCTAAGAACCTTAACTAATGTTCTATAAATTCCTTCCCAATAGGCCAATGCATTTTTAAGGCTCAGTATTAGCTCCTTGCTTTTAGAGTCATAGATTCATAGAAAAGTACAGCACAGATATAGCCATTCGGCCCAGCTATGTGACAAACCATTTAAACTGCCTAGTCCCATCGACCTGCACCCCTTCATTCCATCTACCTGTCTGAACCTCTCTTAAATATTGCAACTGAGCTTGCATGCACCACCTGCACTGACAGCTCATTCCACACTCTCACGGACCTCAGAGTGAAGAAATTTCCCCTCATATTCCCCTTTCAACTTTAACCCATGAAATCTAGTTGTAGTCTCATCCAACCTCACTGGAGAAACCCTGTTTACATTTACCCTATCTAAACCACTCATAAGTTTGTATACCTCGGTCAAATATTCCCTCAATCTTCGAAGGAATAAAGTCCTAACCTATTCGATCTTTCCTCACAACTCAGATCTTCCAGTCCTGGCAACATCCTTGTAAACTTTCTCTGTACACTTTCAACCGTATTTATATCTTTTTCTGTAAGTAGGTGACCAAAACTCCACACAGCACTCCAAACTAGGCCTAACCAATGTCTTATACAACTTCCACATATCATCCCATCTCCTGGACTCAATACTTTGAATTATGAAGGCCAATATGCCTTTGTTTCTGACCCTACCTGTACCGCCACTTTCAATGAATGATGGACTTGTATCCCCAGATCCCTCTGCTCTACCACACCCCTCCGAGCCCCATGCTCACTGGGTAAGCCCTATCCTGATTGGTCCCCTGTTCTACCACACCCCTCCGAGCCCCATGCTCACTGGGTAAGCCGTATCCTGATTGGTCCTCTGCTCTACCACACTCCGTGCCCCATGCTCACTGGGTAAGCCGTATCCTGATTGGTCCCCTGCTCTACCACACCCCTCCGAGCCCCATGCTCACTGTGTAAGCCCTATCCTGATTGGTCCCCTGTTCTACCACACCCCTCCGTGCCCCACGCTCACTGTGTAAGCCCTATCCTGATTGGTCCCCTGTTCTACCACACCCCTCCGAGCCCCATGCTCACTGTGTAAGCCCTATCCTGATTGGTCCCCTGTTCTACCACACCCCTCCGAGCCCCATGCTCACTGTGTAAGCCGTATCCTGATTGGTCCTCTGCTCTACCACACTCCGTGCCCCACGCTCACTGGGTAAGCCGTATCCTGATTGGTCCTCTGCTCTACCACACTCCTCCGTGCCCCATGCTCACTGTGTAAGCCGTATCCTGATTGGTCCTCTGTTCTACCACACCCCTCCGAGCCCCATGCTCACTGGGTAAGCCCTATCCTGATTGGTCTGCTGTTCTACCACACACCTTCGTGTCCTACAGCTCACTGTGTAAGCCCTATTCTGATTGGTCCCCTGTTCTACCACACTCCTCCATACCCCATGCTCACTGTCTAAGCCCTATCCTGATTGGTCCTCTCTTCTACCACACTCCTCCGTGCCCCATGCTCAGTGTGTAAGCCCTATTCTGATTGGTCCCTGTTCTACCACACTCCTCCGTGCCCCATGCTCACTGTGAAAGCCCTATTCTGATTGGTCCCCTGCTCTACCACACTCCTCCGTGCCCCAAGGTCACTGTGTAAGCCCTATCCTGATTGGTCCCCTATTCTACCACACTCCTCCGTGTCCTACTGACAACTGTAGAAGCCCTATTCTGATTGGTCCCCTGTTCTACCACACTCTTCCTTGCCCCATGCTCACTGTGTAAGCCCTATTCTGATTGGTCCCCTGTTCTACCACACTCCTGGGTACCCCACTTTCACTGTGTAAGCCCCATTCTGATTGGTCGTCTGTTCTATCACACTCCTCCGTGCCCCATGCTCAGTGTGTTCGCCCTATCCTGATTGGTCCGCTGTTCTACCACACTCCATGCCCCATGCTCACTGTGTATGCCCTATTCTGATGGGTCCCCAATTCTAGCCGTATCTAAGCCGTATCCTGATTGGTCCCCTGTTCAACCACACTCCTCCGTGCCCTATGCTCACTGAGTAAACGCTATTCTAATTGTTCCCCTGTGCTACCACACTCCGTGCCACATGCTCACAATGTAAGCCCTATCCTGATTGGTCCCCTGCTCTACCACACCCCTCCATGCCCCATACTCACAATGTAAGCCCTTTCCTGATTGGTCCTCTGTTCTACCACACGCCTCCATCTGCTACTGCTCACTGTGAAAGCCCTATTCTGATTGGTCCCCTGTTCAACCACACTCCATGCCCCCTGCCCACTGTGTAAGCCGTATTGTGACTGGTCCTCTGTTCAACCACACTCTTCCTCGCCCCATGCTCACTGTGTAAGCCCTATCCCGATTGGTCCTCTGCTCTACCACACACCTCCGTGTCCTACTGCTCACTGTGTAAGCCCCATTCTGATTGGTCGCCTGCTCTACCACACCTCTCCGTGCCCCACGCTCACTGTGTAAGCCCTATTCCGATTGGTTCCCTGTTCTACCACACTCTTCCTCGCCCCATGCTGACTGTGTAAGCCCTATTCCGATTGGTTCCCTGTTCTACCACACTCTTCCTCGCCCCATGCTGACTGTGTAAGCCCTATTCCGATTGGTTCCCTGTTCTACCACACTCCTCCGTGCCCCATGCTCACTGTGTAAGCTCTATTCTGATTGGTCGCCTGCTCTACCATACTCCTCCGTCTCCTACTGCTCACTGTGTAAACGCTATCCTGATTCGTCCCCGTTCTATCACACTCCTCCGTGCCCTATGCTCACTGAGTAAGCCCTATTCCAATTGGTCGCCTGCTCTACCATACTCCTCCGTCTCCTACTGCTCACTGTGTAAACGCTATCTTGATTGGTCCCCTGTTCTACCACACTCTTCCTCGCCCCATGCTCACTGTGTAAGCCTTATTCTAATTGTTCCCCTGTGCTACCACACTCCGTGCCACATGCTCACAATGTAAGCCCTATCTTGATTGGTCTCCTGTTGTACCACACTCCGAGCCCCACGCTCACTGTGTAAGCCGTATCCTGCCTGGTCCCCTGTTCTACCACACTCCTCCGTGTCCTACAGCTTACTGTGTAAGCCCTATCGTAATTGATCCCCTGTTCTCCCACACTCCTCGGTGCCCCATGCTCACTGTGAAAGCTCTATTCTGATTGGTCCCTGTTCTACCACACTCCTCTGTGCCCCATGCTCACTGTGTAAGCCTTATCCTCATTGGTCCTCTGTTCTACCACACTCCGTGCCCTATGCCCACTGTGTAAGCCCTATCCTGTTTGGTCCCTGTTCTACCACACTCCTCCGTGTCCTACAGCTTACTGTGTAAGCCCTATTCTGATTGGTCCTCTGTTTTACCTCTCTCCTCCGTGCCCCACACTCACCTCGTAATCCCTATCCTGATTGGTCCGCGTTCTACCACACTCCTCCGTGCCCCATGCTGACTGTGTAAGCCCTATTCTGATTGGTCCCTGTTCTACCACTCTTCTCTGTGCCCCATGCTCACTGTGTAAGCCCTATCCTGATTGGTCCTCTGTTTTACCTCTCTCCTCCGTGCCCCACACTCACCTCGTAATCCCTATCCTGATTGGTCCGCGTTCTACCACACTCCTCCGTGCCCCATGCTCACTGTGTAGGCACTATCCTGATTGGTCCCCTGTTCTACCACACTCCGTGCCCCATGCTCACTGTGTAAGCCCTATCCTGATTGGTCCCCAATTCTACCGCACTCCTCCCTGCCCCCTGCTCACTGTGTAAGCCCTAATCAGATTGGCCCCCTGCTCTACCACACTCCTCCGTGCCCCATGCCCACTGAGTAATCCCTATCCTGATTGGTCCCCTGTTCTACCACACTCCTCCGTGCCCCATGCTCACTGTGTAAGCCCTATCCTGATTGGTCCCTGTTCTACCACACCCCTCTGTGCCCCATGCTCACTGTATAAGCTCTATTCTGATTGGTCCCTGTTCTACCACACTCTGTGCCCAATGCCCACTGTGTAAGCCCTATTCTGATTGGTCCCCTGTCCTATCACACTCCTCCGTGTCCTACTGCTCAATGCATAAGCCCTATTCTGATTGGTCCCCTGTTCTAACACACTCCAAGCCCCACGCTCACTGTGTAAGCCGTATCCTGATTGGTCCGCTGTTCTACCACACTCCTCCGTGCCCCATGCTCCTCCGTGCCCCATGCTCACTGTGTAAGCTCTATTCTGATTGGTCCCCTGTCCTATCACACACCTCCGTGCCCCACGCTCACTGTGTAAGCCCTATTCTGATGGGTCCCCAATTCTGCCGCACTCCTCCCTGCCCCCTGCTCACTGTGTAAGCCCTAATCAGATTGGCCCCCTGCTCTACCACACTCCTCCGTGCCCCATGCCCACTGAGTAATCCCTATCCTGATTGGTCCTCTGTTCTACCACTCTCCTCCGTGTCCTACTGCCTACTGCGTAAGCCCTATTCTGATTGGTCCCCATTTCTACCACAGTCCGTGCCCCATGCCCACTGAGTAATCCCTATCCTGATTGGTCCCCTGTTCTACCACACTCCTCCGTGCCCCATTCTCACTGTGTAAGCCCTATCCTGATTGGTCCCCTGTTCTACTACACTCCTCCGTGCCCCATGCTGACTGTGTAAGCCCTATTCTGATTGGTCCCTGTTCTACCACACTCCTCTGTGCCCCATGCCCATTGTGTAAGCCGTATCCTGATTGGTCCCTGTTCTACCACACACCTCCGTACCCCATTGCTCACCGTGTAAGCCCTATCCTGATTGGTCTCCTGTTCTACCACACTCCTCCGTGCCCCATGCTCACTGTGTAAGCCCTATTCTGATTGGTCCCTGTTCTACCACTCTTCTCTGTGCCCCATGCTCACTGTGTAAGCCCTATCCTGATTGGTCCTCTGTTTTACCTCTCTCCTCCGTGCCCCACACTCACCTCGTAATCCCTATCCTGATTGGTCCTCTGTTTTACCTCTCTCCTCCGTGCCCCACACTCACCTCGTAATCCCTATCCTGATTGGTCCTCTGTTCTACCACACTCCTCCGTGTCCTACAGTTTACTGTGTAAGCCCTATCCTGATTGGTCCCCTGTTCTACCACACCCCTCTGTGCCCCATTGCTCACCGTGTAAGCCCTATCCTGATTGGTCTCCTGTTCTACCACACTCCTCCGTGCCCCATGCTCACTGTGTAAGCCCTATTCTGATTGGTCCCTGTTCTACCACTCTTCTCTGTGCCCCATGCTCACTGTGTAAGCCCTATCCTGATTGGTCCTCTGTTTTACCTCTCTCCTCCGTGCCCCACACTCACCTCGTAATCCCTATCCTGATTGGTCCTCTGTTTTACCTCTCTCCTCCGTGCCCCACACTCACCTCGTAATCCCTATCCTGATTGGTCCTCTGTTCTACCACACTCCTCCGTGTCCTACAGTTTACTGTGTAAGCCCTATCCTGATTGGTCCCCTGTTCTACCACACCCCTCTGTGCCCCATGCTCACTGTGTAAGCTCTATTCTGATTGGTCCCCTGTGCTACCACACCCCTCTGTGCCCTATGCTCACTGTGTAAGCTCTATTCTGATTGGTCCTCTGTTTTACCTCTCTCCTCCGTGCCCCACACTCACCTCGTAATCCCTATCCTGATTGGTCCGCGTTCTACCACACTCCTCCGTGCCCCACGCTCACTGTGTAAGCTCTATTCTGATTGGTCCTCTGTTTTACCTCTCTCCTCCGTGCCCCACACTCACCTCGTAAGCCCTATCCTGATTGGTCCGCGTTCTACCACACTCCTCTGTGTCCTAGTGCTCTCTGTGAAAGCACTCCGTACCCCACGCTCACTGTGTAAGCCCTATCGTAATTGATCCCCTGTTCTCCCACACTCCTCGGTGCCCCATGCTCACTGTGAAAGCTCTATCCTGATTGGTCCCTGTTCTACCACACTCCTTTGGGCCCCATGCTCACTGTGTAAGCTCTATTCTGATTGGTCCCCTGTCCTATCACACTCCACCGTGCCCACGCTGATTGTGTGAGCCCCATCCTGATTGGTCCTCTGTTCAACCACACTCCTCCGTGCCCCACGCTCACTGTGTAAGCCCTATCCTGATTGGTCCCTGTTCTACCGCAATCCTCCATGTCCTACTGCTCACTGTGTTTGCCCTATCCGGATTGGTCCCCTGTTCTACCACACTCCTCCGTACCCGATGCTCACTGTGTAAGCCGTATTCTGATTGGTTCCCTGTTCTACCATACTCCGTGCCCCATGCGCACTGTGTAAGCCCTATCGTGATTGGTCCTCTGTTCTACCACACCCCTCCGTGCCCCATGCGCACTGTGTAAGCCGTATCCTGATTGGTCCCCATTCTACCACACTCCTCCTTCTCCTACTGCTCACTGTGTAAGCCCTATTCTGATGGGTCCCCTGTTCTACCACACTCCTTCGTGTCCTGCTGCTCACTGTGTAAGCCCTATTCTGATTGGTCCCCTGTTCTTCCACACTCCTCCGTGCCCCATGCTCACTGTGTAAGCCCTATTCTGATTGGTCCCCTGTTCTACCATACTCTGTGCCCAATGCCCACTGTGTAAGCCCTATTCCGATTGGTCCCCTGTTCTACCACACTCCTCCATGCCCTATGCCCACTGTGTAAGCCCTATTCTGATTGGTCCCTGTTCTACCACACACCTCCGTACCCCACGCTCACTGTGTAAGCCCTATCCTGATTGGCCCCCTGCTCTACCACACTCCTCCGTGCCTGACCCACTGCTCACCATGTAAGCCCTATCCTGATTTGTCTACTGAAGTACAACACTACGGACTTGTCTCCCTTAAATTCCATCCTGCAATTTTCAACCCATTTGAATTGAATTAAATTGAATTGACTTTACTTCTTTCATCCTTCATATACGTGAGGTGTAAAAATCTTTATGTTAGCGTCACCATCTAAATGTACAATGTACAATTTATAGTAATTTGTAATAAATAGTACAACAGGACAATCAATATAGCATAGAATACAAATTTATCAGCGAAAGTTAATCAGTCTGTTGGCCTGGTGGAAGAAGCTGTCCTGAAGCCTGTTGGTCCTGGCTCTTATGCTGGTTTCCCAGATGGTAGCAGCTGTAACAGTTTGCGGTTGGAGTGACTCAGATCCCCAATGATCCTCTTTACAAATCTGCCTTTGTAAATGTCCTGAATAGTGGGAAGTTCACATTCATAGATGCGCTGGGCTGTCTGCACCACTCTCTGCAGAGTCCTGCAATTGAGGGAAGTACAGTTCCCATACCAGGTAGTGATGCAGCCAGTCAGGATGCTCTCAATTGTGTCCCTGTAAAAAGTCCTTAGGATTTGAGGGCCCATACCAAACTTCTTCAACCGTCTGAGGTGAAACAGGTGCTGTTGTGCTTTTTTCACCACACAGCTAGTATGTACAGACCACATGAGACACTCGGTAATGTGTATACCAAGGAACTTAAAGCTGTTCACCCTCTCAACCCCAGATCTATTGATGTCAATAGGAGTTAGCCTGTCTCCATTCCTCCTGTTGTCCACAACCAGCTCCTTTGTTTTTGCGACAAAGTGGTTGTTTTCTTGACACCATTGTGAAAGGGTGATGACTTCTCTGTAGGTTGCCTCATTATTACTTCAGATAAGGCCAATCAGTGTAGTGTCATCAGCAAATTTAATTAGCAGATTGGAGCTGTGGGTAGTGACACAGCCATTGGTGTACAGAGAGTAAAAGAGGGGCTTAGGACACACTCCTGAGGGGCACCTGTGTTGAGGGTCCAGACCCCACTGCAAACTCGGATAGTCTTCCTCACTGTCCACTACACCCCCAATCTTGGTGACATCCGCAAATTTGCGGATCCTATATCATCCAGATCACTGATATAGATGACAAACAACAGATCCAGCACTGATCCCCACGACACCCCAATAGTCACAGGTCTCCAGTCACAGAGGCAACCCTCTCCCACCACTCTCTGTCTTCTCCCACAAAGCCAATCTTTAATCCAATTTACTAACTCATCCTGAATGCTGAGCAACTGAACCTTCTTGACCAGCCTCCCATGCAGGATCTTATCAAATGCCTTGCTAAAGTCCATGTAGACAGCATCTACTGCCTTTTCCTTCATCAACTTACCCGGTAAGAACCTCAAAAAAACTCTATAAAATTGGTTGGACACGACCTACCACACACAAAGTCATGCTGACAATCCCTAATCATTTCCCATCTATCCAAATACTCATACATGCAGTCCCTTAGAAAACCTTCCAATAACTTTCAAACTACTGCTTACTGGCTTATAATTTACAGATTTATTTTTAGAGCCTTTCTTAAACAGTGTAACATTATCTATCCTCCAGTTCTCCAGTACCTCACCTGTCACTAAGGATGATTTAAGTACCTTGGCCCACGCAATTTTTGCGCTTACCTCCCACAGGTTTCCACTGGCTTCCGATCGCTGATTGGCCGCTGCTCAAACACTAAACTGCTACGAATGCCTTGTGTACTCAATCGGCGAACTTGAGTGAGCTACGTCTTCTCATGTTTCCGACAGCTGATCTACCACGGCTTTTTACTCTGGTCCTCTCAAATGAATGCTTAGACATTCCATTTGCCTTCCTTGTAATCATCTCAACTTTCAAGTTAAAGAGCTGAAGCAACCAGCAAGTTAACCAACAGTTAATCCTGAACCAAGACTCCTATGTTTATCTACGACAATCCTGCAATGGTACCTCACACTTTCAAATTCTTTCCTTATTTAGTAAGTAGTCTATACCTTTATTCCTTCCACCAAAATACATGACCATATACTTCCTTATGTTGTATTCCATCTGTCACTTCTTTTTCTATTCTCTCAACCTGTCCAAGTCCTTTTGTAGATTCCCTGCTTCCTCAACAGGCATAGTTCATCCTGTTCATCCTGTACTACAGTGACTGCATCAATGTTCTCAAAGTAATAACATCTCAGAACATTCATCTGTAACTTGATGCCATGGGACTGGTCGCCTCAAGAATGTGGTGAATTCAGCTGAAAATATCCATGCTACCATGATCTCCACTTGTGCACCATGAAGCTGAAGACCAGTAGTTCTTCGGAGAAAGCACCCAGTGCTGCATGGACAACGCACCATAACACAGCCCCAACGAGGGCCGCTATCTTTGCTTTCACTTACTCCACCAAGTACCGTTCTGACATTCATCTTTGCAAATTTGTTTCATTTCTAGTGTTGTAAGGCACAAAGTCTTTACCTGCAACAAACACTTAACTCTTTCACAGTAGAGATATCAGAACTGAAGCACAGAAGTGGATTCTCAGCCCAACTTGTTCATACCAACCACAATGTTTATCTACAACAATCCTGCAATGGTCCCATCTCTAATACCTTGCTATCTGTTACTACCACTCCATCTGGCAGGGTTTTTAAAAAATAATCACTGCCTTCTGTATGGAGCAACATGCCCCTCAGTTCTCCATGCTGTCTGGGTGGAAGGGAATCACAGTTCTAAAGCCAAAAGATCAGTTTGGAACTGTTTGTATCAACTCTTTAGCAGCAGAGATCCTGTTACCAGTCCGGACTAATTCAGCCCTGACTCCTAATAACAAATCTTGTAAAACTAAAGAGGACAATATAAAATGATTTCAAATTGGACATCAACTGCAAACCAGTAAAAATAATAAATACAAATATAGAAAGCAGTACCCAGAAGATGTTGTTGCTATAATGATTTTTAAAGCCGAAGTCACAAGGTAAGGGTTTTACCTGTTCTGCAGAAGCCACACTGCTACTGACAGATCCCATTTGACCTTCAGGAAGTTGCAGATTCAAATCAAGACTGAAAACAAAAGAACACATGCTCCATTAGGCATTTCTGTTCTAGAATTGAGACAAGACTATTGGAAATATAGTAGTAAACTGGATTAGATGTTGGCCTTGTGGGAGAAGCCAGAGAGTGACGGTAGGTAGTTGCCTCTGTGACTAGTGGAGTGCTGCAGGGATTGGTGTTGGGTCCGTTGCCATTTGTCATCTAAATCAATGATTTGCATGATAATGTGGTTAACTGGATCAGCAGATGACACCTAGATTGTGGGTTTAGTGCACAGCAAGGAAGACTATCAGAGCTTGCAGTGGGATCTGGACCAGCTGAAAAAATAGGCTGATAAATGGCAAATGGAATTTAATGCAGACAAGTTCAAGGTGGTGCAATGGGGTAGGCCCAACCAGGTAACAGTCGGGCACTGAGGAGTGTGACAGAACACAGGGATCAGGGAATACGGGTCCATGATTCATTGAAAGCGGTGGCACAGGTGGATAGGATTGTAAAGAAAACTTTTGGCACACTGGCATTTATTTTAAAAAAAGTATTGGGTACAGAAGGGATGTTATATTGAAGTTCTATAAGTTGTTGGTGGGACCCAATTTGGGGTATTGTGTGCACATTTGGTCATCGACCTTGGATTAAGGGTGAAAGGTCACTGAAAGGGTTGTGAGAGTCTGGAATGAGCAGCCAGCACGAGTGGTGCAGGCCAGCTCAATTTCAACATTTAAGAGAAGGTTGGAAGGGAGGGGTATGGAGGGTATGGTCCTCGTGCAGATCAATGGGAGTAGGCAGTTTAAATGATCTAGATGGACCAAAGAACCTGTTTCTGTGCTGTTCTTTTCTATGACACTATTTGAAATGACTCATAAATAAAACCTATCCTGCAAATCTGAAAAATGTATCCAACATTAACAAAAGTATAAGGAGCCAATATGACTGCAACGTCTTCTGAGTATACGGGAAATGCATTGGGTGGCAACAGTAAAGTCGCATGCAATGCAGGGACTACAACAGGAGATGGTGATCAGTTCAAGGTGAAGATGCAACGCTGCATCGATGTTTGAAGACTAATGAGGGGCAATTGTCTTCGCTGAATACAATCATGACTGAACCATTTTACAACCAAACATGATTTCAGATATAAAAAAGAACAAAATGGTTTCAGAATAACAGTTCAAAGCATAAACTGAACAAATCTGGCAATTCAATCTTTTCTGCTCTAAGCGGACACAAGAAGCTATGAAATTAATTTCAATTCCAGGCAGAGAGCGTACCTACAAATCGGTGATAATAAATCTGACGTTAAGTCACAAGTTTAGTAAAATGACCACTGGTTGTCCCTGGATGCAGCCAGAGTTTCTATGTTCTAATACTGCAGTCAACCAAACTACCAGTCATTGATTTTCTCTGTCTCAACGAGAATTCATTTAATTAATCATGAGCACAAAGATGACTGATTGTACTGATAGGCAGATACTGTCAGCGTTAGATCTGAAAACATCTTTAGTGTCATATGGTTGCGGTACCAATTACTGCCATTCTCTGACCAAATTCTTTGGGTGCCACGGTAGGGTAGCATGCAGCACGAAGCTATTACAAATTGCAGTGCTGCGGAGTTCAGAGTTCAGCTCCAGCGCCATTCAGTATGTTCTCTCTGTGGAATGTGTGAAAACTCTGGTTTCCTCTCACACGCCAAGGACGTACCGGGTAGGTTAACTGGACATAGTATATTGTCCATGATTAGGTTGAGGTTAATCGGGTTCGTCAGGGGTTGCGTGGCGTGGCTCAAAAGGCCAACTTCACATTGTATGGCTGGAGTCGTTTTCATTATTAAATCTTTTTATTAATTATTATTGAAAATGAACAACAAAAAAAAACATTAAAATAATCAAGTCAACATTATATATAATGTTATTATATACGAGTTAAACTGTCAACCAAGCTAAACAGTATATCAATAATAATAATCATTTAAAAAAAACAGAATGTTAAAGCTATTTTTTTGGAAGAAAGAAAGAGGGGAAAAAACCCTACTAACAAAAAAAAAGAGGGAAAAAAACACATTTGGAGCACAAACCCGGAGCTATACGCCATAGAAACATAGAAAATAGGAAAATAGGTGCAGGAGTAGGCCATTCGGCCCTTCGAGACTGCACCGTCATTCAGTATGATCATGGGTGATCATCCAACTCAGAACCCTGTACCAGTCTTCCCTCCATACCCACTGATCCCTTTAGCCACAAGGGCCATATCTAACTCCCTCTTAAATATAGCCAATGAACTGGCCTCAACTGTTTCCTGTGGCAGAGAATTCCACAGATTCACCACTCTGTGTGAAGAAGTTTTTCCTAATCTCGGTCCTAAAAGACTTCCCCTTTATCTTCAAACTGTGACCCCTTGTTCTGTACTTCCCCAAGATTGGGAACAATCTTCCTGCATCTAGCCTGTCCAATCCCTTTAGGATCTTATACGTTTCAATCAGATCCCCCCTCAATCTTCTAAATTCCAACGAGTACAAGCCCAGTTCATCCAGTCTTTCTTCATATGAAAGTCCTGCCATCCCAGGAATCAATCTGGTGAACCTTCTCTGTACTCCCTCTATGGCAAGGATGTCTTTCCTCAGATTAGGGGACCAAAACTGCACACAATACTCCAGGTGTGGTCTCACCAAGGCCTTGTACAACTGCAATAGCACCTCCCTGCTCCTGTACTCGAATCCTCTTGCTATAAATGCCAGCATACCATTCGCCTTTTTCACCGCCTGCTGTATCTGCATGCCCACTTTCAATGACTGGTGTATAATGACACCCAGGTCACGTTCCACCTCCCCTTTTCCTAATCGGCTACCATTCAGATAATAATCTGTTTTCCTGTTTTTGCCACCAAAGTGGATAACCTCACATTTATCCACATTAAATTGTATCTGCCATGAACTTGCCCACTCACCTAACCTATCCAAGTCATCCTGCGTCCTCTTAGCATCCTCCTCACAGCTAACACTGCTGCCCAGCTTCGTGTCATCCGCAAACTTGGAGATGCTGCATTTAATTCCCTCATCTAAGTCATTAATATATATTGTAAACAACTGGGGTCCCAGCACTGAGCCTTGTGGTACCCCACTAGTCACTGCCTGCCAATTCTGAAAAGGTCCCGTTTATTCCCACTCTTTACTTCCTGTCTGCCAACCAATTGTCTATCCACATCAATACCTTACCCCCAATACTGTGTGCTTTAAGTTTGCACACTAATCTCCTGTGTGGGACCTTGTCAAAAGCCTTCTGAAAATCCAAATATACCACATCCACTGGTTCTCCCCTATCCACTCTACTAGTTACATCCTTAAAAAATTCTATGAGATTCATCAGACGTGATCCTCCTTTCACAAATCCATGCTGACTTTGTCCGATGATCTCACCGCTTTCCAAATGTGCTGTTATCACATCTTTGATAACTGACTCTAGCATCTTCCCCACCACCGATGTTAGGCTAACCGGTCTATAATTGCCATACAAGCTTCCAAAAAAAAAAGACATCAATCCACCAGCCAAATCCATCAAGAATCAGAAGAGGACCATCTTAATTAACTCAAATCAAATGATAGTAGTGGATAAAAGAGCCCCACCTTTTCTCAAAAGTCAAATCGAGGATCAAAAGTTCGACTTTTGATTTTTTCCAAACTAAGACATAAAATCACCTGAGAGAACCATTGTATCAAAGTGGGAGCAGAAGCATCTTTCCATTTTAATAAAACAGCCTTTCTAGCCAATAATGTGCCAAATGCAATTACGTGTTGGTCTGATAGAGAAATACTGTGAATATATTGAGGAATTATACCAAACAGAACTGTCAATTTATTAGGTTGTAAATTAATGTTTAAAGATTTAGAAATTGTGGAAAAAATAGATTTCCAAAATTGTTTCAATACAGAACATGACCAAAACATAAGTGTCAATGTAGTTTTACATCTATCACACTGACTATTAACATTAGGAAATATTTTAGACAGCCTCTCCTTTGTCAAATAATAACGATGTACAATTTTAAATTGAGTTAGAAAGTGACTGGCACAAATCGAAGAAGAGTTAACCAACTTCAAAATTCGCAACCAATCCTCTGTTTTCAAGGTCACGTTAAGCTCTCTTTCCCAATCTTGCTTAATCTTAAGTAAAGGATAATTATCCTGTTGTAATAGTAAATTATAAATTTTCCCAATGAAACTTTTCACTAAAGGGTTCATTTTTAAAATAATGTCTAACAGGTCAGAATCTTGTATATATGGAAAATTACTTAAATATTCTTGTAAGAAATGTCTGACCTGAAGATATTGCAAAAAGTGTGAATATGAGAGAGAATATTTAATTATTAATTTCTCAAAGGACATCAATCAGCCTTCTTGAAATAGATCCCTAAAGGAATAAATTCCTTTATTCCTCCAAAGAGAAAAGGTAGGATCACTAAGTGAAGGTTTAAATAAATAGTTTTGATAAATTAAACTAAGAAGGTTAAATTTTTTAAGATTAAAAAACTTACGAAACTGGTACCAAATTCCTAATGACTGCTTAATCATAGGATTTATATTTAAAATAGAAATTTTGGCTAGTTGTACAGGTAAAGAAGCTCCTGATAACGAAGCTAAATGAAATTGTTTCACAGCTTTCAATTCCAAGTCAACCCATAGTGGTCGTTCATTTTATCGCTCCAATATAATCATGAACATGCATAACGTATATTAACCGCCCAATAATACATTCTTAAATTAGGCAAAGCAAGACCTCCATCCTTTTTTAATTTTTGTAAATGACATTTTCCAATTCTTGGTCTTTTATTATTCCAAACAAAAGATGAAATAATAGAATCAACATGATCAAAAAACTTCTTAATTAGAAAAAAAGGAATATTTTGAAATACATATAAAAAATTTTGGTAGGATCATCATTTTAACTGCATGAATTCGACCGGTTAACGAAAGTGTAAGTGGATTCCATGTAGAAAATAATTGCTTCATAAAATCCACTAAGGGAATTAAATTAGCTCTATAAAGGTCTCCATAATTTTTAGTGATGATAATACCTAAACATTTAAAAGAATCCGTAACTTTAAAAGGAATGTCATCACATATAGAAGCAGAATCATTTAAAGGAAATAATTCACTTCCATGCAGGTTTAATTTATGTCCTGAAAACTTTCCAAATTCATTTAATAAGTTCAATAAACTAGGAATAGATTCTACAGGATTCGAAACATAAACTAAGAGATCATCAGCGTAGAGGGAAATCTTATGAATAGCCCCTTTTATGGAAATTCCTTGAATATCTTTAGCTTCACGATGTGCAACAGCCAAAAGTTCAGGCACCAAATTAAATAACAAAGGACTAAACGGACATCCTTGTCTCGTACCCTGCGAAAGTCGAAAAAGTGGGGATCTGCAGTTATTAGTAATAACAGTGGCAATAGGGCTTTTATATATCAATCTAATCCATTTATTAAAATTAGTACCAAAGCTAAATTTCCGGCTGGAGTCATACAGTTTACCACCCGCTCCCTGTCCATACCACCCCGAGGGCCCAGTTTACCACCCTCTCCCTGTCCATACCACCCCGAGGGCCCAGTTTACCACCCTCCGCCTGTCAATACCACCCCGAGGGCCCAGTTTACCACCCTCTCCCTGTCCATACCACCCCGACAGCCCAGTTTACCACCCGCTCCCTGTCCATACCACCCCGAGGGCCCAGTTTACCACCCTCCGCCTGTCAATACCACCCCGAGGGCCCAGTTTACCACCCTCTCACTGTCCATACCACCCCGACAGCCCAGTTTACCACCCACTCCCTGTCCATACCACCCTGAGGGCCCAGTTTACCATCCTCTCACTGTCCATACCACCCCGAGGGCCCAGTTTACCACCCTCCGCCTGTCAATACCACCCCGAGGGCCCAGTTTACCACCCTCTCCCTGTCCATAACATCCTGAGGGCCCAGTTTACCACCCTCTCCCTGTCCATACCACCCCGACAGCCCTGTTTACTACCCTCTCCCTGTCCATACCACTCCGAGGCCCCAGTTTACCACACTCTCCCAGTCCATACCACCCCGAGGGCCCAATTTACCACCCTCTGACTGTCCATACCACCCCGAGGCCCCAGTTTACCACCCTCTCCCTGTCCATACCACCCCGAGGGCCCAGGTTACCACCCTCTCCCTGTCCATACCACCCCGAGGGCCCAGGTTACCACCCTCTCCCTGTCCATACCACCCCGAGGGCCCAGTTTACCAAAACCAAAGACAAGACGGTGCAAAAATACCACATACAAACCACTTTTTGAAATAATATCAGTTACATACAAACTGTGCAGTTGATGGTAATTCTCATTAGTTTGCTGCGCTAGGTATTTAAAAGCAGAGAAGGAGAACGAGAAGTTTGAAAAGCACTGCAACAGTTCCCGTTAAAGTGCCCGATGCAATATGAGGAAAAACTCTAATCTATCCTTCACAAAAATATACCTATAAAAAGACTGGAAGTTGCCAAAATAAAATATTACTCATCTTTGGAAGAATTAGTTGTGGTATTCCTCTTATTAAGCTGCACTATAGTCTGACCAGACTGATCATTAAACATTTAAATACTGGAGACATTACAAACAGCTATCAGAGGAACCCACATGAAGCTCAGCACTTTTCCTTTAGTACTACTGTGGCACCCGAACAGACAGACAGGTTTCAATTTGATTTAAGATGTTCTAGTTAACGCTAAAAGACACCCGTCTCTGGAATGGTGGTTGGATATGAGCAAAGTCACCACAAGAGGGCAGTACTCCACATTAAAACTCAAAATAAATTATTTGATACTAACCCAGCTTCATCAGCCATTTCCTGCAGCAACGAATCCACTTGATGCTAGGGAGAGACAGATTATCTGTGAGTGCTTTATACAAGAGAGAAAAATATGTTTAATCATTACAGCTGATTCAACAGCCACTTGATATGCCAGTTAGTTCTGAAGGAGTCACCAATGCTTGACAACAAATATATAATATAGGAGGTAAGATGTGAAAAATAGCAAGCAGTTAGAAGATCGTGCATCAGACTACCTACCTGAGGAAGGGACATTAACAAAGGAGCTGGCCTTTGGAAAAGGGTCAATGGATCCATGCATCCACCTTAACAAGATGATTGTACTATGTCTATGGAATGTCTTTACTTTATAAAATGGTAAACTACTTTTCTTGAACTGTTGCAGCCCAGGTGACAAAACTATTTCCATAGTGTAGATAGATGCACGAGCTTTTAGGATTTTGTTCCAGCAATGATAATGCAATGTCAAGTTGGGATAGTGAGCAGCTTTGAGAGAGACTTGCCTGTTGTGATAATCCCTTGCTCTTTCCGCTGTTATTCAAAGTAACACTGATCAAAGATTTGTGGAGCATGCGCCTGTGGTATATGGAACATGGAACACAGACGAGTACAGCACAGGAACAGGCCATTCGGCCCACAATGTTGTGCCGAACCAGCTATAAATCAAATCAAAAACACTCAAACACTAATCCCTCATCCCTTGCACCTATATCTTCCTCACATCCAAGTGCCTATCCAATCATCTCTTAAAGGCCTCTAATGTATTTGCCTCTACCAGCGCACCAGGCAGTGCATTCCATGCATCCACCACTCTCTTGAGTAAAAAACTTACCCCTCAAATTCCCCTCGAACCTATCCCCTCTCACCTTCAAATGCATGCCCTCTGATATTAGACATTTCAACCCTGGGAAACAGATACTCCCTGTCTGCTCCCACAGTCTTGTATCAGATCCCCCCCCTCAGCCTCCCATGCTCCAGAGAAAACAGTCCAAGTTTATCCAGCCTCTTGCGATAGCACGTGTCCTCTAAACCAGGCAGCATCCTGGTAAACCTCATCTGCACCCTCTCCGAAACCTCAACATCCTTCCTATAGTGGGGTGACCAGAACTGAATTCAATACTCCAGATGTGGCCTAACCGGAGTTTTTTATAAAGTTCCAACATAACCTCCTGACCTTTCAACTCAATGCCTCGACTAATAAAACGAGTCTTCTTAACCATCCTATTGACCTGTGCAGCCACCTCCAAGGAGCTACAAAATTGGATCTCAAGATCTCTCTGCTCAGCAACACTGTTGAGGACTTTGCCCTTAACAATGTACTGTCTCCTTGCATTTGCCCTACCGAGGAGCAACACCTCACATTTATTTGGGTTAAATTCCATCTGCCATTTCTCAGCCCGTATCTGCAACTGACAACTACAACAGCGAGAAGTGCATCCAGCTTCAGCTTCTATCAATTCACATTAAGGAGTTGGAGCTGGAACTGGATGAACTCCAGATCATTCTGAAGGCTGAGGGGGTGATAGATAAGACATATCGAGAAGTAGTTACACCCAAGAAGCAGGACACAGGAAACGCGTTGGGTGACAGTCCGGACGGGGATAGAAGTTAAGGAGCCAGTGCAGAGTACCCCTGTGGCTGTCCCCCTGAACAACAGATAAATAATTTTAGAAACAGTTGGGGGGAGGGTGGGGAGGACCAAACAGAGGAAAGTTATGGTGGTCGGGTCTCTGGTACTGACTCTGCCTCTAGGACTCACGTGGGAAAGGGGAAGAAGAGGCACACTGTGGTGACAGGGGATTTGTTAGTTAAGGAATGGACAGGAGGTTCTGTTGGCGAAACAAGATTCCAGCATGGTATGATACCTCCTGGGTGCCAGGGTCTGTGATATCTCAGATCGAGTCTTCAGCAAGTGGGAGGGTGAGCATCCAGAAGATGTGGTCCATGTAGGTATCAGTGACATGGGTAGGATGAGTGATGAAGTTCTGCATAGTGAGGTCAGGGAGTTAGGTACTTAGTAAAAGGGCAGGGCTCCGGGGTTGTGCTCTCAGGATTGCTACCCATGCCGTGTGCTAGTGAGGCCAGAACTAGGAAGATTATACAGTTTAATACGTGGCTAAGGAATTGGTGTAGGAGGGAGGGCATAAGATTTTTGGATCACTGGGCTCTCCTCCAGGGAAGGTGGGACCTGTACAGAAGGGACGGTTTGCACCTGAATTGGAGGAGGTCTAATATCTCAACGGGAAGGTTTGTTAATGCTGTACAGTGGGGTTTAAACTAGAGGTACAGGGGGATGGGAACCAGAGTGCCAGAACAGTTAGTAGAGAGGTTGTGGAGGTAGATGTTGGTAAGACCTCAGACAAACTCAGAGATTGATAGGTATCTGAGTAGCCAGGGCATCAAAGGTTATGGTGAGAAGGCGGGGGAGTGGGACTAAATGGGAGAATGGATCACCTCATGATAAAATGGCAGAGTAGACTAGATGGGCCGAATGGCCGACTTCTGATCCTTTGCCTTATGGTCTTATAAAGTCAGAAACCAAAAGGCTGAGCATGGTGGGACTAGTGATCCGAACTGTGTGTATTTCAATGCAAGAAGTATCGTCGAAAAGGCGGATGATAGTGCGGAAGATGAGGTAGCTGGTTGACAAACAGAGGCAATGTGTAGTGAAGAGAGGCTGTTGATAGGGCAAAACTGCAGTCAACAGGATGAGTTGCAATGTAAAAGGCAGACAAAATCGAAAAGGGTGAACATAGGACTGAAAGCATTATATTTGAATGCGTACAGTGTATGGAATAAGGTAGATGAACTTGCCGCACAGCTACAGATCGGCAGGTATGATGTTGTAGGCATCACTGAATCGTGGCTGAAGGATTATAGCTGGGAGCTTAATGTCCAAGGATACACATTGTATCGAAAGGACAGACAAGAAGTCAGAGCGGGGCTGGCATTGCTCTGTTGGCAAAAAAAAATCAAATCATTAGAAAGAGATGACATAGGCTGGAAGTGTTGAATCATTGTGGATAGAGAAGGAATTGCAAGGGTAAAAAGACCCTGATGGAAGTTGTATACAAGCCCCCAACCACGAGCAAGAATGTGGCCTACAAATTACAACGGGAGATAGAAAATGCATGGCAAAAGAGAAAGGTTACAATAGAAACAGGGAATTTCAATGTACAGGTCGACTGGGAAAATCAGGTTAGTGCTGGATTCCAGGAGGGGGAGTTTCTAGAAAACCTATGAGATGGTTTTTTCGAGCAGTTTGTGGCTGAGCCCACTCAGGGATCGGCTATTCTGGATTGAGTGTTGTGCAATGATCCAGAATTGATTACAGAGCTTAAGGCAAAAGAATCCTCAGAGGCAAGTGATCATAATATGATGAAATTCATTTTGAAAGAGAAGCTAAAGTCAGATGTTACAGTGGAGTAACGGGAATTACAGAGGCATGAGAGAGTCGTCTAGAATTGATTGGAAAAGAACACTGACAGGGATGACAGCAGAGCGACAATGGCTAGAATTTCTGGAGCAATTCGGAAGGCACATGGTATATATATCTCAAAGAGGAAGAAGTACTCTAAAGGCAAGATGACACAACCGAGGCTAACAAGAGAAGTCAAAGCCAACATAAAAGCCAAAGAAAGGGCATTTAATAGAGTAAAAGTTAGTGGGAAGTTAGAGAATTGGGAAGCTTTTAAAAACCAATAGCAGGCAACTACTAGTGTCATTGAGAAGTTAAAGATGGAATATGAAAGTAAGCTAGTCAATAATATTAAAGAGGATACCAAAACATTCTTCAGATACATTAAGTAAAAGAGAGAGCCAAGAGTGGATATCAGGCCACTGGAAAACGATGCTGGAAAGGTAGTAATAGGGGACAACAAAATGGCAGACAAACTGAATAAATATTTTGTGTCAGTCTTCACTGTGGAAGACACGAGTAGTATGGTGGAAGTTCCAGGTGTCAGGGGACATGAAGCGTGTGAAGTCACCATTACTAGAGAGAAGGTTCTTGGAAAAACTAAACACGTGGAATTCTGCAGATGCTGGAAATTCAAGCAACACACATCAAATTTGCTGGTGAACGCAGCAGGCCAGGCAGCATCTCTAGGAAGAGGTACAGTCGACGTTTCGGGCCAAGACCCTTCATCAGGACTGGGAGATCCTGCTTTCTCTGGCGGACAGAGCATAGGTGTTCAGCAAAACAATCTCAACATATAGAAGGCCACATCGGGAGCACCGGACGCAGTATACCACCCCAGCCGACTCACAGGTGAAGTGTCGCCTCGCCTGGAAGGGCTGTTTAGGGCCCTGAATGGTGGTAAGGGAGGAAGTGTAAGGGCATGTGTAAATAAATAAATAAGGGATGGGATGGTATTGGCCTGGGGTGATATACTGCGTCCGGTGCTCCCGATGTGGCCTTCTATATATTGCCGAGACCCGACACAGACTGGGAGATCGTTTTGCTGAACACCTACGCTCTGTCCGCCAGAGAAAGCAGGATCTCCCAGTGGCCACACATTTTAATTCCACATCCCATTCCCATTCTGACGTGTCTATCCACGGCCTCCTCTACTGTAAAGATGAAGCCACACTCAGGTTGGAGGAACAATACCTTATATTCCGTCTGGGTAGCCTCCAACCTGATGGCATGAACATTGGCTTCTCTAACTTCCGTTAATGCCCCACCTCCCCCCATACCCCATCCGTTATTTATTTATATACACACACACATTCTTTCCCTCTCTCTTTCTCCCTCTGTCCCTCTGACTATACCCCTTGCCCATTCTCTGGGTTTTCCCCCCCTCCCCCTTTTCCTTCTCCCTGGGCCTCCTGTCCCATGATCCTCTCATACCCCTTTTGTCAATCACCTGTCCATCTCTTGGCTCCATCCCTCCCCCTCCTGTCTTCTCCTATCATTTTGGATCTCCCCCTCCCCCTCTCAAATCTCTTACTAGCTCTTACTTCCGTTAGTCCTGACGAAGGGCCTCTGCCCGAAACGTCGACTGTACCTCTTCCTAGAGATGCTCTTGGGAAAAGTGAAAGGTCTGAAGGTAGATAAGTCGCCTGGACTAGATCGTGCACACCCCAGAGTTCTTAAAGAGGAGGCTAAAGAGATCATGGAGGCATTAGTAATGATCTTTCAAGAATCATGACATTCTGGAAGGGTTGCAGAAGACTAGGAAAATGGAAATGCCTCTCCACTCTTCAAGAAGGGAAAGAGACAAAAAAAAAAAGGATACCTTAAGCCAGTTAGTCTGACCTTAGTGCTTGGGAAGATGTTGGAGTCGATTATTAAGGATAAGGTCTCAGGGTACTTAGTGACGCATGATAAAATAGGTCATCGTCATGATGGTTTCAACAAGGGAAAATCTTATCTGATAAATCTGTTGGAATTCTTTAAAGAAATAACAAGCAGGATAGACAAAGGAGAATCAGTTGATGTTGTGTACTTGGATTTTCAGAAAGACTTTGACAGGGTGTGACACGAGGTTGCTTAACAAGCTATGAGCTCATGGTATTACAGGAAAGATTCTAGCATGGATAAAGCAGTGGCTGATTGGAAGGAGGCAAAGAGTGGGAATAAAGGGAACCTTTCTGGTTGGCTGCCTGTGACTAGAGGTGTTCCACAGGGACTGTGTTGGAACTGATTTGCTTTTACATTATACGTCAGTGATTTAGATGGAATTGATGGCATTGTTGCAAAGTTTGCAGACGATATGGACAGGTGGAGGGGCAGGTAGTTTTGAGGAAGTAAAGAAGCTCCAGAAGGACTTTGACAGATTAGGAGAATGGGCAAAGAAATGGCAGATGGAACACAGTGTTGAGAAATGTATGGTCATATACTTTGGTAGAAGAAAAGAAAGAGTTAACTATTTTCTAAATGGGGAGAAAATACAAAAAGCTGAGGTGCAAAGGGACTTGAAAGTCCTTATGCAGGATCCCGAAAGGTTAATTTGCAGGTTGAGCCTGTGGTGAGGAAGGCAAATGAAATGTAAGCATTCATTTCAAGAGGACTATTTTATAAAAGCAAGGATGTAATGTTGAGACTCTATAAAGCACTTGTGAAGACTCACTTGAAGCATTGTGAGCAGTTTTGGGCCACTTACCTTAGAAAGGATGTGCTGAAACTGGAGAGGGTTCAAAGGAAGCTGAAGAAAATAATTCCTGGACCTAAGTGGCTTGTCATAGGAAGAGTATTTGATGGCTCTGGGCCTGTATTCACCAGAATTCAGAGGGTGACCTCATTGAAACCTATCGACTGGTTTGAGGACTTCATAGAGGTGCACATGGAGAGAATGTGTCCAATGGTGGGAGAGTCTAAGACTAGGGAACAGAGTCTCCGAATAGAGAGGCTTCCTTTTAGAACAGAGTTAAGGAGGAATTTCTTTAGCCAGAGAATGGTGCATCTGTGGATTTCTTTGCCACAGGCCACTGTGGAGGGCAAGTCTTTCTGTATAGTTAAGGCAGAGGTTGATAGATTCGTGATTAGTCAGGGCACGAAGGGATACAGGGAGAAGGAAAGAGATTGGGGTTGAAAGGAAAATTGGATCAACCATGATGAAATGGCAGAGCAGGCACAAGGGGCTAAATGGCCTAATTCTGATCCCATATCTTACGGTCTGATGGTTTTACGATCTATATCGTGTTGCGTTCTTTGCCAGTCTTCTGCACTATCTACAACTGCACCAATCATCTGCAAAGTTACTAATCCACCCATCTACATTTTTCATCCAGATCATTTACCAACCGCAGAGGTCTCAGCACAGATCTGTGCAGAACTCCATTAATTACAGACCTCCAGCTCAAATAAGTCCCTTCAACCACTACCCTCTGTCTTCTATGCACAATTCAAGCAGCTCTGAATCCAAGCAGCCAATTTGTCACGGATCTAATGCATCTTAATCTTCTGGATTTGCCTCCCATACAGGACTTTGTCAAACACCTTACTAAAATCCACACAAACAATATCCACTGCCCTACCCTTGTCAATCTCTCGTCACCTCAACAAAACACTCAATCAAGTTGGTAAAACAGAATGCCTAGGTGCATTGCTCCAACACACATTGTAGACAGTACAAACTCAAGCAGTTCCACATGGCAGCATTCTGGGCCAAACAATCTCCAGTTGCTTCATCAATATATCCTCCAACAATCCTCCGTGAGAAGGCAGGGATACTGACTCACTGCATAATGATCTACAACTTGAAGTAGTCTGCTGTGGCAACAGCAAAACAAGCTTCTGGCCACTGTGACAATTGGAAAGTAACTAAAAAACATAGAAAACCTACAGCACAATACAGGCCCTTGGGCCCACAGAGTTGTGCCAAACATGTCCCTACCTTAGAAATTACTAAGCTTACCTATAGCCCTCTGTTTTACTAAGCTCCATGTACCTATCTAAAAGTCTCTTAAAAGACTCTATCGTATCCGCCTCCATTACCATTGCTGGCAGCCCATTCCATGCACTCACCATTCTGAGTAAAAAACTTACCCTTGACATCTCCTCTGTACCTAGTCCTCAGCACCTTAAACCTGTGTCCTCTTGTGGCAACCATTTCAGCCCTGGGAAATAGCACCAGGGCAGGAATGGATTCTCAATATTCCTGGATTTCAGAGCTTTAAAAGAGATAGAGAGGGGGAGAAAGGGGAGGAGGGGTGGCATTACTGGTCAGGGATACTAGTACAGCTACAGAAAGGGTGGGTAATGTAGCAGGATCCTCTTTTGAGTCAGTATGGGTGGAAGTCAGGAACAGGAAGGGAGCAGTTACTCTATTGGGAGTATTCTATAGGCCCCCTGATAGCAGCAGAGATACCGAGGAGCAGATTGGGAGGCAGATTTTGGAAAGGTGCAAAAATAATGGAGGCATGGTGCAGGAGGGAGGGTTTCAGATTTATAGATAATTGGGTAGTTTTCCAGGGAAGGTGGGACCTGTTCCGGCGGGAGGTCTACATCTGAACTGGAGGGGGACAAATATTCTTGCGGGTAGGTTTGCTAGGGAGGCTCCGGTAGATTTAAACTAGATATGGGGGGGGAGGGGGTGGAGGGGAACCAGAGTGCAGGAACAGATGTAGGGAAGAAGGAAGAAAAAGAAAATAGTAAAATTGTTGGCACAGTTAGTGATAAACAGAGAGTAAGAGGTGGAAAATTTCTTAAATGCATTTATTTTAATGCATCGTAAGAAAGGTGGATGAGCTTAAAGCATGGATTGATACCTAGAAGTATGAGGTGGTAGCTATTAGTGAAACATGGTTACAGGAGGGGTGTGATTGGCAACTAAATATTCCTGGATTTAATTGCTTCAGGTGTGATAGAATCAGAGGGACAAGAGGCGGAGGTGTTGCATTGCTTGTCAGAGAAAATATTACTGCAGTGCTCTGGCAGGATAGATTAGAGGGCTCGTCTAGGGAGGCTATTTGAGCGGAATTGAGGAATGGGAAAGGTGCAGCAAATCTTATGGGGGTATATTATAGACTACCAAATGGGGAGCGAGAATTGGAGGAGAAAATTTGTAAGGAGGTAGCAGATCTTAGTAGTAGGCACAAGGTTGTGATTGTGGGAGATTTTAATTTTCCACACACAGACTGAGAAGCCCTTACTGTAAAAGGGCTGGATGGTTTGGAATTTGTAAAATGTGTGCAAGATAGTTTTTTGCAGCAATACATAGAGGTACCTACGAGACAAGGGGCAGTGTTGGATCTCCTGTTAGGGAATGAGATAGATCAGGTGACGAAGGTTTGCGTTGGGGAGCACTTCGGGTCCAGTGATTACAATGTTATGAGTCTCAATATAATTATCGAGAAGGATAGATCTGGACCCAGGGTTGAGATTTTTGATTGGAGAAAGGCTAACTTTGAGGAGATGTGAAAGGATTTAGAAGGAGTGGATTGGGACAATTTGTTTTATGGGAAGGATGTAATAGTGAAATGGAGGTCATTTAAAGGTGAAATTTTGAGAGTACAGAATCTTTATGTTCCTGTTAGGTTGAAAGGAAAGGTTAAAAGTTTGAGAGAGCCATGGTTTTCAAGGGATATTGGAAACTTGGTTCGGAAAAAAAGAGAGATCTACAATAAATATAGACAGCATGAAGTAAATGAGGTGCTTGAGGAATATAAAGAATGTAAAAAGAATCTTAAGAAAGAAATTAGAAAAGCTAAAAGAAGATATGAGGTTGCTTTGGCAAGTAAAGTGAAAATAAATCCCAAGGGTTTCTACAGTTATATTAATAGCAAAAGGATAGTGAGGGATAAAATTGGTCCCTTAGAGAATCAGAGTGGGTGCTATGTGTGGAGCCAAAAGAGATGGGGAAGATTCTTAATAATTTCTTTTCTTCGGTATTCACTAAGAAGGATATTGAATTGTGTAAGGGAAATGGGTAGGGAAGTTATGGAAACTATGATGATTAAAGAAGAAGTAGTACTGGAGCTTTTAAGGAATATAAAAATGGATAAGTCTCTGGGTCCTGACAGGATATTCTCTAGGACATTGAGGGTAGTTAGTGTGGAAATAGCAGGGGCTCTGACAGAAATATTTCAAATGTCATTAGAAACGGGGATGGTGCCAGAGGATTGGCGTATTGCTAATGTTCTTCCATAGTTTAAAAAGGGTCCTAAGAGTAAACCTAGCAATTATCGGCCTGTGAGTTTGATGTCAGTGGTGGGTAAATTGATGGGAAGTATTCTTAGAGATGGTATATATAATTACCTGGATAGACAGGGTCTGATTAGGAACAGTCAACATGGATTTGTGCATGGAAGGTCATGTTTGACAAATCTTATTTAATTTTTTGATGAGGTTACCAGGAAAGATGACGAAGGTAAAGTGGTGGATGTTGTCTATATGGACTTTAGTAAGGCCTTTGACAAGGTCCCACACGGAAGGTTGGTTAGGAAGGTTCAATCGTTAGGTATTAATATTGAAGTAGTAAAATGGATTCAGCAGTGGCTGGATGGGAGACGCCAGAGAGTGGTGGTGGAAAACTGTTTGTCAGATTGGAGGCCGGTGACTAGTGGTGTGCCTCAGGGATCTGTACTGGGTCCAATGTTATTCGTCATATACATTAATGATCTGGATGATGGGGTGGTAAATTGGATGAGTAAGTATGCAGATGATACAAAGATAGGTGGAGTTGTGGATAATAAAGTAGGTTTTCAAAGCTTGAAGAGAGATTTAGGCCAGTTAGAAGAGTGGGCTGAAAGATGGCAGATGGAGTTTAATGCTGATAAATGTGAGGTGCTACACTTTGGTAGGACTAATCAAAATAGGACATACACGGTAAATGGTAGGGCATTGAAGAATGCAGTAGAACAGAGGAATAATGGTGCATAGTTCCCTGAAGGTGGAATCTCATGTGGATAGGGTGGTGAAGAAAGCTTTCGGCATGCTGGCCTTTATAAATCAGAGCATTGAGTATAGGAGTTGGGATGTAATGTTGAAATTGTACAAGGCATTGGTGAGGACAAATTTGGAGTATTGTGACAGTGTTGGTCACCAAATTATAAGAAAGATGTCAACAAAATAGAGAGAGTAAAGAGAAGGTTTACTAGAATGTTACCTGGGTTTCATCACCTAAGTTACAGAGACAGGTTGAACAAGTTGGGTCTTTATTCTTTGGAACATAGAAGGTTAAGGGGGGACTTGATAAAGGTATTTAAGGTTATGAGAGGGATAGATAGAGTTGACGTGGATAGGCTTTTTCCATTGAGAGTGGAGGAGATTCAAACAAGCGGACATGAGTTGAGAGCTAAAGAGCAAAAGTTTAGGGGTAACATGAAGTGGAACTTCTTTACTCAGAGAGTAGTGGCTGTGTGGAACGAGCTCCCAGCAGAAGTGGTTGAGGCAGGTTCGTTGTTGTCGTTTAAAGTTAAACTGGACAGCTATATGGACAGGAAAGGAATGGAGGGTTATGGGCTGAGTGTAGGTCGGTGGGACGAGGTGAGAGTAAGAGTTCCGCACGGACTAGAAGGGCCGAGATGGCCTGTCTCCGTGCTGTAATTGTTATATGGTTATAACAGGGCTGATTTCATGAGTGACTTTAGCTTCCCTAACATTGATTGGTACCTGATTAGTTCGTTATGTGTGTCCTGGACGGATTCCTGTCACAGTATGTGGACAGACCAACAAGGGAAAATGCCATACTGGATCTAGTATTAGGTAACGAACCGGGTCAGGTCACAGGTCTCTCAGTGGGTGAACATCTGGGGGACAGTGACCACCGCTCCCTCGCCTTTAGCATTATCATGGAAAAGGACAGAATCAGAGAGGAAAGGAAAATTTTTAATTGAGGAAGGGCAAATTATGAGGCTATAAGGCTAGAACTTGCAGGTGTGAATTGGGATGATGTTTTTGCAGGGAAATGTACTATGGACATGTGGTCGATGTTCAGGGATCTCTTGCAGGATGTTAGGGATAAATTTGTCCCGGTGAGGAAGATAAAGAATGGTAGGGTGAAGGAACCATGGGTGACAAGTGAGGTGGAAAATCTAGTCAGGCGGAAGAAGGCAGCATACATGAGGTTTACGAAGCAAGGATCAGATGGGTCTACTGAGGAATATAGGGAAGCAAGAAAGGAGCTTAAGAAGGGGCTGAGAAGAGCAAGAAGGGGGCATGAGAAGGCCTTGGCAAGTTGGGTAAAGGAAAACCCCAAGGCATTCTTCAATTATGTGAAGAACAAAAGGATGACAGGAGTGAAGGTAGGACCGATTAGAGATAAAGGTGGGAAGATGTGCCTGGAGGATATAGAAGTGAGCGAGGTCAATGAATACTTCTCTTCGGTATTTACCAATGAGAGGGAACTTGATGACGGTGAGGACAATATGAATGAGGTTGATGTTCTGGAGCATGTTGATATTAAGGGAGAGGAGGTGTTGGAGTTGTTAAAATACATGAGGACGGATTAGTCCCCGGGGCCTGACGGAATATTCCCCAGGCTGCTCCACGAGGTGAGGGAAGAGATTGCTGAGCCTCTGGCTAGGATCTTTATGTCCTCATTGTCCACGGGAATGGTACCGGAGGATTGGAGGGAGGCGAATGCTGTCCCCACGTTCAAAAAAAGAAGTAGGAATAGTCTGGGTAATTATACATCAGTGAGCCTTACTTCTGTGGGGGGAAAGCTGTTGGAAAAGATTCTTAGAGATAGGATCTATGGGCATTTAGAGAATCATGGTCTGATCAGGGACAGTCAGTATGGCTTTGTGAAGGGCAGATCGTGTCTAACAAGCCTGATAAAGTTCTTTGAGGAGGTGACCAGGCATATAGATGAGGATAGTGCAGTGGATGTGACCTACATGGATTTTAGTAAGGCATTTGAGATAGGTTCCACACAGTAGGCTTATTCAGAAAGTCAGAAGGCATGGGATCCAGGGAGGTTTGGCCAGGTGGATTCAGAATTGGCTTGCCTGCAGAAAGCAGAGGGTTGTGGTGGAGGGAGTACATTCAGATTGGAGGGTTGTGACGAGTGGTGTCCCATAAGGATCGGTTCTGGGACCTCTACTTTTCGTGATTTTTATTACCGATCTGGATGGGTGGGTTGGGAAGTTTGCAGACGACACAAAGGTTGGCGGTGTTGTAGATAGTATAGAGGATTGTCGAAGATTGCAGAGAGACATTGATAGGATGCAGAAGTGGGCTGAGAAGTGGCAGATGGAGTTCAACCCGGAGAAGTGTGAGGTGGTACACTTTGGAAGGACAAACTCCAAGGCAGAGTACAAAGTAAATGGTAAGATACTTGGTAGTGTGGAGGAGCAGAGGGATCTGGGGGTACATGTCCACAGATCCCTGAAAGTTGTCTCACAAGTAGATAGGGTAGTTAAGAAAGCTTATGGGGTGTTGGCTTCCATAAGTCGAGGGATAGAGTTTAAGAGTCGCGAGGTAATGATGCAGCTCTATAAAACTCTAGTTAGGCTACACTTGGAGTACTGGAAGCATTGGAAAGGGTATAGAGGAGATTTACCAGGATGCTGCCTGGTTTAGAGAGTATGCATTATGATCAGAGATTAAGGGAGCTAGGGCTTTACTCTTTGGAGAGGAGGAGGATAAGAGGAGATATGATAGAGGTATACAAGATATTAAGAGGAATAAATAGAGTGGACACCAGTGCACCAGTGCTCAGTGCAAGACGACATGGCTTTAAGGTAAGGGGTGGGAAGTTCAAGGGGGATATTACAGGAAGGTTTTTTACTCAGAGAGTGGTTGGTGCGTGGAATGCACTGCCCGAGTCAGTGGTGGAGGCAGATACACCAGTGAAATTTAAGAGACTACTAGACAGGTATATGGAGGAACTTAAGGTGGGGGGTTATATGGGAGGCAGGGTTTAAGGGTCGGCACAACATTGTGGGCCGAAGGGCCTGTACTGTGCTGTACTATTCTATGTTCTATGAAAAAGCCTCTGACTATCCACGCGATCAATGCCTCTCATCATCTTATACACCTCTATCAGGTCACCTCTCATCCTCCGTCGCTCCAAGGAGAAAAGGCCGAGTTCACTCAACCTATTCTTATAAGGAATGCTCCCCAATCCAGACAACATCCTTGTAAATCTCCTCTGCACCCTTTCTATGGCTTCCACATCGTTCCTGTAGTGAGGCGACCAGAACTGAGTACAGTAATCCAAGTGTGGTCTGACCAGGGTCCTAGATATATATAGCAGCAACATTACCTCTCGGCTCCTAAATTCAATTCCACGATTGATGAAGGCCAATACACCATATGCCTTCTTAACCACAGAGCCAACCTGCACAACTGCTTTGAGTGTCCTATGGTCTCGGACCCCAAGATCCCTCTGATCCTCCACACTGCTGAGAGTCTTACCATTAATACTATATTCTGCCATCATACTGTATTTGACCTACCAAAATGAACCACTTCACACTTATCTGGGTTGAACTCCGTCTGCCACTTGTCAGCCTAGTTTTGCATCCTATCAATGTCCCACTGTAACTTCTGACAGCCCTCCACACTATCCACAACACCTCGAACCTTTGTGTCATCCGCAAACTTACTAACCCATCCCTCCACTTCCTCATCCATGTCATTTATAAAAATCACAAACAGTAAGGGTCGCAGAACAGATCCCTGAGGCACACCACTGGTGACCGACCTCCATGTAGAATATGACCCGTCTACAACCACACTTTGTCTTCTGTGGGCAAGCCAGTTCTGGATCCACAAAGCAATGTCCCCTTGGATCCCATGCCTCCTTACTTTCTCAATAAGCCTTGCATGGGGTACCTTATCAAATGCCTAGCTGAAATCCATATACAAGACATTTACTGCTCTTCCTTCATCAATGTGTTTAGTCACATCCTCAAAAAAATTCAGTCTGGCTCGTAAGGCACAACCTGCCCTTGACAAAGCCATGCTGACTACTCCTAATCATATTCCTTTGAAGATAAACCTTAACAACTTTCTGATCAGGATGAGGCATTATGTGCCAAGTTATATTTAGTTTAGCAGCTATATTGGTGCTGGGTTTGAGGTAATAATGGAGTTGAGAGTTTAATATCAAGCATTTTGCCTGTTATGCTTGACTGGACTGGCTTTTCACGTAATCAGAAAGGAGGGCAAGGGTAGAAGTAAAGGAATAAAAATGAACATTATATGTAGCAGCATACTTCTGTTCAGTTAAAATTACTTTCATCTGGCATAAGCTCTCAGACAATTACCAATTCCGGTAAAAAAGCTATTACTTTAGGCAATCTATTATCAAACTGAATATTGCACACTCAACTTTCCACTTTTTAGGAAAGTAACTGAAGATCATGTTTTCAGCATAGGAAACTGCCCTCAAGAAATGGAAATGGGGAATGAAAAACATGTGCTTAAAAGCCTCAAGACTTCACACAGTCAAAAGTAGGTGCACTCCCTGGCAACACTTGTGTCTCTCAGACTGAAGGGATGAGAAATGCAGGGCACACCAAAATATAAAGATAGAAGAGTCGGGCCGGCTGGTGGCGCAAAGACATTGGCGCCGGACACGGGAGTGGAGGTTCCCGGGTTCGAAACTAGTCGGGTCCGCTCCCAAGTATGCTTTCCATCTGTGCCGGGTTGAGTGTCGAGATCGCAACTCAACCTTGTAAAATAAAAGGGAAAATACTGCGAAAATGTCTGTGTGAGGAGTGGCGTGCCACACAGTCTCTCTCTCTCCGCTCTGCACCTTGCAAAAGCCATGAAAAAGACATCACGGACGCATGCACCGACACGCAGACGCGCACGCACAGACTCGCACGCGCAAAAAAATAAATAAAGATAGAAGAGCCTAGAATTTTCAGTGAGAAAACCAACTGTAAGAAACATCATGTCAAGCTGTTCTGTACCCTTGTACACTGACAGGCTCAGTGTACTCTGCCTGTATTTGGTTATGGTGGGTTGAGTGGTGAAAGCTGTTCTGTAACCTTTGCACACTGACAGGCTCGGTGTACTCTGCCTGTATTTGGTTATGGTGGGTTGAGTACTGAGAGTTGTTCTGTACCCTTGTACACTGACAGGCTCAGTGTACTCTGCCTGTATTTGGTTATGGTGGGTTGAGTACTGAGAGTTGTTCTGTACCCTTGTACACTGACAGGCTCAGTGTACTCTGCCTGTATTTGGTTATGGTGGGTTGAGTACTGAGAGTTGTTCTGTACCCTTGTACACTGACAGGCTCAGTGTACTCTACCTCCATTTGGTTATGGTGGGTTGAGTACTGAAAGTGCACTTACATTGATCACATGGAAATAATTCAAAATTTCCCTTTAACCAACAGCTACGTTTATTCATTTTCTTTTAGCTCTCCAGCAGAACTCTAAGTTTTAGTCGTCTCAAAGAGACAGGGTTAAAACTTTCTTGAGAAATAGGTAGGTAATATTACTGTGTATGGAGTCATGCATTCGACTCTGGTATGGAAAAGTCCTTCCACTGGATGGTACATTTCCCAATCTTGAGAAAGCCATTGTAGGCAAGATATTTTCCACCTTGCTGATACCATGCTGTCACTGATTTAACATACATTAGTGAATCCGATCAAGATATTGCAGGAGAACAAGGCTTCAGTGGTATTATCACCTCAATGATGCACCCATTTATCAAAAATGCCTGCCTTCAGTTTCACTTGTAAAAAGCTCGGGATAAAGTAACCAACAGGTTGCTTACAGAGTTTCAAAACGAAGGGTTTGTTCGAATTTGTAATTAAATATAATTATTTAATCAAATCTAACAAGGATACTGGCCACAATTTGAACTTTCTCCTGAATGTTAGAATTAAAGATGAACCTCTTCTACCAATTTTCATGGTGATGGTAAATTAAAAAAAGGAAATGATCAGTGTCAGAAATCAGACTGATTTGATAAATCCGAAACAGATGATATCTGTATCCCTCACCTGTGGTGTAGTTAGAGTTGTGGTACTGCTCATAGTGTCCTCCATCTGCTGGGTCTGTACATCTAACGTTTCAAACTGATGTTCAAATTTATCCATTAGGGCAGAAATCTATAAGGTAAAGAAGTAACAATATTACTATACAAGTTGCCTGATGATTCTCAGGAGGACTACACACAAATTATTGCACTAATAATGTCCTGCACTCACTCCTTTCTTCCTGCAATTGTGCATTGTTAAGTTCATCACAAAATTGAATTAACTTTCCATTCTGGTACTTCTTTTCCTGTGTCTTATGCTGATTCAAAATGATCATCTTCTTTCATAATCAACCACAACTAACGATATACTATTCAAATATTGTTTAATGCAACACAAAATTGACCTCTGAAATTGATGTTACTTCATTTTTTCTATTAAAATTGCATTGTTACTGACATATCTAAATTGTATTAAATTTCTGTTGTTGCCATATCACTATCACATTACAAACAACAGTTCACAACTTTATACTGCCCTCACAGTTTGAAAAGTCTTCCGCTCCAAATCAACATCAGAGCACCAAAATGCAACATGTTGCTTTGATGTCACAGCATAAATGCCCTCAGAGTCAATCTTCTGAATATTTCAGCATCCACCCAGCAATCAGTAGTACAAGGTGGGCTGATGCACTCCTCCTTTTTACACGGAAGAAATGTGTTCATACAAATCATTTACTATAATAGTCAAAACAGTAAATGCTGAAAATATTCTGATTTACAATAATGATTCAAGAATATATCACAAATATAGTTTTATTTTATATCTTGTGGAAGGGAGGCCTGAGTGATTATAAACACTACTTCCTAACTGTATGTTCCTTCTATTTCTGACTGCCAATGTCAACCACTTTTTTGACCAGATCCAACTGGGTCATGGGTGGGTCCACAACCTGACTTAATCATGTCTCCAAAATATTACAGAATACACAGGGAATGAAAGAAAAGTCAGAATCTTCCTTTTTTTTGTTTGAACACAATATTGTGAAACATCCAACCACAATGACAGCAATGACAGGTCATTTATATTAACAGATACCTTTTCCAGGTTCATACTTTTTAAGGTGACATCCATGGATTTGACAACTCCTGCCATCGATTTGGTTACCTAAAATAAAACATTATCATCAGTCAAGTGCAGAAAGTACCTCACCGTCATGATCAATTAGTAGCGACTCACTAATACTATACATGTCACTCCACGAACAAACATACAGGGACAGCATTTGTCATGCAGTTAACAGTTGAGTAAACTTGCAATGCAAATGAAGACTAGATTCTTGTCCGACCATAGCAGATAATAAATTTGTTGATTGGTTGAACAGAATGATGTAGATTGTAGATAGTGATAGTCTTGATTTTACTCTTGATGACGTAGCTCCTACACTGCTAATGCTTCACATCCAACTTCCATTTCATTCCTGACTTGGAAGAGGACTCAGCAGCAATTTAAGACAAGTGACAATTCTGGAAGCCCCTGCCCTTCACCAGAACAGAGATGTATTCCTATCCATGTAAGAGTCAAAATATCTGTCAGACACTGCAGTTTCCATCATTTCCTCTGGCAACTCATTCTATATACCCACTACCCTCCCCTCTGGTCTTTCAAATCTTTCGTGACTTACCTTGAACCCATACCCTTGAACTTGTGACCCTCCCTCACCCCACCTAGGAAAAAGACTGTGATTATGCCCCTTATATTTTATAAATCTCTATGAGGTCACCCCTCAGCCTCTTAAACGTCTGGGAATATAGTTCTAATCAACCCAGCCTCCCTTCTAATTCAAGCAATTAAAAAATCCCAGTAAAATATTTTCTCTATTTTTTTTAATGAGATCCCTTCTATAGCAGGGTGACCAGACTTCACACAACAGTCCAAGTGTGGTCTCACCAATAACTTCAACAGTCATTACGTCTCCCAACTCCTGGACTCAATGCCCTGCCCAGTGCAATAAAAGCTAGCCAAATGCTTTAATTACCACCTTGTCTAACTGTATCTGTACTCCCAGGTCTCTTGCTTTATAAGACTCTCTTAGATAACACACTTCACTATACATAATGCCACCAATTTTGGTGTCATTAGTAAACTTAGCAACCATTGACAATGATATTCTCATTCAAATGAATAAAAGAGTCAAGCTCTCCACACTCAGCAGCATCATTGTACATCTTATCACAGCTTAATCATATATTTCCACAATGTTGTGACCAGATTATTCCAGGTGTGGTCTCACCAATGATTTGTACAGCTGTGGCTTGTATACTCCTGTATTCAGCGCCCTGACTGCCATGCACCTTCTTCATCGCCCAGTCTGTCAGTTTCAGGGAACTCTGTGACTGTACCCTTCAGCCTCTCTGTCCTACAACACTTCCCAGGGGAGTCCTGTCCTGGTTTACCTCCCCAAAATGCATCAGTTTGCACTTGTGTGAATTAAATTCCACCCGCTGTTCCCTTGCTCGCTTCCCCACTACACCACAAAGTCAGTGTCATCTGCAAACTTATGAATCTACATTACCTTCCAGCTTATTCATTTCAGTGACAAACAATAGTGGGCCTGTGAGTAGCTGTGAGTAGTGGACCCAGCTACAGCTCTTTGCAGACCACATTAGCAAACTGGAGCTGGAGCTGGATGCTGAGGGGTAGATAGAGCAGAGTTACAGAAAGCTAGTCTCACCTAAGATGCAGAAGGCAGGTAGCTGGTGTCTGTAAGAAGAGAGGAAGGAAGTCTATTGCAGAATACACCTGAGGTTGCTCCATTCAATAAAGTATACCACTTTGGATATCATTGTGGGGATGCTGGGGGGAGGGAACAACCAGGTCTCTGAGACTGAGTCTGGTCCTGTGGCTCTGAAAGGAATGGGGGAGAAAAGCAGAGTGGTAGTGATAGGAGATTCACTGGATAGGAGAACAAACAGGGGACTCTGTTGAAGAGAGCAAGACTTCTGCTTCGTATGTTGCCTCTCAGGTGCAAGGGTCAGAGAGGTCTCAGATCAAATTCACAGCATTCTTAAGGGAGAGTTTGAGCAGCCAGGAGTTGTGGTATACATTGGTACCAACAATATAGCTAACAAAAGCAATAAGACCCTGGAGAGAGAACATAAGGAGTTAAGAAGGAACCTAAAGAGAGGGACCTCAAGGGTAGGAATCACTGGCTGGATTGCAGTCTGTTCCACATGCCTGTGAGGGAGGAATATATAGCAGACAAATGTGTGACTGAAGAGTCGGTACATGGGGGTAGGGTGTCGGATTTATAGATCATTGGGATCTCTTCTTGCGAGGGTATGACCTGTACAAAAAGGACAGGTTGCATCTGAACTCAAGGTGATTGTGAGCAGGTTTGCTAGCGATGTCGGGGAGAGGTTAGACGAGGTTGGCAGGGGCACGGGAACTGAACTGTGGCACTCAGTCGAATAGTCGGTATAAAATTAATGTGCAGACTGTGAGGAAGGGTAAGGCATAAATGCAGTCAGTTGGATGCGTGAGGGCGATGAAGCATGGATCTTATTTAAAATAAAATACAGATCAATCAGTTTATCAAAATATGATTTCGTCATTATAGAGACAGCTGTTGCAAGGGCATGGCTGGCTGCTCAATGTTGCAAGGTATAGATGTTTCAAAAAGGACAAGGAGGGATTTAAAGGAACGTCACTGCTAACTGGAGATGCTATCACAGCTGCAGGATCGCCTACCGAGTTGGTGTGGGTGGAAGTCAGAAACAGCAAGGGAGCCATCACTCTTTTGGGAGTATTCTATAGGACACCAATGGACATGGAGGAGCTGATCAGTAAAAAGATTTAGGAAAAGTGCAAAAATAACATGATTGGTACCTGCAAAAGGTGTATTTTTGACAGAATTTATAAACCCGAGAAATTCCGCAGATGCTGATAATCGAGAGTAACACGAGCAAAATGCTGGAGGAACTCAGCAGGTCAGGCAGCATCTACGGAAATGAACAAACAGTTGACGTTTTGGGCCGAGACCCTTCTCCAGGACTGGAAAGGAAGGGGCAAGAAGCCAGAATAAAAAGGTGGGGCGGGGAGGAGGATAGCTAGAAGGTGATAGGTGAAGCCAGGAGGGAGGGAAAGGTAAAGGGCTGGAGAAGTGAGAATCTGATAGGAGAGGAGAGTGGACCGTAGGAGAAAGGAAATGAGGAGGGGGATAGGCAGGTGAGAAGAGGTAAGAGGTCAGGGTGGTGAATAGAAGAAGAGGGGAGAGGGAAGGATTTTTTTTACCAGAAGGAGAAATCAATATTCATGCCATTAGCTTGGAGGCTACCCAGATGGTATATAAGGTGTTGCTCCTCCACCCTGAGAGTGACCTCATCATGACACAAGAGGAAGCCGTGGACCGACATGTTGGAATGGAAATGGGAACCAGAATTAAAATGTTTGGCCACTGGGAAGTTCCACTTTTGGCAGATGGAGCGGAGACGCTCGACGAAGCGGCCCCCAATTTTCAATTTATACTGGTCTCACCAGTGTAGAGAAGGCCAGATCAGGAGCACTGGACACAATAGACAACCCTAGCAGATCCATAGCTAAGATGCTGCCTCGCCTGTAAGGACTGTTTGGAGCCCTGCTTGGAGGTGAATGGCCAGTGTAGCACTTTGACCACTTGCAGGGTTAAGTGCTGAGAGAGAGATTTGTGGGGAGAGTTGTATAGACAAGGGAATCATGGAATTAGTGATCTCTGGCAGGAATGACTTCCTATGACGCTCTGTGCTGCATCTCGGTGGAATGAGTCTCTGGCTGAATGTACTCCTGTGCCCACCCAGTACATTATGTAGTGGATGGGAGACATTGACCAAGATGGCATGCAACTTGGACAGCATCCTCTTTTCAGACACCACCGTCAGAGAGTCCAGTTCTATCCCCACAACATCACTGACCTTACGAATGAGTTTGTTGATTCTGTTGGTGTCTGCTACCCTCAGCCTGCTGCCCCAGCACACAACAGCAAACATGATAGCACTGGCCACCACAGACTCGTAGAACATCCTCAGCATTGTCCAACAGATGTTAGAGGACCACAGTCTCCTCAGGAAATAGAGATGGCTCTGACCCTTCTTGTAGACAGCCTCAGTGTTCTTTGACCAGTCATATCCCCAGGTATTTGTAATCCTCCACCATGTCCACCCTGCCCCCTGGATGGAAGCAGGGGTCACCAGTAACTTAGCTCTCCTCAGGTCTACCACCAGCTCCTTAGTCTTTTTCACATTAAGCTGCAGATAATTCTGCTCATACCATGTAACAAAGTTTCCTACCGTAGCCCTGTACTCAGCCTCGTCTCCCTTGCTGATGCATCCAACTATGGCAGAGTCATCAGAAAACTTCTGAAGATGGTAAGACTCTGTGCAGTAGTTGAAGTCCGAGGTGTAAATGGTGAAGAGAAAGGGAGACAAGACAGTCCCCTGTGGAGCCCCAGTGCTGCTGATCACTGTCGGACACACAGTGTTGCAAGCACACGTACTGTGGTCTGCCAGTCAGGTAATCAAGGATCCATGATACCAGGGAAGCATCTACCTGCATTGCTGTCAGCTTCTCCCCCAGCAGAGCAGGGCGGATGGTGTTGAACGCACTGGAGAAGTCAAAAAACATGACCCTCACAGTGCTCGCTGGCTTGTCCAGGTGGGCGTAGACACAGTTCAGCAGGTAGACGATGGCATCCTCAACTCCTAGTCGGGGCTGGTAGGCCAACTGGAGGGGATCTAAGTGTGGCCTGATCATAGGCCGGAGCAGCTCCAGGGTCTTCATGGTGTGGGAGGTCAATGCCACCGGTCTGTAGTCATTGAGGCCGCTGGGGCGCGGCGTCTTCAGCACAGGGACGAGGCAGGACGTCTTCCACAGCACAGGAACCCTCCGGAGACTCAGGCTCAGGTTGAATACGTGGCGAAGTACTCCACATAGCTGAGGGGCACAGGCTTTGAGCACCCTGGTACTGACACCATCAGCCTTGCTTGGGTTGAGACGTTTCAGCTGTCTTCTCACCTGTTCAGCTGTGAAGCCCACCATGGTGGTTTCGTGTGGGGAAGGGGTATAGTCATGAGAGCAGGGTGGGGGACTGTGAGGAGGGGTAAGAGGGGAGAGTGGAATATGTGTTGGTTGGGGGCCGACAACAGATGACTCGACTAATGTAGTGTTGTTCCCTGTTGACACGAAATCTATTTTCACACACCAGGAACATATCCTTCAATGCTTTGCCCACTGAAGTGCCTGTCTAAACGCATTATAAAATTTAGTATCTGATTTCACCCCCTCCTTTGGCAGTGTGATTTAGGTTCACGCACACAATTTTTCAGTCAGAACAGACTATGTTGGGAATAGATTTTGGAGGCAGGAAATAACACAGCTAATTTGTCACACAAAGCTGATGTGAGTCTGTCTCTATCTCTTAATGACAAATTAACCATCCAAATTGTATAATACAATACTGTCCACCGATAAACATTCTTGTGCTGATATACAAAACTATAACACCAGTCAACTTCAATACAGCATGTCAAATAGCCTGGATTTATTTTCCCATTGACTCAGATATAGACGTAGCAGCTTGGAATTGAGTACCTTGCCCATTGTAACTGCGCTCTGAACGCGCGCAGCCACTGCATCCACTCTTGCACTCATTCGCAGAAAGTTGATGGACTGATTCTTTTGCCGGATTGCATTTTCTGCGTGTATTCTTGCTACTTCCGTATTACCTTTTTGAATTGCCTGTAAATGTAATAAAGTAGACATTTGAAAACTGAAAATTAAGCTTTGAGTCCAGAATTAGCAAAGGGCTAATTACAACTATTAATATTATTTAACGTTGTATCTAAGATTTTCCTTTCAATACCCTATGAATTGGTTTTGTTTCTATTGCAGTGCATTTGCAAACCTCTGTCAAGGAAAAAGAATCACACACAATACAAACCAATGACTTTCAGAAACAATAATATCAGTTTTAGAGACAGTTAATGTTACAGAAAGCATGTGTACATTGCTTAATTCTAGTCCACAAAAGCTAACATTTCACACATCAACTTTCCCATAACACTTGCTGGTTTGACTATTTATCTTGGATGATAAATACATCACAATTTGTACACAGATTCTATTTTGCTTTGATTCATCAGCTGCAGCTGTACAGCACATCTAAAATAATGCACAAGTAATATAAATTACCTCAAAAATATACTGGTATATGATTCTAAAAAGAGGGTCCACTGATCCTTCACAGCAAAAAATTGTCCAGTTAGAAACTCCAGTAAATAATACTGTTGTGTTATTTTTCAAGAGGAAATTATAGATTATCCTATAAAAATGAGTCAACTTCAAAGGAATATGAAAGCCAAATTCTTGTAATAAAAATGAAGTAATGCAAATGAAGTCGTGAAGAAAGGTCTCGGCCTGAAACATTAACAGCTTAATCCTTTCCATAGATGCTGTCTGACATGCTGAGTTCCTCCAGCATTTTATGTGTGTCGTTGAGGATATGCAAAGTTTACCTCAAACATTTCAGCAGAAAGCCATTGCACCCTTTAAGACTATATTTCACCTATTAAAATCCTGCTAATTATCTTTCATACTAAGAATTTTCAAAGTTTGGAGTGACAATTGGTAGACAATTTCATGAATAAACCCCTAAATTTACCCAGTGGGATTAATAGAGTAATTATTTATTTTATTCTAGAAAAAAATTCTAGATTTTAACTGCTGATTTGTAAGTTTGACTTGCAGCTTTAGACCACCAACTTCCATTTAAATAGCATATTTAATGTAGAAATCCATCATGCTGAAATGTATGTATTTTCCTTTCCTGTTGCTTGGCCATTGACAACTGAGAGTAATAGAAATACATTAATGCAGAAGGTCTTAAATCTGAGGGCTATAGACTGGTTATTGGGAAAGTCGGAGGTTGGGACTGACAGACTTCTGAATATAGTAAATGCCGGTTAACTGGGACACATCGGAACCAGTACATTTTGTTCCAATTAAATGCTAGCCCAATTAGCCAAAGTTTCATGCAAATAGTTAAAAAGGTATTAACAAGACAAACTATCTGAGTAACAAATTAAGTATTAAGATGAAATACAGAACACCAGTACTATAAAACTTTATAGGTTCCTAATACGTTTGTAGTGGTTGATGGAGGATTTCATCCAATGAATGCTGCCATAATCTTTTGATTGACTGTAAATTACCAAAATCAGCACAGATACCTATTGCAGGCAACGGAGTGCTTTCACACATTGATTTTGATGATTGCATCTTCCAAATCTTCATTTTCATTGTAACATTCAAGATGACTGAAGATACCTTCAAGTTGTTGGAACAGTAACATAGCTTCATTTTCACTCACTACCATCTCTGGCATCTCCAAGCCTGAATGCTTGAAACCACAGTGAACAAAAAACAGCTCTGAATTGTCTTGCTGTTTATTTCTTGCCAGCTATCAGTGACAACAATCATTACCTTCTAAGCACAAACATACGCAACAGGCACACTTTAAAAACAGTTCACTCTAAGCACAGCGTAGTGTTTAATGGGCACACAAGTGCACACAACTGATGCTAGTTAGAAACTGTTTGGCAACATTCATTGTCTACACTGGTTACTGGTTTGTAGAATGTAACTTCTGACAGAATGCATTGCTGTGGATATGTTGGTAATTGAGAAATATCAGCACTTCACTGATTTCTTTACTGTCAATTTGAATTGCCTTTGAACTCAAGTCCCAAAAAAAAAATCTATGCACATTAAACATCTATCTAGTAACGTAGCCTGCTTGGGAGATAGCTGTTTTTGTCAGAACTGGATACTAACTCTCCCATTCTCAGAGTGTGTGATTCAATCATTTGCTAAATGATCTGAACTGTGGATTAGAACAGTGGTGTGAAGCAACATAGTGCTGATTGTAAAACATATCAAAATGAGTTAAAGCTGCATCAACTTTGAAAATGATTTTGTTTATATTGATAACTATTGAACAATTGATTATCTGAACTGTAAGAAAACCTATGCAGCTCGTGCCCAAGAGTAGTTTGGGATTAAAATGTATTTTTGGATAGTGTCAGACATAAGTGATGTATCTATTTATCCTGACCATCTGAACTAACTAAATTATACTAAATAAAAGCAACATTTTTCTTTTAACGGCAGTTAGAACACTTCACAATCCAATTCAATCATACTTTCTATCAGTAAACAGACACATGTACAACAGATAATCTACAAAGAGGTTCACACTCAACAGTGGCTTCCGGATTTATCATAAACAGGACAATTTAGTAACCAAGACAAAAACATTCCTTTTGAATTTCTTGCTATTCTCTATAATAATCCTGTTGCTGCTATCGACTGATATTCAACCAATCAACTGGTTCAGATACTTAGACCATTACAAATATTTTCACCGGAAAAACATCTGTTTGGAAATCAGTAAAATCATTCCAAAACACTCAACAGAACATTGTAGTTTCTGCACGATTCAAAAGGTCCCAATAGATAGATTCTGAAAACTGCGAGTCATGAGCTTGATCCTTTAAACAACTACCTGATAATGTTAAGTAATCTAGGATGTGGATGATCCTGTTCTCGGGGGGAACTATAACACGAGGACATATTTCTCAATATCACACATTCTATACCATAAAAATGGAGCCAATCTGATGAAATTTGTTAAATGCTCATGCACAAATTTGGACAAAAGGACTAGCAGGTGACAGGTAAATGGAACAAAGTTTGTCTGTGGCAATGAGAATGGTGCTCAGGAAACACGATGATGAAACATACATGGCACGAATTTTACGACCAGACAGCTAATTAATTACCTTTTTGATTTTGGCTTTTTCTGCTTTTTCTTCTTTATCACACTTTTTGGCATTTCTGGAAAGTTCCTTTGCAGCAAACTTAAGATTAAACAAGTTTTCTGAAGAAACGTTAAGGACATAACGTCCAAAATGACTCCCACTAACCAGAAAAGACAAGTAGTAATGTTTAAACGCTCCTTACTGCTGCAATGCCACATAAGAAGTGCTAGAATAAAAGCAATAAGTCATTTTAGAACAAAATAGTTCAATGTGTTTGAAACAAAACATAAATTCAACCACATTAAACAGCATTAACTATTAATTAGATTCTGATACTAAAGGCATTAAAGCTCTTTAAACTCAAACACAATAATTAGCTGAGCTGGTTGACATGATAAATAACTGTAACTATGGTTTTCACTGTTTAGATAAACAGTAAATTGCAATACTCCAGATCACACCAGACTATATATGATGAGTCTACGATGATTGACCTGAGGGTTAGCAGAGCCAGTAACATAAGGAAAAAGTGAGGATCTTCAATCATTTTACGATAATACAAAGACAAGAATACCAGCAGATACTAGAAATCCAAAGCAACACACACAGAATGCTGGAACTCAGCAGCCAGGCAGCATCTATAGAAAAGAGTAAACAGTCGATGTTTCAGGCCGACACCCTTCATCAGGACTGCAAAAAAAAAGAGAAGTTAGAGCAAGAAGGTGGGGGGGGGGGAAGGAAGTACAAGGTGGTAGGTGGTAGGTGAAACCGGGAGAGAGGGAGGGGTGAAGTAAAGAGCTGGGAAGCTGATAGGTGAAAAAGATAAAGGCTGGAGAAGAAAAATCTGATAAAAGACCATGGAAGAAGGGGAGGGGGAAGAGCACCAGAGGGAGGTGATGGGCAGGTAAGGTGAGGAGATGAGATAGGAAAATGGCAATGCTGAAGGGGGGGGGGGGCCGCAATTACCAAAGTTGGAGAAATCGATGTTCATGCCATCAGGTTGGAGCCTACCCAAACAGAATATAATGTGTTCCTCCAACCCGAGTGTGGCCACATCGCGACAGTAGAAGGGGCCATGGATTGACGTATCGGAATGGGAATGGAAAGTGGAATTGAAGTGGGTGGCCACTGGGAGATCCTGCTTTTTCTGGTGGACGGAGCGTAGTTGCTCGGCAAAATGGTCTCCCAATCTACATCAGGTCTCACTGATACACAGGAGGCCACACTGGGGGCACTGCACACAGTAGGTGACCCCAACAGACTCACAGGTGAAGTGTCACCTCACCTGAAAGGGCTGTTTCAGTGAATTTATTTGGTCCATTTCCAACACCTCCCTCCCCTTTCTTGACCTCTCTGTCTCTATCCCTGGAGACAGTATATCTACTGATTGCTTTTACAAACCCACTGATTCTCACACCTAGACTTTACCTCTTCCCACCCTGTCACTTGTGAAAATGCCATCCCCTTCTGTCAGTTCCTCCATCTTCACCGCATCTGCTCTCAGGATGAGGCTTTTCATTCCAGAACTACGAAGACGTCCCTCTTCTTCAAAGAAAGGAGCTACCCTCCTCCATCAATGATGCCTTCATCTGCATCTCTTCCATTTTGTGCACGTCTGCCCTTGACCCGTCCTCCTGCCACCTCACCAGAGTTCCTATCATTCTCACCTGCCACCACAGTAGCCTCTGTGTCCAGCAACCTCCACCATCTCCACCAGGACCCCTCCACCAACATATTTCCCTTCGCCCCCAACCCCACTTCTGGTAGGGATCTCTCCCTAGCAACTCCATTGTCCATTCATCCTTCCCCACTGATCTCTCTCCTGGTACTTACCCTTGAAAGTGGAACAAATGCTACACCTGCTCCAATACCTCCTCCCTCACTACCGTTCAGGGCCCTAAACAGTCCTTTCAGGTGAGGTGACACTTCACCTGTGAGTCTGTTGGGGTCATCTACTGTATCCAGTGCTCCCAGTGTGACCTCCTGTATATCGGTGAGACCTGACAGAGATACTGGGATACTGCTTCGCCGAGCACCTACACGCCGTCCACCAGAAAAAGCAGGATTTACCAGCAACCACCTATTTTAATTCCACTTTCCATTCCCATTCCAACAAGTCAGTCCATGGCCTCCTCTACTGTTGCAATGAGGCCATACACAGGTTGGAGAAACACCACCTTGCTCCACCGTCTGGGAGCCTCCAACCTGACAGCATGAACATCGATTTCTCAAACTTCTGATAAGTGCCACACTGCACCGCTCCCCCCTCATCATTCCCATTTCCATTTCCCTATCTCATCTCATTTCCTTACCCCCCCATTCCCATTCCCGTTTCCGTATCTCATCTCATTTCCTTACCCCCCTCACCATTTCCATTTCCATATCTCATCTCATTTCTTTACCCCCTTCACCATTCCCATATCTCATCTCATTTCCTTACCTGCATCACCTCCCCCTTTGGTGCTCTTCCCAGTCCCCTTTATTTCATGGCCTTCTACCTTCCCCCTTCTCCAGCCTTTATTTTTTTCACCTATCAGCTTCCCAGCTCTTTATTTCAACCCTCCCTCTCTCTCGGTACCACCTTGTACTTCCTCCTCCCCCCACCTTCCTGCTCTAACTTCTTATCTTTGTTTCCTGTCCCGATGAAGGAGGGTCTCAGCCTGAAATGTCAACTATACTCTTTTTCATAGATGCCTGGCCTGCTGAGTCCTGATTTAAATGCCGAGCCTAGTCAAGTCAATGATTGTTACTGGAGGGGGTAGAGATTATGAAAAAGAATTTTATAGATCTGGAGAATTGCACAGCACAGAAAATGGCCCCATAGCTCAGCATGTCTCTGCTCACTTTCTCCACATCAGGTCTATAATCTTCAAGTTGTGTTTCAAGGCCAGCATTTATCTTTTTTTTTCATAATTAAGAGCTGAGAAGCAACTTTTTTCAGCTGCCGCACTCTTCCTGGAAAAATTACTCTCGCATTATTCCAAAAGTTTAGCCCAGCAGCAATGAGGGAATGTCACTCTATTTGTAGGTCAGGGTAGTCTACATCAGAGAGGTCACAGCCATGTGGGGCATAAAAAACAAAATAATTTGTTCTTTAATAGTTATTCATGGGTACAGAAATCACTGAAAATGTGATTTGACTCATTTCAATAGATGGCTCTGTTGCTAAGATTGGCATAAAGGAATGAGGGTACTTGACTCGATTTAAACTACTGGCAGTTCTTGTCAGCTATGGTCATCCAAAGTCCCTGAACCTCACGGTATACCAGCAACAACTGCTGCCTTATGAGATTTGGACTGCTTACTTGATATACCTTGATGTATTGAAGGATACTGTCAAATCCACAGGCAGGTTAGCAATTAGGTCCTTGTTACCTCAATGGGTAGGCCACAGCATTTGCCTGCATGATACCACACTCCCAAACTACCATTCCAGGCTCTGAACAGCAGCCGAATGCAGGAAGAAAAGATCAAAGGACCACCTTAGATCCTCCTTGAAAACTACTATCAAACTCATTCATTAAAGGTGGAGATGGTGCCCACCCTGTCAAGCTCATCTGTGCACTTTGTGGGTTAGATGTCAGTCACCTCAGCACCCACGGAAAGAGTGGAAGCACCCCCTCCTCAATCCCAAGGGTCTGCTGTGAGTACCATGGTCTGATTATGCCCAACTCCCAAAGCTAATATTCTATTATTTCTCACAAAAAAAAAAACACATGAAACAAAGCGGCAAATGACCGTGGCCCAGATCAGAGTAATACTCTGCCTAGGAACCAGTGACTGAAGTGTCTCCCACTTCCAGCAGGGCCAGCCCAGCTGTAGTAACATCCCCACCTCCAGTAGGACTGTTCACACACACCCTCATCCCACCTCTGGAATGGTCACTGCACCAGCCTCCATTTCCACTGGGGTGATCACAGCCCCCCTTCCATTGGGGTGATGAGAGGCCCACCCCCTTCCCTTTGGCAGTACTACCAGAGAGATGACTGGAGTCAAGTATGATGTTTTCCTCGGAGGTTGTCTATTGGTGGAGCTTCACTTAACGTAACTAGATCCACACACAGACCTGCCCTTAGCCAGTTGCTGATCGCCACAGGATTTAATCCAGGATGTTAGGGTGCGTTCCCTTAATGGAAAACAGGTGGGGAGGCTGATGCAGCCACAAGGTCTTTGACAGATTGGTGGTATGGGGTGCAAGTCGACCAGAATTGTCCCTTCCGACAACTGTCAACACCAACACCCCTCTTCCCGGGGTGATGACAGACACTGACCCATGGGGTATTCACAGATCCTTCTCTCCCGCCGGGGTCGAAGATCACCCCTCCCCTCCAATGGGGCCGATCACTAACACTAACACCAGCTGTCCTCGGGACAGGTCCGCTCCTCCCCTCCCTGGGAAATTCCAGAGCACCCTCCCTCCCTTCTCGCCAGGGGTAATCACAACACCAAGCGCAGATGCCCCTCTCGTCTCCAGCCAAAGCGAGCGGTGGGTAACTGACACACTCACCCGCCGACCCGCACACTCACCCACCCTCGACCCCAACACAACAAGGATACTCTCCATACTGGACGACATAGCTCAGAGTCGGAACTTCCACCACAACAAACCGCACTCCTTCCGCTTCCGCTCACTGCGAGTGTGACGTCACCGGACGCTGTGCGCGTCACCGTGTCACGTGGGGCCGATCCTTCCCCGTGCGGGCGGCGTTCTGAACTGTGGAGTTACTCTTCACCTCATCTTCTCTGTAGTTATTGCTATTCATTTATAACGTTTTCCTCCTTTTTGTATTTTAAGTTTGTAGTATTTTGCACGTTGGTTGTTTGCCGCCCTGTTGGGTGTAGTCTTTCATTGATTCTATTGTGTTCCTTGTATTGCTGTGAATGCCTGCAAGGAAATGAATCTGAAGTTCTCTATGGTGACAAATTTACTTTGAACTTTTGACCCCTGATGAGGACTGACTCATGGGCCTCCAGTTTCCTCTTCCTGTGTTCAATAATCTGCTCTCCGTTTTTAGACCATAAGAAATAGGAGCAGAATTAGGCCATTCAGCCCTTCGAGTCTGCGCTGCCATTCCATCATGGCTGATCCTGGATCCCACTCAACCCCATTCGGACTGACTGATCAGGAAACGATCAACTCCCGCCTTAAATATACCCAAGTTCTTGGCCTCCACTGCAGTCTGTGGCAGAGAATTCCACAGATTTGCTACTCTCTGGGTAAAAAAAAATTACTCATTTGCTGATAATGAGAGAGGGGTGGTTGTTGTGTCACTCAATCTTCCTCCTAATCATCATCTGTGACAAAGGTTCTGCCTACAGCTTCCTGCAGGGAGCACTCAATATCCAATACTTTGAGGTGTAGGTTCTGCAATTCATTGGCACAGAGGGCTGCAGAGGCCAACACATTGTGTGCATTTAGGTTCTTGATTAATAAGGTGTTTAAGGATTACAGGGAAATGTTGGGTTATTGGAGATGAAAATAATCAGCAGACTCGATGGGTTAAATGGCCTAACTCTGCCCCATTATCTTATGAATTTATAGAATATTTCCAGATATTGGTAAACAATTGAACATTCCCCTCATAGTGCATCATCAGGACAATGAGCAGAAACAGGAGACAGGAAAGCAGTGCAGAGTTGGATCTAGGGGTGGGATCAATTGTATTGGTTCAAGCCTTCAGCTTTCCTTGCGATTGGTATGGGAAGGTTGATGGGTTGTGTAAAAATCAAAACCACAGACGTACAGAGGCATCATCTGTAATCTCATTAAACTGTAGGCATTTGTCCTGTGGGGGTCATGGCGTATTCAGCTCATCAAAAGCTGCTTCTGTCGTGATTGGTTAGTTTAGAAGCAGCAGCTGCATTTCCCATTGGTTAGCTGCCTGGTGTCCAGTTTCAAATATCCCAGATATAAAATAACACGCAGAAGAGGCTTGCTCTCTCTTCCTTTGTTTAGGACAAGCAGTGCACGTAACCATGGGGAAGGTATGCTCTGCGTGTGCTTTTAACTAAGACCATAATGTATCTATGAGGCCATAAGACATAGGAGCAGAATTAGGCCATTCAGCCCATCGAGTATGCTGCACCATTCCATCATGGCTGATCCCGAATCCCACTCAACCCCATACACCTGCCTTCTTGCCATATCCTTTGATGCCCTGAACAATCAGGAAACTATCAACTTCAGATGGTTATGTACACGTTGACCACTCTCTGTTGCACATCAATGACTGCTGTGGCGAGAGTGAAGAGCACAAAGTCCCTTGGTGTACACATAGCAGATGATCTAACTTGGACTTGTACCCCTCCTCAGCAGTCAGGAAAGTAGAGCAACATCCCTACTTTCTGAGGAGACTGAGACGTGCAAGGCTCCCCACCCCCATTCTAACAGCTTTCTACAGGAGCACCATCAAGACTGTGCTCTCTGGCTGCAGCCCGTGTGGTATGGAGGCGGCAAGCATTGGAACACAAGACCCTGCGGAGAACAGTGAAAACTGCTGAGAGGACCACCGGGGTTTACCTATTCGTGACATCTACCGGGAACGTAGCAGACGAAGGGCCCAAAGCATTGTTGAGGATGCCCACCACCCATCCCACAATCTCCTTGACCCACTGTGGACAGGAAGGAGCATCAAGACCAGCACTGTCAGACCGGGCTGGGAGAGAGACTAATGAATACTCTGCACCACTGGGGTCTGGTCACTCGGACAGCAAGCTGTCTGCTGTACTGTTACCTGTTTACCTGTTCTGTGATTTACAAGTTGCATTTTGAATGATATTTTATTAACTTTTTATAATATAATATTTTGGTTTATGTTGTCTGTAGTTTGTGTAGGTGGACTGTGGTCTGGAGGAACGTTGTTTCATTGTTGTAAATATGTACAGACAGATGGCAATAAATTTCAACTTTACTGTGCGAATCACCAGAGATTTAAGATAATGAGAAGTTGGACAAACTTGGGTTGTATCTGCTGGATCAGCAGAGGCCGGCCGAGAGGAGTTCTGAGAGAGGTTTATAAGATTCTGAGAGGCTTAGAAATAGTGAACAGCCAGTATCATTTTCCCTGGGTCAAAATGTCTAATACTGGTTGATAGGCACTAAAAGTAAGAAGGACTAAATTGAAAGGAGATAAACAGTAAGGTAGAAGGGCTGAAATGTGTGTACCTCAATGCAAGAAGCATCAGGAACAAAGGTGATGAACTGAGAGCTTGGATACGTACATGGAATTATGATGTAGTGGCCATTACAGAGACTTGGCTGGCACCAGGGCAGGAATGGATTCTCAATATTCCTGGATTTCAGTGCTTTAAAAGGGATAGAGAGGGCGGAAAAAGGGGAGGAGGGGTGGCATTACTGGTCAGGGATACTATTACAGCTACAGAAAGGGTGGGTAATGTGGCAGGATCCTCTTTTGAGTCAATATGGGTGGAAGTCAGGAACAGGAAGGGAGCAGTTACTCTACTGGGGGTATTCTATAGGCCCCCTGGTAGCAGCAGAGATACAGAGGAGCAGATTGGGAGGCAGATTTTGGAAAGGTGCAAAAGTAACAGGGTTGTTATCATGGGTGACTTTAACTTCCCTAATATTGATTGGCACCTGATTAGTTCCAAGGGTTTAGATGGGGCAGAATTTGTTAAGTGTGTCCAGGATGGATTCCTGTCACAGTATGTGGACAGGCCAACCAGGGGGGAATGCCATACTAGATCTAGTACTAGGTAATGAACCGGGTCAGGTCACAGATCTCTCAGTGGGTAAGCATCTGGGGGACAGTGACCACCGCTCCCTGGCTGTTATAATTATCATGGAAAAGGATAGAACCAAAGAGGACAGGAAAATTTTTAATTGGGGAAAGGCAAATTATGAGGCTATAAGGCTAGAACTTGCGGGTGTGAATTGGGATGATGTTTTTGCAGGGAAATGTACTATGGACATGTGGTCGATGTTTAGAGATCTCTTGCGGGATGTAAGGGATAAATTTGTCCCGGTGAGGAAGATAAGGAATGGTAGGGTGAAGGAACCATGGGTGACAAGTGAAGTGGAAAATCTAGTCAGGAGGAAGAAGGCAGCATACATGAGGTTTAGGAAGCAAGGATCAGATGGGCTATTGAGGAATATAGGGAAGCAAGAAAGGAGCTTAAGAAGGGGCTGAGAAGAGCAAGAAGGGGGCATGAGAAGGCCTTGGTGAGTAGGGTAAAGGAAAACCCCAAGGCATTCTTCAATTATGTGAAGAAAAAAAGGATGACAGGAGTGAAGGTAGGACCGATTAGAGATAAAGGTGGGAAGATGTGCTTGGAGGCTGTGGAAGTGAGCGAGGTCCTCAATGAATACTTCTCTTCGGTATTCACCAATGAGAGGGAACTTGATGATGGTGAGGACAATATGAGTGAGGTTGATGTTCTGGAGCATGTTGATATTAAGAGAGAGGAGGTGTTGGAGTTGTTAAAATACATTAGAACAGATAAGTCCCCAGGGCCTGACGGAATATTCCCCAGGCTGCTCCACGAGGCGAGAGAAGAGATTGCTGAGCCTCTGGCTAGGATCTTTATGTCCTCGTTGTCCACGGGAATGGTACCGGAGGATTGGAGGGAGGCGAATGTTGTTCCCTTGTTCAAAAAAGGTAGTAGGGATAGTCCGGGTAATCATAGACAAGTGAGCCTTACGTCTGTGGTGGGAAAGCTGTTGGAAAAGATTCTTAGAGATAGGATCTATAGGCAGTTAGAGAATCATGGTCTGATCAGGGACAGTCAGCATGGCTTTGTGAAGGGCAGATCGTGTCTAACAAGCCTGATAGAGTTCTTTGAGGAGGTGACCAGGCATATAGATGAGGGTAGTGCAGTGGATGTGATCTATATGGATTTTTGTAAGACATTTGACAAGGTTCCACACGGTAAGCTTATTCAGAAAGTTAGAAGGCATGGGATCCAGGAAAGTTTGGCCAGGTGGATTCAGCATTGGCTTGCCTGCAGAAGGCAGAGGGTGGTGGTGGAGGGAGTACATTCAGATTGGAGGATTGTGACTAGTGGTGTCCCACAAGGATCTGTTCTGGGACCTCTACTTTTCGTGATTTTTATTAACGACCTGGATGTGGGGGTAGAAGGATGGGTTGGCAAGTTTGCAGACAACACAAAGGTTGGTGGTGGTGTAGATAGTGTAGAGGATTGTCGAAGATTGCAGAGAGACATTGATAGGATGCAGAAGTGGGCTGAGAAGTGGCAGATGGAGTTCAACCCAGAGAAGTGGGAGGTGGTACACTTTGGAAGGACAAACTCCAAGGCAGAGTACAAAGTAAATGGCGGGATACTTGGTAGTGTGGAGGAGCAGAAGGATCTTGGGGTACATGTCCACAGATCCCTGAAAGTTGCCTCACAGGTGGATAGGGTAGTTAAGAAAGCTTATGGGGTGTTAGCTTTCATAAGTCGAGGGATAGAGTTTGAGTCATGATGTAATGATGCAGCTCTTTTAAACTCTGGTTAGGCCACACTTGGAGTACTGTGTCCAGTTCTGGTCACCTCACTATAGGAAGGATATGGAAGCATTGGAAAGGGTACAGAGGAGATTTACCAGGATGCTGCCTGGTTTAGAAAGTATGCATTATGATCAGAGATTAAGGGAGCTAGGGCTTTACTCTTTGGAAAGGAGGATGATGAGAGGAGACATGATAGAGGTGTACAAGATAATAAGAGGAATAGATAGAGTGGATAGCCAGCGCCTCTTCCCCAGGGCACCACTGCTCAATACAAGAGGACATGGCTTTAAGGTAAGGGGTGGGAAGTTCAAGGGGGATATTAAAGGAAGGTTTTTTTACTCAGAGAGTGGTTGGTGCTTGGAATGCACTGCCTGAGTCAGTGGTGGACGCAGATACACTAGTGAAGTTTAAGAGATTACTAGACAGGTATATGGAGGAATCTAAGGTGGGGGCTTATATGGGAGGCAGGGTTTGAGGGCCGGCACAACATTGTGAGCCGAAGGGCCTGTACTGTGCTGTACTATTCTATGTTCTATATGTCCTATGAGATGCGTGAGGCAAGTTTACCATTAAACGCAGAGAATGATGAAGGCCTGGAATGCAGTGCCAGGGGTTGTAGTGGAGGCAAATACAATAGAGGCATTTAAGAGATTCCCAGATAAGGACAAGAATGTGCAGACTGAGGGAAATGGAATGTAAGGGCATAAGGGATTTGTTTAGTTAGGTATTTAGTGACTAGTTTAATTAATTCAGCACAACATCACAGGCTAAAGGACATGTTTATGTGTTGTACTGTCCTAACTTCTATAAACCATATTCTTCATTCTGTGTAGAAATGTATCGGATAACTGCGTCTTCAATTACTTGTGATAGGAAAGCAAGGGGCACAGTGTGAACCCATTCATATTAATGTTTGTATTCCACTGCTCGTTCTGTTGTGGACTTCACCAACTCTACTAATTCATGATTCACAACTACTGAAGAATAATCTCAGTTCTCAAGCTTAATGCATGGGTGTGTATGAATGCCTGATCTGAGAGATGTAATATCATTATTCTGTACTTTATTACTAGTTAAGTCTGCACATTGCTAAGTGTGTTTTTAAGTGTTGCTGCTGTAACAAAAGAATTTCCCACTTGGAATCAATAAGTATTTATTATTATTATTATTATTAAATGAGTTGAAGTGAGTCAAATGAGTCAAAGACAGCATAAAGGCTAAAGAGAGGGAATATAATACATTACAAATTATTGGGAAGCTTTTAAGAACGAACAGAAGCCATAAAGAAAGCAATGATGAAATGTGAAGGTGAGACGTGGTGACATGAGGGTCTCCGCTGGTCAGAGTTGACCATGGATGTCACATCCCAGCTGCCTGGATACACAAACCTGGGCAGTACGATATGGAGAGCAAGCTGTGCCCATGAAGCAAGCTCCCCTTCTCTGTGCAACTGATGAACCCAAAGGAACGGCAGACAGCAACATAATCTGGTGCCAGCAGCAACGTAGGAGTTGCCGGTCAGCATTGATGCGGTGTAAGACTGCCTTAGGGACTCCACCTCCAGATTTTTCCCTCGGAGTTTACTCCCGAAGCCTTCCTCATGAGTGGGTATAGCCACTAGGCCCCAGAGCGGAGGTTTGAGATCAGAGTTTTCCTTCTAGATGAGCTGCCAACCACAGCTGATGAGCACCATCTGCCCGAAGATACTGGTTTTAAGGCACCAGTAACCCACCTTTCGATCAGTAGAAAAGGCTCTGCCGGACTTAGTAGCTACCCACACGTGAAGGCCAGGAGCTGGACGTGGTTGTCAGAGGCTATTTGAGGTGCACACCATTGGGAGCATTTAATAGGTAGTGGGTGCTTGTCCCCATTACCACCCCCTTAAGGAACCTTAAATATGAAGGTAAGCTAGCCAATAATACATGTAGCCCCCCTGGCCAGGCTCAGGGTCGCTCGGCTCGCTGTCGTGTAGGGAAACAGCCCTGGGCCCCGGCAAACTGGGTAATTAGTTTGTGTGGATGCTGTGTGATGTACCCCACCCCGCCCAAATAACAGACAATACACCAGATACGATTAAATGATTTACAGTTTATAGATATTACTGGAACTATATAATTAATATTGATAAAATATAAAAGGAAAATAAAAGGTGCCTCACTTATCGAAGTTCAATCTCTTCATGCACAAACAGTTGGAGCTTGGGACCCTCCTTCTTCACCCTGCGACCCCTCGGACCACCTCGACCGGCCGCCTGGGACCAACAACGGTGGTCAACCAGATGCTCCACACGAGTCCGTCTCCACCTTCTCTCTTCGCCGAATGCCCCGCTCGGGGTCCAACCCCGTTAGCGGACTCTCAGCACCTGGTCCATCCTCTGTCTCTCTCTCTCCCCCTTCTGCCCCCAAAACCCCGCGCATACAAATCTTCCAGATACACCAAAATCATAACAACTATCCCAATTGGTTCGTAACATCCTCTTATCACCCCTAACCCAAAACAAGCTGCTAGCACAAAAACTTTCTCAGCGTTTAACATAACAAAGAAGCTATTTGAATTAGCCTATGCAGTAAAAGACTAAACCCCCTTACACTCTCCCCCCCACCAAATAAAGTCATGTCCTCATGACTTCTAAATAACTCGCCAACCAAACCTGCAGACACACAACACACACAAACACAGATACACACAGTGACAGTGCTCCCCAAACAGTGGACTTTACACCCATCCCACGGGCACTACATAGGCCAACCTATCTGGGAGCTTCTTAACCCTCCAAGACCTCCGTACCCCCTCACCTAAACCCAAAAGGCTCAGACGCTACTAGGGATACCTCGGGCCTGCTTGCCAACTCCTCTCTCACTCAGGTCACCATTACAGCTCTGAGCCCCCTGTCTTGTGTCTGGGGCCCAGCTTCTTTTCCTTCCTGGTCCTGCCGTAACTCAGACTGCCCACAGCTAGCCCTCCCCACTACACCTGACAGTGGGAGAAGGGCCAAAGGTCTCTTCCTCAATCACGGGGAAGGTAGTGAAAGGCAGCATGTTCCACATGTGCAGCACATCAGCCTTGGAATCCGTATTCTTCCTCATTCCCTCGATCGGTAGCTGTTGTTAAGTTTCTCCAAACTGAAACATTTAGCCGGGGCTACCCCTTCAGCTTCCAGTTTTTTTCTTCCTGATGACGTCTTCCAGGTCAACTTTCAGTTTTTCCACTTCATTTTGTTACGTAACCGGCAGCAATGAATATTAATCGAGACTGGTTATATAAAAACAACCAAACATTTATTAAACACTTATAAACGATAAGGGAAAAAAAGACAAAGGAAAACTTTAACCGGAGGTTAAACAGGTACGCAGCCGTTCACCAACTGGCCACTCGGCTCTGATTCTTAAAGCGTTAAATGCGAAAACAGTTCTTAAAGCGATAACTTCGAAAGTCCAACAGTTTTACACATTCAATTGGGAGAGACTTCTCTGGAGAACGATTTCTTCACCGACGCACCTTTACTGCTGGTTCTGTCCACAGGATTCCCGATGCCGAAAATACACAGTTTAAATCGACTGACCTTAAATTCCTTTATGAGAAAAGAGAGCACCTTTTTGCATGAACTCATTGCCCTATTGCAAGAGTTATCTCAATGCAGGTTCTCTCCAACGAAGACTCATTAAGGTCGATTAAACTGCCAAACGATGACAACTTCTCTCGATCCTTCACTTCGATGAATTCTTCACTCTCCCTTCAAAACTGTCAGAATTGAGTAAATTGCCACTTCCAGCCACAAATTTCCAGTACAATAATACAAATCTTGTAAGAGAACGCACCTTCCGTTTTAAAAATGAAACTGCGTCACAAAAACAAACACGCAACAGAAACGGAGGCACAACACGTTCTGCCTGGAAATCTACAAACCCAAAAATCTACTGCGTCACCTGAGTCGACCCTTATATAGTCACCGGCGGGGGGGGGGGACATGTCATCACGTGACCTCACAACGGCGGGAAAATCACATCAGGTAACCTCCGAAAGACCATTACATCATTCTCACCAAAAAGAAAACAGATCTCCTTGAGCATGTAACAATTAAACTCCCGATAGTCATCTTCAGGTCCCTTTCAAGCGTCCGCCTCCCATTTCCAAGATCTGTCCTCCATTTCTTCACCTCCTCAGAAGTGTAGTCAAACTCCCCTCCCTGGGCCCTTGGTTTTCTGTTGGCCTTGGTCAGAACACTTCCCTGATCTTCCCCAACTTGTAAGTCTTCCAATCTTTTCTGAATCGACATCTTGAGTTTCTGCTGATCCATTCGAAGGTGGGTCAATGTTTCTTCTCACTGGATTAATTCATCAGTACATGACCGCAGTGTTGGCTCGGAATTCCGTTACTCCTTCTCCACGTCGATGAGCGTGAATTCCAAGTCTGCAATGGTCGTCCCACAAGTGCGGCACTCATTCTCCGGCCGGCATTTCTGACTCAGTTCAGCGGTGCAAATCCCCTCTCTCCCCTCTGTTTCATTCAGATTGACGACCTGGGTTTCCATCCCCAGGTCCACCACCGTCTGTTCCAACACCACGAAGTTCAACTAGTATGTCGGGTCAATTTTCTCACATTACACCAAACTCCTCCAAATTTGACACTTCGCTTCGGTCGCCCGGGCTCAGCCACTCGCCTCGTTTCATAGTACCCCCAGGCGAATCCAAGCTCTAGGCCGTCATCCACATATGCAAAACTCCACACACCTTCACTGCCCCCATGGTCTTGCTCATGCCCCGCAGGAAGGATGCAGGGGCTCCGGATATGCCCTTGGGCATCTTTTCGGATCGGAAGAATCCTAGGGAACTAGTAAAGGCCATCTTCAGCTCAACAGCCGCACTCCTCAGGATCTGGCAACATCCACCCCTCAGATGCAGCACATTAAACCACATTGCATAATCCACACACACGCTGCCTTCATCTTCCACGCCGCCAGGGTCCAGTTGCCGCGACCTCTCCCTCACTGAGGTGTCTTCAGCGGTCAACTCCCCTCCCTCGTGGTAGTTCGGAGCGTCTACTAAGAGGGTCTCACCCTCAGCTACTTTCCCCAGGCCGTACCACCACTGGGTCTCGTTTAAATTCGGTACTGGCTCAAGGCTGCTACACACGTCCTCAGAAGCAACTCGACACGCTGGGTGCCCAGACAATGCCCCCATGAACTCCAGGGTCATTAACCAATCATCGTCTTGTGGATAACTACTGCCACTAGTACCCAAAGTCTCCGGTGCCCTTGCAGTTGTCAAGGATAAATGCTTTAGACACCGGTTGTAAAACGAACTGTACAACAACTTGACCTGTGACCCGGGGTCGAGGATAGCTTTAGCATCGCTTCCCTCTATCCATAGCGACACCCTGGGGCGTGGCCCCTCTAAGCCTTCAGGAATAGGGTCTTTTCCTTTCAGAAGTTCATTGGTACGTTGCTGGGAACACGCTTCCCCAGAGACCCCAAGCCGTTTCCTCACTGGGCCTCCACTAAGTTTCCCGACACCTCTCTGATCAGCTGAACAACTGATCCCCTGAAATGATCCCCCTGGCACTGCAAGCAATTTAGCCGCCCTCCTCGCCAGAGAAGACACACTGAAAACTTTCCCCCCTCTTTCAAATAACTGACAGCTATCACTACGGTGTAAGTGAACCTGACAGCTCTAACACCGTCACCAGCCCACCTACTTAAACTTTCAACCAACCCCTGTCACTCTCCCTCAACCGAGCACTGCCACTCATCTAACAACTGAGAGATCCGCTCCACCCACGTCTCGCACACCTCCGCCCCTCTTGGGGTGGACACTATCCCAAACGCCAGGCAGAGCCTGCCAGAGCTAGAACAATTTATTCGCACACACTACCTCCAAATCAGACCACTCTTTCCTCTCTCTTCCAACAGCATGGACAGCCCCGAGTGCCACCTCCAACTCGTCAATGCTAGTCTGAACTCAAACAAAGACCTCACCCACCACGCATACAGCAATAAGCAGCAAATAACCCACAGAGACACACATTACTGGTTTAAACAGGGCACCCACACAGCATACCAGTAGATCCAATTCCGGACAAAAGCCCACACAATGTAGCCCCTCGGCCAGCCTCAGGGTCGCTTGGCTCGCTATCGTCTAGGGAAACAGCCCCCGGCCCCAGCAAACTGGGTAATTAGTTTGTGTGGATGCTGTGTGATGTACCCCACCCCGCCCAAATAACAGACAATACACCATACACGATTAAATGATTTACAGTTTATAGATATTACTGGAACTATATAATTAATAGCGAATAAAATATAAAGGGAAAATAAAAGGCGCCACACTTATCAAAGTTCAATCTCTTCATGCACAAACAGTTGGAGCTCAGGATCCTTCTACTTCACCCTGCGACCCCTCAGACCACCTCGACCAGCCGCCTGGGACCAACAACGGTGGTCGACCAGACGCTCCACACGAGTCCGTCTCCACCTTCTCTCTTCGCCGAATGCCCCGCTCGGGGTCCAACCCCGTTAGCGGACTCTCAGCACCTGGTCCATCCTCTGTCTCTCTCTCTCCCCCTTCTGCCCCCAAAACCCCGCGCATACAAATCTTCCAGATACACCAAAATCATAACAACTATCCCAATTGGTTCGTAACATCCTCTTATCACCCCTAACCCAAAACAAGCTGCTAGCACAAAAACTTTCTCAGCGTTTAATATAACAAAGAAGCATTCCCAAGTATAACATAACAAAGAAGCCATTTGAATTAGCCTACGCAGTAAAAGACGAAACCCCCTTACATACAGTAAAAGAGGATACAAAATGTTTTTTCAGATATATAAAGTGTAAAAGAGAGACAAGAGTGGATATCAGACCACTGGAAAATGATGCTGGAGAGGTTGTAGTGGCGGATGAACTGAATAAGTATTTTGTGTCAGTCTTCGTTGTGGCAGAATACCAGAAATTCGAGAGTGTCAGGGGGGCGGGTGAGTGTTGTTGCTGTTACTACAGAGAATGTGCTTGCTAGTCTGAAGATAGATGAATCAACAGAACCAGAGGGGCTACACCCCAGGGCTCTGAAAGATAGCTAAAAAGACTGTTGAGGCATTAGTAATGATCTTTTTAGAATCACTAGGTTCTGAAATGATTCCTTAGGACTGGAACATTGCAAATGTCACTCAAGAAGTGAGGGAACCAGTAGAATGAAAATTATAGGCCAGTTAGCCTGACTTCAGTGGCTGGGAAAATGTTGAAAGGATGAGATTCCAGAGTACTCGGAGGCACATGATAAAATTTACCAACGTCAGCGTGGCTTACGTAAGGGGAAATCTTGCCAACAAATCTGTTGGAATTCTTTGAAGAAATAACAAGCAGGATAGACAATGGAGAGACAGTAGATGTACATCTGGATTTTCAGAAGGCCTTTGACAAGGTGCCACACGTGAGGCTGCTTAACAAGATAACAGCCCATGGTATTACAGGAAAGGTACTAGCATGGATAGAAGATTGACTGACTGGCAGGAGGCAAAGAGTGGGAATAAAGGGGGGCTTTTCTGCCAGTAACTAGCGGTGTGCCACTGGGAGTGTTCCCGCTAATGTCTTTTATAACTGTGCAAACCAACCATTGCTATTGCTGAAAACTGTGCTGCACTTTAACATTATAAAAAAGAAAATTCCATCTGGGCAGCAACAAAGACTATGGGCGCAAGTGCATTTCAGCTATTGCGTGGCCACGTATCCACGCAGTTTAGAGGGAACAGTGGCCATAGGGGTTGGTGTTAGGACCACTTTTTTCACATTATATGTCAATGATTTGGATGAAAGAATTGTTGTCTTTGTGGCCAAGTTTTTGGACGATATGAAGATAGGTGGAGGCATAGGTAGTTTTAGGGAAGCAGCGTGTTTGTGGAAGGACTTAGACAGATAGAGGGAATGGGTGAAGAAGTGGCAGGTGGAATATAGCGTGGGGAAGTGTATGCTCATGGACTTTGGCAGAAGCAATAAAGGCATGAACTATTTTCGAAATGGGGAGAATATTCTAAAATCAGAGGTACAAAGGGAGTACTCGTGCAGGATTCACTAAAGGTTAACCTGTGGGTTGGGTCTGTGGTGAGGAAAGCAAATATTAGCATTAATTTTGGGAGGACTATAATATAAAAACAAGGATGTAATGCCCAGGCTTGCTTAAGTCCTTGTTAGAGTATTGTGAGCAGTTTTGGGCTGCTTATCTTAGAAAAGATGTGCTGGAATTGGAGAGAATCCAGAAGAGGTTCACGAGAATGATCCCAGGAATGAAAGGGTTGCATATGAGTTGCATTTGATAACTCAGGGCTGATACCCACCGGAATTTAGAGGAATGAGGGGGAATGTCATTGAAACCTATCAAATATTGAAAGGCCTAGATAGAGGGAATGTGGAGAGGATGTTTCCTGTGGTGGGGAGTCTAAAACCAGAGGCACAACCTCTGAATAGAGGGACGTTCATTTGGAACAGAGATGAGGAAAAATTTCTCGCCAGATGGAGGTGAATCTGTGGAATTCATTGCCACCACAGCTGTGCAGGTCAAGTTGTTGTGTATATTTGAGGCAGAGGTTGAAAGGTTAATCAGGGCATCAAAGGTTACAGGGAGAAGGCAGGAGAATGGGTTTGAGAGGGATAATAAATCAGCCATGAGCAAACCCGATGGGCCAAATGGCTAAATTCCACTCCTACGACTCATGGTCTGGAGTTTACAATTAATCTTCATTTCTGCAATGGTTCAGTATTTTCCGAGCTTGAGTCAGTACCTTCAGGAGAACAAGTGAAGGAAAACACAAGGGAGTGAACAAAATGTTTTATCAGTCCTTGAGGCTCTTCTTTCATTCCAATGTATCTTTTTTTTCCTTTTGGAACTTGACAGGTTAATGATACCACTTTGTGGCTGATTAACTTCTTGACTTTCTCTATTTCCTTACTCCAATGAAGGTTACAGGACTTCTATCACCTCTGATTTCTTGCAAGTCCTATTCTCTCGTATCTCAAGACCTTCTCTTTTTACCTCCTGCCAGTATCAATCAAACCAGATATTTTCTAATGCTAGTTACTCATTTTCCTCTGGTGAAGCTGCGTCACCTCTGTTTTCCTCTTGACAATCATAGTCTGAATGTGATTGGCATTTGTAATTATAAGTTTCACTGCATAATCACTGTTAATTCTAGGTTTGAAATACGGAGATTAATTGTACTTTCAACTACAGGGAATGAGAAATGGTCTGATGTGAACAAAGGGCAACAGTGTGAACATGTTGTGATCAACTCCAGATTTTAAATGCTACGAGGTGCAATTAATTTTACACTACTGAATGAAGCTGCTGCATCTCATGCCCATCAGCTGATGACATAGCTAATTATATTGCTGGTTTGTGAACAAGCCAAGCCATATTGATTGCTGTTGTGTATCAAGTTGTATTACTTACATTAAAAAAGCACATTCATGATTATTTGCGTAACTTGCAAGACAAAAAGAATACTGTCTGTGGATATTTTCTGAACATTCAGAACCTGGTCAAGGGTCTCATTCTGAAAGGTCGACTGTAGTCTTTTCCATAGATGCTGTCTGGTCTGCTGAGCTCCCCCAGCATTTTGAGTTTGTTACGCTAATCCAACTGCAATCTCATCAGTGTCCTGTAGATCCTCTGAGATGTTGACGTCCATGAATTTGAAGATGGTCACCCTTTCCAGCATTGATCCTTCAATGAGGACTGCTGTGTTTTCTCCCAAATTTCTCTTCCTGTAGTTCACAATAATTTCCTTGGTTTTGGTGATGTTGAATGTAACGTTATTTTTGCAACACCACTCACCCAGCCGATCTGTCTCACTCCTGTACAACTCCTGTCGCCATCTGAGATTCTGCCAGCTGTTACATACCTCATGGAGATCTTATGACTCTCTTGTGAGAATGATGTAATGGTCTTTTGGAGGTCACCTGATGTAAATTTTCCCACCGATATGAGGTCACGTGATGACATGTTCACCACGGGTATAAAAGGGAAGACCCCTGGTGACTCAGTTAGTTTTCCAGTTAGAACATCAATGAGATACTCCGCTCCACTGCGTATTTGCATTATGACACAGGTTTGATTTTAAATGGAGTTTTATGTTCAATTGTAAGGTACAGAAGTCTGGACAGGCAGTTTGATCAATCACTGCCAGGTTTGTTAATGTATCTGTTCAGTAACATTGGAGAGTGAAGACGGGACCCTGAAGGAGACGTTCGACGGGTTTGGAAAGGATCGACCATTATTGAATTCGTTAAGGAAGAGTGATCTGCATGAGATAGCCTCTGCTAAAAGTGGTAGAAAAGGCTGTGCAGGATCTATTCTACAGAGGAGGAAGGTCAGTGCCTTTAAAACCGTTTTATTTCCATCGTCGTGAATCCTATGGACGAGGCAGGATCTGGCTGGGAGTAGCAGTGACATCGTGTCTTCAAGGAATTCATGACTTCATGAAAGTCTCTCCTAATTGACTATATAAATCTCTTGAACTTTAAGTCCAAGAGCCACACAGTCATGGACGTGGAAAAAGTAAGTCAGTGGACTAAGCACACATCCTTGAGATGCATCTGTGTTGAATGTCAGCACAAGCAAAATGTTCTTACCAATCTGCAAGCCAGCCAGAGGTGTAATGGCATCTGCACTGGACACAGCTGAGTGATCCTGGGTTCAAATTCCTTGCATGCTTTCATAGTCATAGTCATAGTCATACTTTATTGATCCCAGGGGAAATTGGTTTTTGTTACAGTTGCACCATAAATAATTAAATAGTAATATGTAAATTATGCCAGGAAATAAGTCCAGGACCAGCCTATTGGCTCAGGGTGTCTGACCCTCCAAGGGAGGAGTTGTAAAGTTTGATGGCCACAGGCACGAATGACTTCCTATGACGCTCTGTGTTGCATCTCGGTGGAATGAGTCTCTGGCTGAATGTACTCCTGTGCCCAACCAGTACATTATGTAGTGGATGGGAGACATTGTCCAAGATGGCATGCAACTTGGACAGCATCCTCTTTTCAGATACCACCGTCAGAGAGTCCAGTTCCATCCCCACAACATCACTGGCCTTACGAATGAGTTTGTTGATTCTGTTGGTGTCTGCTACCCTCAGCCTGCTGCCCCAGCACACAACAGCAAACATGTTCGCACTGGCCACCACAGACTCGTAGAACATCCTCAGCATCGTCCGGCAGATGTTGAAGGACCTCAGTCTCCTCAGGAAATAGAGACGGCTCTGACCCTTCTTGTAGACAGCCCCAGTGTTCTTAGAGCAGTCCAGTTTATTGTCAATTCGTATCCCTGGGTATTTGTAATCTTCCACCATGTCCACACTGATCCCCTGGATGGAAACAGGGGTCACCGGGACCTTAGCTCTCCTCAGGTCTACCACCAGCTCCTTAGTCTTTTTCACATTAAGCTGCAGATAATTCTGCTCACACCATGTAACAAAGTTTCCTACCGTAGCCCTGTACTTAACCTCTTCTCTCCTGCTGATGCATCCAACTATGGCAGAGTCATCAGAAAACTTCTGAAGATAACCAGACTCTGTGCAGTTGTTGAAGTCAGAGGTGTAAATGGTGAAGAGAAAGGGAGACAAGACAGTCCCCTGTGGAGCCCCAGTGCTGCTGATCACTCTGTCGGACACACAGTGTTGCAAGCACACATACTGTGGTCTGCCAGTTAGGTAATCAATAATCCATGATAGCAGGGAAGCATCCACCTGCATCGCTGTCAGCTTCTCCCTCAGCAGAGCAGGGCGGGTGGTGTTGAACGCACTGGAGAAGTCAAAAAACATGACCCTCACAGTGCTCGCTGGCTTGTCCAGGTGGGCGTAGACATGGTTCAGCAGGTAAATGATGGCATCCTCAACTCCTAGTCGGGGCTGGTAGGTGAACTGGAGGTTTCCACCTGTGCTGTGATGGAGGAACTCAACAGCGGGCCAGTCAAAGTTTTGGGCCAAGACCTTTCAACATGATTGGAGTTGCTTCATCAAGTTTTTCCAGTTTCTCCTCATAGCACATGCCCCTTCATCCAAGCAGTATCCTGCTAAAGATCTTTTGCACCCTCTATAAAGTCTCCACATGCTTATTATAATAGTCTGACCAGAATTTAATGTGGTCTAACTAGAGCTTTATAAAGGTGCAATATAATTTTCTCTTGAACTCAATGCCTAGTCTAACAGAGGCAAGCCTAGCATAGACCTTCTTTATCACCTTAACAACCTGTGCAGCTACTTTCAGGGAGCGAACCTGGACTCCACGTTTTGCTGCATATGCAGTGAATGCTGCTAACAGTGTACTGTCCCTTTACGTTTGATTTCACAATACAGATGAGACTACATTATAAACCACAAAATAGGGAACACTAGTACAAGTCTGACAAATTCCTGTTGTTTGTGTCTGACAAGAGTTATTGACGTGTTGAATGCAGTAAAGGAGGAAGTAAACAGAAGCTGTCATTGCATCTCCTGTAGTTACGTGGAAAAGTGGAATGAAAAGGAATGGGTGATGGTGGGTATGGAAGAGTGAAGCAGAGTATTGTGGAGGGATTGGCCCCTTTGGGATGCTGAAAGAGGAGAGCAGAGGAAGATGTGTTTAATTATGGCATCTCTGAAAGTGACAGAAATTTGTGTGCCTTGGACTTCAATTGGTGGTGAAAGGTAAGCAAGGGCAATGGAAAGCCTGTCCTTGTGGATGTGATGAGATGGGTTGAGGACAGAAATGGAGTAGAGCCCTCTCAACTCTGGTGGAAAGGAATAATAGCTAAAGAACAAGGAATACCTTTTTGCTTATTTAATGGATGTGGGCTTGCATGCTGAGCCAATATTCAGTTGATCAGCACCAGTTCCCATGATTTTGGTGCCCTGATCTTTTGAGCATTCAGGACATCCACATGTGCTCCCTCAGATTTTGGAACGAGCTAGCCTACCAGAGCCTACCTCAATGCTTTGCAATTCACCTACCAGAGCAACAGGTCAACGGTAGATGCCAGCTCTTTGGCCCTACATTCCTCCTTAGAACACCTGGAGAATAAAGATGCATACGTAAGGCTCCTTTTCATTGACTGCAGCTCTGCCTTTAATACCATCATTCCAAATAAACTGATTCCTAAGCTCCGGAACCTGGGCCCTAGCACTCAGATCTGCAGTTGGATCTTCAACTTCCTCACAGACAGGACCCAGGCTGTAAAACTAGGGAACAAGCTCTCCTCTACAATCACTCTGAGCACCGGTGCCCCACAAGGCTGTGTACTCAGCCCCCTGCTGCACTCATTGTACACCCATGACTGTGGAGCCAAGTTTCCATCAAATCCAATATATAACTTTGCTGATGACACAAAAATTGTAGGCCGTATCTTGGGTAATGATGAGTTTGAGTACAGAGAGGAAATTAAGAACCTGGTGGCATGGTGCGAAGACAATAACCTATCCCTCAACTTCGGCAAGACGAAGGAATTGGTTGTTGACTTCAGGAGTAGCGAATCGCACGATCCAATTTACATCGGTGGTACGCAAGTGGAACAGGTCAAAAGCTTTAAGTTCCTCGGGGTCAATATCACAAATGACCTGACTTGGTCCAACCAAGCAGAGTTCACTGCTAAGAAGGCCCACCAGTGCCTTTACTTCCTGAGAAGACTAAAGAAATTTGACCTGTCCCCTAAAACCCTCACTAATTTTTATAGATGCACCGTAGAAAGCATTCTTCTAGGGTGCATCACAACCTGGTATGGAAGTTGTCCTGTCCAAGACCGAAAGAAGCTGCAGAAGATCGTGAACACGGCGCAGCACATCACACAAACCAATCTTCCGTCCTTGGACTCACTTTACACCACACGCCGTCGGAGCAGTGCTGCCAGGATAATCAAGGACATGACCCACCCAGCCAACACACTTTTCATCCCTCTTCCCTCTGGGAGAAGGCTCAGGAGCTTGAAGACTCGTACGGCCAGATTTGGGAACAGCTTCTTTCCAACTGTGATAAGACTGCTGAACGGATCCTGACCCGGATCTGGGCCGTACCCTTCAAATATCCAGACCTGCCTCTTGATTTTTTTGCACTACCTTACTTTCCATTTTTCTAATTTCTATTTATGATTTATAATTTAAATTTTTAATATTTACTAATTTTTACTATTTTTAATATTTAGTATTTGTAATCCAGGGAGCAGGAAGTGCAGAATCAAACATCGCTGTGATGATTGTATGTTCTAGTATCAATTGTTTTGCGACAATAAAGTATAGACTATAAAGTATAAACTATTTGCCAGTCTTCAGCCCACTTACCTAGCTGATCAAGAGCCCCTCCATAATTTTTGATAACCTTCTACACTATCCACAATATTGTGTATTGTAGAATCATCCACCTAGTCTCTAACCTTGCCTTGTACATTCACATCCAGACCATGAGATTCAGTAAGTAACAAACAACAAAGGTCCCAGCACCAGCCCTCATGGCACACCACTAGACACAGGCCTCCAATCTTAGATATAATCATATATCATCACTCTTTGTTCGAACCAGCTGTATCCTTGGATCCTATGCAACGTAAGCTGCCCTGTGGGATTTATAACCGAGGATAGAAGCTGCCCTTGACCCTGGAGCTATGGCTGTATCTTCCATTTGTTGAAAGGGGGGAAAGAGAGAACATTCTGGATGGGAGGGTCACTGATTATGTTGGCTGCTTTGCCAAGACTGTAGAAAGTATAGACAGAGTCCATAAGAAATCGGAACAGAATTGGACCACTTGGACGATGGGATCTGCTCTGCCATTTTATCATGCCTGATGCATTTCCCTCTCAACCCCATTCTTTTGCCTTTCATGCCTTGACTCATCAAGAACTTAGCAATCTCCTCCTTAAATGCACCCAGTGATCTAGCATCCACAGCCATCTGGAGCAACAAATTCCACAGATTCAGCACACTCTGGCTAAAGAAATTCCTCCTCAACTCCGCTCTAAATAGATCACCTCTATGTTGAGCATGCGCCTCTGGGCTAGACTCCCATAATATAGGAAACATCCTCTTCACACAGAAACAAGTCAGTGGCATCAGGTAAATGCAGAAACAGTCAGTGCACTAACTTCTTTAGGGTAGGCATCCCTCGAAGAGACTTCGCAGTGGAATAGCAAATCATAAATACAAGAGATCCTGCAGATGCTGGAAATCCAGAGTAACACACAAAAAACGCTGGAGAAACTCAGCAGGTCAGGCAGCATCTATAGAAATGAAAAAACAGTTGAAGAGAGCATTCATCAGGGCTGGAAAAGTAGGGGAGAGGTGCCAGTATAAGAATGTGGGGGGAGGGGAAGGGGGACAAGCTGAAAGGTGATAGGTGAAGCCAGGTGGGTGAGGGAGAGGGATGAAGTAAGAAGCTGGGAGGTGATAGGTGGAAAAGGTCAAGGGCTGGAGAAAAAGGAATCTGATAGGAGAGGAGAGTGGACCATAGGAGAAAGAGAAGGAGAAGGGGCACCAGGGGGAGGTGATCGACAGGTGAGGAGAAGAGGTAAAAGGCCAGAGCGGAAATTGAAGAAGAGGGAAGGGGCAATGCGGGAAAAATGCTTGGAAACTGGAGAAATCGATGTTAATACCATCAGACGGAGGCTACCTAAATGGAATATGAGGTGTTGCTCCTCCAACCTGAGAGTGGCAGAGGAAGAGACCACGGACTGACATGCCAGTCTGGGAATAGGGAATAAAAATGTTTGTCCGCTGGGAATTCCTGCTTTTTGCGGATGGGTGGAGGTGCTCAACAAAGCTGCCTCAGCAATGTAGAAGAAACTGCATCGGGAGCACCAGATACAGTCGACAATCCCAGAAGATTTGTAGGTTAAGTGCTGCCTCACCTGGGTCCCTGAAGGTAGTTGAGAGAGGAGGTGAACAGGCAGGTGAAGCATTTCTTCCACTTGCAGGGATAAGTGCCAGGTGGGAGATTTGTGAGGAGGGAGAGCATCATCCCTTTGGTACTAATGAACGAGGTTCAAAATCTGGGCCCCTGTACCTCCCTCTGCAACTGGATTCTTGACTTCCTCATCAAGAGATCACAGCCAGTACAGATCGGAAATAGCATCTCCCTCTCATGATGATCGACACTGGTGCACCTCAAAGATGCATGCTTAGCCCACTGCTCTATTCTCTCTACACCTATGACTACGTGGCTCGGCACAGCTCAAACACCATTTGCTATACACAACTGTTGTCGGCAGAATCACAGATGGTGACAAGTAGCCATACAGGAATGAGAGATTGCCTGATTGAGTGCTTTCAATTCAACAATATTGCACTCAATGTCAGCGTAACCCTCTCACTGGGATCCTACACAAACCCAGCTCGTTAGCTAACTCTTCGAACAGCCACATGACTCAGCAGTGAGAAGGCAAAATACCTCTAGGGTCAGTATGATTTGGGGTTCAACCAAACCAGAAGGTTGGGATGTTCCAATTAAGGAACGTCGATTGCAGCAGATGCTGTGTAAAACTGCACATACGCAATTATCAGTCACCAAGAAATAACGGATTGTAGATCAGTACACTATTACAAAGAAAGTACATTTGTCAGTTTTCAACTTTATCAAACAATTAGTAGGAAAAGAAACAAAGAGCCCAGTACAGTTAAACCAGTCTAAATGTGCACATAAATGTTGGAGCTCATTTCTGTAATAGCTGGGTGTATCGTTTTACTCATGGTGCTGAATTCCCATCACCAAGCACAGGTAGAACTTTGCTTGTTGGAACCCTTTGTCTCACAAAGCACCCTTTGTATTAGGGTCTGCCCTTCAGATGGATCTTCCCTGGTGCTCTTCATCTCCGCACCTCCTGTCAAAAAACCCCAAACCAGCCTACTGTCCTTCAGAAATTTCATCCCGCCCAGATCTCTGGGATCTTCTCTCACATCCCACAGGGCAGAAAGTTACAACACATACCCAGACAGTTCTGGTTGGCTGACACAACATTCCTAAGTTGGACAACATGGCTCCTTATCTTTAGCAGAAGCCAAAACACTCTTACTAACAGGATACGCTGCTTTTATAGAAAACTGCTAAAATAAAAAAAAACCTCACAGCACAGCAGTAGAAATGTTAACCGGGGCACCACATTCTCCTCCAACCAAAACTAGTCATGTCCTCATGACTTTGGAACTTACTAAACCATTATTAATAACACAGTGTTAAATTAAGTTCTGTGATTTCAAGACCCCCCCCCCCCCCCCCCAAATCTAATTGTAAATGGAGGTAACATATCTCACTATTGGGATGGACACACTTTGTTTCTCCAATTCACCATAAGCCAGCCTGTCTGGGGTTTCCAGAACTCTCTGAGACCTCATCTCATCTTCAACTTCTACCACTCCTTTAACCTTTCCTGTGTAATGCCCTGGTTAAGTTTTTTACTGCTATGCTGTGAGTATTTCATTTCAGCAGTTCTGTAAGAGCAGTCTGTTCTGCTTTCAGCCTGTTTGGGTTTGAGCTCAGATGAGGAGTTTTGTTGTTCAACTTACGAATATTGTATCAACTAATCAGGATGGTGGAACTGGGAGGAGGTTCTAGAGAATGCTGGGTGGAGAGGTTTTTGTGATGACATTGGGGTGGGTCGAGGTCTTTTTAGCGGGAGCTGAGAGAAGACAGGAGGAAAGATGGCTGAGGATACACAGTACTTTGTGCAGATGAATGGCTTAAAGAAGGAAAGAGCAATAGTCCTGTGGGGGGGTCTTTGTTTGAGATGGAGTTTGAACGCCATTTGTAAGGTGGTACGTGCTTTCATGCAGACAAAGGATCTTGTGCATGAGTTAAAGACAAATTCAAGATGAGCTCCAACCTATGTGTACATTTGACTGTTTAATTATGATGGGCCCTTCTGTTTGTTTTCTTTCTTTTCTTTAATAACTCTTTGGTTAAGTTAATGTTCATAAATATACTTTCTTTATAGTTGTATGCAGTGTACAATCTGTTATTTCTTGCTGACAAGCAATTGCATGGGGCAGTAAGTTACACAGTACTCACACAAATCAGGATTCGGGGGGGGGGGGGGCGCGAGACATCACAACCTCCTGGGTTTGGCAGGACCCAAGTCATATCTACCCTAGATGTACGAAGTCTGAGAAAGGTGGTTCTCTCACAGCTGAGTCTGGTGGCTGTTAGCAAGGAGATGCCCAGTAACAATGGGTTTCATCTGTCTACCAGGGAACACCTTCCACTGTCTATCACTCGTACCGTCCAGCAACTCAGGTCCCCCGGCCACCTGACTGAACTCAGCTTCATCCCCAATTATCTTGGAGCCCAGTTTCCCCTCACTGTCTATTGTCATGGCTGACTGTGCATTGGTAGTCCTCTCTGCTATATCTGAGTCAGGGCTGGGAGATTATGACATCTCTTCATCAATTCTTGGGGAGTTTGCATAAGGTAAAGCATACCACGTTCCCATTCCCTCAGCCTCTGAGTCTGTACAGTACTCAGTGATTGGCTCCTGTTCAGGTCTGTCCACTGAAATCACACTATTGTCAGTGGATTGTCTTTGTGTTCTCCTCCTTCTGTGCAGAGTTCTGCTAGGTGTAGGCTCCGTGTCGGAGTTCTGGTGGGTGCAGGCTCCGTGTCGGAGTTCTGGTGGGTGTAGGCTCCGTGTCGGAGTTCTGGTGGGTGCAGGCTCCGTGTCGGAGTTCTGGTGGGTGCAGGCTCCGTGTCGGAGTTCTGGTGCGTGCAGGCTCCGTGTCGGAGTTCTGGTGGGTGCAGGCTCCGTGTCGGAGTTCTGGTGGGTGCAGGCTCCGTGTCGGAGTTCTGGTGGGTGCAGGCTCCGTGTCGGAGTTCTGTTAGGTGTAGGATCGACACACATCTTCTGCCCTTGGGCAGAAGGTGATTCCAATGGAGAATTTTGACAGGACCATTCCCATCCTCTGGCTGATATGCTGGCTCCAATTGTTCCTTCTGTTGGAATCCAGGATTCCTAGCATGTCTAGCAAAGTCCAGTTCAACCATTCAGGTTGAGGATCACCCTGAGGGTGATTTGGCATTGTCCTTGACCTCTCGACTCCAAGCATGCTCAGTAACTCTCAACTTGCTTGGCGGATACGATAGGGTCTTTTAAGAGAATTTTGGAAAGGTACATGAAGCTTAGAAGAATAGAGGGCTATGGGGAGGTCTAGTAATTTCTAAGGTAGGGACATGTTCGGCACAAATTTGTGGGCCGAAGGGACTGTATTGTGCTGTAGGTTTTCTATGTTTCTATGTAATGGTGTACTTGGATGATCTCACAGTGATCTGGAGGATCATGAGATGAGGCTACTGAAGGTGTTAGGCTGCCTGAATGTTGAAGGTTTAAAACTGTCACTGGACAAATGCCTGTTCTGTAATACATCAGTCATCAATGTCGGCACACACTGTGGTCTCTCAGAATGGGGTGACATGGATCTGTCCAAGATCGAGGTAGTGACCACAAGGCCAAGGCCCAAGATTGTGAGTGCCATCTTTTCATTCTTTGGATTCTGTGGGTATTACCGGAGATTTGTGAAGGACCACTCCAGAGTAAGCCACCCTTTGAATCAGCTTCTGTGTGATTACACTCCCTTCGGCAAGAAAGGGAGGAAACAAAACGAGAAGGTGGCAAGGCTTTGGAGCCTCTTGGGGAAAGGTTGGCTCTCTGCAGGTATTTATCAACCAGTGATGTAATAGCCGAAATCAGTCCAGAATATAAATCAACCGCTGAAAGAACCATTCTGATTCTGATTCTAATTCTCTCCAAAACCCTGTATGTCTTATGCAGGTTTAACTTAAACAAGTTCAACACCTCGCACTTGTCCAAATTACATTCCATTTGCCTTTCTTGCCCACTTGTCCCACTGAAATTTATGGAGTCTCAGATTTCACAAGACTCAGAACTATTGGAAATAGTTAGCACAATCAATTCTTTCTTTTTTCAAGACCCCACAAACTAATGTAAATGGTCCTTTAAATACCCTCACTCCTTCCCTTCTAAAGACCAGCTCTCCCAAAAAAAGAGCAGTTGAAAAGTTGCTGAAGACGATGGCTATGTGAAAATAAGCAACTGCAGTATCATCCAAAATAGTTTTGATAATTAGAGATAGCAATGTGACCAGACTGGGCTATTTCTGACAGGTGTGCCATAACCAATCTCTCGAAGACCTTCATAGCAATTGGTGTCAGAGCCACAGGTCAATAGTCACTCAGGCATGCCACCTTGCTCTTCTTCGGCACTGGGAATATCGTTGCCTTCTTAAAACATGAGGAGATCTTAGACTGAAGCAAGGAGCAGTTGAAGATGTCAGCAAACACTCCAGCTAGCTGGCTTGTACAGGCCTGGAGAACCCGTCCTGGGACGCCATCTGGGCCCGTCACCTTCCTTAGATTTATCTTCAGGAAGGCCCTTCTAATGTCCTCCTCGGTGACGATGAATCTCGATGCCACCAGGTCCGGTTCATCCGGAGGGAACGGGATGCTCCTCTTCTGTTCGAATTTTGAGTAGCATACGTTAAGTTTGTCAGGAAGAGAAGCACCACAGTTATTGCGGAGGCCTCCGCTCCAGCCGAGCCTTGGGCTCAATTTCTGAGGTCAGCAGCGGAGACCTCACTCCCGGCAGCTGTGGATGGCCACCAACAAGGCTTTACAGTGGTCGCTCCGGGGAAGTGTCTGGGGCACCTTGAGGTCTCCACCGTCACTTCTGTGTGGTCGTCTGCTCCGGAGAGGTGCTGGTCGGAATGGGCCGTGTCTCCAAGTGCTCCAGCACGGTAGCAGGCCGCAGGTCTCTGGGAACGTGGTGGGCCTCGTTGGTCGGGTCCAGATGCGGCCCGGAGTTTAAGAAGCAGTTCTGGCGCGATGGTCTCCAGCTGGGTCAGTAGCTTCACCAGGGTGTTGTTGATCTCGATCTTGCTAGATTGGAGGTTTAGAAGGGTTTTCAAGTCAAGTCACTTTTTATTGTCATTGCGACCATAACTGCTGCTACAGTAGACAGTAAAAACAAGACAATGTTTTTCAGGACCATGGTGCTACATGAAACAATACAAAAACTACACTGAACTATGTAAAAACAACACAGAAACTACACTAGAATAGAGACCTACCCAGGACTGCATAAAGTGCACAAAACAGTGCAGGCATTACAATAAATAATAAACAAGACAATAGGCACAGTAGAAGGCAGTAGGTTGGTGTCAGTCCAGGCTCTGGGAAGTGTTGGGAAGTGTATGGTCATGTCCTTTGGTAGAGGAAATGAAAGGGTTAACTATTTTCCGAATGAAGAGAAAATACAAAAAAAAACTGAGGTGCCAAGTGACTTGGAAGTCCTTGTGCAGGATTCCCTAACGGTTAATTTGCAGGTTGAGTCTGTGGTGAGGAAGGCGAATGTGATGTTACCATTTATTTCAGAAGGACTAGAATACAAAAGCAAGGAGGTAATGTTGAAACTGTATGAAGCTCTGGTGAGGTCTCACTTGGACTACTGTGAGAAGCTTTTGGGCCCCTTGGAAAGGATGTGCTGAAACTGGAGAGGGTTCAAAGGAGGTTCATGAAGATGATTACAGGATTGAATGGCTTGTCATATGAAGCTCTGGGCCTACATTCACTAGAATTCAGAAGAATGAGGGGTGACCTTATTGAAAACTATCAAATAGTGAAAAGCTTCAAAAGAGTGGATGTGGGCAGGATGTTTCCTCTGGTGGGAGAGTCTATGACCAAAGAACACAGCCTCACAATAGAGGGCCATACTTCTAGAACAGAGATGAGTAGGAATTTATTTAGCCAGAGTGTGGTGTTTCTGTGGAATTCATTGCCACCGGCGGCTGTAGATGGCAAATCTTTACAAATATTTAAGGTAGAAGTTGATAGATTCTTGATTGGTCAGGGCATGAAGGGACACGGGGGGAAAGCAGAAGATCGGTGCTGAGAGGAAAAATGGATCAGCCATGATGAGATGATCAACCAGACTCAATGGGCAAATGGCCTAATTCTGCTCCTATATCTTATGGCCTTATGGTCAAAAAAGATGTTCCATAATTTAAAGTCCTAAACAGGGTGGAAGGAAATGAAGCCATTGGACAGAAATTTGCAAAGGTCATTGGGAACAGGTAAAGGACATCTGGCACGTGGGAGATGGGGAAACGTCCAGGTTTGTAGTTCCTGGTGGAGAAAGGAGTGAGGCTGATAGAATTAAGGAACCTTGGTCAATGAGGAATATTGATGCTCTGGTCAGGAAAAAGGAAAATGTGTATGACAGGTATAGACAGCTGGAATCAAGAGTATCTATTGAATTCTAAACGATATAGGTGATGGTGATCAACAGAAATAGACTCTATTGTGTCAAAGTGAATACAGATCTCTACAAAGTGATCCAAATTTATTTCAAATATAAAACACAAAACAATTGATTGCATAAGTATTCACCCCCTTCAATTCGGTAGTTAGTAGATGCACCTTTGACAGCAATTACAGCCTTGAGTCTGTGTGGATAGGTCTCTATAAGCTTGCACATTTAGATACTGCAAGTTTTCCTCATTCTTCTTTACTTAACTGCTCAAGCTCTGTCTGATTGCATAGGGATTGTGAGTGAACAGCCCTTTTCAAATCCAGCCACTAATTCTCAATTGGGTTGAGATCTGACTTGGCCACTCCAGGACATTAACTTTGTTGTTTTTAAGCCATTCCTTTGTAGCTTTGGGTTTATGCTTTGGGTCATTGTCTTGCTGGAAAACAAATCTCCCAAGTCACAGTTCTCTTGCAGACTGTATCTGGTTTTCCTCCGAGGTTTCCCTGTATTTTGCTGTGTTCATTTTTCCCTCTACCTTCAAAAGCCTTCCAGGGCTAGCTGCTGCGAAGCATCCCCACAGCATGATGCAGCCACCACCATTCTTCACAGTAGGGATGGTGTCTTTTTGATACTGAGCGGTGTTTGGTTTACAGCAAACGTAGCGTTTAGTCTGTTGCCGAATAGCTCAATTTTGGTTTCTTCAAACCATAAAACCTTCTTGCAGCTGACTTCAGAGTCTCCCACATCTGTTCTGGTAAATTCTAGCTGAGATTTCACGTCACTCTCCCATAAAGCTGCAACAGTTGTTGTATATGCAGTGTTACACATCCCGTGAGCTTGATGTAATTATCTTGTGAGCATTATGTCATTATCTCACGATGTGCATGATGTAATTGTCTCATGATAGCGGGGTGATTTGATGTCACATGAAGGCATGGTATAAAAAGAAAAGCCCACCAATGTGACCCAGTTCTCATTTTTATTTTACAGTGCAACTTTGTGGTTGCTGGTAGGCTGTTTCACAAGTCGCCACCGGTTTTGTTGTTGCCTGTTTGTTTTTGTCCCTTACAGTCTAATATCAAAGAGTGAAGATGTTACCAGCGTGGTTCAAGCCCAGGGGTTTGAGTAAAGTTACTGTCTTTCGTCATCTCGGGAGTGATTGACCTTCTAAGTCTTCGTACGTGAATTGTGGCATGCACGTTTAAGTTAAGCCCCTGCAAGGTGGGGATGTGTGTAGTAACCACCCTCCAAAGGTCAGTTACTTTAAGACACTTTATTTCTTCTTGATTTCTTTGGACAAGGCATCTCTCGGCTGTGTTCGGCAGATCCGTCATTAATTTGAAGGAATCATTGTTTTGGGAGAATTCCTTCCTTTAACGACTGTATAAATTATTGGGACTTTTGAATTTATCACTGTAAAACGGTGTTTGAATGAGAACTCGTTACAAACAATTTCTAAGTACGACTGTTTGTTAGATATAGCCGCATATCTGATAACTTCTGGTTAAGGTAGTCGTATGTTTACTTTCCAATGTTTTTGAGCAAAGTTTAATAAATGTCGTTGTTTATTTTATAAAAACGCGACTCAAATTCATCTCTGTTGCTGTTGATTTATAACAGCAGTCTCTCCCATCTCAGCCACTGAAGCTTGTTGCTCCTCCAGAGTTGTCACAGGTCTCTTGGTGGCATTTCCTCACTAGTCCTCTTCTTGCACGGTCACTCAGTTTTTTATGACGACCTGCTCTAGGCAGATTTATAGCTTTGCCATATTCTTTCCATTTCTTGATAATTGACTTAACTGTACTTCAAAAGATATTTAGTGACTTGGAAATCTTCTTGTATCCATCTCCCGACTCGTGCTTTTTTTAATAAACTTTTTCACGGAGTTGCTTGGAGTGGTTTTTTGTCTTCATGGTGTAGTTTTTGCCAGGATACTGACTCACCTGCAGTTGGACCTTCCAGATACAGGTGTATTTTCACTACATTCAATTCAAACACCTTGACTGCACACAGGTCTCCAGAAACATATCTTCATTTAACCAATTACGTGACTTCTAAAACCAATTGGCTGCACCAGTGATGATTCGCAGTGTCATATTAAAGGGGTGGGTGAATACTTATGCAATCAATTTTAATATGTTTAATATTTATAATTAATTTAGATCACTTTGTAGAGATCTGTTTTCACTTTGACACAAAAGAGTCTTCTTCTGTTGATCAGTGTCAAAAAGCCAAATTAAATCCACTGTGATTTAATACTGTAAAACAATAAAACATGAAAACTTCCTCGGGGGATGAATACTTTTTATAGGCTCTGTAAATTACTGGAAGGTATTCTACTGAATGGAAATATAAATGTTTAGATTGTCAGGGCTCAATAAAGGATAGTCAACATGGCTTTTTGTGTGTGGTGACAACACTTACCAAGTTTCCTGATGACATTACAGGAAATGATGAAGGAAAGACAGTGGATGTGATCTTAATGAACTTGAGCAAGGCCTTTGACAAAGTCCTATATGAGAGGCTGGCCAAGAACGTTATGTCACTTGGAATTCAAGATGAGGTAGTAAATTGGATTAGACATTTAGTTCACGGTGAAGCCAGGGAGTGGAAGTACATGGCTGCCTCGCTAACTGAAGGCTTGTGAATAGAGCAGTGATTGGTGCTGGATTCATTGTTGTTTGTCATCTATATCAATTATCTGGATAATAATGTGGTAAATTGGATCAGTGAATTTGCGGATGATGGTAAGATTGGAGGTGTAGTGTACAGACAGGATGACTATCAAAGCTTGCAGTGGAATCTGGACCAGCTGGAAAATGTGCTGAGAAATGGCAGATGAAATTTAATGTAACAAGGGTGAGATATTGTACTTTTGGACAACAAACCAAGGTAAGACTGACACAGTGAATGAAAGGGCAATGAGGAGTGCACAAGGAAAGAGATCTGTAAATACAGATCCATAATTCCTTGAAAGTGGCATCATAGCATCATAAGGAGAGATTGTGTCCTTCAAAAAATAACGCCAGGTACAGGAATTGGATGTTATGTTGAAGTTTTACAAGACACTGGTAAGGCCTCATTTGAGGTATTATGTGTAATTCTGGTCACTGATCTGTAGGAAAGATATCAGTTAAGATGGAAAGAGGGCAGAGAAGTTAGAGTTGGGAAGCACAGAGTTCTGAAAGAGGTGTCTGAAGAGATTGTGGATTCATTAATAGTGATCTTTCAGGAATTAATGGATTCTGGCACGGATGTGGAGGATTGGAAAATAAACCCTGGAGGGTGTAGCTTTAAAACGGGATGGGCAAGTTTAAAAGAGATTTACAGGGCGAGTTGTGGTTTCACTCTCGGGAGATGTATATACTCCAGGAAGACACACTAAACCCCAGGCACACACTCCCCAGTACAGAGGGCGTTTCGTTGCTGCCAGAAGAGGTTAGAGGAGGCAGATACAATGACACTTGAGAGGCCTATGAACAAGCACATGGAGAATGGAGGGAGAGAGAAAACAAGGAATTATAGGCCGGCTGGAGGGAAAAATCTATGCCTCCCACAGTTTTATAAACCTTTATCAGATCTCCTCTCACCCTCTGATGCTCCAAAGAAAATGATACAAAATTGTACAAGTTTTCCTTCTCTATCCAGACCGTATCCTGATGAATCAGAATCAGAATCAGCTTTATTATCACCGGCATGTGACATGAAATTTGTTAACTTAGTAGCAGCAGTTCAATGCAATACATAAACTAGCAGAGAGCGAGAGAGAAAAAATAATAATAAATAAAATAAAACATAATAAATAAACAAGTAAATCAATTACATATATTGAATAGATTATTAAAAAATGAGCAAAAACAGAAATACTGCATATTAAAAAAGTGAGGTAGTGTCCAAAGCTTCAAAGTCCATTCAGGAATCGGATGGCAGAGGGGAGAAGCTGTACCTGAATCACGGAGTGTGTGCCTTCAGGCTTCTGTAACAGTGAGAAAAGTGCATGCCCTGGGTACTGGAGGTCTTTAATAATGGATGCTGCCTTTCTGAGACATTACTTCTTAAAGATGTCCTGGGTACTTCATAGACTAGTGCCCAAGATGGAGCTGACTAGATTTACAACCTTCTGCAGCTTCTTTCTGTCCTGTGCAGTAGCCCCTCCATACCAGACACTGATGCAGCCTGTCAGAATGCTCTCCACGGTACAACTATAGAAGTTTTTGTGCATATTTGTTGACATGCCAGATCGCTTCAAACAGTGACAATTCATATTGCTGTTACTGAATCCCAAACAAGAGAAAATCTACAAATGCTGGAAATCAGAGTAATAGATACAAAATGCTGGAGGAACTCAGCAGGACAGGCAGCATCTATGGAAATGAGTAAATTCTCAAAGTTTTGGGACAAGCCCCTTTATTGGGACTGGATGGAGTCCTGATAAAGGGTCTCGGCCTAAAATACCAACTGTTTACTCTTTTCCATTGAGTTGCCTGGCCTGCTGAGTTCCTCCAGCAATTGCGGTTACTGAATATGGAAACACTTCTTACAACTCAATCATTAGAAAATAAAACTTGGCCTGGTTTTCCATTTACGGGACTTTGCAAACAAAAATATCCCAATTATTGATTATGCTAATATTGCACTTATTGAAAGGTCTAGTGGATGTGGAGAGGATATTTCCTATAGTGGGGCAGCTTAGGACCAGAGGCCACAGACTCAGAATAGAAGGATGTCCCTTTCGACAGCGATGAAGAGGAATTTCTTTAACCAGAGGGTTGTGAATTTGTACAATTCATTGTCACGGGTGGCTGTGGAGGCCTGTCATTACGTCTATCTAAACTGGAGGTTGATGGGTTCTTGATGAGTAAGGCTGTCAAAGGCAGTTTCTTTATGTTTTATTTATTTAGCGATACATCCTGGAGTAGACCCTTCAGGCCCTACTGCTCCAGCAACCCCACAACTCTGATTAACCCTAACCTAATCACTGGACAATTTACAATGACCAATTAGCCTACCTAGTCTGTCTTCGGAGGAAACCAGAATACCCAGGGTGAGCCGCTGCATTCCATGGGGATGACATACAGAGACTCCTTGCAGAACGATACCCGAATTAAACTCAGGACACTGGAATACCCCGAGCTGTAGTAGTGCTCTGCTAACTGCTACGTTACTGTGGTGTTATGGGGGGCAGGCAGAAGAATGAAGTTGAGAGGGATAATAAATCAGACATGATTGAATGGCAGATCAGATTCAATGGGCCGAACAGCCTAATCCCACTCCTATGTCTAATTGTCTAACCACCCATTTACAGTATTCACCTATTTTATTCTCCTCACATTCTCATCGTGTCCGTGGATTCCACCATTCACCTAAACAATAGGGACAATTTATAGCTGTCAGCTAACTCACCAACCTGTACGTCTTCAGGATTTGGGAGAAAACTGCAGCAGCTGGAGAAATCGTGGACAATTTCCAAACTCCATGCAGACACCCACCACCAGAGGTCACAATTGGTCCTGGCTCTATGATGCTGTGAGACAGTGGCTCCACTTGCTGCGCCAGAATAAGCAGAGATAGAATAGGGTAAAGATAGGAGGAAACAAGTTTTGTCAGGAAAGAGGAGGCTGAAATAATGTACCTACCTATTTGTGGATCTTGTGGGTGGAAATGGTCTTTGTGGGTTTGACAGACAGAGAGTTTCGAGACTGTGGAGCACTGATATCCTGAGACAGGAGGTCAGTTACTCTCTGGGAGGCAATAGCCTGATATCTGGTGGAAGTTCGAGATACTTGAGGTATAAGGCCTATGGGTCTAAGGTGTGTTTCCCAAGTGACATCAGCTGGACATGCCCTTGTCCTGAGTGAAGCACTGCAATTTCTGAGAAGGGTGTGCAAGTACGTACGAAACAAGCCAAGTCAATGGGTAGCAATGAATAGTTGTGGAAAATATAAGAGGCCAGGAAGAGCGGTTAGGAGTTCCAGAGACAGTGGAAAGTATTCATAGTTACGTGGGGCTGGAACCTATTGAGATAGTGATGCAGGGGGATGCAGCCAGGACTGATCACTTCGGTTCAGAAGGATTGAGTGAAAATGAGGCAAGGGTGAGAATCAGAGGGAAAGATGAAATCAAAAGAAAGTGGAGTGGGAACAGGGGCCTGGATAGGTATACTTAGAAATCAAGACTAACTGAAGTTTGATTCTGAAAAAAAAAGCAAAGAGCCCTTTTCAAAAGAGCGAAAAGCAAAGTCCAGACTAGGACAGCTTTGAGATAGAGTGTGATGGTGCTGTTAGCAAGAGGCCAAGAGCAGGCACATGGTGATCCAAGTGTGGATTTCAGGATGTGATGGGAAGAGTGATTGGAGAGACACTGGGTAGCTTGAGCAGAACTGTGGAGGGCAGAATGTTTGTTGGAACAAGTTGGAATTGGAAACATTTATTGACGCGAGGAGTGACGCGAGTGCTGTGACGCGAAGAGTGATTGGAGAGATACTGGATAGTTTGAGCAGAGCTATGGAGAGCAGAATGTTTGTTGGAACAAATTGGAATTGGAAACATTTATTGAGGAAGAAGGTGCAATGATAGTCAGTGGAACTTCATGTGTAATTCATCAGTATCGCCAATATCTACCATATTGCAGACATCAGATTCAATGACCTTGATGTTTCTGTTACTTTGTTAAGATAATATTTACAATTTGTCTTTGTGATTGTTAAGCAAATTCATTAAAAGCAGTCACTAAATCTCATATCAAATGATGCATTTGGAAAAAAGCGTCATGGAGATGTTGAGTGGCTGGCTTATCTGTCTCTAAGGAAGCATCAGAGAAGTGGTTTAACCAGACAAATCCAAAAGGAAATAACAAGCTTTCTTTTTCATTAAGGATTTATTTTTGTATGCAATGAAATATGATGCTTTGAGCTATGATGTCTGAAATGGCCCAGTCTCACAATTGCCATACACGATAAACTTTGGTTTGTATATTTTAACTAAATCAACAGAGGTAATAGTACCTGTTGTAAGCAAGTTAATATGCAGCTGGGTAGTACTTTTAGTGTACGCTTGCAGCTTGTCTCTTTACCTCAATGCTTTTGAGTTTGACTGATTACATTTGCTACAAAGTCAATACCACCTTTATTTCTAGCAGAACTAGATTTGACTTCATAAACGCAATGTTTCATTGTGTTGCCTGCAGTTTCTTATTATTTATACCTTGAGTCCTCTGCATTTTCAAAGGGAAAAATAAATTATGTTGTTCACAATATAACGACAATAATGCATTTTGTAGTATTTTCCGTACATTTATCCCAGACAATATTGTCTTGTGAATAATCCCTTTTTATTGCAGATTAATGACGTCAATTGTGATGTTTCATTACCGAAATCCAATCCTTAGTTTGAACAGTGCAGATATATCTCAAGTTGCAGCAGGTGCACTGTCACTATGCCATGAAAAATGGATTATAGCTGACAAAGTGACTAAAATCACATTCATAAAGGTCTTGAGGATTTTAATCAATAAGTTGCCCATATATAGAAAGCACACTCTGCCCTGTTAGTCACAACCCGAAATAACAGAGAAATTGCTGTTCGTAATAAATTATCATAAATCATATAAAACCGAGATGTGGAGAAACTACTTTAGTCAGAGAGTGGTAAATCTGTGGAATTTGTTGCCACGAGAGGTTGCGGGGGCCAAGTTATTAGGTGTGTTTAAGGCAGAGATAGATAGGTTCTTGATTAGCCGGGGCATCAAAGGGCAGGGGAGTGGGGATGACTGGTAAAATTGGATCAGCCCACTGTTGAATGGCGGAGCAGGCCGATGGGCAGAATGGCCTACTTCTGCTCCTATATCTTATGGTCTTATGCTGCAGTGAAGTTCTATGTGGATATCTTCTTGTGTCCTAGTAGTTCTCTGGGGATCAGGGGTGGAAGTGGGAGGCACTTTTAATCCTTCTGAAATGCTGATTTGTGCAAAATCCAAGACATTTTTTATTTTCTAACTATGTAGGAGACAACCATTTGACCTCTAAGGTCTATGCTCACTCTCAGAACATTTCCATCAGTCTCATTTCCCACCTATCCCCTGACCATCTATCCTTTCACATGCCAACAACTTCCCTCCTTTGAGGCCTTCCTCCACGAAAGAGCCATTTACAGCGGCAGTGAATCCACTGGCATACTGTTGGGATGTGAGAGGAAAACAGAGCACTCAGGGAAAACACACACAGCACTCGAGGTGAAGAGTTGTGGGAGAGTCACTAATGACTGTGCCACTGTGCTCACTTACATCATCTTGATCTAACTCTGAGCAAACCGTTTCCCTTTGTGTGCCAACACAATTTCCCCTGAAGTGCATCAACACTATTTGCTTCAAACAGTTGTAAGGGGGTTTTGTCTTTTATGTTACTGTGTAGGCCAATTAAAATGGCTTCTTTGTTATATTATACTTGGGAATGCTTCTTTGTTATGTTAAATGCTGAGAAAGTCCTTCCCGCTAGCAGTTTGTTGAATCACGTTACTGATAAGAAGATGTTATGAACGAATTGGAATAGTTGTTATGTTTTTGGTGTATTTGAAGATACTGTATGCATGGGGTTTTGGGGGAGAAGGCAGGAGAGAGAGAGAGACAGAGGATGGACCAGGTGCTGTGAGTGCACTAACGGGGTCGGACCCCGAGTGGGGCATTCGGTGAGGAGAGGAGACGGAGACGGACTCATGTGGAGTGTCTGGCCGACCACTGTCGTTGGTCCCAGGCGGCCGGTCGAGGTGGTCTGAGGGGGTCGCAGGGTGAAGAAGAAGGGTCCCAAGCTCCAACTGTTTGTGCACGAAGAGATTGAACTTTGATAAGTGAGGCGCCTTTTATTTTCCTTTTATATTTTATTCTCTATTAATTATATAGTTCCAGTAATATCTATAAACTGTAAATCATTTAATTGTATCTGGTGTATTGTCTGTTATTTGGGCGGGGTGGGGTACATCATACAGCATCCACACAAACTAATTACCCAGTTTGCCGGGGCCCAGGGCTGTTTCCCTAGACGATAGCGAGCCGGGTGACCCTAAGGGTGGCCAGGGGGGCTACACAGTCATAGACTCACAACATGGATACAGGGCCAGTGTTGCCAACCATGAAGCATCCATTTTCTCTCAATCTACCAGCGTCTCCTTTTTATTCTCCTCACATAGTCATCAACTTTCCCAGCTTCCACCACTCATCTATGGACTAGCGACAATCAGCAGCAGCCAGTTAACCAGGTAACCCAATCACAAATCTGCAGATGCTGGAAATCCAAGCAACACACATACAGAGCGCTGGAGGAACTCAGCAGCCAGGCAGCATCTGTGGAAAAGAGTAGAAAAGAAGGGTCTCGGCCCGAAACGTCGACTGTACTTTTTTCCATAGATGCTGCCTGGCTTGCTGAGTCCCTCCAGCATTTTGTGTGTGTCACCCGGTAACCCACAAGGCTTTGACATGTGGGAGGAACTCAGAGGAAAGCCCTGCAGTCTCAGGGAGAATGTGCAAACTCCATACAGACAAGAACAAAGGTTAGGATTGAACCTGAATCACTGGAGCTTTATGAAGAATGCCACTGTCACCCTGGTAACCACTCCCTGATGAGGCATTCTGTATTTTTTCTGCTCCCTGTATACATTATCTATCAAAATTATTAACAATTGTCCTCTGTGTCACTGACTGTAACCCCACTGACGTTAATCCAGCCCCCTCACACTGTCTCTCAGTAACCCCTCTTCCCCAGCACCCTGTGTCACTGACTGTAACCCCACTGACGTTAATCCAGGGATATCTTGGATCAAGTCCTCAGCATTCTTAAGTGGGAGGGTGAACAGCCAGAAGTCATGGTCTATGCAGGTACCAATGACATGGGTAGGAAGAGTGACAAGGTTCTGCATCGGGAGTTCAGGGAGCTAGGTATTAAGTTAAAGGGCAGGATCTCCAGGGTTGTGATCTCAGGATTGCCACCTGGGCCACATGCTAGTGAGGCCAGAACTAGGAAGATTATACAGTTTAACACGTGGCTAAGGAGTTGATGTAGGATGCAGGGTGTAAGTTTTTTGGATCATTGGGCTCTCTTCCAGGGAGGGTGGGACCTGTACAGAAGGGACAGTTTGCACCTGAACTGGAGGCGGACCAATATCATAGCTATCCTAACAACACTCCTCCCTGCTTAGCTATAAACTCCAACTCAATATAGAATGCATCTCAACTATATACACACTGTATTATATAATTCAACTACTATATTGACAACATGGTAAATTTTAAATTGTCCCATTCAGAACTAAAGATTTAATCACTTTGGAGGCTTTCATACTTCTGTGGAATAATGTCTTTCCTGACAAGGGGGATCACTTTGCTTGGCAGGTGAGACTTGTAGTTGTGAAACAGTCTCAGGTTCTGGGCCTTCTCTGTGGTGGTTGTAGGAGTTGACTCTGAGACTACAGGAAGTGGGTCTGAGAACAGTAGCCACCTGTCCTCTTCCTTTTCTCTCTCTGTATCTACTTTGATCCCTTTCTTTTTCTTTCTCATGTTTCTCTACTCTTTCACACCATTCTCTTTCTTCTTCTCATTCTTTCTTGCCATCTCTTCCCTCGTTTATCTTTTTCTAGTTTCTGCATCTTGATCTTGGGAAGCACCATTTAGTTCACTGGAATATTCTCTTATTAATATTTCTTTTGCTCCCTTTATGATCAGATCTCTCCTCTTGATTTCGTCATCCACAACATCATCTGACAAATCCCCTGTTTTCATATTTCCACTGACTTCTTTCTTTTTGTCTTACCATTCATCCAGCTGGGCTTTTGTCTTTCCATCTACTTTTACAAACAGCTTTTTGACTCCCACTTGAAGTTCATGCAATAATCTTCATGCACACAGAGTAGATTCTGATTCTTTATACTCACAAAAGCCTAAAGCTTGCAACTTTCCTGAAGCTCCCTGAACTCTCTTGCAGCTTAAAACCAAGCCACATTTCACAAATAACTGCCATTAACGTATCAAAAGCTTTCTTGGATATGTTGCCTACAAAAACTGGTGTAGTCCAACCACTACCTTTGTCATTTTCATGCTGCCTCTAAACAGCATGGTCCTTTTTTCATCCAATATGCTTTCCAACCAACGGCACAGAAGTTGGCACCAACACCTACTTGTTCTCTGTTGGGCAACGGTTCATGGTGTTTGGTATGGAGACAGTTGTGCCATCATCGAGCACCTTTCTTAATTTACTTTCAGTTGCTTCATTGCAGGGGTGTGGCATGCAAATATGGATGGATCTCCAATCAGGTTATGGTTGTATCAGCCAATCACACCCCCACAATGCTAGTCCTTCTGTTTTTACCACATACAAGCTCAATGTGGCTTGTTGTTTGTTGTATTTCAACATTACAAATGTCATTCCCACAGGAGTTATCTTTTCTCCAATGTAAGTTCTCAGTTAGGTATCTGCAGGCTTCGGTTTAGTATTTCTATGTCAGTCTCATCGTCATCAGATTTTTCATCAACAGCGTGCAGATTAGTGCTCTTTTTGAAACTTCAGCTTGACTTTTTAGCTTTTTTCTTCCCTGTAACTCAACCGTTCCTCACTGTGTTTCATTTATCTCGCTGTACTTTAACAGATCAGCAGCCGTGTCAGGTTCGTTTTAAAAATAGCTTATTCCAATGCTCTGTTTTGTAACTTCAAGACATTGAAGTAATTCAAAGGAACACATGGGAGTCTGAAATATGGGACTAACATTGTCTTTAAGTGAGATGTACCCATATTATGATGATGAATGCAACTAATGTATTTTTACATAGAACCAGTAATTAATTATTTAGATGAACAGGAATGATTAATCAAACAATAATATAAGGTTACTCAAGTATTATTAAAATATTAAATGCACAACGCATTGTTCATGATGAATCTGGCTAAGTTTCCAACCTCTGCAGTGATTTCTGATCCTGTGCATTGGTGCCTACATAACAGATGGTAATGCAGCTGTTATCACCAGCTGCATCTTATCTACACCGCTCATAATTTTATAAACTTTACAAGATCACCACTTGACCATCTTGGCCCTAGGGAATGCACCTCCAGCCTATCCAGTCTCTACCAATAACTCAAGCCTATTAGTCGCAGAAATATGTGTGTAAATCTTTTAATTTACCTTTTCTAGTTTCTTGGCATTCTTCCTACAGCTGGGCAATTGAACTCCATACTCCTAATATGTACTCACTAATGACTTATACAGTTGTAACATGAACTTCCCCAAATGATCTAGATCCCATTTCTTTCTCAGATTTCCACAATGTTTTAGGACACATTTGGACATATGTCAATGATTTATCCACCATAATATACCTTAAGACTACTTGCACCTCATCTTTTGTAACATGGGTATGTTTCAATACATCACCATATTTTATTCACTAACATAAATGCATCATACTTGCTTTTGTCAGTTGAAGAACTGCATTCAAGGTTTGTGAAGTGGTATTGCAACTTTATAAAACGTTAACTCGGGTACTGTACACCTGGAATATTGCATTCAGGAAGGATGTGTAAGCTTTGATGAGGGTGCAGAACAGGATTAGAAGATTACCCAGGATGCTGTGCTATCTAGACTAAAGGGTACATGCTATGTCAAAGATTGGACAAACTTGTTTTATTTTTCTCTGAAGCAATGGAGATCTGATGAAGGTTTATATGATTATGAGAGGCAGAGATACAGGAGACAGCCTGTACTTTTCCCCAAGACTGAAATGTCTGATAGCAGAGGCATGCATTTAAGATGAAAAGGGGTAAGTTGAAAGGAGATAAGTGAGATTTTTTTTGAAAAGCATAGAGCTGTGGGTTCCTGGAATGTGTTGCCAAAGGAGGTGGCAGGTATTCAGGAGGTCTTAGACAGGTACAAGGATAAGTAGGAAATGGAAGGATATCGACATTGCATGGACAAAACAGATTTGTTTTGTTAGCCATTTGATTACTAATTTAATTCATTTTTTCAACATTGCTGACCGAAGGCTCTGTTCTTGTGCTGTACTGTTCTATATTCTGCTCATTCACTTTAGTGCCTTAGCTTCCGTGACCCTTTTATGGTAAATACAGATGATATGTACTTACTTAAGACTTCATAGTGTGACTTGACACATAGATGACCATATTTATCCTAAAGACTATTCTCTCAGTTATTACCTTTTGACTGAGGCCAACCATGGATGTTGTATCCCAGATGTCTACATGATACACAAGCCAGGGCAGTGTGAGATTTTATTTATTTATTGAGCTTCAACATGGAATAGGCACGCCATCCAACCAACCCCTGATCAAATCCTAGCCTAATCATGGGACAGTTTACAATGACCATTTAACCTACCAGCCCACACGTCTTTGGACTGTGGGAGGAAACTGGAGCACCCAGAGGAAATCCACATGGTCACAGAGAGAATGTACAAACTCCTTACAGGCAGAGGCAGGTATTGAGCCCAGGTCACCTGAACTGTAAAGTGTTGTGAAAACCACTACACTACCGTACTGCCCTATATGGAGAGCAAGCTATTGTCCATGTAGTAGGCTCTTTGTCTCCATGCAGCTGATGAATCCAAAGGAACGGCAGAGACGGATGCAATTTAACACCAGCAGCATTGGAGGAGTTCCCAGTCAGTGCTAAACTCAACATGCTACTGTCTTAGGGACTCCAGGTCTGGATACTTCCTTGGGATTCACTCCCGAAGCAATCCCATGAGTGGGTAGAGCTGCATGGCAGCAGAGGTTTGAACAGAGTTATTCTTCTGTTAGATGAACTGCCGACCATGGCTGATGAGCCCCGTCTGTCCGAAGCAACTGGATTTAAGGCACTAGTAATCCACTTTCTCCCCTTCCCTGTAGAAATGGTCATGCTCGGCTTTGTAGCTAAGTCACATGTGAAGGCCAGGAGCTAGACTTGGTTGTCAGAGGCAATTTGAGATGTAACCATTGGGAGGATTTAATAGGTAATGGGAGCTTATCCCCACTACAACCCTGGCTATAACAATCTTAAGGAAACTTTGCTTCTTGTCGATGCCTTAAGATTCTTCTAAGGGGTCTACAAACTTCTTATGTCTCCTTTTCCTCACCTGACTTCCCTCATAAGTGTACACCTATATCATTTAGAATACAATAGATGCTCTTGATTCCAGCTTTCTATATCTGTCATATTCCTTTTCCATTTTCCTGACCAGAGCATCAATATCCCTCATCAACCAAGGTTCCTTAATCCTATCAGCCTCACTCCTCCCTTCAGCAGAAACTACAGACCTGGAAGTTACTCCATCTCTCACTTGCCAGATGCCCTTTACCTGCTAACACCTTCTCCCTATAACCTTTGCAAATTTCTGTCCAATGGTTTCATCATTTTCCTCACTCAAGTTTAGGACCTTAAATTATGGACCAGTCCTATGGTCTTTTCAGACCATAAAACCTCCAGTTGAACTTCATTTTTTTGTGTGTTTTCCCCCTAGCCATCAGTCTGTGGTTTGTATTGCCATGTGCTCTTGTTTGTTTCCATGCCCCATGTGCTCCCGTCCCCACTCCTGCTCTACCCTGGCCCCTGTATTACTGAGTACTCCACCTCTCACCTGTGTCTCATTATTACCTGTTTTGCTGCCACTCTGTCTCATTGTGCTCCACCAATCATCTGCCTCTCCATTTATTGCTCAGTGTATTTCAGTCTTGTGTTTTCACCTATTTGTTACCGGATTGTGCCAGTGAATTTTCCTGAGCCTTTCTAGCATTTGTATCTGTACTCTTTCCTTCTGAATATTGACTCTGCCTGTTTCCCGATTCTGGTTTTTGGATTCCTCTGGATGTTTTTTGATTTCTGCCCAAACTTTGACACTGACTTTGTTTGCACCTCGGGATTTGTTACTCAATTAATATCACTGTTTACAGCATTGGGTCAGCAATTGGATCCCTGCTTCTGCGTCCTGACACCATAAGATATAAGAGCAGAATTAGGCCTTTGGCCCATCAAAACTGTTCTGCCATTTTCATCGTGGCTGATCCATCTTTCCTCTAAGACCCAGTCTCATGTGTTTCCCCCTATATACCTTCATGCCTTGACCAATTAAGAATCTGTCAACCTCTACTTTAAATATTTGTAAAGACGGCCTCCACAGCTGCTTGTGGCAACGAATTCCACAGATTCACCACTCTCTGGCTAAAAAAATTCCTCTTCATCTCTGTTCTAAAAAAAATGCCCTTCTATTCTGAGGCTGTGTCCTCGGGTCATAGAATCTCCCACCATAGGAAACATCCTCTTCCCATCCACTCTATCAAGGCCTTTCACCATTCGACAGGTTTCAGTTAGGTCGCCCCTCATTCTTCCGAACTCTAGTGAATACAGGCTTAGAGCCACCAAATGCTCTTCATATGACAAGCTGTTAAAGCCCGGAATAAATTAGTAAACCTCCTTTGAATCCTCTCCAGTGTCAGCAACCCTTTCTAAGATAAGAGGCCCAAAACTGCTCACAATACTCCAAGTGAGGCCTTTACAAAGCCTCAACATCACACCCCTGCTTTTCTATTCTAGTCTTGAAATGAATGCTAACATCATATTTTCCTTCCTCACCACAGACTCAACCTGCAAATTAACCTCTTGGGGATCCTGCACAAAGACTCCAAAGTCCCTTTGTGCTTCACGTTTGTGTATTTTCTCCCCATTTAGAAAGTAGTCAACCCTTTCCTTTTACCAAAGTACATGACTATACACTTTCCAACACTGTATTCCACCTGCCATTTCTCTGCCCATTCTCCTAACCTAAGTCCTGTTGTAGCCTCTCTACTTCCTTGAAACTTACTGCCACTCCACCTATCTTCGTATCATCTGCAAACATTGCAAGAAAACCATCAATAGTCATTGATATATAATGTAAGAAGAATCGGTCCCAACATGGACACCTGTGGAACACCACTAGTCGCCAGCAGCCAATTAGAAAAGGTGTCATTGTTCCTAATCTTTGCCTCCTGTCAGTCAGCCACTGCTTTATCCATGCTAGTATCTTTCCTGTAAGACCATGGGGTCATAACTTGTTAAGCAGCCTCATGTGTGGCACCTGTCAAAAGCCTTCTGAAAATCCAGCTAAGCAACATCAATCAATTCTTCATTGCCTATCCTATTTGTTATTTCTTCAAAGAATTCCAAAAAACTTGTCAGGCAAGATTTTTCCCTAGAGGAAACCATACTGATAATGGCCTATTTTATAATTTGCTTCCAACTATCCTGAAACCACACCCTTAACAATCGACTCCCAGCATCTTCCCAACCACTGAGGTCAGATTAAATGGACTATCATTTAATTTCTTCTGCCTCTCTCCCTTCTTGAAGAGTGAAGTGACTTTGCGATTTTCCAGTCTTCCGGAACCATTTCAGAATCTAATGATTCTTGAAAGATTGTTACTAATGCCTCCACAATCTCTTCAGCTTTTTCAGAACACTGGGGTGTACACCATGTGGTCCAGGTGATTTATCTAGCTTTGCACCTTACAGTTTCCCAAGAACCTTCTCCCTGTTGCTGGCAAATACACACACTTCATGATCCCTGGCACCCTGGAAATTCCACTCTTGCCTCTCTTTTACTCTTTATCTATCTGAAGAAACTTGTGGTACCCTCTTTAATATTGCTGGCTAGCTTACTTTCGCATTCCATCTTTATCTTCTTAATGAATTTTTAGTTACCTTCTGTTGGTTTTTAAAAGCTTCCCAGACTTCTAACTTCCCACTAATTTTTTGCTCTATTTTATGCCCTCTCTTTTGCTTTTATGTTGGCTTTGACTTCGCTTGTTAGCCACAGTTGTGTCATCTTGCTTTAAGAATCCTTTTTCCTTTTTGAGATGTGTGTATGTCTGGTGCCTTCTGAATTGCTTGCAGAAATTCCAGCCATTGCTGCTCTGCCGTCATCCCTGTCATCATTCTTTTTCAATGAATTCTGACCAATTCCTCTCTCATGCCTCTGTAATAACCTTTACTCGACTGTAAAACTGATACATCTGACTTTAGCTTCTCCTTCTCAAATTTAAGTATGAATTTGATCATATTATGATCAACTTCCCTGAAGGGTTCTTTTACCTTAAGCTCTCTAATCAATTCTAATTCATTGCACAACACCCAATGCAGAATAGCTGATCCCCTGGTGGGTGTATCCTTGGACATTACATTCCCAGCTCCCATCTTGTTTCAGCCATGATTCAGTGATGCCTACAACATCACATATGCCAATCTGTAACTTTGCTACAAGTTCATCTACCTTATTCCGTATTCTGTGCACATTCAAATATAGTATTGTATAATATAGTCTTGTATGCACCCTTTTCGATTTTGTCCATCTTTTATATTGAACCTCATCCTGTTGACTGCAGTTTTGCCCTATCATCAACCTCTCTTTTCTGGGAGTCTCATTACAAATTGCTTTTGTTTGTAAACCAACTACCTCATCCCCAGGACTATCATTCCAGTTCCCATCCCCCTGCCAAATTAATTTAAAGCCTCCTGAACAACTTCAGCAAACTTACCCACAAGGATATTGGACCTCCTCGGGTTCAGGTGTAACCTATCCCCTTTGTACAGGTCGTACCTTCCCCAGAAGAGATCCCAATGGTCTATAAATCTGAATCCCTGTCCCTCAGCCACCCAAATCAGCTGCCAATTCATCCTATTTTTGCTTCATGGCACAGGCAGCAATCCAGAGATTACTACTTTGGAAGTCCTGTTTCTAAGCTTTCTACCTAGCTCCATAAATTTTCTCTTCAGGACCTTCTCAGCATGTCATTGGTGACGATATGCACCAAAACCTCTGGCTGTTCACCCTCACCCTTGAGAATCCATACAAACTCTGCACTCTCAAAATTTCCCCTTTGAAGGCTTCCCACCTACCAATCACATCTTTGCCAGAGAACAACTGGTCCCAATCCACGCTTTTTAGATCCTTTCTCATTTCTTCAAATTTGCCCTTCTTCCAGTTCAGAACCTCAACCCTAGGACCAGATCTATCCTTGTCCATGATCAAATTGAAACTAATGGTGTTATGATCACTGGAACCAAAGTGCTCCCCTACACAGACTTCTGTCACTTGCCCTAATTCATTTCCTAACAGGAGATCCAATATTGCATCCCCTCTAGTTGGTCCCTCTATATATTGACTTAGAAAACTTTCCTGAACACATTTTACAAACTCTAAACCATCTAGACCCCTAACAGTATGGGAGACCCAATCAATATATGGAAAATTAAAATCCCCTACCACCACAACTTTATGTTTCCTGCAGTTGCCTGCTGCCTCTCTGCAGATTTGCACTTCCAATTCTCTTTGACTATTGGGTGGTCTGTAATACAATCCCACTAATGTGGCCATACCTTTCCTGTTTCTCAGCTCCACCCACAAGGACTCAGTAGACAAGCCCTCTAATCTGTCCTGCCTGAGCACTGCTGTAATATTTTCCCTAACAAGCAATGCCACTCCCCCACCTTTCATTCCTCTGCCTCGATCACATCTGAAACATCGGAACCCTGGAATATTAAGCTGCCAGTCCTGCCCCTCCTGTAGCCAAGTTTCACTAATTGCTATAACGTCATAATTACACGTGTCAATCCACGCCCTCAACTCATCCGCCTTCCCCGCAATGCTCCTAGCATTGAAATATATACACCTCAGAAGATTTTTACCACCACTCACAACCTTTCTATCAGCGGATTTGCTTAGACTTTCAACATCATTTATTTTCACCCCAGCCACACTGTCAGCTCTGGCACTCTGGTTCCCATCCCCCTGCAGATCTAGTTTAAATCCAGTGACAAAGTAGAAAAAGGAAGCGACACATCATGGCAGTGTACCTAAGCTCTGACCAGCAACCAGATGGTGTTTGGGATTGATTAGCAGCAGCAATTTAAAGGGAGGCAGGAGCAAGCGCAGCACCCATCATCTGAGTGGGCAGAGTCAGATTGGTGATCTAGAGGCTTTAGCTCTACGAGGCTTCAAGAAAGAGAGACGAGTGAGAGAAAGCAAAAAAAAAAGCTCTATGTAAAGCATTCCCTTACTTATGTCTGCTCAGTTAAGACAGCAGAGATGTCAGGCAGGATAGTTGAATGCTCTTCTCGCAGAATGTGGGAAGACAGGGAGATCATCAGTGTCCCTGACGACTACAAATGCCAGAATTGCATCCAACTGCAGCTTGTAAGAAACCACAGTAAGGAGTTGCAGCTGGAACTGGATGAACTCTGGATCATTCGGAGGCTGAAGTGGTGATAGATAAGACATATAGAGAGGTAGGACACAAGAAACTGGATAACAGTTAAATGAAATATGGGTTAAGGAGCCAGTATAGAGTACCCCTGTGGCTATCCCCCTCATCAACACTTTGGATACTGTTGGGGGTGTTGACCTAACAGAGGAAATTCAGCATTGAGGTCTCTAGCACTGAGTCTGGCTCTAAGAGTCAGAAGGGAAGTGGGGCAAAGAGGCGCACTGTGGTAAATGGGGATTCGTTAGTTAGAGGAACAAACAGGGGGTTTTGTGGATTAGAATTATATTCCCAGATGGTATGTTGCCACCCAGGTACAAGGGTCTGGGATATCTCAGATCGAGCCCTAAGCATTCTTAAGTGGGAGGATGAACAGCCAGAGATCTTGTTCCATATCGGTACCAATGACATGGGTAAGATGAGTGATGAGGTTCTGCATAGGGAGTTCAGTGTAACACTCACAACACGCTGGAGGAACTCAGCAGGTCGGGCGGCATCCTTGGAAACGATCAGTCAACTTTTTGGGCCGGAACCCTTCGTCAGGACTGAAGAGGGAAGGGGCAGAGGCCCTATAAAGAAGGTGGGGGGAGGGTGGGAAGGAGAAGGCTGGTAGGTTCCAGGTGAAAAACCAGTAAGGGGAAAGATAAAGAGGTGGGGGAGAGGAAGCAGGGAGGTGATAGGCAGGAAAGGTGAAGAAGGAATAGGGGAAAGCACAATGGGTGGTAGAAGGAGGCGGAACCAAGAGGGAGGTGATAGGCAGCTGGGGGAGGGGGCAGTGTGAAATAGGGATAGGGGAAGGGAGAGGGAGGGAATTACCAGAAGTTGGAGAATTCTATGTTCATACCAAGGGGCTGGAGACTACCTAGACGGTATATGAGGTGTTGCTCCTCCAACCTGAGTTTAGCCTCGTCATGGCAGTAGAGGAGGCCATGTATGGACATATCCAAATGGGAATGGGAAGCAGAGTGGAAGTGGGTGGCTACCGGGAGATCCTGTCTGTTTTTGGCGGATGGAGCAGAGGTGCTCGACGGAGCGGTCCCCCAATCTGCGTCGGGTTTCACGGATGTAGAGGAGGCCGCACCGGATGCAATAGATGACCCCAACAGATTCACAACTGAAGTGTTGCCTCACCTGGAAGGACTGTTTGGGGTCCTGAATGGTGGCAAGAGAGGAGGCGTAGGGACAGGTGTAGCACTTACGCTTACAGGGATAAGCGCCAGGTGGGAGATCCGTGGGGAGGGACATGTGGACCAGGGAGTCATGGAGGGAATGATCCCTGCAGAAAGCGGAGAAGTATGGAGAGAGAAAGATGTGCTTAGTGGTGGGGTCCTGTTGAGGGTGATGGAAGTTGTGGAGGATAATGTGCTGGATCCGGAGGCTGGTGGGGTGGTAGGTGAGGACAAGGGGAACTCTGTCCCTGTTGTGGTGGCGGGAGGATGGGGTGAGAGCCGAAGTGCGGGAAATGGAGGGTCTTAGGTGCTAAGTTAAAGGGCAGGACCTCCAGGGTTGTGATCTCAGGTTTGCCAGGTGCCAGTGACACCAGTACTGGCAAGATTACACAGTTTAACATGTGGCTAAGGAGTTGGTGTAGGAGGGAGGACATAAGATTTTTGGATCACTGGGTTCTCTTCCAGGGAAAGTACAGACCTGTCAGAAGGGGCGGTTTGCACCTAAACTGGAGGGGAGCTAATATTCTAGTGGGAACCTTTGTTAATGCTGCACGGTGGGGTTTAAACTAGAGTTGTAGGGGAATGGGAACTAGAGTGCCAGAACAGTTAGTGGAGAGATTGTGAGGGCAGATGTTGGTAAGACCTCAGACAAAGTCAGCAATCAAAAAGTTGAGCATGGTGGGACCAGTGTCCTGAGCTGCGTGTATTTCAATGTAGGAAAGGCGGATGAGCTCACAGCACAGATCATCACTTGAGGCAAAGCAGCATCAACTTCATGGACTCTGTACAGATTACAGAGGTGGAAGTGTTTGCTACCTTGAACAACATTAGGGTGGATAAATCCCTTGGGCCTGACAATGTGTTCCCTCGGACCCTCGGGGGTGCAAGTGCAGAAATTGTCAGGGCCCTAGGAGAGATATTTAAAACATCCTTAGTGACAGGAGAGTTAGCAGAGGATTGTTCAGTAGCCAATGTTGTTCCATTGTTTATAAAAGGCTCTAATCATAAACTAGGAAATTATAGGCTGGCGAGTCTGGCATCAGTTGTTGGAAAGTTATTGGAAAGTATTGTAAGGGACTGAATATATGTATTTGTATAGACATGGACTGACTAAGGATAGTTAGCATGGCTTTGTGCGTGGTAGCTCATGTCTAACTAATCTCATAGTGTTTTCTCAGGAAGTTACTGGGAAAGTGGATGAAGGCAATGCAGTGGATGTTGCCTGCATGAACTTTGACAAGGCATTTGACATGGTCCCACATAAGGGGCAGGTCAAGAAGGTTCAGTCGCTCGGCATTCAGGTTGAGGTAGTAAATTGGATTAGACATTGGCTTTGTGGAAGAAGCCAGGGAGTGGTAGTAGAGGGTTGCCTCCCTGACCGGAGGCCTGTGACTAGTGGTGTTCTGCAGGGACTGGTCTGCTGTTGTTTGTCATCTTTATCAACAATCTGGATGATAATGTGGTTCTGGATCAGAAAATTTGCAGATATTACTAAGGTCGGGGATGCAGTGGACAGTGAGGAAGGGTATCATGGCTTGAAGAGAGATCTCCATCAGCTGGAAAAATGGGCTGAAAAATTACAGATGGAATTGAAAGCAAACAAGTGTGAGGTGTTGCACTTCGGTCGGACCAAGCAGGGTAGGTCTTACACAGTGAATGGAAGAGTGTGATAGAACATAGGGATCTGGGAATACTGGTAGATAGGGTTGTAAAGAAAGCTTTTGGTACATTGGCCTTCATAAGTCAATGTACTGAGTACAGGAGATGGGATGTTATGTTGAAGTTGTAGAAGACGTTGGTGAGGTCTAATTTGAAGTATTGTGTACAGTTTTGGTCACCTACCTACGGGAAAGATGTAAACAAGATTGAAAGATTAGAGAGAAAAATTACAAGGATTTTGCTGGGTCTGGAGGACCTGAGTTATAAGAAAGATTGACTAAGTTGGGACTGTTTTCCTTAGAATGTAGAAGATTTAGTGGAGATTTGATACAAAACTATGAGGAGTATACATAGGGTAAATGCAAGCAGGCTTTTCCCACTTGGTTTGGATGGGACTACAACCAGAGGTCATGGGTTAAGGGTGAAAGGTGAGAAGTTTAGGGGAACATGAGGGGAATGTTCTTCACTCAATGGGTCATGAGAGTGTACAATGAGCTGCCAGTACAGGTGATGCATGCAAGTTCAATTTCAACGTCTTAGAGAAGATTGGGTAGGTACAATGGAGGTCAATGGGAGTAGGTAGTTTAAGTTATTTTGACATGTACTAGATTGACCAAAGGGCCTGTTTCTGTGCTGTACGTCTCTATGACTCTGTGACTGTTAGTGTAAAACATAGCATATTGGCAGGAGGCTAAAGCAGAATGGGACAGAGTAGAAAAGGAAAACGAAAGGTTCCACGATGAGGTAGAAAACTTTAAGGACAAGAAGTGAGGATTTGATGCATACATACCAGTTTCAGTTACAGGGTGAAAAGCCAGTTAAGGAAAACAATAAACAAGAAGAGGAAGCTCAAGTAGCAAAGAACAAAGTGAAGAAATTGAGGAAACAGTGCAGTCATTTAACGATGGCTATGAATATGATACAAAAATCAGTACATGAAAAGAAAATCAACACTGGATATCATACAAAGTGCTTAAAGCAAATACAAAAGCTGCAGGGCCTACTTGCTGTACAGAGAGGAATAATGTGTGCCTTTGTATCTGAAAGAGGAGAGGAGAATAAATATACAGATACAGTTATGCTTAGGAGCTACTTCCCAAAGATTGCCTGACAAAGTACAACCAAATGGAGCTGACGTCACCAGCAACACGATTGCCCACCACCCTACCCCTTCCTCCCTTGTTACTATCAGAGAGGGAGGAGCAGGAGCTGGACGTCAAAACCAGAATATAACATATGCGAACAAGAGAGAATCTGCAGATGCTAGAAGTCCGAGCAACACACACAAAATGCTGGAGGAACTCAGCAGGCCAGACAGCATCTAGGAAAAGAGTACAGTCGACGTTTCGAGCTAAAAGGATTTGCCAAAAGATTTCAGCCCAAAACATCAAATGTACTCTTTTCCTAGATGCTGCCTGGCCTGCTGAGTTCCTCCAGCATTTTGTATATAACATATGCTACCCTGTTTGGGGTATAGCTGTAGAGGGATATTGCTAACGATGATGGGACATATATGTCCGAGAATGATCCTCGAGAGCTGTTGGTTACTATAGACCAATACACAGTCCAGATGATGCTGAGAAAGGAGATTGATTTTAATGTGCTTGCATATGAATATACATTCCATTTTGCCAGAACCGCAGTGACACACTGGTGGAACAAATGAGGAGCTGAAGAATCCAATATTGACTATTTGGCTAATAACAATTATAGGAGTTCTGTAAATGTTACTAGAGGAAATAAAACACCCCACTGCATTTGCATCTCATCTGTGGATGGTGTTCCAAGGCATATATAGATTAACATGAGATTGAGATCATTTAGAATCAGAACCCACAAAAAGATGGTTAAGAGCATTAGTGTCTCATTGCACTGATGAATCTAGAAAGATGTTGGAACTATCATCTACTATCGCAATGAGGCCACGCTCAGGTTGGAGAACAACAACTTATATTCTATCTGGGTAGCCTCCAACCTGATGGTATGAAAATCAATTTCTCTAACTTCTGGTAATGCCCCCACCCACCTTCACCATTCCCCATCCCCTTTTCCCTCTCTCACCTTATCTCCTTGCCTACCCATCACCTCCCTCTGGTGCTCCTCTCCCATTTTCTTTCTTCCATGGCCTTCTGTCCTCTCCTATTAGATTCCCCCTTCTCCAGCCCTGTATCTTTTTCAGCAACCTCCCAGCTCTTTACTGGGTATTGAGCAATGAGGAAGGGTTAATTAGCAATCTTGTCGTGAGAGGCCCCTTGGGTAAGAGTGACCATAATATGGTGGAATTCTTCATTAAGATGGAGAGTGACATAGTTAATTCAGAAACAAAGGTTCTGAACTTAAAGAAGGGTAACTTTGAAGGTATGAGATGTGAATTAGCTAAGATAGACTGGCAAATGACACTTAAAGGGTTGACGGTGGATATGCAATGGCAAGCATTTAAGGATCGCATGGATGAACTACAACAATTGTTCATTCCAGTTTGGCAAAAGAATAAATCAAGGAAGGTAGTGCACCCGTGGCTGACAAGGGAAATTAGGGATAGTATCAATTCCAAAGAAGAAGCATACAAATTAGCCAGAAAAAGTGGCTCACCTGAGGATTGGGAGAAATTCAGAGTTCAGCAGAGGAGGACAAAGGGCTTAATTAGGAAGGGGAAAAAGATTATGAGAGAAAACTGGCAGGGAACATAAAAACTGACTGTAAAAGCTTTTATAGATATGTGAAAAGAAAAAGATTGGTTAAGACAAATGTAGGTCCCCTACAGACAGAAACAGATGAATTGATTATGGGGAGCAAGGACATGGCAGACCAATTGAATAATTACTTTGGTTTTGTCTTCACTAAGGAAGACATAAATAATCTTCCAGAAAAAGTAGGGGACAGAGGGTCCAGTGAGATGGAGGAACTGAGGGAAATACATGTTAGTAGGGAAGTGGTGTTAGGTAAATTGAAGGGATTAAAGGCAGATAAATCCCCAGGGCCAGATGGTCTGCATCCCAGAGTGCTTAAGGAAGTAGCCCAAGAAATTGTGGGTGCATTAGTGATAATTTTTCAAAACTCTTTAGATTCTGGACTAGTTCCTGAGGATTGGAGGGTGGCTAATGTAACCCCACTTTTTAAAAAAGGAGGGAGAGAGAAACCAGGGAATTATAGACCGGTTAGCCTAACATCGGTGGTGGGGAAACTGCTAGAGTCAGTTATCAAAGATGTGATAACAGCACATTTGGAAAGCGGTGATATCATCGGACAAAGTCAGCATGGATTTGTGAAAGGAAAATCATGTCTGACAAATCTCATAGAATTTTTTGAGGATGTAACTAGTAGAGTGGATAGGGGAGAACCGGTGGATGTGGTATATTTGGATTTTCAAAAGGCTTTTGACAAGGTCCCACACAGGAGATTAGTGCGCAAACTTAAAGCACACGGTATCGGGGGTAAGGTATTGATGTGGATAGAGAATTGGTTGGCAGACAGGAAGCAAAGAGTGGGAATAAACGGGACCTTTTCAGAATGGTAGGCAGTGACTAGTGGGGTACCGCAAGGCTCAGTGCTGGGGCCCCAGTTGTTTACAATATATATTAATGACTTGGATGAGGGAATTAAATGCAGCATCTCCAAGTTTGCGGATGACACGAAGCTGGGCGGCAGTGTTGGCTGTGAGGAGGATGCTAAGAGGATGCAGGGTGACTTGGATAGGTTAGGTGAGTGGGCAAATTCATGGCAGATGCAATTTAATGTGCATAAATGTGAAGTTATCCACTTTGGTGGCAAAAACAGGAAAATAGATTATTATCTGAATGGTGGCCGATTAGGAAAAGGGGAGGTGCAACGAGACCTGGGTGTCATTATACACCAGTCATTGAAAGTGGGCATGCAAGGTACAGCAGGCGGTGAGAAAGGCGAATGGTATGCTGGCATTTATAGCGAGAGGATTTGAGTACATGAGCAGGGAGATACTACTGCAGTTGTACAAGGCCTTGGTGAAACCACACCTGGAGTATTGTGTGCAGTTTTGGTCCCCTAATCTGAGGAAAGACATCCTTGCCATAGAGGGAGTACAGAGAAGGTTCACCAGATTGATTCCTGGGATGGCAGGACTTTCATATGATGAAAGACTGGATGAACTAGGCTTATACTCGTTGGAATTTAGAAGATTGAGGGGGGATCTGATTGAAACATATAAAATCCTAAAGGGATTGGACAGACTAGATGCAGGAAGATTGTTCCCGATGTTGGGGAAGTCCAGAATGAGGGGTCACAGTTTGAGGATAAAGGGGAAGCCTTTTAGGACCGAGATTAGGAAAGACTTCTTCACACAGAGAGTGGTGAATCTGTGGAATTCTCTGCCACAGGAAACAGTTGAGGCCAGTTCATTGGCTATATTTAAGAAGGAGTTAGATATGGCCCTTGTGGCTAAAGGGATCAGGGGGTATGGAGGGAAGGCTGGTACAGGGTTCTGAGTTGGATGATCAGCCATGATCACACTGAATGGCGGTGCAGGCTTGAAGGGCCGAATGGCCTACTCCTGCACCTATTTTCTATGTTTCTATGTTTCTATGTTTCCCCCTCCAGGTTTCACCTATCACCTTGTGTTTCTCTCTTCCTTCCCCCATCTTTTAAATCTACTGTACTCATCTTTTTTTCCTCCAGTCCTGCTGAAGGGTCTCGGCCTGTAAGGTTGACTGTACTCTTTTCCATAGATACTGCCTGGCCTGCTGAGTTCCTCCAGCATTTTGTGTGTGTTGCTTGGATTTCCAGCACCTGCAGATTTTCTCTTGTTTGTAGATGCAGGAATTTTTTGATCCCGATGACCATACACATACTGAGGTAATGGTACTGAGGAAAAGGATGAGAGCATGGGAGAAGGAAATGCAGAGGTTGATTTTAACTTCAGAAATACTCCAAAGGCAGCTTCAGGGGCACCGATCAGGGAAGTTGTTGGGGGTGGGGCAAAGCCCGAGTACAGTGCACAGATCCGCTGTTTCTGCTGTGCTAATGTGGGACATTGCGATGGAACTGTACAGCAAACAGTTCATTTAATCTGAATTTTACATAGAGCTGAGATTGGAGTAACAGAAATGTCAGAGTATGTTGGAATTTTGGTTAATATGGGGACCTCCTGGGGCAGGTGGGACCAGTACAAAAGTGATGGGTTGCACCTGAATCCCAGCGGGACTAACATTCTCGTGGGCAGGTTTACTAGAGCTGTTGGGAATGGTTTAAAATAATATGGCAGGGGGATGGGAACCAGGATGATAGAGCTGAGGATGAGCCAGCAGGTTTACAAGCAGATGATGGGTGTAACATGAATGTAGGGAAGGACAAGCCAATGATTGGGTACAAATGCAGACAAAGCAAAGAGTTAAATTGTACCACAGAGGCAAAATTCATAAGGGTGAAGAATGCAGTACTGAAGGTGCTGTATTTAAATGCGTGCAGCATTCAGAATAAGGTGGACGAACTCGAGGCGCAATTAGAGATTGGTCGTTACGACATTGTGGGCATCACTGAGTCATGGCTGAAAGAAGGCCAAAGTTAGGAGTTTAACATCAAAGGATATACTTTGTATTGAAAGGACAGGCAGGAAGGCATAGGTGGTGTGGCTCTGTTGGTCAGAGATGGAATCACATCTTTAGAAAGAGGTGACACAGGGTCAGAGAATGTTGAATCGTAGTGCAAGGGTAAAAAAAGCCATTATGTGAATCATACGAGGGATGACTGAGAAGTTCGTGGCCTAAGATAGAAGGAGATGAGTTATTAACTTCAAACTTTCTGCATCACTCAAAGCGTTGAACTGCATGCGCATGTAACGAGAGCTGTATAACTCATCTCCTTCTACCTTAGGCCACGAACTTATCAATCACCCCTCGTATGTAAGCCTCCAAGTAGTAGTCAAGATATGGGTTAAGTTTGTAAAGAGAGCTGGAAAAGGCATGTAATAATGGTAATGACACAATTGTAATGGGGGACTTCAATATGCAAGGGGATTGGGAAAAGCAGGTTGGTGTTGGATCGCAAGAGAAGGAATTTGTTCAATATCTATGAGATGACTTTTTAGAGCAGCTTGTGCTTGAGCCTAATTGGGGAAAGGCTACCTTAAATTTGGTGTTGGGTACTAACCCAGATCTTATTAGGGAACTTAACGTAAAAGAACCCTTGGGGAGCCAGTGATCATAACATGACTGAATTCAGACTACAGTTTGAGAGGGAGAAGCATAAGTCACATGTATCAGTGTTGCAATGGAATAAGGAGAATCACAGAGGCATGAGAGAGGAGCTTTCCCAGGTGGACTGGAGGTGGATACTGGCGGGATGATGACAGAGCAGAGATGACTGAAGTTTCTGGGAATAGGCAACCCTGGTTGACAAAGGAAGTTAAGGACTGTACAAAAGCCAAGGACAGGGCATATAAGGCAGCAAAAGTGAGTGGGAGGTTAGATGATTGGAAGCTTGTCAAATCCAACAAAAGGCAACCAAAAAAGCTATAAGAAGGGAAAAGATTTAAATAAGGACAGACTAGTCAAAATTGTAATATAAAGCAGGATACTACAAGTTTTTTCAGTTATATAAAGAGTAAAAAAAGAGGTGAGAGTTGATACTGGTCCACTGGAAAATGATACTGGTGAGGTACTAATGGGAGACAAAGAAATGGCAGATGAACTTAATGGTACTTTGCATCTCTCTTCATTGTGGAAGACAGTGAAGACCATTTGCCAAAGGTCTGTGAGTGTCAGGGAGCAGGAAACCAGGCGTAGAAGACATTCAGCCTCACAGGGAATGAAGCATCATGGTCACTGACATGCAAGGTAGACTTGTAGTCCGTAATCCTGCGAATTCCCTGAAACATGTGCCTGGTATCGCAGAAGTGACTGTAAATTCTCCAAAAATGCTCTCATTCTATGAACCATTCTCAGAATCCCAAGAACTTTCTACAGGGGCACAATTGAGAGCATCCTGCCTGGCTGCATCACTGCCTGGTATGGGAACTGTACCTCCCTTAATTGCAGGACTCTGCAGAGGGTGGTGTGGACAGCCCAGCACATCTATAGTTGTGAACTTCCCATGATTCAGGACATTTACAAGGACAGGTGTGTAAAAAGGGCCCATAGGATCATTGGGGACCCAAGCCACCCCAACCACAATCTATTCCAGCTGCTACCATCCGGGAAGCAGTATCGCAGCATAAAAGCCAGGATCAACAGGCTCCGGGACAGCTTCTTCCACCAGGCCATCAGATTGATGAACTCACGCTGATTTGAGTGTACTCTATACTACATTGACTGTTCTATTTATTATAAATCGTTATAAATTACTATGATTGCACATTGCACAATTTAGATGGAGACGTAACGTAAAGATTTTTATTCCTCATGTTTGTGAAGGATGTAAGAAATAAAGTCAATTCATTTTGCCTTCCTGATAGAATGAGAGAGCACAGTTTTTGCTTCCCTGATAGGTGATCTAAAGGCAGCATCATGATCCCTCAGCCTGACACGGACCTCTGCAGTGAGCCATGGCATCTGATTTTCCTCACCCAGATGTGTTTCGCGATGGTAACATCCTCAGTACACCTCTCTGTGTAGCTGGTCACAAAATGCACGTATTCCTCATTGTTACCATGGTTGCCATAGAGAGCAGCCTCCCTGAACAGTCAACAGTTTCTGTTATCAAAGCCAACCTGCAGTGCAGAGATTGCCCCCTCAGGCCAGGTTTTCGCCACCTTTACAACTGGTTTGACCCCTTTGGTCAGTGGCTTGGATGCTGGAATTAACATTACAGATAGTGATCGGAGAGTCCAAAGCGAGGTCACTGCTTTATCAGCAGCTGGTATGTTAGTGTAACGAGGTCTAGTGTGTTTTCACCTCGGGTAGCAAAATCAACATGCTGGTAGAATTTAGACAGGACTGTCTTTAGGTTCGCATGGTTAAAATCACCTGCGAAAATGAAGATAGCACCAAGGTGTTTGGTTTGAAAGTCACTGATGGCTCCATGGAGCTCACACAGTGCCCGGCCAACAGTGATGGGGTGCAGGAGTGGGGGATGTATACTACTACCAACACAATAGTAGTGAACTCTCTCGGACAATAAAATGGCCTGCTCTTCACAAAAACAAACTCAATCATCAGTGAACAATGGGATGCCACTGCTAAAGCGTCTTACTCCAGTTTTTGCTAATGTAAATACAGATAACCGCCACCATGGCTCTTGCCAGAGGTCTCGCTGGATTCCTGTCAGTCCGAAACACACTGAAACCGCCCAGCTAGATGGCCGCATCTGGGATGGATTCATGAGCCATGATTCCGCAAGAATGAGTGTGTAGATGTTTTTCTCTCGCTGCTTCAGTCTCAGACACAGGTAGTGAGTGGATGTTTGCCAGTAAGAATGAGGCAGAGAGCCAGCGTGAAGGGCCTTGACAAGTCATTCCCGGATTCCAGCGCATTTCCTTGTGCACCTCCCCTACGGCGTCGTTCACAGAGGTCTGAAGCAGGCTTTCCTGCACTCCAAGAGTTCACAAGCCTGGTGGAAGCGCTGTGCACGGTATATTTAATAGCCAGCAGCATTTTCCGATCATAACAAAGACATACAGGACATGGTCGAACTGCACCCACAGATAAAAAAATAAATAAAAATTTAAAAAAAAATTTTAAAAAGTAGAGGAAGTGGTCTTTGTGTCTGAACATGTCGCCATCTTGGAAAGGATTGGTCATAGTAAATTGAAGGGTTTCAGCCTGAAACGTCAACTGTACTCTTTAAAGTAGATGCTGCCTGACCTGCTGAGTTCCTGTGTGTGTTGCTCGGATTTCCAGCATCTGCAGATTTCCTCTTGTTGGTCATTGTAAGTTGTCCTGTCATTAAGCTAGGGTTAAATAGGGGTTGCTATGCAGCACGGCTCGAAGGCTGTGTCTCAGTAAATAAGTAAAGTGGACAAGTTCACCCCAGCTTCTGTATATTTCTTTTGATTAGTTTCTGGAATTTCAAAACATAACACTTTGATAACCATGGCATATTTATTCAGATCCTCTGAAGATTCCTTGACAATGGCCCAGTCCACTGACTCAAAATAATCCCGTAGCCACTCCTCTGCCTCCTGTGACCACTTGTTTGTTCTCCTTACCTCTGGTGCCTTGCCCTTTAGCCTATATATGTAGGTAGGAGGAGGTGAGCCAGTAGACAATATTTCCCAAACTGCAGTCTAAGTATGGAATGGTAGCCATTAAAAGGTTTCAATAGGTACATTTTAAAAATTTTTTTTGCTCAGCATAACAAAACTTTCAATTTCCAGATACACTTACATTTACATTTCTTCCCCTCACAGATATCAGGCATCAGAACACTTCCATCAAAAAACAGGTTTCCTCCGCCATCCGAAGGTAGAGTGTTCCTATGAAACGGTTCTTAAGCCGAAATGTCGTAAAGCAAAGAAGCAATTACCATTTATTTATAGGGGAAAAATTTGTGAGCATTCGCAGACCCAAAAATAACCTACCAAATCATGCCAAATAACACATAAAACCTAAAATAACAGTAACATATAGTAAAAGCAGGAATGATATGATAAATACACAGCCTATGTAAAGTAGAAATAATTCTCTACAATCATTGCCTGCACTGTTCTCCGTAGCGAAAATCTGACGCAAACGCTCTTGGCAAAAGCACTCTCTCCAGTAACCTTTAAGCTATAAAGCTGCCAAATCATACCAAATAACACATAAAAATACACAGCCTATATAAAGTAGAAATAATGTATGTACAGTGTAGTATCACTTACCGGAATTGGTTCGGCACCGAGCACACTGATGATGCTGTGTTAGGCTGAGTCGTCGAAGGTTGGGGTGGTGCAGTGGCCCCCACCCTCCGGGCCGCCGACTGATACTGATCCGTGAAGCATGCAGGGGTACAGCGGTGACTGGGACGCACCCAGCACATCTTTAAGAAAAAAGCCGAAATAAACAAGCTAATTGGCAAACGCCTCTGATCTGGGCCGACATTTACATGCCGGGCAGCACCTAATTAATTAGCTTGTTTATTTCAGCTTTTATCCTTAAAGATGTGCTGGGTGCCTCCTGGCTACCACAGCATTCTCCGCAAATCGGTATCTGTCCGTGGCCTGGGGGTTGGGGTGGTGGAACACTCATCGTCGTCTGTTTCCATCAGGGCAGACAGGTCATCTTCTTCTATGTCTGCCTGCCTTGATGTCGAAGGTCGAGGTTCGTCGTCTGCTGTGGCTGATGTGGAAGGCTTGAAAAACGACAGTATGCTTGGCTGCTAGCCCCGCGCATTCTTCTATCGTACAGTTCTTTGTAAGCACTCAAACCATCTTGCAAATATGCCCTGAACTGATGTACCCTTTCAAAAGTAAAGTCGTACTTTTCTGCAGTCATTGCAGCGAAAATCTCACGTAGTTGCCTCACGTTCAGTTCCTGGGCGACTTCCTTTCTGTCCGTTTGCTACTGCATTCAGTTTCAATTGTTATCCTTTCCTCTTCCAATTGCATCAGCTCTTCATCTATCAGTTCTCGGTCATGGGATGCCAAAACCTCTTCAACATCATCTTTGTCAGCTTCCACAAGCCAAACTCACTTTGTCCTTGCTTCGTTCACCATGATCAAAAGGCTTAATTATGTCTAGTTTTACGCTAAGTGTAACACCCTTACGAGCTCTTTTAGGCTTTTCCAATACCTTAGAACTCACCTTACAAACGGCTGCTCACAGGCACGTGTTTAAGCAATGCCGGCGAGAATGCAGTTCCCAATCTGGGAGAGGAGTGGCTGCTCGGGCCTTTTTTCATAACAGTGGAAACACCTTCTGTTAGCGAAAACAGGGAACTAATGTTGATCTTTCATAACAGTGAGGTTTTGTAAAGCGAACGTTCAAAAAGTGGGGGACACCTGTATAGACATCACCATAACATCCTATACAACAGCCCTTATTAGTATAGCAGACAGGTTTACAGCTATATGAAGAAAAGGGTTGCCATGTTTTATGAAAACTATTTGTTTTTGAGTGTACCATACATGTCAAAAAGTCCAAAGGAATGTATTCCATGATTAATTTACGCCAACCAAAAAGTCCAGGGGCCCTATCGGATATCCAACAAAGTAAAATGTTCTTCCTCGCACAAAAAATCAGGATGTTAAAGAGTTTTTTCTGATGTGCATTAATAATATGACTGCTGGGTAAGCCTTAGAGAAAGGACACTGGGTCTAGTTCAAGATCCATCTTCAGAATCTTTTCCATTTCAATAGGTACATTTAATATCAGAGAAATGTATGTACGGGGTCTTTCTTTTGTTACATTTAAAATGGCGATTTTGTTATGTTAATCTGTGGAATGCGGCTTTGTTGTGTTTTAACGCTGCAGAGAGTTTGCGCTAACAGTTTGTTTTACTTTAAATGAGATAACCAGGTTCTATTAGCCAATGGGTGGTTATGTATCGTTTTGTTTTCGGATGCCATGCTGTATGATATGACTGTGGACTGGGTTTTGGCGGGGAGTCGGAGGAGAGACGAGGAGGACGGCGGACGTGCGGAGAGGCTCGGTCGATCACTCCGGGTGGTCCCGAGCTGTGAGTCGACGGAATTCGGGTGGTCGTCTGACGTCGAACTGAGCTCCAACGGTAGTGCGCGAAGAACTTGGACTTTGATAAGTGTTGGCGCCTTTTTTTTCCCCCATTACTTTCCTCTCTGTATCAAATGTATATTAATGCCATAGAATTAGTAATATCTATAAAGTGTATGTGTTAAAATTTACTGGGTGTGCTGGCTGATGATTGATGTTTGTGATTGATTCGGGCGACAATTGACACTGAGGGGAGTGTTGAAGCAGGTGCTGGGCGGGATTTCCCCTAGACATTCATGAGCCAATATAACGGAACGTTACATGGAAACAATATACATCCTGAAAAGCTTTTCCTTCGCAACCATCCATGAAAACAGAGGAGTGCCCCCAAAGAATGAACAACAGTTAAATATTAGAACCCCAGCTCCCCTCCCTCCCGCGTGTATGTGGCAGCAATGATCCCCCCATCCCCACCGGCAATAAAAAGCATCGGCACCTGCCACCGAGCACTCAAGCATCAGCAAGGCAACAGCAAAGACACAGATTTGCAGTACCCCAAAGACTACTTGTTCACCCGACATTAGACATACCACAGGCTCTCTCTCTCCCTAATAAGGGAGAAAGAGGTGTCTCTGTTTCATAGAGAGAGGAGAGACATAACAAGCAGCTCGCTTATGTACGATGTTAAAAATCCGTTGCATCACTTTTTCCGAACTCTGTGCCCAAAGATCTCGGGTCTCTGGGCACACAGCCGGAGATCTTCCGTCTCCAATGACACACCGATCTCCTGCAGAGGCACCGAATTCCGAACCCCGTCTCCAGAGGCACAAGATCCTGGGCCTCTGAAGGCGAGCGGAGCTCTTGGGCCGAGCCCTTGGCGTGCCGAACAATGGCCAGTAGTGGAACCCTGAGGGCAGGTCCATTCCCACAAAGAACTGTAGTCAGCATGTAACTCCAGGTCAGGGTCTTCAAATGAACCCTGATCATAGAGTAACAATAGTCTAGTGTGTTGGGAGCCCTGGTGATGCTGGTGATATGTTGATGATAATTGGCAGAGATTTCTTCAAGCAAGCCTAATTGAAGTCCCTAGCAAAGGCATTCAGGTAGGCTGTGTCTTGTTTGCTTGTTTGATGTTGGAAATAGGGAAACTGTTGTTTAGAAAGATTAGGCATGAATGGGCATCAAAGTAGAACTACACTCACAACACGCTGGAGGAACTCAGCAGGTTGGGCAGCATCCGTGGAAAAGATCGGTCGACATTTCAGGCCGGAACCCTTTGTCAGGACTGAGTAGAACTACATTTTGCAGGAAACCTACAACAGGTTGTTTATGTAGCAATGATGAAGGACAGATTTTGTATAAGAATTGTAACTTTGGGCATGAATGCTGTGCAGCTGACAAGTTTTTGTGGGTGCACTTGGTCGGCATGCTATTTTTGGGAATCATACAGACCACAATGGACCTTTGACATCAGGTGTAAAGGCTTAAAGCAACAGTGCTGAATAGACAGCTGTCATAAGTCTAGGTGTATGTGGTCAGGGAAAGGCAGAGTTGCAATCGATGTTAGAATAGGATTGATGCCTCTCTAATGATGACAAATGTCTCTTTAGACCTAAAGACAGGATCTAAATGCTTTCCTACTAACCCCATCAACAAAATACGATCTCAGCTCAACAAAGAACAGATTTGGTTGCTCAGCTTCCATTGTAAGTGATTCACCAATAAAATAATGGAGTATCTCATGGGGTGAGACTGCTTCCTACAATTGAATACTCTTCCCTGAATCTGGTGTCAGTATTCCCCTGTTGAAGTGTTGAGTAGCTGTGGCATTAAAGCTGCATCACAGGATAATTCATGGAGTTGCTGTATACTCATTGCACATATTCACAATCCAGGATCTGGAGGTGTTTTGCTGAAGTCAGTTTTCTAGCACAGCAAAAGGAATTGTTCAAGGTTCAAGATGTTCATTGTTAATTTTTTATTATTCTATAGCCGTTCTATTGAGAAGCAATATAGTCCAGGGTCACAAGGCCTATTGCTGGTTTACCTGAGACGGTAACCAATTCAGAACAATTGCCCGTTAACTTGAGATTCCTGCCATCTGACCTGATCCATGCAAAACATACAGAAGAGGTTCTCACTGAATGATAGTCAAAAACAATGTAAATATTAGAACACAAACAACAGGAATTCTGCAGATGCTGGAAATTCAAGCAACACACATCACAGTTGCTGGCGAACGCAGCAGGCCAGGCAGCATCTCTAGGAAGAGGTACAGTCGATGTTTCAGGCCGAGACCCTTCATCAGGACTATCTGAAGGAAGAGTTAGTAAGAGATTTGAAAGTGGGAGGGGGAGGGGGAGATCCAAAATGATAGGAGAAGACAGGAGGGGGAGGGATGGAGCCAAGAGCTGGACAGGTGATTGGCAAAGGGGGTATGAGAGGATCATGGGACAGGAGGTCCGGGGAGAAAGACAAGGGCGGGGTGGACCCAGAGGATGAGCAAGGGGTATAGTCAGAGGGACAGAGGGAGAAAAAGGAGAGTGAGAGAAAGAATGTGTGCATAAAAATAAATAACGGATGGGGTACGAGGTGGAGGTGGGGAATTAGCGGAAGCTAGAGAAGTCGATGTTCATGCCATCAGGTTGGAGGCTACCCAGACGGAATATAAGGTGTTGTTCCTCCAACCTGAGTGTGGCTTCATCTTTACAGTAGAGGAGGCCGTGGATAGACATATCAGAATGGGAATGGGATGTGGAATTAAAATGTGTGGCCACTGGGAGATCCTGCTTTCTCTGGCGGACAGAGCGTAGGTGTTCAGCAAAACGAGCTCCCAGTCTGCCTCGGGTCTCGCCAATATATAAAAGGCCACATCAGGAGCACCGGACACAGTATATCATTGCAAGGGTAACTGTCAAAGAAACGTGATCACCATGTTTGAGACACCAATTGTCTGTCTGGTTCAGACTAAGCAAGTGATACTGAGACCATGATCAGAAAATTTCAGAAAACAGTTACCTTTCTCTGGACATTGAAACACTGATCAGAATCAGGTTTAATATTACTGGCATATGTCATGAGATTTGTTGTTTTGCAGGGGCAGTGCATTGCAATAATTAATAATAAAGTATAAGTGCACACATTTTAATTCCACATCCCATTCCCATTCTGACATGTCTATCCATGGCCTCCTCTACTGTAAAGATGAAGCCACACTCAGGTTGGAGGAACAACACCTTATATTCCGTCTGGGTAGGCTCCAACCTGATGGCATGAACAGCGTCTTCTCTAACTTCTGCTAATGCCCCACCTCCCCCTCCTTTATTTTTATACACACATTCTTTCTCTCACTCTTCTTTTTCTCCTCTGTCCCTCTGACTATACCCATTGCCCATCCTCTGGTTCCCCCCCCCCCCCCGTCTTTCTCCCTGGACCTCCTGTCCCATGATCCTCTCGTATCCCCTTTTGCCTATCACCTGTCCAGCTCTTGGCTCCATCCCTCCCCCTCCTGTCTTCTCCTATCATTTTGGATCTCCCCCTCCCCCTCCCACTTTCAAATCTCTTACTAACTCTTCCTTCAGTTAGTCCTGACGAAGGGTCTCGGCCGGAAACGTTGACTGTACCTCTTCCTAGAGATGCTGCCTGGCCTGATAAATATTAGAAGACAGTCAGGGTGGAGAGGAATTAGTGGCAGAGTCTACTCCTCAGCCTTGATCTCTTCCCAGAGCCTTCTCTTAGCGATGGATGACGTGTTCATCTGCAACTCATTGTTATGATTTTCTAGTTCGTAAGAATTGTATTTACTGTTGAATCACAACTAAAATTATTCCTCAAAATAAATGTGTTCTACAAGTTTCCCCCGCCATCCGAAGGTAGAGCGTTCCTATGAAACGGTTCGTAAGCCGGAGTGTCGTAAAGCAAAGAAGCAATTACCATTTATTTATATGGGAAAATTTTGTGAGCGTTCGCAAACCCAAAAATAACCTACCAAATCATGCCAAATAACACATTAAACCTAAAATAAGAGTAACATATAGTAAAAGCAGGAATGATATGATAAATACACAGTCTATATAAGGTAAAAATACTTTTCCACAACCATTACTGAACTGTTCTCCGGAGCGAAAATCGCACTCAAGCGCTGTCGGCAGAAAATCTCATGCAAGCGCTCTCGGCAGAAACACGGCGCAAGCGCTCTCCGGTAACCTTTAAGCTATGAAGCTGCCAAATCATACCAAATAACATGTAAAAATACACAGCCGATATAAATGTATGTACAGTGTAGTATCACTTACCGGAATTGGTTCAGCGCCGGGCACACTGATGATGGTGTGTTAAACTGAGTCGTCGGAGGTGATGTAGTGGCCCCCACCCTCCAGGCCGCTGAGCGATACATTGCTGTGAAGAACGCAGGGGTCCTGCGGTAGCCGGGAGGTACATAGCACATCTTTAAGAAAAAAGCCAAAACAATCATGCTAATTAATTAGGTGCCGCCCATAATTGTCGGCCCAGATCAGTGCCGATTTCCGATTGCGTCGTCTCTGATCTGGGCCGACAATTACGTGTCGGCGGCACCTAATTAATTAGCATGTTTATTTCGGCTTCTTTCTTAAAGATGTGTTGTGTGCCTCCCGGCTACCTTTGCATTCTCCGCGAATTGGTATCTGTCTGTGGCCTGGGGGTTGGGGTGGTGGGACACTGGGGTGTCATCTCATCGTCTGTTTCCATTAGAGCAGGCAGCTCATCTTCTTCTATCTCTGCCCCCCTCGATGTCGAAGGTCGAGGTTCGTCGTCTGCTGTGGCTGATGTGGAAGGCTTGCTTGACTGCTGAGCCTCGCGTATTTTTCTATCACACAGTTCTTTAATGAGGACTCAAGCCATCCTGCAAATATCCCCTAAACCGATGTACCCTTTCAAAATTAAAGTCGTACTTTATCATTACTCATTCGGTTTTGATTGTTATCCTTTTTTCTTCCAATTGCATCAGCTCTTCATCTGTCAGTTCTTGGTGATGGGATGCCAAAACCTCTTCAACATCATCTTCGTCAACTTCCACAAGCCAAACTCACGTTGTCCTTACTTCGTTCACCACGATCAAAACGCTTAATTATGTCTAATTTTACGCTAAGTGTAACACCCTTACGAGCTCTTTCAGGCTTTTCCGATACCATAGAACTCATCTTGCAAACGGCTGCTCACAGGCTCGTGTTTGAGGAATGCCGGTGAGAATCCGGGGGAGAGCGGCTGCTCGGGTCGAGTTGCCTTTTATCGTGTGCTGAATTTTTTTTTCGTAACAGTGAAAACACCTTCTGAAAGCGAAAATAGGGTACTAATGTAGGTCTTTCGTAACAGTGAGGTTTCGTAAAGCGAACGTTTGAAAAGCGGGGGACACCTGTATTTAAAATAAAATAACTGCATTTAATCTGCTTCAGTATCTGGAAGTATCTTCTCCTTCGTTAGAAGGGCGAATAGTGCTCGAAGTAGTGAACCAGTTCAGAAAAGAGACTGAAGTAGTTAAATAAATTAGTCTTTGAATTATAATTGATATGGTATCATTTCCGTGAAGTGAGTTTAGTTATAGACACTTACTTAAGTTTGGGACTCTAGAATGGGTACACTCAATATCATCTCAGATCATGCAGGTACATGCATGTACTGTACACTTTCAACATTCAGTACATATTCCATCTAATAAATAAACTATCGTCAATGGTGCAATTTCACAATCCTTTAGTATTAAAAGTAATAGATTTGTAATGGAGTTTCTTGGCTTTCGTCTTCAATAGGTACATTTAATGTCAGAGAAATGTATACAATATACATCCTGAAATTCTTTTTCTTTGTAAACATTCATCAAAACAGAGGAGTGCCCCAAAGAATGAATGACAGTTAAATGTTAAAACCCCAAACCACGCCCCCAAACTCTTCCTCCCACGCACAAACAGCAGCAAAGCAATGACCCCCCCCCCACCAGCAAAAAAGCAACGGGGCCCCCCACCGAGCACTCAAGTGTGCAAACAAAGCATCAATAAAGACACAGACTTGCATACCCAAAAGCCTATCTGTTCACCCAGTAATTTGACATACCACAGGGTCTCTCTCTCTCTAATAAGGGAAAAAGATGTGTCCACGTTACACAGTGACAGGAGAGACATAACAAAACACCTCTCTGATTTACGGTGTTAAAAGACTGTTGCATGGCTTTTTCCAAGCCCTGTGCCAAAAAACTCAGGCCTCTGGACACACAGCCAGCAGCAAGCTTGCTGCTTCTGATCTTCCATGTTCTCCTACGACCCACTTGCCTTGGATCAGCCCGTCTCCAGAGCCATGAAAATCTGGCACCCTGAAGGCATGCTACTCTTCCAGGCTGCGTCCTTGGCATATTGAAAAGCAGCTGGTCATGGGGCCCTGAGAGCAGGTCCTATTCCCGCAAAGAACCAAAGTCAACATGTAACTCCAGGTCAGGGTCTTCAAAAGAACCTTGAAAAGGAAAAATTCTTAAAATTAGAACTGGATTATTTTAAATGGTAATATTCTGGATCCTCCACCAGATGACAATGGGCATTGCAATAGTTCAAGTTTCAAGACTACAGTTGATTGACTTCCCTTCGCTGCAGATATCAAGCTATATCTGAATGTATGGTTTAAAGTGCAGATCAACCATGATCCAATTGAACAACTCAGAAGAGAAAGGAGAATGGTATCAGCATTAATTCCAAGCTGTATTTGAAAAGTGCTATGTAATTGCACACACAGTTTATAAATTCTCAGATTGTTGGTAAATAGATCACTATTGTCGGCAAAAACTCAGGTGTCAATAAGGAGACTTAAAGAAGTTAGAAAGACTGGATGGTTGACTGCTGTTGCAAAAACTCAATGTCAGCAATTGATTGTGGATTTCAGGAAGAGGAAGTCTGGAGGACACACAGCGGTCCTCATCGAAGAGTCAGTGGTGGAAATGGTGATCAGCTTTAAGTTCCATCTCCAAGGATCTGTCCTGGGCCCGACATATTGATGCAATCATGATGAAGGCATGTCAGCAGCTCTGCCTTATTAGGAGTTTGAGGTGATGTGAGGGCACCATGGTAGCGTAGTGGTTAGCACGACACTGAGGACATCAGAGTTCAATTCCAGTGTCTTCTGCAGAATGATTCTTCTGTGTGTGCATGTGTTTGCTCCAGGTGCTCCAGTTTCCTCCCAGGGTCTGAAGACATGAAGTTAATGGGTTAATTGGTCACTGTAAATTGTTCCATGGTTAGGCTAGGGTTAAGTCAGCTGGTTGCTGCGTGGTATGGCTTAAAGGACCGGAAGGACCTGCTCCCACTATCCCTCTAAATAAGTAAGTAAATTAAAATAAATGTGGTTTGGTAAGAAAGACTTTTGCAAATTTATGTAGGTATATAGTGGATTGGTTTCATCACTGCCTGGTATGAGTGCCCCAATGGACAGCACTGCAAGGGAGTTGTAGATTCAGGCAGCTCCATCATGGACACAAACCTCCCCTCCATCAAGGACAGCTTCAAGAGGCAGCAGCCATCCTGAGGACCTCACATACTGGGACATACCCTCTTCTTGTTACTGCCGTTAAGGAGGTTGGCACAGGCATCTGAAAACCCACACTCAATGACTGAAGGACAGCTTCTTCTCCTCCATCATCATATTTTTGAATGATCCATGAACCCATGAACCCCTACCTCATTATTCGTTTTTGTGCAATTTACTTATTTTGTAATTTACAGTAACTTTACCTATTTGCACTGCACATCTGATGCAAAACAACAAATTTCACATCGAGATAATAAAATCTGTGTTTGATCTCATCATGGCTGTTAGAGGAGAACATTGACAAACATGTTGGTGAGGAAATGGGAAGTTAATCTGAAAATGGTGGCCACAAGGAGGTCCTGGTTGTTGCAACAGATGGAGCAATGGTGTTTGATGGTGGTCCCCAATCTGCATCGAGTCTCACTGCTGTAGAGACAACTGCGTCAGGACCACCTGATATGATAATGGACCCCAACAGACGCAAGTGATTGCTAGAGGCCCTGAATGGTGATTGAAGTCGTGTGGAGGCAGGTGTAGCACATGTCACAGTTACAAGAGTAAGTGCCAAGAGGAGAGCTCTGGGGAGGGACAGGTGGACAAGAGAGTGGAAAGTAGATGTAAGGGGGAAGGGAATAATGTGCCTGGTAGTGGGCATTGGAGGTGGTGGAATTTATGGAGAATGATATCCTGGATGCAGAGGCTTGTGGAGTGGTGGGTGACAACAAGGGGATCCTGCTATCTTGGGTGGGGAAAGTGGGTTGAGGCTGCATGCTTGCCCTCATCCCTGTGTTCCTCCAATATTTTATGTATGTTGTTTTAGATTTCCAGCATCTGCAGAAACACTTGTGTCCTTAGTTAGAAAAATAATGTCCATGGCACTGATTCGAAGCAGGCAGCTGGTTCTTGTTTTGCTAACAAGGATTTAAATTAATAAGGCAATTTAAGAACAGTTCATTGATGTGAACTGGTGTCTCAGTTGTTATGATCTCTGTAGTAATTCCATTAACATTAGTCTGAAATTCTCAATCAGCACATTAAACCATCTGTTGAAGGTTCAAAAATCCAGAGCACCATCCTAACCTCCTGTACCTTCCACCATCTCCAACAGGATCCCACAACCCTGTCACCCTTCCTTCGACCATCCACTTTCCATAGCGATCACTCTCTTATTTGAATGTCCAAGGCACAGGGTGGATGGAATAAAATTTCCAACTTTCTAATCCAGAATACGTAGATGTAGGGAATGGATTTAATGTTGGTAATTAGCACCTTAACAAGTCCAGATCAGTCAAAACAGGCATTTTGATCTTTCGATAGCTTTGATTTCCATTACACCAGTTTGAAAAAAAAAGCCAAAACTTCCTCCAATATATAAATCAATACCTTCATGCCCAGGGCACCAGCCTAAAGTAAGGAACTGGTATTTATTATAACCACTAGAGATTATGTAGATGCCAGAAATCCAGAGCAACACTTAAAAAATCTCATTGGAATTTAGCAGGCCAAGTACCATCTATGGAAATGAAAAGTTGATGGTTCCACTGGCATATTGAGTATGTTGCATTGAATTGGTACTTAGTGAATATATTGGTACTTCATGAATTGAAACTTCAAGAGATGAACAGTGGAGAGTATCCTGACAGGTTGCATCACATCTGGTATGGAAACCAAGCTTTTTTTGTAGGCACAGCCCAGTCCATCACAGGAAAAGCCCTCCCCTCAAGAAAGCAACATCCATCATTGGGCTCCAGAACTAGGGTGGAAAACTTCATTCACCTCAACACTGAATTAATACCACAACCTCTCGACTCACATTCAAGGACTCTACAACTCAAGTTCTCAATATTATTTTAAAAACGCAAACAACAGGAATTCTGCAGATGCTGGAAATTCAAGCAACACACGTCAAAGTTGCTGGTGAACGCAGCAGGCCAGGCAGCATCTGTAGGAAGAGGTACAGTCGACAGTTCAGGCCGAGACCCTTCGTCAGGACTAACTGAAGGAAGAGATAGTAAGAGATTTGAAAGTTGGAGGGGGAGGGGGAGATCCAAAATGATAGGAGAAGACAGGAGGGGGAGGGATGGAGCCAAGAGCTGGACAGGTGATTGGCAAAAGGGGATACAAGAGGATCATGGGACAGGAGATCCGGGGAGAAAGACAAGGGGGGGGAACCCAGAGGATGGGCAAGGGGTATATTCAGAGGGACAGAGGGAGAAAAAGGAGAGTGAGAGAAAGAATGTGTGTATAAAAATAAGTAACAGATGGGATACGAGGGGGAGGTGGGGCATTAGCGGAAGTTAGAGAAGTCGATGTTCATGCCATCAGGTTGGAGGCTACCCAGACGGAATATAAGGTGTTGTTCCTCCAACCTGAGTGTGGCTTCATCTTTACAGTAGAGGAGGCCGTGGATAGACATGTCAGAATGGGAATGGGATGTGGAATTAAAATGTGTGGCCACTGGGAGATCCTGCTTTCTCTGGCGCACAGAGCGTAGGTGTTCAGCAAAGCGGTCTCCCAGTCTGCGTCGGGTCTTGCCAATATATAAAAGGCCACATCGGGAGCACCGGACGCAGTATATCACCCCAGTCGACTCACAGGTGAAGTGTCGCCTCACCTGGAAGGACTGTCTGGGGCCCTGAATGGTGGTAAGGGAGGAAGTGTAAGGGCATGTGTAGCACTTGTTCTGCTTACACGGATAAGTGCCAGGAGGGAGATCAGTGGGGAGGGATTGGGGGGACGAATGGACAAGGGAGTCGTGTAGGGAGCGATCTCTGCAGAAAGGGGGGGGGGAAGATGTGCTTAGTGGTGGGATCCCGTTGGAGGTGGCAGAAGTTACGGAGAATAATATGTTGGACCCGGAGGCTGGTGGGGTGGTAGGTGAGGACCAGGGGAACCCTATTCCTTGTTGGGTGGCGGGAGGATGGAGTGAGAGCAGATGTGCGTGAAATGGGGGAGATGCGTTTGAGAGCAGAGTTGATGGTGGAGGAAGGGAAGCCCCTTTCTTTAAAAAAGGAGGACATCCCCCTCGTCCTGGAATGAAGAGCCTCATCCTGAGAGCAGATGCGGCGGAGACAGAGGAATTGCGAGAAGGGGATGGCATTTTTGCAAGAGACAGGGTGAGAAGAGGAATAGTCCAGATAGCTGTGAGAGTCAGTAGGCTTATAGTAGACATCAGTGGATAAGCTGTCTCCAGAGACAGAGACAGAAAGATCTAGAAAGGGGAGGGAGGTGTCGGAAATGGACCAGGTAAACTTGAGGGCAGGGTGAAAGTTGGAGGCAAAGTTAATAAAGTCAACGAACTCTGCATGCGTGCAGAAAGCAGCGCCAATGCAGTCGTCGATGTAGCGAAGGAAAAGTAGGGGACAGATACCAGGATAGGTTTGGAACGTAGATTGTTCCACAAAGCCAACAAAAAGGCAGGCATAGCTAGGACCCATACGGCTGCCCATAGCTACACCTTTAGTTTGGAGGAAGTGGGAGGAGCCAAAGGAGAAATTATTAAGAGTAAGGACTAATTCCGCTGGATGGAGCAGAGTGGTGGTAGAGGGGAACTGATTAGGTCTGGAATCCAAAAAGAAGCGGAGAGCTTTGAGACCTTGCTGATGAGGGATGGAAGTATATAAGGACTGGACATCCATGGTGAAAATAAAGCGGTGGGGGCCAGGGAACTTAAAATCATCGAAAAGTTTAAGAGCGTGAGAAGTGTCACGAACATAGGTAGGAAGGGATTGAACAAGGGGGGATAAAACCGTGTCGAGGTATGCAGAAACGAGTTCGGTGGGGCAGGAGCAAGCTGAGACAATAGGTCTGCCAGGACAGGCAGGTTTGTGGATCTTGGGTAGGAGGTAGAAACGGGAAGTGCGGGGTGTGGGAACTATAAGGTTGGTAGCAGTGGATGGGAGATCCCCTGAGCGGATAAAATCAGTGATGGTGTGGGAGACAATGGCCTGGTGCTCCTTAGTGGGGTCACGATCGAGGGGTAAATAAGAGGAGGTATCCGCGAGTTGTCGCTGTGCCTCGGCAAGGTAGAGGTCAGCACACCAGTCTACAACAGCACCCCCCTTATCGGCGCGTTTAATAATAAGGTTAGGATTAGTGCGGAGGGAGTGAAGAACAGCAACAGATTCCTGTTGTGTGCGTTGTAACAGCCGTCCGGCAGTGCTTGCGCAGTTCCGAGCAGAAGCAGAAAAAGCATTGTTGTTGTGGTGTTGTCATGACAACGTTTTTAAATCTCTCCGATTACCCCGTACAATGGATATTGGGCGTTTTCAGATTTATTCACTCTGGAGACCGTTTCTGAAAATCTCCGTTTTCGGGGGATGAAAACGCCGTTTCAGTGTGGACAGAGGGTCAAAACGAAGAGAAAAAGCTTCGCTTTCAAAATCATCCGGCGTAGTGAGGACGTGTAGCTGGGTGACTGTCAGGAGAAATGGAAATGTGAATAGACAGTTAGCGCAGAACACCCCTGTGACCATTCCCCTCAATAATAAGTATACCGTTTGGATATTGTTGTGGGGATGACCTCCCAGGGAAATGCCACGGAAACCGGATTACAGGCACTATCCATGGTGCAGAAGGGAAAGACGGAGAAGAAGGGAGTGGTGGTGACTGGGGAGGGACTCAGTAGTCAGGGCAACAGACAGGAGATTCTGTGGACGTGAACAGGACACCCAAATTGTATGTTACCTCCCAGGTGCCAGGTTCAGGGACGTCTCAGACGGCGTCCACAACGTTTTGGAGAGGGAGGGGGAGCAGCCAGATGTCTTGGTATATATTGGTACCAATGACAGAGGAAGGAAAAGCAAAGAGGTCCTGAAAAGAGAATTTAGAGAGCTAGGTAGAGAGCTGAGAAGCAGGACCTCCAGGGTAGTAATTTCTGGATTGCTATCTGTGCCATGAGCCAGTAAGAGTAGAAAAAAGCTGATTTGGCAGATAAATATATGGTTGAGAAACTGGTGTAGAGGGTAGGGCTTCAGGTTCTTGGATCATTAGGATTTCTTCTGGGGAGATATGACCTGTTCAAAAGTGACAGGTTGTACCTGAACCTGAAGGGACCAATAATCTCATTGTCAGGTTTGTTAGAGATATTGGGGAGGGTTTAAACAAATTTGGCAAGGGGGTTGGAAATGGAATGAAGGGACTTAGGATAGGTCAGATGGTTAAAAAAAAGCAAAGATACTGTGCAGTCAGACTGTCAGGAAGGACAGGCAGATGACTGGACATAATTGCAGCCAGCAGGGTGAGTATCAGTGAATATCAGTATTAGGGATGCAGAATCAAAAAGGGTAGCAAATACAGTACTCAAAGTGTTATATTTCAATGCACGGAGCATAAGGTGGATGATCTTGTTGCACTATTACAGGTTGTCAGGTATGGAGGATGGTTGTGGTTGGGAGTTGAATATCCAAGGTTACATGTTGTATCGGAGGGATAGGAAGGTAGACAGCATGGCTCTTCTCAGAAAGAATGGCATCAAATCAGTAGAAAGATGTGATATAGATTAGTTTAGATTACGAGGACACGCAGTCCTCTTTTATTGTCATTTAGTAATGCATGCATTAAGAAATGATACAATGTTCCTCCAGAATGATATCACAGAAACTCAAGACAAACCAAGACTAAAAAAAAACTGACAAAAACCACATAATTATAACATATAGTTACTGTAATTTGATAAAGAACAAACCATGGGCACGGTAAAAAAAAGTCTCAAAGTCTCTCGAGAGTCCCATCTTCTCACGCAGACAGTAGAAGGAAGAAAAACCCTCCCTGCCATGAGCTTCCAGCGCCGCAAACTTGCCGATGCAGCATCCTGGAAGCACCAGACCACAGCCGACTCTTGAGTCCGTCCCCCGAAAACTTCGAGCCTCCAACCAGCCCTCCGATACCGGGCACCATCTCTGTCGAGTGCTTCGACCCCGGCCCCGGCAACAGGCAATAGGCAAAGCCAAGGACTCTGGGCCTTCCCCTCCGGAGATTCTCGATCGCACAGTAGCAGCAGCAGCGAAGCAGGCATTTCAGAAGTTTCTCCAGGTTTTCCTCCGTGCTTCTCACGTCTGTCTCCATCAAATCAGGATTGTGCACGGCATCCTACTTACAAATACGATATCATTTCGGAGCAGCCACACGCGCTGCGTCGCACCGCCATCTTATCCTCCCTTCCCCCAGGATCAGAAGATGTTGAATCCTTGTGGGTTGAGTTAAGAAACTACAGGGTAAAAGGACCCTGATAGCAGTTATGTACAGGCCTCCCAACAGTAGATGGGATGTGGACACAGGGACACAGATTACAACAGGAAATTTAAAAAAAGGTGCACAAGAGGGAAATGTTATGTGAGTTAAAGAAGCTATCTCAGAATGGCATCTATCACATATTGGATTAATATAAGAGTAATAATGAGATAGTTTATCTTTGGACATATGAGCCCTGTGGACTACTTTAAACTGTATCAACCTATGCTTAGCACATACAGAGGATGAATTCACCAACTGAAGAATTTTTTCCCATTTTTCAGTCAGTATATTAATCTCAAGTTCTCTTTCCCAGTCAGCTTTAATTTTATTAGAGGGATCAGGACATAGATTCATAATTATATTATATATAATTGCTATTATACCTTTCTGAGAAAAATATAAGTCTAAGATTTTTTCCAAAGTGTCCATTGGATATGGGTGTGGAAAATTAGGAGAGACAGTAATTAAAAAGTTTCTAATCTGTAGATATCTAAAAAAGTGAGATCTGGGTAAGTTATATTTATTAGAGAGTTGATCAAAAGACATAAAACAGTTATCCAAGAATAAATCGCGAAAAGATATTATACCTTTGGTTTTCCAATCAAAGTAAGCTTGATCCATCGTGGAAGGTTGAAAAAGAAAATTTGATATAATGGGACTTGCTAGAATGAATTGATTAAACCCAAAAAATCTTTGGAATGTTGTTAGCTTTGCCCAAGTCTTTTAGTTTAGTTTAGTTGGTTTTTTTTTCTTTTAGGATGGGTTTTTTTTCTTTTTTTTTTCTCTTTTTCTTTCTTTTTCCTTTTTTTTTGCTTTATATTATCGGTGATCAGTTCTACATGTATGGGAGTTTTGGTAATTTCCACTATTTGGTTTTGTAATTACTCTTTTTTAAATGTAACAATGCATCTCATATTATCTGTATTATTGCTATGTTTTGTTTCTATATTTTGAAATTAATAAAAAGATTGAAAAAGAAAGAGGGAAATGTTATGATAGTCCTGGGAGATTTCAACATACAGGTCGAATTGGAAAATCAGATTGGTAATGGATCTCAAGAGTGAGCTTGTTGAATGCCTACAAAATGGCTATTTAGAGTTGTTGTTGAGCTGTAATGTTATATAATGCACTGGAAGTGATTAGGGAGCTTCGGGTAAAAGTAACCTTAGGAAGGCAGTGATCACAATATGATTGAGTTCAACTTGAAATTGGAGTAAAGTCTGCTGTAGCGGTAGTTCAGTAGAGTAAAGGGATTTACAGTGGTTTGAGAGAGGAGTTGGCCAAAGTAAGCTGGAAGGAGATGCTGGCAGGGATGACAGAAGAGCAGCAATGGTGTGCATTTCTGGGAAAATGAGGAAGGTGTAGGATAGATGTATTCCAAAAACAAAGAAACGCTCAAATGGCAAAATAATACAACTGTGGCTGACAAGGGAAGTCAAAACTAATGTAAAAGCAAAAAAGAGGGCAACAAAGCAAAAATTACTGGAAAGACAGGATTGGAAAGCTTTTTAAACTCGACAGAGAGCAACTAAAATAATCATTAGGAGGAAAAAGATGAAATATGAAAGCAAGCTAGTAAACAATATCAAAGTGGATAGTAAAAGTTTTTTCAAGTATGTAAGAAAAAAGGGAGATGAGAGGGAATATAGGACTGCTAGAAAATGAGGCTGGAGGAATAATAACAGGGGGCAAGGAGATGGCAGGTGAACTAATTGAGTATTCTGCATCAGTCTTCACTGTGGAAAACACTATTAGTGTGCCAGATGTTGAAGGGTGTGAGGGAAGAGAAGTGAGTATTATTACAAAAGAAAAGGTGCTCAAAAAACTGAAAGACCTGAAGGTACACAAGTCACCTGGACCAGATGAACTACACCCTAAGGTTCTGAAAGAGGTAGTGGCAGAGATTGGCAGCATTAGTGACGATCTTTCAAAAATTATTGTACTCTGGCATGGTGCAAATGTCACTTCACACTTTAAGAAAGGAGGAAGGCAGCAGAAAGGAAATTATAGATCAGTTAGTCTGAACTCAGTGTTGGAGTCAATTGTTAAGTATGAGGTGATGGAGTACTTGGTGACACAGGACAGGATAGGACAAAGTCAGCAAGGTTTCCTTATGGGAAAATTCTGCCTGATGAACCTATTAGAATTCTTTGGGAGATTACAAGTAGGATAGATAAAGGGGATGTAGTGGATGTTGTATATTTGGACTTTCAGAAGGCTTTTGACAAGGTGCCATACATGAGGCTGCTTACCAAGTTAAGAGCCTATGGTATTACAGGAAAGTTACTAACGTGGTTAGAGCATTAGCTGACTGGTAGGAGGCATCGAGTGGAAATAAAAAGATCCTTTTCCGGTTAGCTACCAGTGACTCGTCGTGTTCCACAAGGGTCGGTATTGGGGCCACTTCTTTTTATGTTGTATATCAGTGATTTAGATGATATAATAGATGGCTTTGTTGCCAAGTTTGCAGAGGATATGAAGATTGGTGGAGGGGCAGGGGTTGTGTTGAGGAAACAGGGAGGATGCAGAAGGACTTAGACAGATTAGGAGAATGGGCAAGACAGTGCCAAATTAAATACAATATTGGAAAATGCATGGTCATGCACTTTGGTAGTAGAAATAAATGTGCACAGTATTTTCTAAATGGGGAGAAAATTCAAAAATCTGAGATGCGAAAGGTCTTGGGACTCCTTGTGCAGAACACCCTAAAGGTTATCTTACAGGTAGAGTCGGCGGTGGTGAGGAAGGCAAATGCAATGTTAGCATTCATTTCAAGAGGTCTACAATACAAGAGCAAGGATGAGATGCTAAGGCTTTATAAAGCACTGGTGAAGCCTCATCTTGAGTATTGTCAACAGTTTTGCATTCATCTAAGAAAAGATGTGCTGGCGTTGGAGAGGGTTGCAAGGAAGTTCACAAGGATCATTCTGGGAATGAAAGGATTATCATATGAGGAACGTTTCATAGCTCTGGGTCTGTACTCACTTTAATTTAGAAGGATAGTGGGGGGGTGGGCAATCTCATTGAAACCTTTTGAACATTAACAGGCCTAGACAGGGTAGATGTGGAAAGGATGTTTCCCATAGTGGGGGATACTAGGACAAGAGGGCACAGCCTCAGGATAGAGTGGTGTCTATTTCAACAGAGAAGTGGAGAAATTTCTTTAGCCAGAAGGTGGTGAATTTATGTAATTTATTACCACAGACAGCTGTGGAGCCAAGTCATTGGGTGTATTTAAGACAGAGCAAGCTTTATTGGACACAACATCAAAGCTTATGAGGAGAAGGCTGGGGAGTGGGGCTGAGGAGAGGAAAAATGGATCAGCCATGATTGAATGCCAGAGAGGGGCCAAATGGCCTAATTCTGCTTCTATATCTCATGGTATTATGGAAATTGGAGAAGGACAAGCTAAAGTCAGTATGTATCCAGTTCACAGTGGAGTAAAGAGGCATGAGAGAGGAGTTGGTCAGAATTGATCGGAAAAGAACACCGGCAGAAATGACGGCAGAGCAGAAATGGCTGGAATTTCTGGAAGCAGTTCGGAAGGCATAGGATAAACACATCCCAAGGAGGAAGAAGTATTCTAAACGATGACACTACCATGGCTAACAAGAGAAGTCAAAGCCAAATAAAAGCCAAAGAGAGGTCATATAATAAAGCAAAAGCTATTGGGAAGTCAGAAGTTTGGGAAGCTTTTAAATAGCAACAGAAGGCAACTAAGAAAGTCATTAAGAAGGTAAAGGTGGAATACAAAAGTAAGCTAGTCAATAATGTTAAAGAGGATACGAAAAGTTTCTTCAGATACATAAAGTGTAAGAGAGAGGTGAGAGTGCGGATCAAACCTCTGGAAAATGATGCTGGAAAGGTAGTACAGGGGGACGAGGAAATGGTGGACGAACTGAGTAAGTATTGTGGAAGACACTAACATTATGGTGGAAGTTCCATGTGTCCCGCGGCATGAAGTGTAGGAAGAAAGCTCTTGGGAAACTGAAAAGTCTGAAGGTAGATTAGTCACCTGGACCAGATAGTGTTCACCCCTGGGTTCGGAAAGAGGTGGCTAAAAGATTGTGGAGGCATTGGTTGGCATCTGTCTGTCTCGAAGGAGAATGGGTGATCATCATCACAAGCCCTGGGCTGAGATGCCCAGTCGTCAAGATCCCCCTCTCGGCCTCACCAGTGTAGTCCAAAGGAAAACTTATGAAGCAGTACGTTTGGCACTGGAGCTGCCAGAAGGATGCTCAATGATGTCCAGCTACCTTAGGGTCTCCACTAATGATCTGATGTCTCCCATAGCCTTCATTGCTCCCGAGGCTGCCCACAAGGCAGCGGGGCTATTTACCCGTAGCTGGTTCACAAGCACCAGGGCGTCTCCACACACCGGTGGGTCTGCGTGCTATGTGTACAGAGGCCAGACCTCCTCCTGTCTTCTGTAATCCAGCCTGAGTCTGAAAGGAGTTCAGTTTCTGTGTGTCGCCGATTAGGAGGAACTACATGAGGCTTGCTGTTGGAGAGGCTATGTACTGGTGGGGAGATATTCACACATTCAGCTCTCCTTTTCACAAGACTGCTAGCCAGTGGTGGAAACTGATAAGCACTGCCCACTGCACTACCACATTATAAATGTCACAACAATCAGAATCACAAGATTCTAGTATTGTTCCGGAAGACCGGAAAATTGCGAATGTCACTCCACTCTTCAAGAAGGGAGAGAGGCAGAAGAAAGGAAATTATAGGCCAGTTAGTCTGACCTCAGTGGTTGGGAAGATGCTGGAGTTGACGATTAAGGATGAGGTCTCAGGGTACTTGGAGACACGTGATAAAATAGGTTGTAATCAGCTATCTTGAGGAAAATTAAAGTGGATAAATCCCCGGGACCTGACAGGGTGTTCCCTCGGACCTTGAAGGAGACTGGTGTTGAAATTGCAGGGGCCCTGGCAGAAATATTTAAAATGTCGCTGTCTACGGGTGAGGTGCCGGAGGATTGGAGAGTGGCTCATGTTGTTCCGTTGTTTAAAAAAGGATCGAAAAGTAATCTGGGAAATTATAGGCCGGTAAGTTTAACGTCGGTAGTAGGTAAGATATTGGAGGGAGTACTAAGAGACAGAAACAACAGGAATTCTGCAGATGCTGGAAATTCAAGCAACACACATCAAAGTTGCTGGTGAACGCAGCAGGCCAGGCAGCATCTGTAGGAAGAGGTACAGTCGACGTTTCAGGCCGAGACCCTTCGTCAGGACTAACTGAAGGAAGAGTGAGTAAGGGATTTGAAAGTTGGAGCGGGAGGGGGAGATCCAAAATGATAGGAGAAGACAGGAGGGGGAGGGATAGAGCCAAGAGCTGGACAGGTGATAGGCAAAAGGGGATACGAGAGGATCATGGGACAGGAGGTCCAGGAAGAAAGACAAGGGGGGGGGGGACCCAGAGGATGGGCAAGAGGTATATTCAGAGGGACAGAAGGAGAAAAAGGAGAGTGAGAGAAAGAATGTGTGCATAAAAATAAGTAACAGATGGGGTATGAGGGGGAGGTGGGGCCTTAGCGGAAGTTAGAGAAGTCGATGTTCATGCCATCAGGTTGGAGGCTACCCAGATGGAATATAAGGTGTTGTTCATCCAACCTGAGTGTGGCTTCATCTTTACAGTAGAGGAGGCTGTGGATAGACATGTCAGAATGGGAATGGGATGTGGAATTAAAATGTGTGGCCACTGGGAGATCCTGCTTTCTCTGGCGGACAGAGCGTAGGTGTTCAGCAAAGTGGTCTCCCAGTCTGCGTCGGGTCTCGCCAATATATAAAAGGCCACATCGGGAGCACCGGACGCAGTATATCACCCCAGTCGACTCACAGGTGAAGTGTTGCCTCACCTGGAAGGACTGTTTGGGGCCCTGAATGGTGGTAAGGGAGGAAGTGTAAGGGCATGTGTAACACTTGTTCCGCTTACAAGGATAAGTGCCAGGAGGGAGATCGGTGGGGAGGGATGGGGGGGACGAATGGACAAGGGAGTTGCATACGGAGCGATCCCTGCGGAATGCAGCGGGGGTGAGGGAAAGATGTGCTTAGTGGTGGGATCCCGTTGGAGGTGGCGGAAGTTACACCTCCCTCCCCTTTCTAGATCTTTCTGTCTCTGTCTCTGGAGACAGCTTATCCACTGATGTCTACTATAAGCCTACTGATTCTCACAGCTATCTGGACTATTCCTCTTCTCACCCTGTCTCTTGCAAAAACGCCATCCCCTTCTCGCAATTCCTCCGTCTCCGCCGCATCTGCTCGCAGGATGAGGCTTTTCATTCTAGGACGAGGGAGATGTCTTCCTTTTTTAAAGAAAGGGGCTTCCCTTTTTCCACTATCAACTCTGCTCTTAAACGCATTTCCCCCATTTCACGTACAAATGCTCTCACTCCATCCTCCCACCACCCGACTAGGAATAGGGTTCCCCTGGTCCTCACCTACCACCCTACCAGCCTCCGGGTCCAACATATTATTCTCCGTAACTTCCGCCACCTCCAACGGGATTCCACCACTAAGCACATCTTTCCCTCCCCCCCTCTCTCTGCATTCCGCAGGGATCGCTCCCTACACAACTCCCTTGTCCATTCATCCCCCCCATCCCTCCCCACTGATCTCCCTCCTGGCACTTATCCTTGTAAACGGAACAAGTGCTACACATGCCCTTACACTTCCTCCCTTACCACCATTCAGGGCCCCAAACAGTCCTTCCAGGTGAGGCAACACTTCACCTGTGAGTCGACTGGGGTGATATACTGTGTCCGGTGCTCCCGATGTGGCCTTTTATATATTGGCGGGACCCGACGCAGACTGGGAGACCGCTTTGCTGAACATCTACGCTCTGTCCGCCAGAGAAAGCAGGATCTCCCAGTGGCCACACATTTTAATTCCACATCCCATTCCCATTCTGACATGTCTATCCACGGCCTCCTCTACTGTAAAGGTGAAGCCACACTCAGGTTGGAGGAACAACACCTTATATTCCATCTGGGTAGCCTCCAACCTGATGGCATGAACATCGACTTCTCTAACTTCCGCTAGGCCCCACCTCCCCCTCGTACCCCATCTGTTAATTATTTTTATGCACACATTCTTTCTCTCACTCTCCTTTTTCTCCCTCTGTCCCTCTGAATATACCTCTTGCCCATCCTCTGGGTCCCCCCGCCCCGTCTTTCTTCCCGGACCTCCTGTCCCATGATCCTCTCGTATCCCCTTTTGCCTATCACCTGTCCAGCTCTTGGCTCTATCACTCCCCCTCCTGTCTTCTCCTATCATTTTGGATCTCCCCCTCCCGCTCCAACTTTCAAATCCCTTACTCACTCTTCCTTCAGTTAGTCCTGACGAAGGGTCTCGGCCTGAAACGTCAACTGTACCTCTTCCTACAGATGCTGCTTGGCCTGCTGCATTCACCAGCAACTTTGATGTGTGTTACTAAGAGACAGAATCTGGATTTGGATAGACAGGGACTTATTAGGGAGAGTCAACATGGGTTTGTGCGTGGCAGGTCATGTTTGACCAATCTATTGGAGTTTTTCGAGGAGGTTACCAGGAAAGTGGATGAAGGGAAGGCAATGGATATTGTCTACATGGACTTCAGTAAGGCCTTTGACAAGGTCCCGCATGGGAGGTTAGTTAGGAAAATTCAGTCGCTAGGTATACATGGAGAGGTGGTAAATTGGATCAGACATTGGCTCAATGGAAGAAGCCAAAGAGTGGTAGTAGAGAATTGCTTCTCTGAGTGGAGGCCTGTGACTAGTGGTGTGCCACAGGGATCAGTGCTGAGTCCATTGTTATTTGTCATCTATATCAATGATCTGGATGATAATGTGGTAAATTGGATCAGCAAATTTGCTGATGATACAAAGATTGGAGGTGTAGTAGACAGCGAGGAAGGTTTTCAGAGCCTGCAGAGGGACTTGGACCAGCTGGAAAAATGGCTGAAAAATGGCAGATGGAGTTTAATGCAGATAAGTGTGAGGTATTGCACGTTGGAAGGACAAACCAAGGTAGAACATACAGGGTTAATGGTAAGGCACTGAGGAGTGCAGTGGAACAGAGGGATCTGGGAATACAGATACAAAATTCCCTAAAAGTGGCGTCACAGGTAGATAGGGTCGTAAAGAGAGCTTTTGGTACATTGGCCTTTATTAATCAAAGTATTGAGTATAAGAGCTGGAATGTTATGATGAGGTTGTATAAGGCATTGGTGAGGCCGAATCTGGAGTATTGTGTTCAGTTTTGGTCACCAGATTACAGGCATTACGCACAGTGCTGGGTGACAGGATGGAATTCGGTACCCTCACTCTCAGTGCTGGTTTACAAGGTGGAATTCAGCACCCACACCTCAGTGCTAGGTTGCAGGATGGAATTCAGGACCCTAACTCTCAGGGCTAGTTTACAAGGTAGAATTCAGGACCCTCACTCTCAGCGCTGGGTACAGGATGGAATTCAGGACTTTCACTCGCAGTGCTAGTTAATAAGGTGGAATTCAGGACCCTGACTGTCAGTGCTGGTTTACAAGGTGGAATTAAGTACCCTCCCACTCAGTGCTGGGCTCCAGGATGGAATTCAGCACCATTACGCACAGTGCTGGGTGACAGGATGGAATTCGGTACCCTCACTCTCAGTGCTGGTTTACAAGGTGTAATTCAGGACCCTCACTCTCAGGGCTGGTTTAGAAGGTGGAATTCAGCACCCACACTCTCAGTGCTGGTTAATAAGGTGAAATTCAGGACCCTCACTCTCAGTGCTGGTTTACAAGGTGGAATTCAGGACTCTTTCGCTACGTGCTGGGTTACAGGTTGGAATTCAGGACCCTCACTCTCAGGGCTGGTTTAGAAGGTGTAATTCAGCACCCACACTCTCAGTGCTGGTTAATAAGGTGAAATTCAGGACCCTCACTCTCAGTGCTGGTTTACAAGGTGGAATTCAGGACTCTTTCGCTACGTGCTGGGTTACAGGTTGGAATTCAGGACCCTCACTCTCAGGGCTGGTTTAGAAGGTGTAATTCAGGACCCTCACTCTCAGGGCTGGTTTAGAAGGTGGAATTCAGCACCCACACGCTCAGTGCTGGGTCACAGGGTGGAATTCTGGAACCTCACTCTCAGTGCTGGGTTACAGGATGGAATTCAGGACCCTCACTCTAGGTGCTGGTTTACAATGTGGAATTCAGCACCGACACGCTCAGTGCTGGGTTACAGGATGGAATTCAGGACCTTCAGTCTCAGTGCTGGTTTACAAGGTGGAATTCTGGATGCTCACGGTCAACGAAGGGTTACAGTTGGAATTCAGGACCTTCACTCTCAGTGCTGGTTAATAAGGTGGAATTCAGGACCCTGACTGTCAGTGCTGGTTTACAAGGTGGAATTAAGTACCCTCCCACTCAGTGCTGGGCTACAGGATGGAATTCAGCACCATTACGCACAGTGCTGGGTGACAGGATGGAATTCGGTACCCTCACTCTCAGTGCTGGTTTAGAAGGTGGAATTCAGCACCCACACGCTCAGTGCTGGGTCACAGGGTGGAATTCTGGAACCTCACTCTCAGTGCTGGGTTACAGGATGGAATTTAGGACCTTCACCTTCAGAGCTGGTTTACAAGGTGGAATTCAGGATGCTCACGGTCAACAAAGGGTTACAGTTGGAATTCAGGACCTTCACTCTCAGTGCTGGTGAATTACGTGGAATTCAGGACCCTCACTGTCAGTGCTGGTGTACAAGGTGGAATTAAGCACACTCACTCTCACTGCTGGGTTACAGGATGGAATTGAGGACCCTCACTCTCAGGGCTGGTTTACAAGGTGTAATTCAGGACCCTCACTCTCAGGGCTGGTTTAGAAGGCGGAATTCAGCACCCACACGCTCAGTGCTGGGTCACAGGGTGGAATTCTGGAACCTCGCTCTCAGTACTGGGTTACAGGATGGAATTCAGGACCCTCACTCTCAGTGCTGCTTTACAAAGTGGAATTCAGCACCCTCCCAGTCAGTGCTGGGTTACAGGATGGAATTCAGGACCTTCAGTCTCAGTGCTGGTTTACAAGGTGGAATTCTGGACGCTCACGGTCAACGAAGGATTACAGTTGGAATTCAGGACCTTCGCTCTCAGTGCTGGTTAATAAGGTGGAATTCAGGACCCTCACTGTCAGTGCTGGTTTACAAGGTGGAATTGAGGACCCTCCCACTCAGTGCTGGGTCACAGGGTGGAACTCAGTACCCTCACCCTCAGTGTTGGTTTTCAAGGTGGAATACAGGACTCTTTCGCTAAGTGCTGGGTTACAGGTTGGAATTCAGGACCCTCACTCTCGTGGCTGATTTACATGGTGGAATTCAGCACCCACACGCTCACTGCTGGATTACAGGATGGAATTCAGGACCCTCACTCTCAGGGCTGGTTTACAAGGTGTAATTCAGGACTCTCACTCTTAGGGCTGGTTTAGAAGTTGGAATTCAGCACCCACACGCTCAGTGCTGGGTCACAGGGTGGAATTCTGGAACCTCACTCTCAGTGCTGGGTTACAGAATGGAATTCAGGACCTTCACTGTCAGTGCTGGTTTACAAGGTGGAATTCAGCACCCTCCCACTCAGTGCTGGGTACAGGATGGAATTCAGGACCTTCACTCTCACTGCTGGCTTACAAGGTGAAATTCAGGTCCCTCAGACTCAATGAAGGGTTAATGTTGGAATTCAGGACCTTCACTCTCAGTGCTGGTTTACAAGGTGGAATTCAGCACCCTCACTCTCAGTGCTGGTTTACAAGGTGGAAATCAGGACCCTCACTTTCAGTGATGGTTTACAAGGTGCAGTTGAGAACCTTCCCATTCAGTGCTGGGTTACAGAATGGAATTCAGGACCTTCACTGTCAGTGCTGGTTTACAAGGTGGAATTCAGCACCCTCCCACTCAGTGCTGGGTACAGGATGGAATTCAGGACCTTCACTCTCACTGCTGGCTTACAAGGTGAAATTCAGGTCCCTCAGACTCAATGAAGGGTTAATGTTGGAATTCAGGACCTTCACTCTCAGTGCTGGTTTACAAGGTGGAATTCAGCACCCTCACTCTCAGTGCTGGTTTACAAGGTGGAATTCAGCACCCTCACTCTCAGTGCTGGTTTACAAGGTGGAAATCAGGACCCTCACTTTCAGTGATGGTTTACAAGGTGCAGTTGAGAACCTTCCCATTCAGTGCTGGGTTACAGGATGGAATTCAGGACCTTCATACTCAGTGCTGGTTAATAAGGTGGAATTCAGGACCCTCACTGTCAGTGCTGGTTTACAAGGTGGAATTCATTACCCTCACTCTCAGTGCTGGGTTACAGGATGGAATTCAGCACCGTCACGCACAGTGCTGGGTAAGAGGATGGAATTCGGGACCCTAACTCTCAGTGCTGGTTTACAATGTGGAATTCAGCACCCACACGCTCACTGCTGGGTCACAGGGTGGAATTCAGGATCCTCACTCTCAGAGCTCGTTTACAAGGTGGAATTCAGGACGCTCAAGGTCAACGAAGGGTTAATGTTGGAATTCAGGACCTTCACTCTCAGTGCTGGTGAATCACGTGGAATTCAGGACCCTCACTGTCAGTGCTGGTGTACAAGGTGGAATTAAGCACACTCACTCTCACTGCTGGGTTACAGGCTGGAATTCAGGACCCTCACTCTAGGTGCTGGTTTACAATGTGGAATTCAGCACCCTCCCAGTCAGTGCTGGGTTACAGGATGGAATTCAGGACCTTCAGTCTCAGTGCTGGTTAATAAGGTGGAATTCAGGACCCTGACTGTCAGTGCTGGTTTACAAGGTGGAATTAAGTACCCTCCCACTCAGTGCTGGGCTCCAGGATGGAATTCAGCACCATTACGCACAGTGCTGGGTGACAGGATGGAATTCGGTACCCTCACTCTCAGTGCTGGTTTACAAGGTGGAATTCAGCACCCACACCTCAGCGCTAGGTTGCAGGATGGAATTCAGGACCCTAACTCTCAGGGCTAGTTTACAAGGTAGAATTCAGGACCCTCACTCTCAGCGCTGGGTACAGGATGGAATTCAGGACTTTCACTCGCAGTGCTAGTTAATAAGGTGGAAGTCAGGACCCTCACTGTCAGTGCTGGTTTACAAGGTGGAATTCAGCACCCTCACTCTCAGTACTGGTTTACAAGGTGGAAATCAGGACCCTCACTTTCAGTGCTGGTTTACAAGGTGTAGTTGAGGACCCTCCCATTCAGTGCTGGGTTACAGGATGGAATTCAGGACCTTCACTCTCGGTGCTGGTTTACAAGGTGGAATTCAGGACGCTCACGGACAACGAAGGGTGAAAGTTGGAATTCAGGACCTTCACTCTCAGTGCTGGTTAATAAGGTGGAATTCAGGACCCTCACTCTCAGTGCTGGGTTACAGGATGGAATTCAGCACCATCATGCACAGTGCTGGGTAAGAGGATGGAATTCTGGACCCTGACTCTCAGTGCTGGTTTAGAAAGTGGAATTCAGCACCCACACGCTCAGTGCTGGGTCACAGGGTGGAATTCAGGACCCTCACTCTCAGAGTTTGTTTACAAGGTGGAATTCATGACCCTTACGCTAAGTGCTGGGTTACAGTTTGGAACTCAGGACCCTCACTCTCGTGGCTGGTTTACAAGGTGGAATTCAGCACCCAGACGCTCACTGCTGGGTTACAGGATGGAATTCAGGACCCTCACTCTCAGGGCAGGTTTACAAGGTGTAATTCAGGACCCTCACTCTCAGGGCTGGTTTAGAAGGTGGAATTCAGCACCCACACGCTCAGTGCTGGGTCACAGAGTGGAATTCTGGAACCTCACTCTCAGTGCTGGGTTACAGGATGGAATTTAGGATCTTCACCTTCAGAGCTGGTTTACAAGGTGGAATTCAGGATGCTCACGGTCAACAAAGGGTTACAGTTGGAATTCAGGACCTTCACTCTCAGTGCTGGTTTACAAGGTGGAATTCAGCACCCACACCTCAGTGCTGGGTTGCAGGATGGAATTCAGGACCCTCACTCTCAGGGCTAGTTTACAAGGTGGAATTCAGAACCCTCACTCTCAGGGCTGGTTTACAAGGTAGAATTCAGGACCCTCACTCTCAGCGCTGGGTACAGGATGGAATTCAGGACTTTCACTCTCAGTGCTAGTTAATAAGGTGGAATTCAGGACCCTCACTCTCAGTACTGGTTTATAAGGTGGAAATCAGCACCCACACGCTCAGTGCTGGGTCACAGGGTGGAATTCAGGACCCTCACTGTCAGAGCTCGTTTACAAGGTGGAATTCAGGACGCTCACGGTCAACGAAGGGTTAATGTTGGAATTCAGGACCTTCACTCTCAGTGCTGGTGAATCACGTGGAATTCAGGACCCTCACTGTCAGTGCTGGTGTACAAGGTGGAATTAAGCACACTCACTCTCACTGCTGGGTTACAGGATGGAATTCAGGACCCTCACTCTCAGGGCTGGTTTACAAGGTTTAATTCAGGACCCTCACTCTCAGGGCTGGTTTAGAAGGTGGAATTCAGCACCCACACTCTCAGTGCTGGTTAATAAGGTGAAATTCAGGACCCTCACTCTCAGTGCTGGTTTACAAGGTGGAATTCAGGACTCTTTCGCTACGTGCTGGGTTACAGGTTGGAATTCAGGACCCTCACTCTCAGGGCTGGTTTAGAAGGTGGAATTCAGCACTCACACGCTCAGTGCTGGGTCACAGAGTGGAATTCTGGAACCTCACTCTCAGTGCTGGGTTACAGGATGGAATTTAGGATCTTCACCTTCAGAGCTGGTTTACAAGGTGGAATTCAGGATGCTCACGGTCAACAAAGGGTTACAGTTGGAATTCAGGACCTTCACTCTCAGTGCTGGTTTACAAGGTGGAATTAAGGACCCTCCTGCTCAGTGCTGGGTTGCAGGATGGAATTCAGGACCCTCACTCTCAGGGCTAGTTTACAAGTTGGAATTCAGAACCCTCACTCTCAGGGCTGGTTTACAAGGTAGAATTCAGGACCCTCACTCTCAGCGCTGGGTACAGGATGGAATTCAGGACTTTCACTCTCAGTGCTACTCAATAAGGTTGAATTCAGGACCCTCACTCTCAGTACTGGTTTACAAGGTGGAAATCAGCACCCACACGCTCAGTGCTGGGTCACAGGGTGGAATTCAGGACCCTCACTGTCAGAGCTCGTTTACAAGGTGGAATTCAGGACGCTCACGGTCAACGAAGGGTTAATGTTGGAATTCAGGACCTTCACTCTCAGTGCTGGTGAATCACGTGGAATTCAGGACCCTCACTGTCAGTGCTGGTGTACAAGGTGGAATTAAGCACACTCACTCTCGCTGCTGGGTTACAGGATGGAATTCAGGACCCTCACTCTCAGGGCTGGTTTAGAAGGTGGAATTCAGCACCCTCACTCTCAGTGCTGGTTAATAAGGTGAAATTCAGGACCCTCACTCTCAGTGCTGCTTTACAAGGTGGAATTCAGCACCCACATGCACAGGTTTACAAGTTGGAATTCAGGACCCTCACTGTCAGTGCTGCTTTACAAGGTGGAATTCAGCACCCACATGCACAGTGCTGGGTTACAGTGCGGAATTCAGGACCCTCACTCTCAGTGCCGCCTTAAAAGGTGGAATTCAGGACCCTCACGCTCAGTGCTGGTTTACAAAGTGGAATTCAGGGCCGTCACACTCATCGCTGGTTGAAAGGGTGATATTCAGGACCCTCACGCTAAGTGCTGGGTTACAGGGTGGGATTCAGGACCCTCACGCTCACTGCGGGGTTACAGAGTGGAATGCAGGACCGTCACTCTCAGTGCCGCTTTAAAAGGTGGAATTCAGGACCCTCACACTCAGTGCTGGGTTACAGGGTGGAATTCAGGACCCTCATGCTCCGTGCTGGGTTACAGAGTGGAATTCAGGACCCTCACACTCAGCGTTGGTTTCAAAGGGGAAATTCAGGACCCTCACACTCAGCATTGGTTTCAAAGGGGAAATTCTGGTCCCTAACGCTAAGTGTAAGGTTACAGGGTGGAATTCAGGACCCTCACTCTCCTTTCTGGGTTACAGGATGGAATTCAAGACCATGACGCTCAGTGCTGGTTAACAAGGGGAAATTCAGGACCATCACACTGAGTGCTGGTTTACAAAGTGGAATTTAGGACCCTCACACTCAGAGCTGGTTGAAAGAGTGATATTCAGGACCGTCACGCTAATTGTGGGTTACAGAGTGCAATTCAGGACCTTCACAATAATTTTTGTCTTACAGGGTGGAAGTCAGGACCCTCACGCTCAGTGCTGGTTTCAAGGGTGAAATTCAGTATTCTCACGCGAAGTGCTGGCTTATAGGGTGAAATTTAGGACACTCACGCTCACTGCAGGGTAACAGGGTGCAATTCAGGACCCTCAACCTCAGTGCTGGTTGACAAGGTGGAATTCAGGACCCTCACGATCAGTGCTGGGTTACAGAGTGGAATTCAGGACCCTCAGTCTCAGTGCTGGTTTACAAGGTGGAATTCAGCACCTAGACGCTCAGTGCTGGGTTACAGGATGGAATTCAGGACCCTCACCCTCACTGCTGGTTTACAAGGTGGAATTCAGGACCCTCATGCTCAGTGCTGGGTTACAGGTTGAATGCAGGATGCTCACACTCAGTGCTGGGTAACAGGTGTAATTCCGGACCCTCACACTCAGCGCTGGTTGAAAGGGTGATATTCATGACCCTCACGCTAAGCGCTGGGTTACTGGGTGGAATTCAGGATCCTCACTCTCCTTTCTGGGTTACAGGATGGAATTCAAGACCATGACGCTCAGTGCTGGTTAACAAGGGGAAATTCAGGACCATCACACTGAGTGCTGGTTTACAAAGTGGAATTTAGGACCCTCACACTCAGAGCTGGTTGAAAGAGTGATATTCAGGACCCTCACGCTAAGTGCTGGGTTACAGGGTGGAATTCAGGATTCTCACTCTCAGTTTTGTCTTATAGAGTGGAATTCAGGACACTCACACTCAGTGCTGGTTTCAAGGGTGAAATTCAGTATTCTCACGCGAAGTGCTGGCTTATAGGGTGAAATTTAGGACACTCACGCTCACTGCAGGGTAACAGGGTGCAATTCAGGACCCTCAACCTCAGTGCTGGTTGACAAGGTGGAATTCAGGACCCTCACGATCAGTGCTGGGTTACAGAGTGGAATTCAGGACCCTCAGTCTCAGTGCTGGTTTACAAGGTGGAATTCAGCACCTAGACGCTCAGTGCTGGGTTATTGGATGGAATTCAGGACCCTCACTCTCAGTGCGGGTTTACCAGTTGGAACTCAGGACCCTCACGCACAGTGTTGGGTTACAGGTAGAATTCAGGACCCTCCTCTCAGTGCTTGTTTACAAGGTGGAATTCAGGACCCTCACGCGCAGTGCTGGTTTACAGGGTGAAATTCAGGATACTAACTCTTACTGCTGGTTTTCAAGGTGGAATTCAGGACGCTCACGCTCAGTGCTAGGTTACAGGCAGAAATTCAGGACCATCACGCTCAGTGTTGTTTTTCAAGGTAGAATTCAGGACCCTCAGACTCAGTCCTGGTCTACAAGGTGGAATTCAGGACCCTCAGGCTCAGTGCTGATTTACAAGGTGGAAATCAGGACCCTGTCTTAGTGCTGGTTTACAGGGTGCAATTCAGCACCCACACGCCCAGTGCTGGGTTATAGGGTGGAATTCCGCATCCTCACGCTCAGTGCTGCGTTACAGGGTGGAATTCAGGACCCTCACGCTCAGTGCTGGTTTAGAAGGTGGAATTCTGCACCCTCACGCTCAGTGCTGGTTTACAAGGTGGAATTCAGGACCCTTACTCTCAGTGCTGGATTCCAAGGGGGAACTCAGGACTATCACACTCAGTGCTGGTTTACAAGGTGGAATTGAGAACCCTCATGCACAGTGCTGGTTTACATGGTGGAATGCAGGACCCTCACGATCAGTGCTGGGTTACAGAGTGGAATTCAGGACCCTCAGTCTCAGTGCTGGTTTACCAGATGGAATTCAGGACCCTCACGCTCAGTGCTGGGTTGCAGGTTGAATTCTGGACGCTCACGCTCAGTGCTGCGTTACAGGGTGGAATTCAGGACCCTCACGCTCACTGCGGGGTTACAGAGTGGAATGCAGGATCGTCACTCTCAGTGCCACTTTAAAAGGTGGAATTCAGGACCCTCATTCTCAGTGCTTCTTTACAAGGTGGAATTCAGGAACCTCACGCTCAGTGCTTGGTTACAGGGTTTAATGCAGGACCCTCGCTCCCAGTGATGGTTTACAAGGTGGAATTGAGAGCCCTCATGCACACCGCTGGTTTACATGGTGGAATGCAGGCCCATCACAATCAGTGCTGGGTTACAGAGTGGAATTCTGGACGCTCACGCTCAGTGCTGGTTTCAAAGGGGAAATTCAGGACCCTCACACTCAGCGTTGCTTTCAAAGGGGAAATTCAGGATCCTCACACTCAGCGTTGGTTTCAAAGGGGAAATTCAGGACCCTCACACTCAGCGTTGGTTTCAAAGGGGAAATTCAGGACTCTCACGCAAAGTGTACGGTTACAGGGTGGAATTCAGGACCCTCACTCTCCTTTCTGGGTTACAGGATGGAATACAAGACAATGACACTCAGTGCTGGTTAACAAGGGGAAATTCAGGACCATCACGCTCAGTGCTGGTTTACAAAGTGGAATTCAGGACCCTCACACTCAGAGCTGGTTGAAAGAGTGATATTCAGGACCCTCACGCTAATTGTGGGTTACAGGGTGGAATTCAGGACCTTCACAATCAGTTTTGTCTTACAGGGTGGAATTCAGGACCCTCATGCTCAGTGCTGGTTTCAAGGGTGAAATTCAGGACCCTCACTCTCAGTGCTTGCTTACAAGTTGAAATTCAGGAACCTCACGCTCAGTGCTTGGTTACAGAGTTTAATGAAGGACCCTCACTATCAGTGCTGGGTTACAGAGTGGAATTCAGGACCGTCACCCTCAGTGCTGGTTTACCAGGTGGAATTCAGGACCCTCACGCTCAGTGCCGGATTACAGGGTGGAATTCTGGGCCCTCACTCTCAGTGCTGGTTTTCAAGGTTAAATTCAGCACCCACACGCTCAGTGCTCGGTTACAGGATGGAATTCAGGAAACTCACCCTCAGTGCTGGTTTACAAAGTGGAATTCAGGACCCTCATGCTCAGTGCTGGGTTACAGGTTGAATGCAGGATGCTCACACTCAGTGCTGGGTAACAGGTGTAATTCCGGACACTCACACTCAGCGCTGGTTGAAAGGGTGATAATCATGACCCTCACGCTAAGTGCTGGGTTACAGGGTGGAATTCAGGACCCTCACTCTCCTTTCTGGGTTACAGAATGGAATTCAAGACCATGACGCTCAGTGCTGGTTAACAAGGGGAAATTCAGGACCATCACACTGAGTGATGGTTTCCAAAGTGGAATTTAGGACCCTCACACTCAGAGCTGGTTGAAAGAGTGATATTCAGGACCCTCACGCTAATTGTGGGTTACAGAGTGCAATTCAGAACCTTCACAATAATTTTTGTCTTACAGGGTGGAATTCAGGACCCTCACGCTCAGTGCTGGTTTCAAGGGTGAAATTCAGGACCCTCACTCTCAGTACCTGCTTACAAGGTGGAATTCAGGAACCTCACACTCAGTGCAGGGTTACAGGGTGCAATTCGAGACCCTCAACTTTAGTGCTGGTTGACAAGGTGGAATACAGGACCCTCAGTCTCAGTGCTGGTTTACAAGGTGGAATTCAGCACCTAGACGCTCAGTGCTGGGTTACAGGATGGAATTCAGGACCCTCACCCTCAGTGCTGGTTTACAAGGTGGAATTCAGGACCCTCATGCTCAGTGCTGGGTTACAGGTTGAATGCAGGATGCTCACACTCAGTGCTGGGTAAGAGGTGTAATTCCGGACCCTCACACTCAGCGCTGGTTGAAAGAGTGATATTCAGGACCCTCACACTAATTGTGGGTTACAGAGTGCAATTCAGGACCTTCACAATAATTTTTGTCTTACAGGGTGGAATTCAGGAACCTCACACTCAGTGCAGGGTAACAGGGTGCAATTCGGGACCCTCAACTTTACTGCTGGTTGACAAGGTGGAATTCAGGACCCTCCCTATCAGTGCTGGGTTACAGAGTGGAATTCAGGACCCTCAGTCTCAGTGTTGGTTTACAAGGTGGAATTCAGCACCTAGACGCTCAGTGCTGGGTTACAGGTTGAATGCAGGATGCTCACACTCAGTGCTGGGTAACAGGTGTAATTCCGGACCCTCACACTCAGCGCTGGTTGAAAGGGTGATATTCATGACCCTCACGCTAAGTGCTGGGTTACAGGGTGTAATTCAGGATTCTCACTCTCAGTTTTGTCTTATAGAGTGGAATTCAGGACCCTCACACTCAGAGCTGGTTGAAGGAGTGATATTCAGGACCCTCACGCTAATTGTGGGTTACAGGGTGGAATTCAGGACCTTCACAATCAGTTTTGTCTCACAGGGTGGAATTCAGGACCCTCACGCTCAGTGCTGGTTTCAAGGGTGAAATTCAGGACCCTCACTCTCAGTGCTTGCTTACAAGTTGGAATTCAGGAACCTCACGCTCAGTGCTTGGTTACAGAGTTTAATGAAGGACGCTCACTCTCAGTGATAGTTTACAAGGTGAAATTTAGGACCCTCACACTCAGTGCAGGTTTACAGGGTGCAATTCGGGACCCCCAACCTTAGTGCTGGTTGACAAGGTGGAATTCAGGACCCTCACTATCAGTGCTGGGTTACAGAGTGGAATTCAGGACCGTCACCCTCAGTGCTGGTTTACCAGGTGGAATTCAGGACCCTCACGCTCAGTGCCGGATTACAGGGTGGAATTCTGGACCCTCACTCTCAGTGCTGGTTTTCAAGGTTAAATTCAGCACCCACACGCTCAGTGCTCGGTTACAGGATGGAATTCAGGAAACTCACCCTCAGTGCTGGTTTACAAGGTGGAATTCAGGACCCTCACGATCAGTGCTGGGTTACAGAGTGGAATTCAGGACCTTCAGTCTCAGTGCTGGTTTACAAGGTGGAATTCAGCACCTAGATGCTCAGTGCAGGGTTATTGGATGGAATTCAGGACCCTCACTCTCAGTGCTGGTTTACCAGTTGGAACTCAGGACCCTCACGCACAGTGTTGGGTTACAGGTAGAATTCAGGACCCTCCTCTCAGTGCTTGTTTACAAAGTGGAATTCAGGATCCTCACGCGCTGTGCTGGTTTATCGGGTGAAATTCAGGATACGAACTCTTACTGCTGGTTTTCAAGGTGGAATTCAGGACGCTCACGCTCAGTGCAAGGTTACAGGAAGGAATTCAGGACCATCACGCTCAGTGCTGGTTTCAAGGGTGAAATTCAGGACCCTCACTCGCAGTGATAGTTTACAAGGTGAAATTTAGGACCCTCACACTCAGTGCAGGTTTACAGGGTGCAATTCGGGACCCTCAACCTTAGTGCTGGTTGACAAGGTGGAATTCAGGACCCTCACTATCAGTGCTGGGTTACAGAGCGGAATTCAGGACCCTCACTCTCAGTGCTGGTTTTCAAGGTTAAATTCAGCACCAACACGCTCAGTGCTCGGTTACAGGATGGAATTCAGGAAACTCACTTTCAGTGCTGGTTTACAGGTGGAATAAAGGACCCTCACGCTCAGTGCTGGTTTACAAGGTGGAATACAGGACCATCTCTAAGTGCTGGTTTACAAGGTGGAATTCAGGACCATCACGCTCAGTGCTGGTTTACAAAGTGGAATTCAGGGCCGTCACACTCATCGCTGGTTGAAAGGGTGATATTCAGGACCCTCACGCTAAGTGCTGGGTTACAGGATGGAATTCAGGACCCTCATGCTCCGTGCTGGGTTACAGAGTGGAATTCAGGACCCTCACACTCAGCATTGGTTTCAAAGGGGAAATTCAGGACCCTCACATTCAGCGTTGGTTGAAAGGGTGATATTCATGACCCTCACGCTAAGTGCTGGGTTACAGGGTGGAATTCAGTTTCCTCACTCTCCTTTCTGGGTTACAGGATGGAATTCAAGACCATGATGCTCAGTGCTGGTTAACAAGGGGAAATTCAGGACCATCACGCTCAGTGTTGGTTCACAAAGTGGAATTCAGGACCCTCACACTCAGAGCTGGTTGAAAGAGTGATATTCAGGACCCTCACGCTAATTGTGGGTTACAGAGTGCAATTCAGGACCTTCATAATAATTTTTGTCTTACAGGGTAGAATTCAGGACCCTCACGCTCAGTGCTGGTTTCAAGGGTGAAATTCAGGACCCTCACTCTCATTGCCTGCTTACAAGCTGGAATTCAGGAACCTCACACTCAGTGCAGGGTTACAGGGTGCAATTCGGGACCCTCAACTTTAGTGCTGGTTGACAAGGTGGAGTTCAGGACCCTCACTATCAGTGCTGGGTTACAGAGTGGAATTCAGGACCGTCACACTCATTGTGGGTTACAGAGTGCAATTCAGGACCCTCACTATCAGTGCTGGGTTACAGAGTGGAATTCAGGACCCTCACACTAATTGTGGGTTACAGAGTGCAATCCACACTGAGTGCTGGTTTACAAAGTGGAATTTAGGACCCTCACAGTCAGAGCTGGTTGAAAGAGTGATATTCAGGACCCTCACACTAATTGTGGGTTACAGAGTGCAATTCAGGACCTTCACAATAATTTTTGTCTTACAGGGTGGAATTCAGGACCCTCACGCTCAGTGCTGGTTTTAAGGGTGAAATTCAGGACCCTCACTCTCAGTGCCTGCTTACAAGGTGGAATTCAGGAACCTCACGCTCAGTGCAGGGTAACAGGGTGCAATTCGGGACCCTCAACTTTAGTGCTGGTTGACAAGGTGGAATTCAGGACCCTCCCTATCAGTGCTGGGTTACAGAGTGGAATTCAGGACCCTCAGTCTCAGTGCTGGTTTACAAGGTGGAATTCAGCACCTAGACGCTCAGTGCTGGGTTACAGGTTGAATGCAGGATGCTCACACTCAGTGCTGGGTAACAGGTGTAATTCCGGACCCTCACACTCAGCGCTGGTTGAAAGGGCGATATTCATGTCCCTCACGCTAAGTGCTGGGTTACAGGGTGGAATTCAGGATTCTCACTCTCAGTTTTGTCTTATAGAGTGGAATTCAGGACACTCACACTCAGTGCTGGTTTCAAGGGTGAAATTCAGTATCCTCACGCGAAAAGCTGGCTTATAGGGTGAAATTTAGGACACTCACGCTCACTGCAGGGTTACAGAGTGCAACTCAGGACCCTCAACCTCACTGCTGGTTGACAAGGTGGAATTCAGGACCCTCACGATCAGTGCTGGGTTACAGAGTGGAATTCAGGACCCTCAGTCTCAGTGCTGGTTTACAAGGTGGAATTCAGCACCTAGACGCTCAGTGCTGGGTTATTGGATGGAATTCAGGACCCTCACTCTCAGTGCTGGTTTACCAGTTGGAACTCAGGACCCTCACGCACAGTGTTGGGTTACAGGTTGAATTCAGGACCTTCCTCTCAGTGCTTGTTTACAAGGTGGAATTCAGGATCCTCACGCGCAGTGCTGGTTTACCGGGTGAAATTCAGGATACTAACTCTTACTGCTGGTTTTCAAGGTGGAATTCAGGACGCACACGCTCAGTGCAAGGTTACAGGAAGGAATTCAGGACCATCACGCTCAGTGCTGGTTTCATGGGTGAAATTCAGGACCCTCACTCTCAGTGCTTGCTTACAAGTTGGAGTTCAGGAACCTCACGCTCAGTGCTTGGTTACAGAGTTTAATGAAGGACCCTCACTCTCAGTGATAGTTTACAAGGTGAAATTTAGGACCCTCACACTCAGTGCAGGTTTACAGGGTGCAATTCGGGACCCTCAACCTTAGTGCTGGTTGACAAGGTGGAATTCAGGACCCTCACTATCAGTGCTGGGTTACAGAGTGGAATTCAGGACCCTCAGTCTCAGTGCTGGTTTACAAGGTGGAATTCAGCACCTAGACGCTCAGTGCTGGGTCACAGGATGGAATTCAGGACCGTCACCCTCAGTGCTGGTTTACCAGGTGGAATTCAGGACCCTCACGCTCAGTGCCGGATTACAGAGTGGAATTCTGTACCCTCACTCTCAGTGCTGGTTTTCAAGGTTAAATTCAGCACCCACACGCTCAGTGCTCGGTTACAGGATGGAATTCAGGAAACTCACTTTCAGTGCTGGTTTACAGGTGGAATAAAGGACCCTCACGCTCAGTGCTGGTTTACAGGGTGGAATACAGGACCATCTCTAAGTGCTGGTTTACAAGGTGGAATTCAGGACCCTCACGCTCAGTGCTGGGTTACAGAGTGGAATGCAGGACCGTCACTCTCAGGGCCGCCTTAAAAGGTGGAATTCAGGACCCTCACGCTCAGTGCTGGTTTACAAAGTGGAATTCAGGGCCGTCACACTCATCGCTGGTTGAAAGGGTGATATTCAGGACCCTCACGCTAAGTGCTGGGTTGCAGGATGGAATTCAGGACCCTCATGCTCCGTGCTGGGTTACAGAGTGGAATTCAGGACCCTCACACTCAGCATTGGTTTCAAAGGGGAAATTCAGGACCCTCACATTCAGCGTTGGTTGAAAGGGTGATATTCATGACCCTCACGCTAAGTGCTGGGTTACAGGGTGGAATTCAGTTTCCTCACTCTCCTTTCTGGGTTACAGGATGGAATTCAAGACCATGATGCTCAGTGCTGGTTAACAAGGGGAAATTCAGGACCATCACGCTCAGTGTTGGTTCACAAAGTGGAATTCAGGACCCTCACACTCAGAGCTGGTTGAAAGAGTGATATTCAGGACCCTCACGCTAATTGTGGGTTACAGAGTGCAATTCAGGACCTTCATAATAATTTTTGTCTTACAGGGTAGAATTCAGGACCCTCACGCTCAGTGCTGGTTTCAAGGGTGAAATTCAGGACCCTCACTCTCATTGCCTGCTTACAAGCTGGAATTCAGGAACCTCACACTCAGTGCAGGGTTACAGGGTGCAATTCGGGACCCTCAACTTTAGTGCTGGTTGACAAGGTGGAGTTCAGGACCCTCACTATCAGTGCTGGGTTACAGAGTGGAATTCAGGACCGTCACACTCATTGTGGGTTACAGAGTGCAATTCAGGACCCTCACTATCAGTGCTGGGTTACAGAGTGGAATTCAGGACCCTCACACTAATTGTGGGTTACAGAGTGCAATCCACACTGAGTGCTGGTTTACAAAGTGGAATTTAGGACCCTCACAGTCAGAGCTGGTTGAAAGAGTGATATTCAGGACCCTCACACTAATTGTGGGTTACAGAGTGCAATTCAGGACCTTCACAATAATTTTTGTCTTACAGGGTGGAATTCAGGACCCTCACGCTCAGTGCTGGTTTTAAGGGTGAAATTCAGGACCCTCACTCTCAGTGCCTGCTTACAAGGTGGAATTCAGGAACCTCACGCTCAGTGCAGGGTAACAGGGTGCAATTCGGGACCCTCAACTTTAGTGCTGGTTGACAAGGTGGAATTCAGGACCCTCCCTATCAGTGCTGGGTTACAGAGTGGAATTCAGGACCCTCAGTCTCAGTGCTGGTTTACAAGGTGGAATTCAGCACCTAGACGCTCAGTGCTGGGTTACAGGTTGAATGCAGGATGCTCACACTCAGTGCTGGGTAACAGGTGTAATTCCGGACCCTCACACTCAGCGCTGGTTGAAAGGGCGATATTCATGTCCCTCACGCTAAGTGCTGGGTTACAGGGTGGAATTCAGGATTCTCACTCTCAGTTTTGTCTTATAGAGTGGAATTCAGGACACTCACACTCAGTGCTGATTTCAAGGGTGAAATTCAGTATCCTCACGCGAAATGCTGGCTTATAGGGTGAAATTTAGGACACTCACGCTCACTGCAGGGTTACAGAGTGCAATTCAGGACCCTCAACCTCACTGCTGGTTGACAAGGTGGAATTCAGGACCCTCACGATCAGTGCTGGGTTACAGAGTGGAATTCAGGACCCTCAGTCTCAGTGCTGGTTTACAAGGTGGAATTCAGCACCTAGACGCTCAGTGCTGGGTTATTGGATGGAATTCAGGACCCTTACTCTCAGTGCTGGTTTACCAGTTGGAACTCAGGACCCTCACGCACAGTGTTGGGTTACAGGTAGAATTCAGGACCCTCCTCTCAGTGCTTGTTTACAAGGTGGAATTCAGGATCCTCACGCGCAGTGCTGGTTTACCGGGTGAAATTCAGGATACTAACTCTTACTGCTGGTTTTCAAGGTGGAATTCAGGACGCTCACGCTCAGTGCAAGGTTACAGGAAGGAATTCAGGACCATCACGCTCAGTGCTGGTTTCAAGGGTGAAATTCAGGACCCTCACTCTCAGTGCTTGCTTACAAGTTGGAATTCAGGAACCTCACGCTCAGTGCGTGGTTACAGAGTTTAATGAAGGACCCTCACTCTCAGTGATAGTTTACAAGGTGAAATTTAGGACCCTCACACTCAGTGCAGGTTTACAGGGTGCAATTCGGGACCCTCAACCGTAGTGCTGGTTGACAAGGTGGAATTCAGGACCCTCACTATCAGTGCTGGGTTACAGAGTGGAATTCAGGACCCTCAGTCTCAGTGCTGGTTTACAAGGTGGAGTTCAGGACCCTCACTGTCAGTGCTGGGTCACAGGATGGAATTCAGGACCCTCACACTCATTGTGGGTTACAGAGTGCAATTCAGGACCCTCACACTAATTGTGGGTTACAGAGTGCAATCCACACTGAGTGCTGGTTTACAAAGTGGAATTTAGGACCCTCATAGTCAGAGCTGGTTGAAAGAGTGATATTCAGGACCCTCACACTAATTGTGGGTTACAGAGTGCAATTCAGGACCTTCACAATAATTTATGTCTTACAGGGTGGAATTCAGGACCCTCACGCTCAGTGCTGGTTTTAAGGGTGAAATTCAGGACCCTCACTCTCAGTGCCTGCTTACAAGGTGGAATTCAGGAACCTCACGCTCAGTGCAGGGTTACAGGGTGCAATTCGGGATCCTCAACTTTAGTGCTGGTTGACAAGGTGGAATTCAGGACCCTCCCTATCAGTGCTGGGTTACAGAGTGGAATTCAGGACCCTCAGTCTCAGTGCTGGGTTACAGAGTGGAATTCAGGACCCTCACACTCAGCGTTGGTTTCAAAGGGGAAATTCAGGACCCTCACGCTAAGTGTACGGTTACAGGGTGGAATTCAGGACCCTCACTCTCCTTTCTGGGTTACAGGATGGAATACAAGACCATGACGCTCAGTGCTGGTTAACAAGGGGAAATTCAGGACCATCACACTGAGTGCTGGTTTACAAAGTGGAATTCAGTACCCTCACACTCAGAGCTGGTTGAAAGAGTGATATTCAGGACCCTCACGCTAATTGTGGTTTACAGGGTGGAATTCAGGACCTTCACAATCAGTTTTGTCCTACAGGGTGGAATTCAGGACCCTCACGCTCAGTGCTGGTTTCAAGGGTGAAATTCAGGACCCTCACTCTCAGTGCTTGCTTACAAGTTGGAATTCAGGAACCTCACGCTCAGTGCTTGGTTACAGAGTTTAATGAAGGACCCTCACTCTCAGTGATAGTTTACAAGGTGAAATTTAGGACCCTCACACTCAGTGCAGGTTTACAGGGTGCAATTCGGGACCCTCAACCTTAGTGCTGGTTGACAAGGTGGAATTCAGGACCCTCACTATCAGTGCTGGGTTACAGAGTGGAATTCAGGACCCTCAGTCTCAGTGCTGGTTTACAAGGTGGAATTCAGCACCTAGACGCTCAGTGCTGGGTCACAGGATGGAATTCAGGACCGTCACCCTCAGTGCTGGTTTACCAGGTGGAATTCAGGACCCTCACGCTCAGTGCCGGATTACAGAGTGGAATTCTGTACCCTCACTCTCAGTGCTGGTTTTCAAGGTTAAATTCAGCACCCACACGCTCAGTGCTCGGTTACAGGATGGAATTCAGGAAACTCACTTTCAGTGCTGGTTTACAGGTGGAATAAAGGACCCTCACGCTCAGTGCTGGTTTACAGGGTGGAATACAGGACCATCTCTAAGTGCTGGTTTACAAGGTGGAATTCAGGACCCTCACGCTCAGTGCTGGGTTACAGAGTGGAATGCAGGACCGTCACTCTCAGGGCCGCCTTAAAAGGTGGAATTCAGGACCCTCACGCTCAGTGCTGGTTTACAAAGTGGAATTCAGGGCCGTCACACTCATCGCTGGTTGAAAGGGTGATATTCAGGACCCTCACGCTAAGTGCTGGGTTGCAGGATGGAATTCAGGACCCTCATGCTCCGTGCTGGGTTACAGAGTGGAATTCAGGACCCTCACACTCAGCATTGGTTTCAAAGGGGAAATTCAGGACCCTCACATTCAGCGTTGGTTGAAAGGGTGATATTCATGACCCTCACGCTAAGTGCTGGGTTACAGGGTGGAATTCAGTTTCCTCACTCTCCTTTCTGGGTTACAGGATGGAATTCAAGACCATGATGCTCAGTGCTGGTTAACAAGGGGAAATTCAGGACCATCACGCTCAGTGTTGGTTCACAAAGTGGAATTCAGGACCCTCACACTCAGAGCTGGTTGAAAGAGTGATATTCAGGACCCTCACGCTAATTGTGGGTTACAGGGTGGAATTCAGGACCTTCACAATCAGTTTTGTCTTACAGGGTGGAATTCAGGACCCTCACGCTCAGTGCTGGTTTCAAGGGTGAAATTCAGGACCCTCACTCTCAGTGCTTGCTTACAAGTTGGAATTCAGGAACCTCACGCTCAGTGCTTGGTTACAGAGTTTAATGAAGGACCCTCACTCTCAGTGATAGTTTACAAGGTGAAATTTAGGACCCTCACACTCAGTGCAGGTTTACAGGGTGCAATTCGGGACCCTCAACCTTAGTGCTGGTTGACAAGGTGGAATTCAGGACCCTCACTATCAGTGCTGGGTTACAGAGTGGAATTCAGGACCCTCAGTCTCAGTGCTGGTTTACAAGGTGGAATTCAGCACCTAGACGCTCAGTGCTGGGTCACAGGATGGAATTCAGGACCGTCACCCTCAGTGCTGGTTTACCAGGTGGAATTCAGGACCCTCACGCTCAGTGCCGGATTACAGAGTGGAATTCTGTACCCTCACTCTCAGTGCTGGTTTTCAAGGTTAAATTCAGCACCCACACGCTCAGTGCTCGGTTACAGGATGGAATTCAGGAAACTCACTTTCAGTGCTGGTTTACAGGTGGAATAAAGGACCCTCACGCTCAGTGCTGGTTTACAGGGTGGAATACAGGACCATCTCTAAGTGCTGGTTTACAAGGTGGAATTCAGGACCCTCACGCTCAGTGCTGGGTTACAGAGTGGAATGCAGGACCGTCACTCTCAGGGCCGCCTTAAAAGGTGGAATTCAGGACCCTCACGCTCAGTGCTGGTTTACAAAGTGGAATTCAGGGCCGTCACACTCATCGCTGGTTGAAAGGGTGATATTCAGGACCCTCACGCTAAGTGCTGGGTTGCAGGATGGAATTCAGGACCCTCATGCTCCGTGCTGGGTTACAGAGTGGAATTCAGGACCCTCACACTCAGCATTGGTTTCAAAGGGGAAATTCAGGACCCTCACATTCAGCGTTGGTTGAAAGGGTGATATTCATGACCCTCACGCTAAGTGCTGGGTTACAGGGTGGAATTCAGTTTCCTCACTCTCCTTTCTGGGTTACAGGATGGAATTCAAGACCATGATGCTCAGTGCTGGTTAACAAGGGGAAATTCAGGACCATCACGCTCAGTGTTGGTTCACAAAGTGGAATTCAGGACCCTCACACTCAGAGCTGGTTGAAAGAGTGATATTCAGGACCCTCACGCTAATTGTGGGTTACAGGGTGGAATGCAGGACCTTCACAATCAGTTTTGTCTTACAGGGTGGAATTCAGGACCCTCACGCTCAGTGCTGGTTTCAAGGGTGAAATTCAGGACCCTCACTCTCAGTGCTTGCTTACAAGTTGGAATTCAGGAACCTCACGCTCAGTGCTTGGTTACAGAGTTTAATGAAGGACCCTCACTCTCAGTGATAGTTTACAAGGTGAAATTTAGGACCCTCACACTCAGTGCAGGTTTACAGGGTGCAATTCGGGACCCTCAACCTTAGTGCTGGTTGACAAGGTGGAATTCAGGACCCTCACTATCAGTGCTGGGTTACAGAGTGGAATTCAGGACCCTCAGTCTCAGTGCTGGTTTACAAGGTGGAATTCAGCACCTAGACGCTCAGTGCTGGGTCACAGGATGGAATTCAGGACCGTCACCCTCAGTGCTGGTTTACCAGGTGGAATTCAGGACCCTCACGCTCAGTGCCGGATTACAGAGTGGAATTCTGTACCCTCACTCTCAGTGCTGGTTTTCAAGGTTAAATTCAGCACCCACACGCTCAGTGCTCGGTTACAGGATGGAATTCAGGAAACTCACTTTCAGTGCTGGTTTACAGGTGGAATAAAGGACCCTCACGCTCAGTGCTGGTTTACAGGGTGGAATACAGGACCATCTCTAAGTGCTGGTTTACAAGGTGGAATTCAGGACCCTCACGCTCAGTGCTGGGTTACAGAGTGGAATGCAGGACCGTCACTCTCAGGGCCGCCTTAAAAGGTGGAATTCAGGACCCTCACGCTCAGTGCTGGTTTACAAAGTGGAATTCAGGGCCGTCACACTCATCGCTGGTTGAAAGGGTGATATTCAGGACCCTCACGCTAAGTGCTGGGTTGCAGGATGGAATTCAGGACCCTCATGCTCCGTGCTGGGTTACAGAGTGGAATTCAGGACCCTCACACTCAGCATTGGTTTCAAAGGGGAAATTCAGGACCCTCACATTCAGCGTTGGTTGAAAGGGTGATATTCATGACCCTCACGCTAAGTGCTGGGTTACAGGGTGGAATTCAGTTTCCTCACTCTCCTTTCTGGGTTACAGGATGGAATTCAAGACCATGATGCTCAGTGCTGGTTAACAAGGGGAAATTCAGGACCATCACGCTCAGTGTTGGTTCACAAAGTGGAATTCAGGACCCTCACACTCAGAGCTGGTTGAAAGAGTGATATTCAGGACCCTCACGCTAATTGTGGGTTACAGGGTGGAATTCAGGACCTTCACAATCAGTTTTGTCTTACAGGGTGGAATTCAGGACCCTCACGCTCAGTGCTGGTTTCAAGGGTGAAATTCAGGACCCTCACTCTCAGTGCTTGCTTACAAGTTGGAATTCAGGAACCTCACGCTCAGTGCTTGGTTACAGAGTTTAATGAAGGACCCTCACTCTCAGTGATAGTTTACAAGGTGAAATTTAGGACCCTCACACTCAGTGCAGGTTTACAGGGTGCAATTCGGGACCCTCAACCTTAGTGCTGGTTGACAAGGTGGAATTCAGGACCCTCACTATCAGTGCTGGGTTACAGAGTGGAATTCAGGACCCTCAGTCTCAGTGCTGGTTTACAAGGTGGAATTCAGCACCTAGACGCTCAGTGCTGGGTCACAGGATGGAATTCAGGACCGTCACCCTCAGTGCTGGTTTACCAGGTGGAATTCAGGACCCTCACGCTCAGTGCCGGATTACAGAGTGGAATTCTGTACCCTCACTCTCAGTGCTGGTTTTCAAGGTTAAATTCAGCACCCACACGCTCAGTGCTCGGTTACAGGATGGAATTCAGGAAACTCACTTTCAGTGCTGGTTTACAGGTGGAATAAAGGACCCTCACGCTCAGTGCTGGTTTACAGGGTGGAATACAGGACCATCTCTAAGTGCTGGTTTACAAGGTGGAATTCAGGACCCTCACGCTCAGTGCTGGGTTACAGAGTGGAATGCAGGACCGTCACTCTCAGGGCCGCCTTAAAAGGTGGAATTCAGGACCCTCACGCTCAGTGCTGGTTTACAAAGTGGAATTCAGGGCCGTCACACTCATCGCTGGTTGAAAGGGTGATATTCAGGACCCTCACGCTAAGTGCTGGGTTGCAGGATGGAATTCAGGACCCTCATGCTCCGTGCTGGGTTACAGAGTGGAATTCAGGACCCTCACACTCAGCATTGGTTTCAAAGGGGAAATTCAGGACCCTCACATTCAGCGTTGGTTGAAAGGGTGATATTCATGACCCTCACGCTAAGTGCTGGGTTACAGGGTGGAATTCAGTTTCCTCACTCTCCTTTCTGGGTTACAGGATGGAATTCAAGACCATGATGCTCAGTGCTGGTTAACAAGGGGAAATTCAGGACCATCACGCTCAGTGTTGGTTCACAAAGTGGAATTCAGGACCCTCACACTCAGAGCTGGTTGAAAGAGTGATATTCAGGACCCTCACGCTAATTGTGGGTTACAGGGTGGAATGCAGGACCTTCACAATCAGTTTTGTCTTACAGGGTGGAATTCAGGACCCTCACGCTCAGTGCTGGTTTCAAGGGTGAAATTCAGGACCCTCACTCTCAGTGCTTGCTTACAAGTTGGAATTCAGGAACCTCACGCTCAGTGCTTGGTTACAGAGTTTAATGAAGGACCCTCACTCTCAGTGATAGTTTACAAGGTGAAATTTAGGACCCTCACACTCAGTGCAGGTTTACAGGGTGCAATTCGGGACCCTCAACCTTAGTGCTGGTTGACAAGGTGGAATTCAGGACCCTCACTATCAGTGCTGGGTTACAGAGTGGAATTCAGGACCGTCACCCTCAGTGCTGGTTTACCAGGTGGAATTCAGGACCCTCACGCTCAGTGGCGGATTACAGGGTGGAATTCTGGACCCTCACTCTCAGTGCTGGTTTTCAAGGTTAAATTCAGCACCCACACGCTCAGTGCTCGGTTACAGGATGGAATTCAGGAAACTCACCCTCAGTGCTGGTTTACAAGGTGGAATTCAGGACCCTCATGCTCAGTGCTGGGTTACAGGTTGAATGCAGGATGCTCACACTCAGTGCTGGGTAACAGGTGTAATTCCGGACACTCACACTCAGCGCTGGTTGAAAGGGTGATATTCATGACCCTCACGCTAAGTGCTGGGTTACAGGGTGGAATTCAGGACCCTCACTCTCCTTTCTGGGTTACAGAATGGAATTCAAGACCATGACGCTCAGTGCTGGTTAACAAGGGGAAATTCAGGACCATCACACTGAGTGATGGTTTCCAAAGTGGAATTTAGGACCCTCACACTCAGAGCTGGTTGAAAGAGTGATATTCAGGACCCTCACGCTAATTGTGGGTTACAGAGTGCAATTCAGAATCTTCACAATAATTTTTGTCTTACAGGGTGGAATTCAGGACCCTCACGCTCAGTGCTGGTTTCAAGGGTGAAATTCAGGACCCTCACTCTCAGTACCTGCTTACAAGGTGGAATTCAGGAACCTCACACTCAGTGCAGGGTTACAGGGTGCAATTCGAGACCCTCAACTTTAGTGCTGGTTGACAAGGTGGAATACAGGACCCTCAGTCTCAGTGCTGGTTTACAAGGTGGAATTCAGCACCTAGACGCTCAGTGCTGGGTTACAGGATGGAATTCAGGACCCTCACCCTCAGTGCTGGTTTACAAGGTGGAATTCAGGACCCTCATGCTCAGTGCTGGGTTACAGGTTGAATGCAGGATGCTCACACTCAGTGCTGGGTAAGAGGTGTAATTCCGGACCCTCACACTCAGCGCTGGTTGAAAGAGTGATATTCAGGACCCTCACACTAATTGTGGGTTACAGAGTGCAATTCAGGACCTTCACAATAATTTTTGTCTTACAGGGTGGAATTCAGGAACCTCACACTCAGTGCAGGGTAACAGGGTGCAATTCGGGACCCTCAACTTTACTGCTGGTTGACAAGGTGGAATTCAGGACCCTCCCTATCAGTGCTGGGTTACAGAGTGGAATTCAGGACCCTCAGTCTCAGTGTTGGTTTACAAGGTGGAATTCAGCACCTAGACGCTCAGTGCTGGGTTACAGGTTGAATGCAGGATGCTCACACTCAGTGCTGGGTAACAGGTGTAATTCCGGACCCTCACACTCAGCGCTGGTTGAAAGGGTGATATTCATGACCCTCACGCTAAGTGCTGGGTTACAGGGTGTAATTCAGGATTCTCACTCTCAGTTTTGTCTTATAGAGTGGAATTCAGGACCCTCACACTCAGAGCTGGTTGAAGGAGTGATATTCAGGACCCTCACGCTAATTGTGGGTTACAGGGTGGAATTCAGGACCTTCACAATCAGTTTTGTCTTACAGGGTGGAATTCAGGACCCTCACGCTCAGTGCTGGTTTCAAGGGTGAAATTCAGGACCCTCACTCTCAGTGCTTGCTTACAAGTTGGAATTCAGGAACCTCACGCTCAGTGCTTGGTTACAGAGTTTAATGAAGGACGCTCACTCTCAGTGATAGTTTACAAGGTGAAATTTAGGACCCTCACACTCAGTGCAGGTTTACAGGGTGCAATTCGGGACCCCCAACCTTAGTGCTGGTTGACAAGGTGGAATTCAGGACCCTCACTATCAGTGCTGGGTTACAGAGTGGAATTCAGGACCGTCACCCTCAGTGCTGGTTTACCAGGTGGAATTCAGGACCCTCACGCTCAGTGCCGGATTACAGGGTGGAATTCTGGACCCTCACTCTCAGTGCTGGTTTTCAAGGTTAAATTCAGCACCCACACGCTCAGTGCTCGGTTACAGGATGGAATTCAGGAAACTCACCCTCAGTGCTGGTTTACAAGGTGGAATTCAGGACCCTCACGATCAGTGCTGGGTTACAGAGTGGAATTCAGGACCTTCAGTCTCAGTGCTGGTTTACAAGGTGGAATTCAGCACCTAGATGCTCAGTGCAGGGTTATTGGATGGAATTCAGGACCCTCACTCTCAGTGCTGGTTTACCAGTTGGAACTCAGGACCCTCACGCACAGTGTTGGGTTACAGGTAGAATTCAGGACCCTCCTCTCAGTGCTTGTTTACAAAGTGGAATTCAGGATCCTCACGCGCTGTGCTGGTTTATCGGGTGAAATTCAGGATACGAACTCTTACTGCTGGTTTTCAAGGTGGAATTCAGGACGCTCACGCTCAGTGCAAGGTTACAGGAAGGAATTCAGGACCATCACGCTCAGTGCTGGTTTCAAGGGTGAAATTCAGGACCCTCACTCGCAGTGATAGTTTACAAGGTGAAATTTAGGACCCTCACACTCAGTGCAGGTTTACAGGGTGCAATTCGGGACCCTCAACCTTAGTGCTGGTTGACAAGGTGGAATTCAGGACCCTCACTATCAGTGCTGGGTTACAGAGCGGAATTCAGGACCCTCACTCTCAGTGCTGGTTTTCAAGGTTAAATTCAGCACCAACACGCTCAGTGCTCGGTTACAGGATGGAATTCAGGAAACTCACTTTCAGTGCTGGTTTACAGGTGGAATAAAGGACCCTCACGCTCAGTGCTGGTTTACAAGGTGGAATACAGGACCATCTCTAAGTGCTGGTTTACAAGGTGGAATTCAGGACCATCACGCTCAGTGCTGGTTTACAAAGTGGAATTCAGGGCCGTCACACTCATCGCTGGTTGAAAGGGTGATATTCAGGACCCTCACGCTAAGTGCTGGGTTACAGGATGGAATTCAGGACCCTCATGCTCCGTGCTGGGTTACAGAGTGGAATTCAGGACCCTCACACTCAGCATTGGTTTCAAAGGGGAAATTCAGGACCCTCACATTCAGCGTTGGTTGAAAGGGTGATATTCATGACCCTCACGCTAAGTGCTGGGTTACAGGGTGGAATTCAGTTTCCTCACTCTCCTTTCTGGGTTACAGGATGGAATTCAAGACCATGATGCTCAGTGCTGGTTAACAAGGGGAAATTCAGGACCATCACGCTCAGTGTTGGTTCACAAAGTGGAATTCAGGACCCTCACACTCAGAGCTGGTTGAAAGAGTGATATTCAGGACCCTCACGCTAATTGTGGGTTACAGAGTGCAATTCAGGACCTTCATAATAATTTTTGTCTTACAGGGTAGAATTCAGGACCCTCACGCTCAGTGCTGGTTTCAAGGGTGAAATTCAGGACCCTCACTCTCATTGCCTGCTTACAAGCTGGAATTCAGGAACCTCACACTCAGTGCAGGGTTACAGGGTGCAATTCGGGACCCTCAACTTTAGTGCTGGTTGACAAGGTGGAGTTCAGGACCCTCACTATCAGTGCTGGGTTACAGAGTGGAATTCAGGACCGTCACACTCATTGTGGGTTACAGAGTGCAATTCAGGACCCTCACTATCAGTGCTGGGTTACAGAGTGGAATTCAGGACCCTCACACTAATTGTGGGTTACAGAGTGCAATCCACACTGAGTGCTGGTTTACAAAGTGGAATTTAGGACCCTCACAGTCAGAGCTGGTTGAAAGAGTGATATTCAGGACCCTCACACTAATTGTGGGTTACAGAGTGCAATTCAGGACCTTCACAATAATTTTTGTCTTACAGGGTGGAATTCAGGACCCTCACGCTCAGTGCTGGTTTTAAGGGTGAAATTCAGGACCCTCACTCTCAGTGCCTGCTTACAAGGTGGAATTCAGGAACCTCACGCTCAGTGCAGGGTAACAGGGTGCAATTCGGGACCCTCAACTTTAGTGCTGGTTGACAAGGTGGAATTCAGGACCCTCCCTATCAGTGCTGGGTTACAGAGTGGAATTCAGGACCCTCAGTCTCAGTGCTGGTTTACAAGGTGGAATTCAGCACCTAGACGCTCAGTGCTGGGTTACAGGTTGAATGCAGGATGCTCACACTCAGTGCTGGGTAACAGGTGTAATTCCGGACCCTCACACTCAGCGCTGGTTGAAAGGGCGATATTCATGTCCCTCACGCTAAGTGCTGGGTTACAGGGTGGAATTCAGGATTCTCACTCTCAGTTTTGTCTTATAGAGTGGAATTCAGGACACTCACACTCAGTGCTGGTTTCAAGGGTGAAATTCAGTATCCTCACGCGAAAAGCTGGCTTATAGGGTGAAATTTAGGACACTCACGCTCACTGCAGGGTTACAGAGTGCAACTCAGGACCCTCAACCTCACTGCTGGTTGACAAGGTGGAATTCAGGACCCTCACGATCAGTGCTGGGTTACAGAGTGGAATTCAGGACCCTCAGTCTCAGTGCTGGTTTACAAGGTGGAATTCAGCACCTAGACGCTCAGTGCTGGGTTATTGGATGGAATTCAGGACCCTCACTCTCAGTGCTGGTTTACCAGTTGGAACTCAGGACCCTCACGCACAGTGTTGGGTTACAGGTTGAATTCAGGACCTTCCTCTCAGTGCTTGTTTACAAGGTGGAATTCAGGATCCTCACGCGCAGTGCTGGTTTACCGGGTGAAATTCAGGATACTAACTCTTACTGCTGGTTTTCAAGGTGGAATTCAGGACGCACACGCTCAGTGCAAGGTTACAGGAAGGAATTCAGGACCATCACGCTCAGTGCTGGTTTCATGGGTGAAATTCAGGACCCTCACTCTCAGTGCTTGCTTACAAGTTGGAGTTCAGGAACCTCACGCTCAGTGCTTGGTTACAGAGTTTAATGAAGGACCCTCACTCTCAGTGATAGTTTACAAGGTGAAATTTAGGACCCTCACACTCAGTGCAGGTTTACAGGGTGCAATTCGGGACCCTCAACCTTAGTGCTGGTTGACAAGGTGGAATTCAGGACCCTCACTATCAGTGCTGGGTTACAGAGTGGAATTCAGGACCCTCAGTCTCAGTGCTGGTTTACAAGGTGGAATTCAGCACCTAGACGCTCAGTGCTGGGTCACAGGATGGAATTCAGGACCGTCACCCTCAGTGCTGGTTTACCAGGTGGAATTCAGGACCCTCACGCTCAGTGCCGGATTACAGAGTGGAATTCTGTACCCTCACTCTCAGTGCTGGTTTTCAAGGTTAAATTCAGCACCCACACGCTCGGTGCTCGGTTACAGGATGGAATTCAGGAAACTCACTTTCAGTGCTGGTTTACAGGTGGAATAAAGGACCCTCACGCTCAGTGCTGGTTTACAGGGTGGAATACAGGACCATCTCTAAGTGCTGGTTTACAAGGTGGAATTCAGGACCCTCACGCTCAGTGCTGGGTTACAGAGTGGAATGCAGGACCGTCACTCTCAGGGCCGCCTTAAAAGGTGGAATTCAGGACCCTCACGCTCAGTGCTGGTTTACAAAGTGGAATTCAGGGCCGTCACACTCATCGCTGGTTGAAAGGGTGATATTCAGGACCCTCACGCTAAGTGCTGGGTTGCAGGATGGAATTCAGGACCCTCATGCTCCGTGCTGGGTTACAGAGTGGAATTCAGGACCCTCACACTCAGCATTGGTTTCAAAGGGGAAATTCAGGACCCTCACATTCAGCGTTGGTTGAAAGGGTGATATTCATGACCCTCACGCTAAGTGCTGGGTTACAGGGTGGAATTCAGTTTCCTCACTCTCCTTTCTGGGTTACAGGATGGAATTCAAGACCATGATGCTCAGTGCTGGTTAACAAGGGGAAATTCAGGACCATCACGCTCAGTGTTGGTTCACAAAGTGGAATTCAGGACCCTCACACTCAGAGCTGGTTGAAAGAGTGATATTCAGGACCCTCACGCTAATTGTGGGTTACAGAGTGCAATTCAGGACCTTCATAATAATTTTTGTCTTACAGGGTAGAATTCAGGACCCTCACGCTCAGTGCTGGTTTCAAGGGTGAAATTCAGGACCCTCACTCTCATTGCCTGCTTACAAGCTGGAATTCAGGAACCTCACACTCAGTGCAGGGTTACAGGGTGCAATTCGGGACCCTCAACTTTAGTGCTGGTTGACAAGGTGGAGTTCAGGACCCTCACTATCAGTGCTGGGTTACAGAGTGGAATTCAGGACCGTCACACTCATTGTGGGTTACAGAGTGCAATTCAGGACCCTCACTATCAGTGCTGGGTTACAGAGTGGAATTCAGGACCCTCACACTAATTGTGGGTTACAGAGTGCAATCCACACTGAGTGCTGGTTTACAAAGTGGAATTTAGGACCCTCACAGTCAGAGCTGGTTGAAAGAGTGATATTCAGGACCCTCACACTAATTGTGGGTTACAGAGTGCAATTCAGGACCTTCACAATAATTTTTGTCTTACAGGGTGGAATTCAGGACCCTCACGCTCAGTGCTGGTTTTAAGGGTGAAATTCAGGACCCTCACTCTCAGTGCCTGCTTACAAGGTGGAATTCAGGAACCTCACGCTCAGTGCAGGGTAACAGGGTGCAATTCGGGACCCTCAACTTTAGTGCTGGTTGACAAGGTGGAATTCAGGACCCTCCCTATCAGTGCTGGGTTACAGAGTGGAATTCAGGACCCTCAGTCTCAGTGCTGGTTTACAAGGTGGAATTCAGCACCTAGACGCTCAGTGCTGGGTTACAGGTTGAATGCAGGATGCTCACACTCAGTGCTGGGTAACAGGTGTAATTCCGGACCCTCACACTCAGCGCTGGTTGAAAGGGCGATATTCATGTCCCTCACGCTAAGTGCTGGGTTACAGGGTGGAATTCAGGATTCTCACTCTCAGTTTTGTCTTATAGAGTGGAATTCAGGACACTCACACTCAGTGCTGGTTTCAAGGGTGAAATTCAGTATCCTCACGCGAAAAGCTGGCTTATAGGGTGAAATTTAGGACACTCACGCTCACTGCAGGGTTACAGAGTGCAACTCAGGACCCTCAACCTCACTGCTGGTTGACAAGGTGGAATTCAGGACCCTCACGATCAGTGCTGGGTTACAGAGTGGAATTCAGGACCCTCAGTCTCAGTGCTGGTTTACAAGGTGGAATTCAGCACCTAGACGCTCAGTGCTGGGTTATTGGATGGAATTCAGGACCCTCACTCTCAGTGCTGGTTTACCAGTTGGAACTCAGGACCCTCACGCACAGTGTTGGGTTACAGGTTGAATTCAGGACCTTCCTCTCAGTGCTTGTTTACAAGGTGGAATTCAGGATCCTCACGCGCAGTGCTGGTTTACCGGGTGAAATTCAGGATACTAACTCTTACTGCTGGTTTTCAAGGTGGAATTCAGGACGCACACGCTCAGTGCAAGGTTACAGGAAGGAATTCAGGACCATCACGCTCAGTGCTGGTTTCATGGGTGAAATTCAGGACCCTCACTCTCAGTGCTTGCTTACAAGTTGGAGTTCAGGAACCTCACGCTCAGTGCTTGGTTACAGAGTTTAATGAAGGACCCTCACTCTCAGTGATAGTTTACAAGGTGAAATTTAGGACCCTCACACTCAGTGCAGGTTTACAGGGTGCAATTCGGGACCCTCAACCTTAGTGCTGGTTGACAAGGTGGAATTCAGGACCCTCACTATCAGTGCTGGGTTACAGAGTGGAATTCAGGACCCTCAGTCTCAGTGCTGGTTTACAAGGTGGAATTCAGCACCTAGACGCTCAGTGCTGGGTCACAGGATGGAATTCAGGACCGTCACCCTCAGTGCTGGTTTACCAGGTGGAATTCAGGACCCTCACGCTCAGTGCCGGATTACAGAGTGGAATTCTGTACCCTCACTCTCAGTGCTGGTTTTCAAGGTTAAATTCAGCACCCACACGCTCAGTGCTCGGTTACAGGATGGAATTCAGGAAACTCACTTTCAGTGCTGGTTTACAGGTGGAATAAAGGACCCTCACGCTCAGTGCTGGTTTACAGGGTGGAATACAGGACCATCTCTAAGTGCTGGTTTACAAGGTGGAATTCAGGACCCTCACGCTCAGTGCTGGGTTACAGAGTGGAATGCAGGACCGTCACTCTCAGGGCCGCCTTAAAAGGTGGAATTCAGGACCCTCACGCTCAGTGCTGGTTTACAAAGTGGAATTCAGGGCCGTCACACTCATCGCTGGTTGAAAGGGTGATATTCAGGACCCTCACGCTAAGTGCTGGGTTGCAGGATGGAATTCAGGACCCTCATGCTCCGTGCTGGGTTACAGAGTGGAATTCAGGACCCTCACACTCAGCATTGGTTTCAAAGGGGAAATTCAGGACCCTCACATTCAGCGTTGGTTGAAAGGGTGATATTCATGACCCTCACGCTAAGTGCTGGGTTACAGGGTGGAATTCAGTTTCCTCACTCTCCTTTCTGGGTTACAGGATGGAATTCAAGACCATGATGCTCAGTGCTGGTTAACAAGGGGAAATTCAGGACCATCACGCTCAGTGTTGGTTCACAAAGTGGAATTCAGGACCCTCACACTCAGAGCTGGTTGAAAGAGTGATATTCAGGACCCTCACGCTAATTGTGGGTTACAGAGTGCAATTCAGGACCTTCATAATAATTTTTGTCTTACAGGGTAGAATTCAGGACCCTCACGCTCAGTGCTGGTTTCAAGGGTGAAATTCAGGACCCTCACTCTCATTGCCTGCTTACAAGCTGGAATTCAGGAACCTCACACTCAGTGCAGGGTTACAGGGTGCAATTCGGGACCCTCAACTTTAGTGCTGGTTGACAAGGTGGAGTTCAGGACCCTCACTATCAGTGCTGGGTTACAGAGTGGAATTCAGGACCGTCACACTCATTGTGGGTTACAGAGTGCAATTCAGGACCCTCACTATCAGTGCTGGGTTACAGAGTGGAATTCAGGACCCTCACACTAATTGTGGGTTACAGAGTGCAATCCACACTGAGTGCTGGTTTACAAAGTGGAATTTAGGACCCTCACAGTCAGAGCTGGTTGAAAGAGTGATATTCAGGACCCTCACACTAATTGTGGGTTACAGAGTGCAATTCAGGACCTTCACAATAATTTTTGTCTTACAGGGTGGAATTCAGGACCCTCACGCTCAGTGCTGGTTTTAAGGGTGAAATTCAGGACCCTCACTCTCAGTGCCTGCTTACAAGGTGGAATTCAGGAACCTCACGCTCAGTGCAGGGTAACAGGGTGCAATTCGGGACCCTCAACTTTAGTGCTGGTTGACAAGGTGGAATTCAGGACCCTCCCTATCAGTGCTGGGTTACAGAGTGGAATTCAGGACCCTCAGTCTCAGTGCTGGTTTACAAGGTGGAATTCAGCACCTAGACACTCAGTGCTGGGTTACAGGTTGAATGCAGGATGCTCACACTCAGTGCTGGGTAACAGGTGTAATTCCGGACCCTCACACTCAGCGCTGGTTGAAAGGGCGATATTCATGTCCCTCACGCTAAGTGCTGGGTTACAGGGTGGAATTCAGGATTCTCACTCTCAGTTTTGTCTTATAGAGTGGAATTCAGGACACTCACACTCAGTGCTGATTTCAAGGGTGAAATTCAGTATCCTCACGCGAAATGCTGGCTTATAGGGTGAAATTTAGGACACTCACGCTCACTGCAGGGTTACAGAGTGCAATTCAGGACCCTCAACCTCACTGCTGGTTGACAAGGTGGAATTCAGGACCCTCACGATCAGTGCTGGGTTACAGAGTGGAATTCAGGACCCTCAGTCTCAGTGCTGGTTTACAAGGTGGAATTCAGCACCTAGACGCTCAGTGCTGGGTTATTGGATGGAATTCAGGACCCTTACTCTCAGTGCTGGTTTACCAGTTGGAACTCAGGACCCTCACGCACAGTGTTGGGTTACAGGTAGAATTCAGGACCCTCCTCTCAGTGCTTGTTTACAAGGTGGAATTCAGGATCCTCACGCGCAGTGCTGGTTTACCGGGTGAAATTCAGGATACTAACTCTTACTGCTGGTTTTCAAGGTGGAATTCAGGACGCTCACGCTCAGTGCAAGGTTACAGGAAGGAATTCAGGACCATCACGCTCAGTGCTGGTTTCAAGGGTGAAATTCAGGACCCTCACTCTCAGTGCTTGCTTACAAGTTGGAATTCAGGAACCTCACGCTCAGTGCGTGGTTACAGAGTTTAATGAAGGACCCTCACTCTCAGTGATAGTTTACAAGGTGAAATTTAGGACCCTCACACTCAGTGCAGGTTTACAGGGTGCAATTCGGGACCCTCAACCGTAGTGCTGGTTGACAAGGTGGAATTCAGGACCCTCACTATCAGTGCTGGGTTACAGAGTGGAATTCAGGACCCTCAGTCTCAGTGCTGGTTTACAAGGTGGAGTTCAGGACCCTCACTGTCAGTGCTGGGTCACAGGATGGAATTCAGGACCCTCACACTCATTGTGGGTTACAGAGTGCAATTCAGGACCCTCACACTAATTGTGGGTTACAGAGTGCAATCCACACTGAGTGCTGGTTTACAAAGTGGAATTTAGGACCCTCATAGTCAGAGCTGGTTGAAAGAGTGATATTCAGGACCCTCACACTAATTGTGGGTTACAGAGTGCAATTCAGGACCTTCACAATAATTTATGTCTTACAGGGTGGAATTCAGGACCCTCACGCTCAGTGCTGGTTTTAAGGGTGAAATTCAGGACCCTCACTCTCAGTGCCTGCTTACAAGGTGGAATTCAGGAACCTCACGCTCAGTGCAGGGTTACAGGGTGCAATTCGGGATCCTCAACTTTAGTGCTGGTTGACAAGGTGGAATTCAGGACCCTCCCTATCAGTGCTGGGTTACAGAGTGGAATTCAGGACCCTCAGTCTCAGTGCTGGGTTACAGAGTGGAATTCAGGACCCTCACACTCAGCGTTGGTTTCAAAGGGGAAATTCAGGACCCTCACACTCAGCGTTGGTTTCAAAGGGGAAATTCAGGACCCTCACGCTAAGTGTACGGTTACAGGGTGGAATTCAGGACCCTCACTCTCCTTTCTGGGTTACAGGATGGAATACAAGACCATGACGCTCAGTGCTGGTTAACAAGGGGAAATTCAGGACCATCACACTGAGTGCTGGTTTACAAAGTGGAATTCAGTACCCTCACACTCAGAGCTGGTTGAAAGAGTGATATTCAGGACCCTCACGCTAATTGTGGTTTACAGGGTGGAATTCAGGACCTTCACAATCAGTTTTGTCCTACAGGGTGGAATTCAGGACCCTCACGCTCAGTGCTGGTTTCAAGGGTGAAATTCAGGACCCTCACTCTCAGTGCTTGCTTACAAGTTGGAATTCAGGAACCTCACGCTCAGTGCTTGGTTACAGAGTTTAATGAAGGACCCTCACTCTCAGTGATAGTTTACAAGGTGAAATTTAGGACCCTCACACTCAGTGCAGGTTTACAGGGTGCAATTCGGGACCCTCAACCTTTGTGCTGGTTGACAAGGTGGAATTCAGGACCCTCACTATCAGTGCTGGGTTACAGAGTGGAATTCAGGACCCTCAGTCTCAGTGCTGGTTTACAAGGTGGAATTCAGCACCTAGACGCTCAGTGCTGGGTTACAGGATGGAATTCAGGACCCTCACCCTCAGTGCTGGTTTACAAGGTGTAATTCAGGACCCTCATGCTCAGTGCTGGGTTACTGGTTGAATGCAGGATGCTCACCCTCAGTGCTGGGTAACAGGTGTAATTCCGGACCCTCACACTCATCACTGGTTAAAAGAGTGAAATTCAGGACCCTCCGCTAATTGTGGGTTATAGAGTGCAATTCAGGACCTTCACAATAATTTTCGTCTTACAGGGTGGAATTCAGGACCCTCACGCTCAGTGCTGGTTTCAAGGGTGAAATTCTGCACCCCCACTCTCAGTGCCTGCTTACAAGGTGGAATTCAGCAACCTCACGCTCAGTGCAGGGTAACAGGGTGCAATTCGGGACCTTCAACTTTAGTGCTGGTTGACAAGGTGGAATTCAGGACCCTCCCTATCAGTGCTGGGTTACAGAGTGTAATTCAGGACCCTCACACTCAGCCTTGCTTTCAAAGGGGAAATTCAGGACCCTCACACTCAGCGTTGGTTTCAAAGGGGAAATTCAGGACCCTCACGCTAAGTGTACGGTTACAGGGTGGAATTCAGGACCCTCACTCTCCTTTCTGGGTTACAGGATGGAATACAAGACAATGACGCTCAGTGCTGGTTAACAAGGGGAAATTCAGGACCATCACACTGAGTGCTGGTTTACAAAGTGGAATTCAGGACCCTCACACTCAGAGCTGGTTGAAAGAGTGATATTCAGGACCCTCACGATAATTGTGGGTTACAGGGTGGAATTCAGGACCTTCACAATCAGTTTTGTCTTACAGGGGGGTATTCAGCACCCTCACGCTCAGTGCTTGTTTCAAGGGTGAAATTCAGGACCCTCACTCTCAGTGCTTGCTTACAAGTTGGAATTCAGGAACCTCACGCTCAGTGCTTGGTTACTGAGTTTAATGAAGGACCCTCACTCTCAGTGATAGTTTACAAGGTGAAATTTAGGACCCTCACACTCAGTGCTGGTTTCAAGGGTGAAATTCAGGACCCTCACTCTCAGTGCCTGCTTACAAGGTGGAATTCAGGAACCTCACACTCAGTGCAGGGTTACAGGTTGCAATTCGGGACCCTCAAATTCAGTGCTGGTTGACAAGGTGGAATTCAGGACCCTCACTATCAGTGCTGGGTTACAGAGTGGAATTCAGGACCCTCAGTCTCAGTGCTGGTTTACAAGGTGGAATTCAGCACCTAGACGCTCAGTGCTGGGTTACACGATGGAATTCAGGACCCTCACCCTCAGTGCTTGTTTACAAGGTGGAATTCAGGACCCTCATGCTCAGTGCTGGGTTACAGAGTGGAATTCAGGACCCTCACACTAATTGTGGGTTACAGAGTGCAATCCACACTGAGTGCTGGTTTACAAAGTGGAATTTAGGACCCTCACAGTCAGAGCTGGTTGAAAGAGTGATATTCAGGACCCTCACACTAATTGTGGGTTACAGAGTGCAATTCAGGACCTTCACAATAATTTATGTCTTACAGGGTGGAATTCAGGACCCTTACGCTCAGTGCTGGTTTTAAGGGTGAAATTCAGGACCCTCACTCTCAGTGCCTGCTTACAAGGTGGAATTCAGGAACCTCACGCTCAGTGCAGGGTAACAGGGTGCAATTCGGGACCATCAACTTTAGTGCTGGTTGACAAGGTGGAATTCAGGACCCTCCCTATCAGTGCTGGGTTACAGAGTGGAATTCAGGACCCTCAGTCTCAGTGCTGAGTTACAGAGTGGAATTCAGAACCCTCACACTCAGCGTTGGTTTCAAAGGGGAAATTCAGGACCCTCACACTCAGCGTTGGTTTCAAAGGGGAAATTCAGGACCCTCACGCTAAGTGTACGGTTACAGGGTGGAATTCAGGACCCTCACTCTCCTTTCTGGGTTACAGGATGGAATACAAGACCATGACGCTCAGTGCTGGTTAACAAGGGGAAATTCAGGACCATCACACTGAGTGCTGGTTTACAAAGTGGAATTCAGGACCCTCACACTCAGAGCTGGTTGAAAGAGTGATATTCAGGACCCTCACGCTAATTGTGGGTGACAGGGTGGAATTCAGGACCTTCACAATCAGTTTTGTCTTACAGGGTGGAATTCAGGACCCTCACGCTCAGTGCTGGTTTCAAGGGTGAAATTCAGGACACTCACTCTCAGTGCTTGCTTACAAGTTGGAATTCAGGAACCTCACGCTCAGTGCTTGGTTACAGAGTTTAATGAAGGACCCTCACTCTCAGTGATAGTTTACAAGGTGAAATTTAGGACCCTCACACTCAGTGCAGGTTTACAGGGTGCAATTCGGGACCCTCAACCTTTGTGCTGGTTGACAAGGTGGAATTCAGGACCCTCACTATCAGTGCTGGGTTACAGAGTGGAATTCAGGACCGTCACCCTCAGTGCTGGTTTACCAGGTGGAATTCAGGACCCTCGCGCACAGTGCCGGATTACAGGGTGGAATTCTGGACCCTCACTCTCAGTGCTGGTTTTCAAGGTTAAATTCAGCACCCACGCGCTCAGTGCTCGGTTATAGGATGGAATTCAGGAAACTCACCCTCAGTGCTGGTTTACAAGGTGGAATTCAGGACCCTCCCTATCAGTGCTGGGTTACAGAGTGGAATTCAGGACCCTCAGTCTCAGTGCTGGTTTACAAGGTGGAATTCAGCACCTAGACGCTCAGTGCTGGGTTACAGGTTGAATGCAGGATGCTCACACTCAGTGCTGGGTAACAGGTGTAATTCCGGACCCTCACACTCAGCGCTGGTTGAAAGGGCGATATTCATGTCCCTCACGCTAAGTGCTGGGTTACAGGGTGGAATTCAGGATTCTCACTCTCAGTTTTGTCTTATAGAGTGGAATTCAGGACACTCACACTCAGTGCTGGTTTCAAGGGTGAAATTCAGTATCCTCACGCGAAAAGCTGGCTTATAGGGTGAAATTTAGGACACTCACGCTCACTGCAGGGTTACAGAGTGCAACTCAGGACCCTCAACCTCACTGCTGGTTGACAAGGTGGAATTCAGGACCCTCACGATCAGTGCTGGGTTACAGAGTGGAATTCAGGACCCTCAGTCTCAGTGCTGGTTTACAAGGTGGAATTCAGCACCTAGACGCTCAGTGCTGGGTTATTGGATGGAATTCAGGACCCTCACTCTCAGTGCTGGTTTACCAGTTGGAACTCAGGACCCTCACGCACAGTGTTGGGTTACAGGTTGAATTCAGGACCTTCCTCTCAGTGCTTGTTTACAAGGTGGAATTCAGGATCCTCACGCGCAGTGCTGGTTTACCGGGTGAAATTCAGGATACTAACTCTTACTGCTGGTTTTCAAGGTGGAATTCAGGACGCACACGCTCAGTGCAAGGTTACAGGAAGGAATTCAGGACCATCACGCTCAGTGCTGGTTTCATGGGTGAAATTCAGGACCCTCACTCTCAGTGCTTGCTTACAAGTTGGAGTTCAGGAACCTCACGCTCAGTGCTTGGTTACAGAGTTTAATGAAGGACCCTCACTCTCAGTGATAGTTTACAAGGTGAAATTTAGGACCCTCACACTCAGTGCAGGTTTACAGGGTGCAATTCGGGACCCTCAACCTTAGTGCTGGTTGACAAGGTGGAATTCAGGACCCTCACTATCAGTGCTGGGTTACAGAGTGGAATTCAGGACCCTCAGTCTCAGTGCTGGTTTACAAGGTGGAATTCAGCACCTAGACGCTCAGTGCTGGGTCACAGGATGGAATTCAGGACCGTCACCCTCAGTGCTGGTTTACCAGGTGGAATTCAGGACCCTCACGCTCAGTGCCGGATTACAGAGTGGAATTCTGTACCCTCACTCTCAGTGCTGGTTTTCAAGGTTAAATTCAGCACCCACACGCTCAGTGCTCGGTTACAGGATGGAATTCAGGAAACTCACTTTCAGTGCTGGTTTACAGGTGGAATAAAGGACCCTCACGCTCAGTGCTGGTTTACAGGGTGGAATACAGGACCATCTCTAAGTGCTGGTTTACAAGGTGGAATTCAGGACCCTCACGCTCAGTGCTGGGTTACAGAGTGGAATGCAGGACCGTCACTCTCAGGGCCGCCTTAAAAGGTGGAATTCAGGACCCTCACGCTCAGTGCTGGTTTACAAAGTGGAATTCAGGGCCGTCACACTCATCGCTGGTTGAAAGGGTGATATTCAGGACCCTCACGCTAAGTGCTGGGTTGCAGGATGGAATTCAGGACCCTCATGCTCCGTGCTGGGTTACAGAGTGGAATTCAGGACCCTCACACTCAGCATTGGTTTCAAAGGGGAAATTCAGGACCCTCACATTCAGCGTTGGTTGAAAGGGTGATATTCATGACCCTCACGCTAAGTGCTGGGTTACAGGGTGGAATTCAGTTTCCTCACTCTCCTTTCTGGGTTACAGGATGGAATTCAAGACCATGATGCTCAGTGCTGGTTAACAAGGGGAAATTCAGGACCATCACGCTCAGTGTTGGTTCACAAAGTGGAATTCAGGACCCTCACACTCAGAGCTGGTTGAAAGAGTGATATTCAGGACCCTCACGCTAATTGTGGGTTACAGGGTGGAATTCAGGACCTTCACAATCAGTTTTGTCTTACAGGGTGGAATTCAGGACCCTCACGCTCAGTGCTGGTTTCAAGGGTGAAATTCAGGACCCTCACTCTCAGTGCTTGCTTACAAGTTGGAATTCAGGAACCTCACGCTCAGTGCTTGGTTACAGAGTTTAATGAAGGACCCTCACTCTCAGTGATAGTTTACAAGGTGAAATTTAGGACCCTCACACTCAGTGCAGGTTTACAGGGTGCAATTCGGGACCCTCAACCTTAGTGCTGGTTGACAAGGTGGAATTCAGGACCCTCACTATCAGTGCTGGGTTACAGAGTGGAATTCAGGACCGTCACCCTCAGTGCTGGTTTACCAGGTGGAATTCAGGACCCTCACGCTCAGTGGCGGATTACAGGGTGGAATTCTGGACCCTCACTCTCAGTGCTGGTTTTCAAGGTTAAATTCAGCACCCACACGCTCAGTGCTCGGTTACAGGATGGAATTCAGGAAACTCACCCTCAGTGCTGGTTTACAAGGTGGAATTCAGGACCCTCATGCTCAGTGCTGGGTTACAGGTTGAATGCAGGATGCTCACACTCAGTGCTGGGTAACAGGTGTAATTCCGGACACTCACACTCAGCGCTGGTTGAAAGGGTGATATTCATGACCCTCACGCTAAGTGCTGGGTTACAGGGTGGAATTCAGGACCCTCACTCTCCTTTCTGGGTTACAGAATGGAATTCAAGACCATGACGCTCAGTGCTGGTTAACAAGGGGAAATTCAGGACCATCACACTGAGTGATGGTTTCCAAAGTGGAATTTAGGACCCTCACACTCAGAGCTGGTTGAAAGAGTGATATTCAGGACCCTCACGCTAATTGTGGGTTACAGAGTGCAATTCAGAACCTTCACAATAATTTTTGTCTTACAGGGTGGAATTCAGGACCCTCACGCTCAGTGCTGGTTTCAAGGGTGAAATTCAGGACCCTCACTCTCAGTACCTGCTTACAAGGTGGAATTCAGGAACCTCACACTCAGTGCAGGGTTACAGGGTGCAATTCGAGACCCTCAACTTTAGTGCTGGTTGACAAGGTGGAATACAGGACCCTCAGTCTCAGTGCTGGTTTACAAGGTGGAATTCAGCACCTAGACGCTCAGTGCTGGGTTACAGGATGGAATTCAGGACCCTCACCCTCAGTGCTGGTTTACAAGGTGGAATTCAGGACCCTCATGCTCAGTGCTGGGTTACAGGTTGAATGCAGGATGCTCACACTCAGTGCTGGGTAAGAGGTGTAATTCCGGACCCTCACACTCAGCGCTGGTTGAAAGAGTGATATTCAGGACCCTCACACTAATTGTGGGTTACAGAGTGCAATTCAGGACCTTCACAATAATTTTTGTCTTACAGGGTGGAATTCAGGAACCTCACACTCAGTGCAGGGTAACAGGGTGCAATTCGGGACCCTCAACTTTACTGCTGGTTGACAAGGTGGAATTCAGGACCCTCCCTATCAGTGCTGGGTTACAGAGTGGAATTCAGGACCCTCAGTCTCAGTGTTGGTTTACAAGGTGGAATTCAGCACCTAGACGCTCAGTGCTGGGTTACAGGTTGAATGCAGGATGCTCACACTCAGTGCTGGGTAACAGGTGTAATTCCGGACCCTCACACTCAGCGCTGGTTGAAAGGGTGATATTCATGACCCTCACGCTAAGTGCTGGGTTACAGGGTGTAATTCAGGATTCTCACTCTCAGTTTTGTCTTATAGAGTGGAATTCAGGACCCTCACACTCAGAGCTGGTTGAAGGAGTGATATTCAGGACCCTCACGCTAATTGTGGGTTACAGGGTGGAATTCAGGACCTTCACAATCAGTTTTGTCTTACAGGGTGGAATTCAGGACCCTCACGCTCAGTGCTGGTTTCAAGGGTGAAATTCAGGACCCTCACTCTCAGTGCTTGCTTACAAGTTGGAATTCAGGAACCTCACGCTCAGTGCTTGGTTACAGAGTTTAATGAAGGACGCTCACTCTCAGTGATAGTTTACAAGGTGAAATTTAGGACCCTCACACTCAGTGCAGGTTTACAGGGTGCAATTCGGGACCCCCAACCTTAGTGCTGGTTGACAAGGTGGAATTCAGGACCCTCACTATCAGTGCTGGGTTACAGAGTGGAATTCAGGACCGTCACCCTCAGTGCTGGTTTACCAGGTGGAATTCAGGACCCTCACGCTCAGTGCCGGATTACAGGGTGGAATTCTGGACCCTCACTCTCAGTGCTGGTTTTCAAGGTTAAATTCAGCACCCACACGCTCAGTGCTCGGTTACAGGATGGAATTCAGGAAACTCACCCTCAGTGCTGGTTGACAAGGTGGAATTCAGGACCCTCACGATCAGTGCTGGGTTACAGAGTGGAATTCAGGACCCTCAGTCTCAGTGCTGGTTTACAAGGTGGAATTCAGCACCTAGACGCTCAGTGCTGGGTTATTGGATGGAATTCAGGACCCTCACTCTCAGTGCTGGTTTACCAGTTGGAACTCAGGACCCTCACGCACAGTGTTGGGTTACAGGTTGAATTCAGGACCTTCCTCTCAGTGCTTGTTTACAAGGTGGAATTCAGGATCCTCACGCGCAGTGCTGGTTTACCGGGTGAAATTCAGGATACTAACTCTTACTGCTGGTTTTCAAGGTGGAATTCAGGACGCACACGCTCAGTGCAAGGTTACAGGAAGGAATTCAGGACCATCACGCTCAGTGCTGGTTTCATGGGTGAAATTCAGGACCCTCACTCTCAGTGCTTGCTTACAAGTTGGAGTTCAGGAACCTCACGCTCAGTGCTTGGTTACAGAGTTTAATGAAGGACCCTCACTCTCAGTGATAGTTTACAAGGTGAAATTTAGGACCCTCACACTCAGTGCAGGTTTACAGGGTGCAATTCGGGACCCTCAACCTTAGTGCTGGTTGACAAGGTGGAATTCAGGACCCTCACTATCAGTGCTGGGTTACAGAGTGGAATTCAGGACCCTCAGTCTCAGTGCTGGTTTACAAGGTGGAATTCAGCACCTAGACGCTCAGTGCTGGGTCACAGGATGGAATTCAGGACCGTCACCCTCAGTGCTGGTTTACCAGGTGGAATTCAGGACCCTCACGCTCAGTGCCGGATTACAGAGTGGAATTCTGTACCCTCACTCTCAGTGCTGGTTTTCAAGGTTAAATTCAGCACCCACACGCTCAGTGCTCGGTTACAGGATGGAATTCAGGAAACTCACTTTCAGTGCTGGTTTACAGGTGGAATAAAGGACCCTCACGCTCAGTGCTGGTTTACAGGGTGGAATACAGGACCATCTCTAAGTGCTGGTTTACAAGGTGGAATTCAGGACCCTCACGCTCAGTGCTGGGTTACAGAGTGGAATGCAGGACCGTCACTCTCAGGGCCGCCTTAAAAGGTGGAATTCAGGACCCTCACGCTCAGTGCTGGTTTACAAAGTGGAATTCAGGGCCGTCACACTCATCGCTGGTTGAAAGGGTGATATTCAGGACCCTCACGCTAAGTGCTGGGTTGCAGGATGGAATTCAGGACCCTCATGCTCCGTGCTGGGTTACAGAGTGGAATTCAGGACCCTCACACTCAGCATTGGTTTCAAAGGGGAAATTCAGGACCCTCACATTCAGCGTTGGTTGAAAGGGTGATATTCATGACCCTCACGCTAAGTGCTGGGTTACAGGGTGGAATTCAGTTTCCTCACTCTCCTTTCTGGGTTACAGGATGGAATTCAAGACCATGATGCTCAGTGCTGGTTAACAAGGGGAAATTCAGGACCATCACGCTCAGTGTTGGTTCACAAAGTGGAATTCAGGACCCTCACACTCAGAGCTGGTTGAAAGAGTGATATTCAGGACCCTCACGCTAATTGTGGGTTACAGGGTGGAATTCAGGACCTTCACAATCAGTTTTGTCTTACAGGGTGGAATTCAGGACCCTCACGCTCAGTGCTGGTTTCAAGGGTGAAATTCAGGACCCTCACTCTCAGTGCTTGCTTACAAGTTGGAATTCAGGAACCTCACGCTCAGTGCTTGGTTACAGAGTTTAATGAAGGACCCTCACTCTCAGTGATAGTTTACAAGGTGAAATTTAGGACCCTCACACTCAGTGCAGGTTTACAGGGTGCAATTCGGGACCCTCAACCTTAGTGCTGGTTGACAAGGTGGAATTCAGGACCCTCACTATCAGTGCTGGGTTACAGAGTGGAATTCAGGACCGTCACCCTCAGTGCTGGTTTACCAGGTGGAATTCAGGACCCTCACGCTCAGTGGCGGATTACAGGGTGGAATTCTGGACCCTCACTCTCAGTGCTGGTTTTCAAGGTTAAATTCAGCACCCACACGCTCAGTGCTCGGTTACAGGATGGAATTCAGGAAACTCACCCTCAGTGCTGGTTTACAAGGTGGAATTCAGGACCCTCATGCTCAGTGCTGGGTTACAGGTTGAATGCAGGATGCTCACACTCAGTGCTGGGTAACAGGTGTAATTCCGGACACTCACACTCAGCGCTGGTTGAAAGGGTGATATTCATGACCCTCACGCTAAGTGCTGGGTTACAGGGTGGAATTCAGGACCCTCACTCTCCTTTCTGGGTTACAGAATGGAATTCAAGACCATGACGCTCAGTGCTGGTTAACAAGGGGAAATTCAGGACCATCACACTGAGTGATGGTTTCCAAAGTGGAATTTAGGACCCTCACACTCAGAGCTGGTTGAAAGAGTGATATTCAGGACCCTCACGCTAATTGTGGGTTACAGAGTGCAATTCAGAACCTTCACAATAATTTTTGTCTTACAGGGTGGAATTCAGGACCCTCACGCTCAGTGCTGGTTTCAAGGGTGAAATTCAGGACCCTCACTCTCAGTACCTGCTTACAAGGTGGAATTCAGGAACCTCACACTCAGTGCAGGGTTACAGGGTGCAATTCGAGACCCTCAACTTTAGTGCTGGTTGACAAGGTGGAATACAGGACCCTCAGTCTCAGTGCTGGTTTACAAGGTGGAATTCAGCACCTAGACGCTCAGTGCTGGGTTACAGGATGGAATTCAGGACCCTCACCCTCAGTGCTGGTTTACAAGGTGGAATTCAGGACCCTCATGCTCAGTGCTGGGTTACAGGTTGAATGCAGGATGCTCACACTCAGTGCTGGGTAAGAGGTGTAATTCCGGACCCTCACACTCAGCGCTGGTTGAAAGAGTGATATTCAGGACCCTCACACTAATTGTGGGTTACAGAGTGCAATTCAGGACCTTCACAATAATTTTTGTCTTACAGGGTGGAATTCAGGAACCTCACACTCAGTGCAGGGTAACAGGGTGCAATTCGGGACCCTCAACTTTACTGCTGGTTGACAAGGTGGAATTCAGGACCCTCCCTATCAGTGCTGGGTTACAGAGTGGAATTCAGGACCCTCAGTCTCAGTGTTGGTTTACAAGGTGGAATTCAGCACCTAGACGCTCAGTGCTGGGTTACAGGTTGAATGCAGGATGCTCACACTCAGTGCTGGGTAACAGGTGTAATTCCGGACCCTCACACTCAGCGCTGGTTGAAAGGGTGATATTCATGACCCTCACGCTAAGTGCTGGGTTACAGGGTGTAATTCAGGATTCTCACTCTCAGTTTTGTCTTATAGAGTGGAATTCAGGACCCTCACACTCAGAGCTGGTTGAAGGAGTGATATTCAGGACCCTCACGCTAATTGTGGGTTACAGGGTGGAATTCAGGACCTTCACAATCAGTTTTGTCTTACAGGGTGGAATTCAGGACCCTCACGCTCAGTGCTGGTTTCAAGGGTGAAATTCAGGACCCTCACTCTCAGTGCTTGCTTACAAGTTGGAATTCAGGAACCTCACGCTCAGTGCTTGGTTACAGAGTTTAATGAAGGACGCTCACTCTCAGTGATAGTTTACAAGGTGAAATTTAGGACCCTCACACTCAGTGCAGGTTTACAGGGTGCAATTCGGGACCCCCAACCTTAGTGCTGGTTGACAAGGTGGAATTCAGGACCCTCACTATCAGTGCTGGGTTACAGAGTGGAATTCAGGACCGTCACCCTCAGTGCTGGTTTACGAGGTGGAATTCAGGACCCTCACGCTCAGTGCCGGATTACAGGGTGGAATTCTGGACCCTCACTCTCAGTGCTGGTTTTCAAGGTTAAATTCAGCACCCACGCGCTCAGTGCTCGGTTATAGGATGGAATTCAGGAAACTCACCCTCAGTGCTGGTTTACAAGGTGGAATTCAGGACCCTCCCTATCAGTGCTGGGTTACAGAGTGGAATTCAGGACCCTCAGTCTCAGTGCTGGTTTACAAGGTGGAATTCAGCACCTAGACGCTCAGTGCTGGGTTACAGGTTGAATGCAGGATGCTCACACTCAGTGCTGGGTAACAGGTGTAATTCCGGACCCTCACACTCAGCGCTGGTTGAAAGGGCGATATTCATGTCCCTCACGCTAAGTGCTGGGTTACAGGGTGGAATTCAGGATTCTCACTCTCAGTTTTGTCTTATAGAGTGGAATTCAGGACACTCACACTCAGTGCTGGTTTCAAGGGTGAAATTCAGTATCCTCACGCGAAAAGCTGGCTTATAGGGTGAAATTTAGGACACTCACGCTCACTGCAGGGTTACAGAGTGCAACTCAGGACCCTCAACCTCACTGCTGGTTGACAAGGTGGAATTCAGGACCCTCACGATCAGTGCTGGGTTACAGAGTGGAATTCAGGACCCTCAGTCTCAGTGCTGGTTTACAAGGTGGAATTCAGCACCTAGACGCTCAGTGCTGGGTTATTGGATGGAATTCAGGACCCTCACTCTCAGTGCTGGTTTACCAGTTGGAACTCAGGACCCTCACGCACAGTGTTGGGTTACAGGTTGAATTCAGGACCTTCCTCTCAGTGCTTGTTTACAAGGTGGAATTCAGGATCCTCACGCGCAGTGCTGGTTTACCGGGTGAAATTCAGGATACTAACTCTTACTGCTGGTTTTCAAGGTGGAATTCAGGACGCACACGCTCAGTGCAAGGTTACAGGAAGGAATTCAGGACCATCACGCTCAGTGCTGGTTTCATGGGTGAAATTCAGGACCCTCACTCTCAGTGCTTGCTTACAAGTTGGAGTTCAGGAACCTCACGCTCAGTGCTTGGTTACAGAGTTTAATGAAGGACCCTCACTCTCAGTGATAGTTTACAAGGTGAAATTTAGGACCCTCACACTCAGTGCAGGTTTACAGGGTGCAATTCGGGACCCTCAACCTTAGTGCTGGTTGACAAGGTGGAATTCAGGACCCTCACTATCAGTGCTGGGTTACAGAGTGGAATTCAGGACCCTCAGTCTCAGTGCTGGTTTACAAGGTGGAATTCAGCACCTAGACGCTCAGTGCTGGGTCACAGGATGGAATTCAGGACCGTCACCCTCAGTGCTGGTTTACCAGGTGGAATTCAGGACCCTCACGCTCAGTGCCGGATTACAGAGTGGAATTCTGTACCCTCACTCTCAGTGCTGGTTTTCAAGGTTAAATTCAGCACCCACACGCTCAGTGCTCGGTTACAGGATGGAATTCAGGAAACTCACTTTCAGTGCTGGTTTACAGGTGGAATAAAGGACCCTCACGCTCAGTGCTGGTTTACAGGGTGGAATACAGGACCATCTCTAAGTGCTGGTTTACAAGGTGGAATTCAGGACCCTCACGCTCAGTGCTGGGTTACAGAGTGGAATGCAGGACCGTCACTCTCAGGGCCGCCTTAAAAGGTGGAATTCAGGACCCTCACGCTCAGTGCTGGTTTACAAAGTGGAATTCAGGGCCGTCACACTCATCGCTGGTTGAAAGGGTGATATTCAGGACCCTCACGCTAAGTGCTGGGTTGCAGGATGGAATTCAGGACCCTCATGCTCCGTGCTGGGTTACAGAGTGGAATTCAGGACCCTCACACTCAGCATTGGTTTCAAAGGGGAAATTCAGGACCCTCACATTCAGCGTTGGTTGAAAGGGTGATATTCATGACCCTCACGCTAAGTGCTGGGTTACAGGGTGGAATTCAGTTTCCTCACTCTCCTTTCTGGGTTACAGGATGGAATTCAAGACCATGATGCTCAGTGCTGGTTAACAAGGGGAAATTCAGGACCATCACGCTCAGTGTTGGTTCACAAAGTGGAATTCAGGACCCTCACACTCAGAGCTGGTTGAAAGAGTGATATTCAGGACCCTCACGCTAATTGTGGGTTACAGGGTGGAATTCAGGACCTTCACAATCAGTTTTGTCTTACAGGGTGGAATTCAGGACCCTCACGCTCAGTGCTGGTTTCAAGGGTGAAATTCAGGACCCTCACTCTCAGTGCTTGCTTACAAGTTGGAATTCAGGAACCTCACGCTCAGTGCTTGGTTACAGAGTTTAATGAAGGACCCTCACTCTCAGTGATAGTTTACAAGGTGAAATTTAGGACCCTCACACTCAGTGCAGGTTTACAGGGTGCAATTCGGGACCCTCAACCTTAGTGCTGGTTGACAAGGTGGAATTCAGGACCCTCACTATCAGTGCTGGGTTACAGAGTGGAATTCAGGACCGTCACCCTCAGTGCTGGTTTACCAGGTGGAATTCAGGACCCTCACGCTCAGTGGCGGATTACAGGGTGGAATTCTGGACCCTCACTCTCAGTGCTGGTTTTCAAGGTTAAATTCAGCACCCACACGCTCAGTGCTCGGTTACAGGATGGAATTCAGGAAACTCACCCTCAGTGCTGGTTTACAAGGTGGAATTCAGGACCCTCATGCTCAGTGCTGGGTTACAGGTTGAATGCAGGATGCTCACACTCAGTGCTGGGTAACAGGTGTAATTCCGGACACTCACACTCAGCGCTGGTTGAAAGGGTGATATTCATGACCCTCACGCTAAGTGCTGGGTTACAGGGTGGAATTCAGGACCCTCACTCTCCTTTCTGGGTTACAGAATGGAATTCAAGACCATGACGCTCAGTGCTGGTTAACAAGGGGAAATTCAGGACCATCACACTGAGTGATGGTTTCCAAAGTGGAATTTAGGACCCTCACACTCAGAGCTGGTTGAAAGAGTGATATTCAGGACCCTCACGCTAATTGTGGGTTACAGAGTGCAATTCAGAACCTTCACAATAATTTTTGTCTTACAGGGTGGAATTCAGGACCCTCACGCTCAGTGCTGGTTTCAAGGGTGAAATTCAGGACCCTCACTCTCAGTACCTGCTTACAAGGTGGAATTCAGGAACCTCACACTCAGTGCAGGGTTACAGGGTGCAATTCGAGACCCTCAACTTTAGTGCTGGTTGACAAGGTGGAATACAGGACCCTCAGTCTCAGTGCTGGTTTACAAGGTGGAATTCAGCACCTAGACGCTCAGTGCTGGGTTACAGGATGGAATTCAGGACCCTCACCCTCAGTGCTGGTTTACAAGGTGGAATTCAGGACCCTCATGCTCAGTGCTGGGTTACAGGTTGAATGCAGGATGCTCACACTCAGTGCTGGGTAAGAGGTGTAATTCCGGACCCTCACACTCAGCGCTGGTTGAAAGAGTGATATTCAGGACCCTCACACTAATTGTGGGTTACAGAGTGCAATTCAGGACCTTCACAATAATTTTTGTCTTACAGGGTGGAATTCAGGAACCTCACACTCAGTGCAGGGTAACAGGGTGCAATTCGGGACCCTCAACTTTACTGCTGGTTGACAAGGTGGAATTCAGGACCCTCCCTATCAGTGCTGGGTTACAGAGTGGAATTCAGGACCCTCAGTCTCAGTGTTGGTTTACAAGGTGGAATTCAGCACCTAGACGCTCAGTGCTGGGTTACAGGTTGAATGCAGGATGCTCACACTCAGTGCTGGGTAACAGGTGTAATTCCGGACCCTCACACTCAGCGCTGGTTGAAAGGGTGATATTCATGACCCTCACGCTAAGTGCTGGGTTACAGGGTGTAATTCAGGATTCTCACTCTCAGTTTTGTCTTATAGAGTGGAATTCAGGACCCTCACACTCAGAGCTGGTTGAAGGAGTGATATTCAGGACCCTCACGCTAATTGTGGGTTACAGGGTGGAATTCAGGACCTTCACAATCAGTTTTGTCTTACAGGGTGGAATTCAGGACCCTCACGCTCAGTGCTGGTTTCAAGGGTGAAATTCAGGACCCTCACTCTCAGTGCTTGCTTACAAGTTGGAATTCAGGAACCTCACGCTCAGTGCTTGGTTACAGAGTTTAATGAAGGACGCTCACTCTCAGTGATAGTTTACAAGGTGAAATTTAGGACCCTCACACTCAGTGCAGGTTTACAGGGTGCAATTCGGGACCCCCAACCTTAGTGCTGGTTGACAAGGTGGAATTCAGGACCCTCACTATCAGTGCTGGGTTACAGAGTGGAATTCAGGACCGTCACCCTCAGTGCTGGTTTACCAGGTGGAATTCAGGACCCTCACGCTCAGTGCCGGATTACAGGGTGGAATTCTGGACCCTCACTCTCAGTGCTGGTTTTCAAGGTTAAATTCAGCACCCACACGCTCAGTGCTCGGTTACAGGATGGAATTCAGGAAACTCACCCTCAGTGCTGGTTTACAAGGTGGAATTCAGGACCCTCACGATCAGTGCTGGGTTACAGAGTGGAATTCAGGACCTTCAGTCTCAGTGCTGGTTTACAAGGTGGAATTCAGCACCTAGATGCTCAGTGCAGGGTTATTGGATGGAATTCAGGACCCTCACTCTCAGTGCTGGTTTACCAGTTGGAACTCAGGACCCTCACGCACAGTGTTGGGTTACAGGTAGAATTCAGGACCCTCCTCTCAGTGCTTGTTTACAAAGTGGAATTCAGGATCCTCACGCGCTGTGCTGGTTTATCGGGTGAAATTCAGGATACGAACTCTTACTGCTGGTTTTCAAGGTGGAATTCAGGACGCTCACGCTCAGTGCAAGGTTACAGGAAGGAATTCAGGACCATCACGCTCAGTGCTGGTTTCAAGGGTGAAATTCAGGACCCTCACTCGCAGTGATAGTTTACAAGGTGAAATTTAGGACCCTCACACTCAGTGCAGGTTTACAGGGTGCAATTCGGGACCCTCAACCTTAGTGCTGGTTGACAAGGTGGAATTCAGGACCCTCACTATCAGTGCTGGGTTACAGAGCGGAATTCAGGACCCTCAGTCTCAGTGCTGGTTTACAAGGTGGAATTCAGCACCTAGACGCTCAGTGCTGGGTTACAGGTTGAATGCAGGATGCTCACACTCAGTGCTGGGTAACAGGTGTAATTCCGGACCCTCACACTCAGCGCTGGTTGAAAGGGCGATATTCATGTCCCTCACGCTAAGTGCTGGGTTACAGGGTGGAATTCAGGATTCTCACTCTCAGTTTTGTCTTATAGAGTGGAATTCAGGACACTCACACTCAGTGCTGATTTCAAGGGTGAAATTCAGTATCCTCACGCGAAATGCTGGCTTATAGGGTGAAATTTAGGACACTCACGCTCACTGCAGGGTTACAGAGTGCAATTCAGGACCCTCAACCTCACTGCTGGTTGACAAGGTGGAATTCAGGACCCTCACGATCAGTGCTGGGTTACAGAGTGGAATTCAGGACCCTCAGTCTCAGTGCTGGTTTACAAGGTGGAATTCAGCACCTAGACGCTCAGTGCTGGGTTATTGGATGGAATTCAGGACCCTTACTCTCAGTGCTGGTTTACCAGTTGGAACTCAGGACCCTCACGCACAGTGTTGGGTTACAGGTAGAATTCAGGACCCTCCTCTCAGTGCTTGTTTACAAGGTGGAATTCAGGATCCTCACGCGCAGTGCTGGTTTACCGGGTGAAATTCAGGATACTAACTCTTACTGCTGGTTTTCAAGGTGGAATTCAGGACGCTCACGCTCAGTGCAAGGTTACAGGAAGGAATTCAGGACCATCACGCTCAGTGCTGGTTTCAAGGGTGAAATTCAGGACCCTCACTCTCAGTGCTTGCTTACAAGTTGGAATTCAGGAACCTCACGCTCAGTGCGTGGTTACAGAGTTTAATGAAGGACCCTCACTCTCAGTGATAGTTTACAAGGTGAAATTTAGGACCCTCACACTCAGTGCAGGTTTACAGGGTGCAATTCGGGACCCTCAACCGTAGTGCTGGTTGACAAGGTGGAATTCAGGACCCTCACTATCAGTGCTGGGTTACAGAGTGGAATTCAGGACCCTCAGTCTCAGTGCTGGTTTACAAGGTGGAATTCAGCACCTAGACGCTCAGTGCTGGGTCACAGGATGGAATTCAGGACCGTCACCCTCAGTGCTGGTTTACCAGGTGGAATTCAGGACCCTCACGCTCAGTGCCGGATTACAGAGTGGAATTCTGTACCCTCACTCTCAGTGCTGGTTTTCAAGGTTAAATTCAGCACCCACACGCTCAGTGCTCGGTTACAGGATGGAATTCAGGAAACTCACTTTCAGTGCTGGTTTACAGGTGGAATAAAGGACCCTCACGCTCAGTGCTGGTTTACAGGGTGGAATACAGGACCATCTCTAAGTGCTGGTTTACAAGGTGGAATTCAGGACCCTCACGCTCAGTGCTGGGTTACAGAGTGGAATTCAGGACCCTCACACTCAGCATTGGTTTCAAAGGGGAAATTCAGGACCCTCACATTCAGCGTTGGTTGAAAGGGTGATATTCATGACCCTCACGCTAAGTGCTGGGTTACAGGGTGGAATTCAGTTTCCTCACTCTCCTTTCTGGGTTACAGGATGGAATTCAAGACCATGATGCTCAGTGCTGGTTAACAAGGGGAAATTCAGGACCATCACACTGAGTGATGGTTTCCAAAGTGGAATTTAGGACCCTCACACTCAGAGCTGGTTGAAAGAGTGATATTCAGGACCCTCACGCTAATTGTGGGTTACAGAGTGCAATTCAGAACCTTCACAATAATTTTTGTCTTACAGGGTGGAATTCAGGACCCTCACGCTCAGTGCTGGTTTCAAGGGTGAAATTCAGGACCCTCACTCTCAGTACCTGCTTACAAGGTGGAATTCAGGAACCTCACACTCAGTGCAGGGTTACAGGGTGCAATTCGAGACCCTCAACTTTAGTGCTGGTTGACAAGGTGGAATACAGGACCCTCAGTCTCAGTGCTGGTTTACAAGGTGGAATTCAGCACCTAGACGCTCAGTGCTGGGTTACAGGATGGAATTCAGGACCCTCACCCTCAGTGCTGGTTTACAAGGTGGAATTCAGGACCCTCATGCTCAGTGCTGGGTTACAGGTTGAATGCAGGATGCTCACACTCAGTGCTGGGTAAGAGGTGTAATTCCGGACCCTCACACTCAGCGCTGGTTGAAAGAGTGATATTCAGGACCCTCACACTAATTGTGGGTTACAGAGTGCAATTCAGGACCTTCACAATAATTTTTGTCTTACAGGGTGGAATTCAGGAACCTCACACTCAGTGCAGGGTAACAGGGTGCAATTCGGGACCCTCAACTTTACTGCTGGTTGACAAGGTGGAATTCAGGACCCTCCCTATCAGTGCTGGGTTACAGAGTGGAATTCAGGACCCTCAGTCTCAGTGTTGGTTTACAAGGTGGAATTCAGCACCTAGACGCTCAGTGCTGGGTTACAGGTTGAATGCAGGATGCTCACACTCAGTGCTGGGTAACAGGTGTAATTCCGGACCCTCACACTCAGCGCTGGTTGAAAGGGTGATATTCATGACCCTCACGCTAAGTGCTGGGTTACAGGGTGTAATTCAGGATTCTCACTCTCAGTTTTGTCTTATAGAGTGGAATTCAGGACCCTCACACTCAGAGCTGGTTGAAGGAGTGATATTCAGGACCCTCACGCTAATTGTGGGTTACAGGGTGGAATTCAGGACCTTCACAATCAGTTTTGTCTTACAGGGTGGAATTCAGGACCCTCACGCTCAGTGCTGGTTTCAAGGGTGAAATTCAGGACCCTCACTCTCAGTGCTTGCTTACAAGTTGGAATTCAGGAACCTCACGCTCAGTGCTTGGTTACAGAGTTTAATGAAGGACGCTCACTCTCAGTGATAGTTTACAAGGTGAAATTTAGGACCCTCACACTCAGTGCAGGTTTACAGGGTGCAATTCGGGACCCCCAACCTTAGTGCTGGTTGACAAGGTGGAATTCAGGACCCTCACTATCAGTGCTGGGTTACAGAGTGGAATTCAGGACCGTCACCCTCAGTGCTGGTTTACCAGGTGGAATTCAGGACCCTCACGCTCAGTGCCGGATTACAGGGTGGAATTCTGGACCCTCACTCTCAGTGCTGGTTTTCAAGGTTAAATTCAGCACCCACACGCTCAGTGCTCGGTTACAGGATGGAATTCAGGAAACTCACCCTCAGTGCTGGTTTACAAGGTGGAATTCAGGACCCTCACGATCAGTGCTGGGTTACAGAGTGGAATTCAGGACCTTCAGTCTCAGTGCTGGTTTACAAGGTGGAATTCAGCACCTAGATGCTCAGTGCAGGGTTATTGGATGGAATTCAGGACCCTCACTCTCAGTGCTGGTTTACCAGTTGGAACTCAGGACCCTCACGCACAGTGTTGGGTTACAGGTAGAATTCAGGACCCTCCTCTCAGTGCTTGTTTACAAAGTGGAATTCAGGATCCTCACGCGCTGTGCTGGTTTATCGGGTGAAATTCAGGATACGAACTCTTACTGCTGGTTTTCAAGGTGGAATTCAGGACGCTCACGCTCAGTGCAAGGTTACAGGAAGGAATTCAGGACCATCACGCTCAGTGCTGGTTTCAAGGGTGAAATTCAGGACCCTCACTCGCAGTGATAGTTTACAAGGTGAAATTTAGGACCCTCACACTCAGTGCAGGTTTACAGGGTGCAATTCGGGACCCTCAACCTTAGTGCTGGTTGACAAGGTGGAATTCAGGACCCTCACTATCAGTGCTGGGTTACAGAGCGGAATTCAGGACCCTCAGTCTCAGTGCTGGTTTACAAGGTGGAATTCAGCACCTAGACGCTCAGTGCTGGGTTACAGGTTGAATGCAGGATGCTCACACTCAGTGCTGGGTAACAGGTGTAATTCCGGACCCTCACACTCAGCGCTGGTTGAAAGGGCGATATTCATGTCCCTCACGCTAAGTGCTGGGTTACAGGGTGGAATTCAGGATTCTCACTCTCAGTTTTGTCTTATAGAGTGGAATTCAGGACACTCACACTCAGTGCTGATTTCAAGGGTGAAATTCAGTATCCTCACGCGAAATGCTGGCTTATAGGGTGAAATTTAGGACACTCACGCTCACTGCAGGGTTACAGAGTGCAATTCAGGACCCTCAACCTCACTGCTGGTTGACAAGGTGGAATTCAGGACCCTCACGATCAGTGCTGGGTTACAGAGTGGAATTCAGGACCCTCAGTCTCAGTGCTGGTTTACAAGGTGGAATTCAGCACCTAGACGCTCAGTGCTGGGTTATTGGATGGAATTCAGGACCCTTACTCTCAGTGCTGGTTTACCAGTTGGAACTCAGGACCCTCACGCACAGTGTTGGGTTACAGGTAGAATTCAGGACCCTCCTCTCAGTGCTTGTTTACAAGGTGGAATTCAGGATCCTCACGCGCAGTGCTGGTTTACCGGGTGAAATTCAGGATACTAACTCTTACTGCTGGTTTTCAAGGTGGAATTCAGGACGCTCACGCTCAGTGCAAGGTTACAGGAAGGAATTCAGGACCATCACGCTCAGTGCTGGTTTCAAGGGTGAAATTCAGGACCCTCACTCTCAGTGCTTGCTTACAAGTTGGAATTCAGGAACCTCACGCTCAGTGCGTGGTTACAGAGTTTAATGAAGGACCCTCACTCTCAGTGATAGTTTACAAGGTGAAATTTAGGACCCTCACACTCAGTGCAGGTTTACAGGGTGCAATTCGGGACCCTCAACCGTAGTGCTGGTTGACAAGGTGGAATTCAGGACCCTCACTATCAGTGCTGGGTTACAGAGTGGAATTCAGGACCCTCAGTCTCAGTGCTGGTTTACAAGGTGGAATTCAGCACCTAGACGCTCAGTGCTGGGTCACAGGATGGAATTCAGGACCGTCACCCTCAGTGCTGGTTTACCAGGTGGAATTCAGGACCCTCACGCTCAGTGCCGGATTACAGAGTGGAATTCTGTACCCTCACTCTCAGTGCTGGTTTTCAAGGTTAAATTCAGCACCCACACGCTCAGTGCTCGGTTACAGGATGGAATTCAGGAAACTCACTTTCAGTGCTGGTTTACAGGTGGAATAAAGGACCCTCACGCTCAGTGCTGGTTTACAGGGTGGAATACAGGACCATCTCTAAGTGCTGGTTTACAAGGTGGAATTCAGGACCCTCACGCTCAGTGCTGGGTTACAGAGTGGAATTCAGGACCCTCACACTCAGCATTGGTTTCAAAGGGGAAATTCAGGACCCTCACATTCAGCGTTGGTTGAAAGGGTGATATTCATGACCCTCACGCTAAGTGCTGGGTTACAGGGTGGAATTCAGTTTCCTCACTCTCCTTTCTGGGTTACAGGATGGAATTCAAGACCATGATGCTCAGTGCTGGTTAACAAGGGGAAATTCAGGACCATCACGCTCAGTGTTGGTTCACAAAGTGGAATTCAGGACCCTCACACTCAGAGCTGGTTGAAAGAGTGATATTCAGGACCCTCACTCTAATTGTGGGTTACAGAGTGCAATTCAGGACCTTCATAATAATTTTTGTCTTACAGGGTAGAATTCAGGACCCTCACGCTCAGTGCTGGTTTCAAGGGTGAAATTCAGGACCCTCACTCTCATTGCCTGCTTACAAGCTGGAATTCAGGAACCTCACACTCAGTGCAGGGTTACAGGGTGCAATTCGGGACCCTCAACTTTAGTGCTGGTTGACAAGGTGGAGTTCAGGACCCTCACTATCAGTGCTGGGTTACAGAGTGGAATTCAGGACCGTCACACTCATTGTGGGTTACAGAGTGCAATTCAGGACCCTCACTATCAGTGCTGGGTTACAGAGTGGAATTCAGGACCCTCACACTAATTGTGGGTTACAGAGTGCAATCCACACTGAGTGCTGGTTTACAAAGTGGAATTTAGGACCCTCACAGTCAGAGCTGGTTGAAAGAGTGATATTCAGGACCCTCACACTAATTGTGGGTTACAGAGTGCAATTCAGGACCTTCACAATAATTTTTGTCTTACAGGGTGGAATTCAGGACCCTCACGCTCAGTGCTGGTTTTAAGGGTGAAATTCAGGACCCTCACTCTCAGTGCCTGCTTACAAGGTGGAATTCAGGAACCTCACGCTCAGTGCAGGGTAACAGGGTGCAATTCGGGACCCTCAACTTTAGTGCTGGTTGACAAGGTGGAATTCAGGACCCTCCCTATCAGTGCTGGGTTACAGAGTGGAATTCAGGACCCTCAGTCTCAGTGCTGGTTTACAAGGTGGAATTCAGCACCAAGACGCTCAGTGCTGGGTTACAGGTTGAATGCAGGATGCTCACACTCAGTGCTGGGTAGCAGGTGTAATTCCGGACCCTCACACTCAGCGCTGGTTGAAAGGGCGATATTCATGTCCCTCACGCTAAGTGCTGGGTTACAGGGTGGAATTCAGGATTCTCACTCTCAGTTTTGTCTTATAGAGTGGAATTCAGGACACTCACACTCAGTGCTGGTTTCAAGGGTGAAATTCAGTATCCTCACGCGAAAAGCTGGCTTATAGGGTGAAATTTAGGACACTCACGCTCACTGCAGGGTTACAGAGTGCAACTCAGGACCCTCAACCTCACTGCTGGTTGACAAGGTGGAATTCAGGACCCTCACGATCAGTGCTGGGTTACAGAGTGGAATTCAGGACCCTCAGTCTCAGTGCTGGTTTACAAGGTGGAATTCAGCACCTAGACGCTCAGTGCTGGGTTATTGGATGGAATTCAGGACCCTCACTCTCAGTGCTGGTTTACCAGTTGGAACTCAGGACCCTCACGCACAGTGTTGGGTTACAGGTTGAATTCAGGACCCTCCTCTCAGTGCTTGTTTACAAGGTGGAATTCAGGATCCTCACGCGCAGTGCTGGTTTACCGGGTGAAATTCAGGATTCTAACTCTTACTGCTGGTTTTCAAGGTGGAATTCAGGACGCACACGCTCAGTGCAAGGTTACAGGAAGGAATTCAGGACCATCACGCTCAGTGCTGGTTTCATGGGTGAAATTCAGGACCCTCACTCTCAGTGCTTGCTTACAAGTTGGAATTCAGGAACCTCACGCTCAGTGCTTGGTTACAGAGTTTAATGAAGGACCCTCACTCTCAGTGATAGTTTACAAGGTGAAATTTAGGACCCTCACACTCAGTGCAGGTTTACAGGGTGCAATTCGGGACCCTCAACCTTAGTGCTGGTTGACAAGGTGGAATTCAGGACCCTCACTATCAGTGCTGGGTTACAGAGTGGAATTCAGGACCCTCAGTCTCAGTGCTGGTTTACAAGGTGGAATTCAGGACCCTCACGCTCAGTGCCGGATGACAGGGTGGAATTCTGTACCCTCAGTCTCAGTGCTGGTTTTCAAGGTTAAATTCAGCACCCACACGCTCAGTGCTCGGTTACAGGATGGAATTCAGGAAACTCACTTTCAGTGCTGGTTTACAGGTGGAATAAAGGACCCTCACGCTCAGTGCTGGTTTACAAGGTGGAATTCAGGACCATCTCTCAGTGCTGGTTTAGAAGGTGGAATTCAGGACCCTCACGCTCAGTGCTGGTTTACAAAGTGGAATTCAGGGCCGTCACACTCATCGCTGGTTGAAAGGGTGATATTCAGGACCCTCACGCTAAGTGCTGGGTTACAGGATGGAATTCAGGACCCTCATGCTCCGTGCTGGGTTACAGAGTGGAATTCAGGACCCTCACACTCAGCATTGGTTTCAAAGGGGAAATTCAGGACCCTCACACTCAGCGTTGGTTTCAAAGGGGAAATTCAGGTCCCTAACGCTAAGTGTAAGGTTACAGGGTGGAATTCAGGACCCTCACTCTCCTTTCTGGGTTACAGGATGGAATTCAACACCATGACGCTCAGTGATGGTTAACAAGGGGAAATTCAGGACCATCACGCTCAGTGCTGGTTTACAAAGTGGAATTTAGGACCCTCACACTCAGAGCTGGTTGAAAGAGTGATATTCAGGACCCTCACACTAATTGGGGGTTACAGAGTGCAATTCAGGACCTTCACAATAATTTTTGTCTTACAGGGTGGAATTCAGGACCCTCACGCTCAGTGCTGGTTTCAAGGGTGAAATTCAGGACCATCACTCTCAGTGCCTGCTTACAAGGTTGAATTCAGTAACCTCACGCTCAGTGCTGGTTACAGGATGGAATTCAGGACCCTCACCCTCAGTGCCGGTTTACAAGGTGGAATTCAGGACCCTCACTCTCACTGCTTGCTTACAAGTTGGAATTCAGGAACCTCACGCTCAGTGCTTGGTTACAGAGTTTAATGAAGGACCCTCACTCTCAGTGATAGTTTACAAGGTGAAATTTAGGACCCTCACACTCAGTGCAGGTTTGCAGGGTGCAATTCGGGACACTCAACCTTAGTGATGGTTGACAAAGTGGAATTCAGGACCCTCACTATCAGTGCTGGGTTACAGAGTGGAATTCAGGACCGTCACCCTCAGTGCTGGTTGATCAGGTGGAATTCAGGGCCCTCACGCTCAGTGCCGGATTACAGGGTGGAATTCTGGACCCTCACTCTCAGTGCTGGTTTTCAAGGTTAAATTCAGCACCCACACGCTAAGTGCTCGGTTACAGGATGGAATTCAGGAAACTCACCCTCAGTGCTGGTTTACAAAGTGGAATTTAGGACCCTCACACTCAGAGCTGGTTGAAAGAGTGATATTCAGGACCCTCACGCTAATTGTGGGTTACAGGGTGGAATTCAGGACCTTCACAATCAGTTTTGTCCTGCAGGGTGGAATTCAGGACCCTCACGCTCATTGCTGGTTTCAAGGGTGAAATTCAGGACACTCACTCTCAGTGCCTGCTTACAAGGTGGAATTCAGGAACCTCACACTCAGTGCAGGGTTACAGGGTGCAATTCGGGACCCTCAACTTTAGTGCTGGTTGACAAGGTGGAATTCAGGACCCTCACTATCAGTGCTGGGTTACAGAGTGGAATTCAGGACCCTCAGTCTCAGTGCTGGTTTACAAGGTGGAATTCAGCACCTAGACGCTCAGTGCTGGGTTACAGGATGGAATTCAGGACCCTCACCCTCAGTGCTGGTTTACAAGGTGTAATTCAGGACCCTCATGCTCAGTGCTGGGTTACAGGTTGAATGCAGGATGCTCACACTCAGTGCTGGGTAACAGGTGTAATTCCGGACCCTCACACTCAGCGCTGGTTGAAAGGGTGATATTCATGACCCTCACGCTAAGTGCTGGGTTACAGGGAGGAATTCAGGATCCTCACTCTCCTTTCTGGGTTACAGGATGGAATTCAAGACCATGACGCTCAGTGCTGGTTAACAAGGGGAAATTCAGGACCATCACACTGAGTGCTGGTTTACAAAGTGGAATTTAGGACCCTCACACTCAGAGCTGGTTGAAAGAGTGATATTCAGGAAACTCACGCTAATTGTGGGTTACAGAGTGCAATTCAGGACCTTCACAATAATTTTTGTCTTACAGGGTGGAATTCAGGACCCTCACGCTCAGTGCTGGTTTTAAGGGTGAAATTCAGGACCCTCACTCTCAGTGCCTGCTTACAAGGTGGAATTCAGGAACCTCACGCTCAGTGCAGGGTAACAGGGTGCAATTCGGGACCCTCAACTTTAGTGCTGGTTGACAAGGTGGAATTCAGGACCCTCCCCATCAGTGCTGGATTACAGAGTGGAATTCAGGACCCTCAGTCTCAGTGCTGGGTTACAGAGTGGAATTCAGGACACTCACACTCAGTGCTGGTTTCAAGGGTGAAATTCAGTATCCTCACGCGAAATGCTGGCTTATAGGGTGAAATTTAGGACACTCACGCTCACTGCAGGGTTACAGAGTGCAATTCAGGACCCTCAACCTCACTGCTGGTTGACAAGGTGGAATTCAGGACCCTCACGATCAGTGCTGGGTTACAGAGTGGAATTCAGGACCCTCAGTCTCAGTGCTGGTTTACAAGGTGGAATTCAGCACCTAGACGCTCAGTGCTGGGTTATTGGATGGAATTCAGGACCCTCACGCACAGTGTTGGGTTACAGGTAGAATTCAGGAACCTCCTCTCAGTGCTTGTTTACAAGGTGGAATTCAGGATCCTCACGCGCAGTGCTGGTTTACCGGGTGAAATTCAGGATACTAAATGTTACTGCTGGTTTTCAAGGTGGAATTCAGGACGCTCACGCTCAGTGCAAGGTTACAGGAAGGAATTCAGGACCATCACGCTCAGTGCTGGTTTCAAGGGTGAAATTCAGGACCCTCACTCTCAGTGCTTGCTTACAAGTTGGAATTCAGGAACCTCACGCTCAGTGCTTGGTTACAGAGTTTAATGAAGGACCCTCACTCTCAGTGATAGTTTACAAGGTGAAATTTAGGACCCTCACACTCAGTGCAGGTTTACAGGGTGCAATTCGGGACCCTCAACCTTAGTGCTGGTTGACAAGGTGGAATTCAGGACCCTAACTATCAGTGCTGGGTTACAGAGTGGAATTCAGGACCCTCAGTCTCAGTGCTGGTTTACAAGGTGGAATTCAGCACCTAGACGCTCAGTGCTGGGTCACAGGATGGAATTCAGGACCGTCACCCTCAGTGCTGGTTTACCAGGTGGAATTCACGACCCTCACGCTCAGTGCTGGTTTACAAAGTGGAATTCAGGGCCGTCACACTCATCGCTGGTTGAAAGGGTGATATTCAGGACCCTTACGCTAAGTGCTGGGTTACAGGATGGAATTCAGGACCCTCATGCTCCGTGCTGGGTTACAGAGTGGAATTCAGGACCCTCACACTCTGCATTGGTTTCAAAGGGGAAATTCAGGACCCTCACATTCAGCGTTGGTTGAAAGGGTGATATTCATGACCCTCACGCTAAGTGCTGGGTTACAGGGTGGAATTCAGGTTCCTCACTCTCCTTTCTGGGTTACAGGATGGAATTCAAGACCATGACGCTCAGTGCTGGTTAACAAGTGGAAATTCAGGACCATCACGCTCAGTGTTGGTTTACAAAGTGGAATTCAGGACCCTCACACTCAGAGCTGGTTGAAAGAGTTATATTCAGGACCCTCACGCTAATTGTGGGTTATAGGGTGGATTCAGGACCTTCACAATAATTTTTGTCTTACAGGGTGGAATTCAGGACCCTCACGCTCAGTGCTGGTTTCAAGGGTGAAATTCAGGACCCTCACTCTCAGTGCCTGCTTACAAGGTGGAATTCAGGAACCTCACACTCAGTGCAGGGTTACAGGGGTGCAATTCGGGACCCTCAACTTCAGTGCTGGTTGACAAGGTGGAATTCAGGACCCTCACTATCAGTGCTGGGTTACAGAGTGGAATTCAGGACCCTCAGTCTCAGTGCTGGTTTACAAGGTGGAATTCAGCACCTAGACGCTCAGTGCTGGTTTACAAGGTGGAATTCAGGACCCTCATGCTCAGTGCTGGGTTACAGGTTGAATGCAGGATGCTCACACACTCAGTGCTGGGTAACAGGTGTAATTCCGGACCCTCACACTCAGCGCTGGTTGAAAGGGTGATATTCATGACCCTCACGCTAAGTGCTGGGTTACAGGGTGGAATTCAGGACCATCACTCTCAGTGCCTGCTAACAAGGTGGAATTCAGGAACCTCACATTCAGTGCTGGGTAACAGGTGTAATTCCGGACCCTCACACTCATCGCTGGTTGAAAGGGTGATATTCAGGACCCTCACGCTAAGTGCTGGGTTACAGGATGGAATTCAGGACCCTCATGCTCCGTGCTGGGTTACAGAGTGGAATTCAGGACCCTCACACTCAGCATTGGTTTCAAAGGGGAAATTCAGGACCCTCACACTCAGCGTTGGTTTCAAAGGGGAAATTCAGGTCCCTAACGCTAAGTGTAAGGTTACAGGGTGGAATTCAGGACCCTCACTCTCCTTTCTGGGTTACAGGATGGAATTCAAGACCATGATGCTCAGTGCTGGTTAACAAGGGGAAATTCAGGACCATCACGCTCAGTGCTGGTTTACAAAGTGGAATGTAGGACCCTCACACTCAGAGCTGGTTGAAAGAGTGATATTCAGGACCCTCACGCTAATTGTGGGTTACAGAGTGCAATTCAGGACCTTCACAATAATTTTTGTCTTACAGGGTGGAATTCAGGACCCTCACGCTCAGTGCTGGTTTCAAGGGTGAAATTCAGGACCCTCACTCTCAGTGCCTGCTTACAAGGTGGAATTCAGGAACCTCACGCTCAGTGCAGGGTAACAGGGTGCAATTCGGGACCCTCAACTTTAGTGCTGGTTGACAAGGTGGAATTCAGGACCCTCCCTATCAGTGCTGGGTTACAGAGTGGAATTCAGGACCCTCAGTCTCAGTGCTGGGTGACAGAGTGGAATTCAGGACCCTCACACTCAGCGTTGGTTTGAAAGGGGAAATTCAGGACCCTCACACTCAGCGTTGGTTTCAAAGGGGAAATTCAGGACCCTCACACTCAGCGTTGGTTTCAATGGGGAAATTCAGGACCCTCACGCTAAGTGTACGGTTACAGGGTGGAATTCAGGACCCTCACTCTCCTCTCTGGGTTACAGGATGGAATACAAGACAATGACGCTCAGTGCTGGTTAACAAGGGGAAATTCGGGACCATCACGCTCAGTGCTGGTTTACAAAGTGGAATTCAGGACCCTCACACTCAGAGCTGGTTGAAAGAGTGATATTCAGGACCCTCACGCTAATTGTGGGTTACAGGGTGGAATTCAGGACCTTCACAATCAGTTTTGTCTTACACGGTGGAATTCAGGACCCTCACGCTCAGTGCTGGTTTCAAGGGTGAAATTCAGGACCCTCACTCTCAGTGATAGTTTACAAGGTGAAATTTAGGACCCTCACACTCAGTGCAGGTTTACAGGGTACAATTCGGGACCATCAACCTTAGTGCTGGTTGACAAGGTGGAATTCAGGACCCTCACTATCAGTGCTGGGTTACAGAGTGGAATTCAGGACCGTCACCCTCAGTGCTGGTTTACCAGGTGGAATTCATGACCCTCACGCTAAGTGCTGGGTTACAGGGTGGATTTCAGGACCCTCACTCTCCTTTCTGGGTTACAGGGTGGAATTCAGGATCCTCACTCTCCTTTCTGGGTTACAGGATGGAATTCAAGACCATGACGCTCAGTGCTGGTTAACAAGGGGAAATTCAGGACCATCAGACTGAGTGCTGGTTTCCAAAGTGGAATTAGGACCCTCACACTCAGAGCTGGTTGAAAGATTGATATTCAGGACCCTCACGCTAATTGTGGGTTACAGAGTGCAATTCAGGACCTTCACAATAATTTTTGTCTAACAGGGTGGAATTCAGGACCCTCACGCTCAGTGCTGGTTTCAAGGGTGATATTCAGGACCCTCACTCTCAGTGCCTGCTTACAAGGTGGAATTCAGGAACCTCGCACTCAGTGCAGGGTTACAGGGTGCAATTCGGGACCCTCAACTTTAGTGCTGGTTGACAAGGTGGAATTCAGGACCCTCACTATCAGTGCTGGGTTACAGAGTGGAATTCAGGACCCTCAGTCTCAGTGCTGGTTTACAAGGTGGAATTCAGCACCTAGACGCTCAGTGCTGGGTTACAGGATGGAATTCAGGACCCTCACCCTCAGTGCTGGTTTACAAGGTGGAATTCAGGACCCTCATGCTCAGTGCTGGGTTACAGGTTGAATGCAGGATGCTCACACTCAGTGCTGGGTAACAGGTGTAATTCCGGACCCTCACACTCAGCGCTGGTTGAAAGGGTGATATTCATGACCCTCACGCTAAGTGCTGGGTTACAGGGTGGAATTCAGGATCCTCACTCTCATTTCTGGGTTACAGGATGGAATTGAAGACCATGACGCTCAGTGCTGGTTAAGAAGGGGAAATTCAGGATAATCACACTGAGTGCTGGTTTACAAAGTGGAATTTAGGAGCCTCACACTCAGAGCTGGTTGAAAGAGTGATATTCAGGACCCTTACGCTAATTGTGGGTTACAGAGTGCAATTCAGGACCTTCATAATAATTTTTGTCTTACAGGGTGGAATTCAGGACCCTCACGCTCAGTGCTGGTTTCAAGGGTGAAATTCAGGACCCTCACTCTCAGTGCCTGCTTACACGGTGGAATTCAGGAACCTCACGCTCAGTGCAGGGTAACAGGGTGCAATTCGGGACCCTCAACTTTAGTGCTGGTTGACAAGGTGGAATTCAGGACCCTCCCTATCAGTGCTGGGTTACAGAGTGGAATTCAGGACCCTCACTATCAGTGCTGGGTTACAGAGTGGAATTCAGGACCCTCAGTCTCAGTGCTGGTTTACAAGGTGGAATTCAGCACCTAGACGCTCAGTGCTGGGTTACAGGATGGAATTCAGGACCCTCACCTTCAGTGCTGGTTTACAAGGTGGAATTCAGGACCCTCACTATCAGTGCTGGGTTACAGAGTGGAATTCAGGACCCTCACACTAATTGTGGGTTACAGAGTGCAATCCACACTGAGTGCTGGTTTACAAAGTGGAATTTAGGACCCTCACACTCAGAGCTGGTTGAAAGAGTGATATTCAGGACCCTCACACTAATTATGGGTTACAGAGTGCAATTCAGGACCTTCACAATAATTTTTGTCTTACAGGGTGGAATTCAGGAACCTCACGCTCAGTGCAGGGTAACAGGGTGCAATTCGGGACCCTCAACTTTAGTGCTGGTTGACAAGGTGGAATTAAGGACCCTCCCTATCAGTGCTGGGTTACAGAGTAGAATTCAGGACCCTCAGTCTCAGTGCTGGTTTGCAAGGTGGAATTCAGGACCTAGACGCTCAGTGCTGGGTTACAGGTTGAATGCAGGATGCTCACACTCAGTGCTGCGTAACAGGTGTAATTCCGGACACTCACACTCAGCGCTGGTTGAAAGGGTGATATTCATGACCCTCACGCTAAGTGCTGGGTTACAGGGTGGAATTCAGTATCCTCACGCGAAATGCTGGCTTATAGGGTGAAATTTGGGACACTCACGCTCACTGCAGGGTTACAGAGTGCAATTCAGGACCTTCAATCTCAGTGCTGGTTTACAAGGTGGAATTCAGCACCTAGACACTCAGTGCAGGGTTATTGGATGGAATTCAGGACCCTCACTCTCAGTGCGGGTTTACCAGTTGGAACTCAGGACCCTCACGCACAGTGTCGGGTTACAGGTAGAATTCAGGACCCTCCTCTCAGTGCTTGTTTACAAGGTGGAATTCAGGATCCTCACGCGCAGTGCTGGTTTACAGGGTGAAATTCAGGATACTAACTCCTTCTGCTGGTTTTCAAGGTGGAATTCAGGACGCTCACGCTCAGTGCAAGGTTACAGGCAGGAATTCAGGACCATCACGCTCAGTGCTGTTTTCAAGGGTGAAATTCAGGACCCTCACTCTCAGTGCTTGCTTACAAGTTGGAATTCAGGAACCTCACGCTCAGTGCTTGGTTACAGAGTTTAATGAAGGACCCTCACTCTCAGTGATAGTTTACAAGGTGAAATTTAGGACCCTCACACTCAGTGCAGGTTTACAGGGTGCAATTCGGGACCCTCAACCTTAGTGCTGGTTGACAAGGTGGAATTCAGGACCCTAACTATCAGTGCTGGGTTACAGAGTGGAATTCAGAACCCTCAGTCTCAGTGCTGGTTTACAAGGTGGAATTCAGCACCGAGACGCTCAGTGCTGGGTCACAGGATGGAATTCAGGACCGTCACCCTCAGTGCTGGTTTACCAGGTGGAATTCAGGACCCTCACGCTCAGTGCCGGATTACAGAGTGGAATTCTGTACCCTCACTCTCAGTGCTGGTTTTCAAGGTTAAATTCAGCACCCACACGCTCAGTGCTCGGTTACAGGATGGAATTCAGGAAACTCACTTTCAGTGCTGGTTTACAGGTGGAATAAAGGACCCTCACGCTCAGTGCTGGTTTACAAGGTGGAATACAGGACCATCTCTAAGTGCTGGTTTACAAGGTGGAATTCAGGACCATCACGCTCAGTGCTGGGTTACAGAGTGGAATGCAGACCCGTCACTCTCAGGGCCGCCTTAAAAGGTGGAATTCAGGACCCTCACGCTCAGTGCTGGTTTACAAAGTGGAATTCAGGGCCGTCACACTCATCGCTGGTTGAAAGGGTGATATTCAGGACCCTCACGCTAAGTGCTGGGTTACAAGATGGAATTCAGGACCCTCATGCTCCGTGCTGGGTTACAGAGTGGAATTCTGGACCCTCACACTCAGCATTGGTTTCAAAGGGGAAATTCAGGACCCTCACATTCAGCGTTGGTTGAAAGGGTGATATTCATGACCCTCACGCTAAGTGCTGGGTTACAGGGTGGAATTCAGGTTCCTCACTCTCCTTTCTGGGTTACAGGATGGAATTCAAGACCATGACGCTCAGTGCTGGTTAACAAGGGGAAATTCAGGACCATCACGCTCAGTGTTGGTTCACAAAGTGGAATTCAGGACCCTCACACTCAGAGCTGGTTGAAAGAGTGATATTCAGGACCCTCACGCTAATTGTGGGTTACAGAGTGCAATTCAGGACCTTCATAATAATTTTTGTCTTACAGGGTGGAATTCAGGACCCTCACGCTCAGTGCTGGTTTCAAGGGTGAAATTCAGGACCCTCACTCTCATTGCCTGCTTACAAGGTGGAATTCAGGAACCTCACACTCAGTGCAGGGTTACAGGGTGCAATTCGGGACCCTCAACTTTAGTGCTGGTTGTCAAGGTGGAGTTCAGGACCCTCACTATCAGTGCTGGGTTACAGAGTGGAATTCAGGACCCTCACACTCATTGTGGGTTACAGAGTGCAATTCAGGACCCTCACTATCAGTGCTGGGTTACAGAGTGGAATTCAGGACCCTCACACTAATTGTGGGTTACAGAGTGCAATCCACACTGAGTGCTGGTTTACAAAGTGGAATTTAGGACCCTCACAGTCAGAGCTGGTTGAAAGAGTGATATTCAGGACCCTCACACTAATTGTGGGTTACAGAGTGCAATTCAGGACCTTCACAATAATTTTTGTCTTACAGGGTGGAATTCAGGACCCTCACGCTCAGTGCTGGTTTTAAGGGTGAAATTCAGGACCCTCACTCTCAGTGCCTGCTTACAAGGTGGAATTCAGGAACCTCACGCTCAGTGCAGGGTAACAGGGTGCAATTCGGGACCCTCAACTTTAGTGCTGGTTGACAAGGTGGAATTCAGGACCCTCCCTATCAGTGCTGGGTTACAGAGTGGAATTCAGGACCCTCAGTCTCAGTGCTGGTTTACAAGGTGGAATTCAGCACCTAGACGCTCAGTGCTGGGTTACAGGTTGAATGCAGGATGCTCACACTCAGTGCTGGGTAACAGGTGTAATTCCGGACCCTCACACTCAGCGCTGGTTGAAAGGGCGATATTCATGTCCCTCACGCTAAGTGCTGGGTTACAGGGTGGAATTCAGGATTCTCACTCTCAGTTTTGTCTTATAGAGTGGAATTCAGGACACTCACACTCAGTGCTGGTTTCAAGGGTGAAATTCAGTATCCTCACGCGAAATGCTGGCTTATAGGGTGAAATTTAGGACACTCACGCTCACTGCAGGGTTACAGAGTGCAATTCAGGACCCTCAACCTCACTGCTGGTTGACAAGGTGGAATTCAGGACCCTCACGATCAGTGCTGGGTTACAGAGTGGAATTCAGGACCCTCAGTCTCAGTGCTGGTTTACAAGGTGGAATTCAGCACCTAGACGCTCAGTGCTGGGTTATTGGATGGAATTCAGGACCCTCACTCTCAGTGCTGGTTTACCAGTTGCAACTCAGGACCCTCACGCACAGTGTTGGGTTACAGGTAGAATTTAGGACCTTCCTCTCAGTGCTTGTTTACAAGGTGGAATTCAGGATCCTCACGCGCAGTGCTGGTTTACCGGGTGAAATTCAGGATACTAACTCTTACTGCTGGTTTTCAAGGTGGAATTCAGGACGCTCACGCTCAGTGCAAGGTTACAGGAAGGAATTCAGGACCATCACGCTCAGTGCTGGTTTCAAGGGTGAAATTCAGGACCCTCACTCTCAGTGCTTGCTTACAAGTTGGAATTCAGGACCCTCACCCTCAGTGCTGGTTTACAAGGTGTAATTCAGGACCCTCATGCTCAGTGCTGGGTTACAGGTTGAATGCAGGATGCTCACACTCAGTGCTGGGTAACAGGTGTAATTCCGGACCCTCACACTCAGCGCTGGTTGAAAGGGTGATATTCATGACCCTCACGCTAAGTGCTGGGTTACAGGGTGGAATTCAGGATCCTCACTCTCCTTTCTGGGTTACAGGATGGAATTCAAGACCATGACGCTCAGTGCTGGTTAACAAGGGGAAATTCAGGACCATCACACTGAGTGCTGGTTTACAAAGTGGAATTTAGGACCCTCACACTCAGAGCTGGTTGAAAGAGTGATATTCAGGACCCTCACGATAATTGTGGGTTACAGAGTGCAATTCAGGACCTTCACAATAATTTTTGTCTTACAGGGTGGAATTCAGGACCCTCACGCTCAGTGCTGGTTTCAAGGGTGAAATTCAGGACCCTCACTCTCAGTGCCTGCTTACAAGGTGGAATTCAGGAACCTCACGCTCAGTGCAGGGTAACAGGGTGCAATTCGGGACCCTCAACTTTAGTGCTGGTTGACAAGGTGGAATTCAGGACCCTCCCTATCAGTGCTGGATTACAGAGTGGAATTCAGGACCCTCAGTCTCAGTGCTGGGTTACAGAGTGGAATTCAGGACACTCACACTCAGTGCTGGTTTCAAGGGTGAAATTCAGTATCCTCACGCGAAATGCTGGCTTATAGGGTGAAATTTAGGACACTCACGCTCACTGCAGGGTTACAGAGTGCAATTCAGGACCCTCAACCTCACTGCTGGTTGACAAGGTGGAATTCAGGACCCTCACGATCAGTGCTGGGTTACAGATTGGAATTCAGGACCCTCAGTCTCAGTGCTGGTTTACAAGGTGGAATTCAGCACCTAGACGCTCAGTGCTGGGTTATTGGATGGAATTCAGGACCCTCACGCACAGTGTTGGGTTACAGGTAGAATTCAGGACCCTCCTCTCAGTGCTTGTTTACAAGGTGGAATTCAGGATCCTCACGCACAGTGCTGGTTTACCGGGTGAAATTCAGGATACTAAATCTTACTGCTGGTTTTCAAGGTGGAATTCAGGACGCTCACGCTCAGTGCAAGGTTACAGGAAGGAATTCAGGACCATCACGCTCAGTGCTGTTTTCAAGGGTGAAATTCAGTACCCTCACTCTCAGTGCTTGCTTACAAGTTGGAATTCAGGAACCTCACGCTCAGTGCTTGGTTACAGAGTTTAATGAAGGACCCTCACTCTCAGTGATAGTTTACAAGGTTAAATTTAGGACCCTCACACTCAGTGCAGGTTTACAGGGTGCAATTCGGGACCCTCAACCTTAGTGCTGGTTGACAAGGTGGAATTCAGGACCCTAACTATCAGTGCTGGGTTACAGAGTGGAATTCAGGACCCTCAGTCTCAGTGCTGGTTTACAAGGTGGAATTCAGCACCTAGACGCTCAGTGCTGGGTCACAGGATGGAATTCAGGACCGTCACCCTCAGTGCTGGTTTACCAGGTGGAATTCAGGACCCTCACGCTCAGTGCTGGTTTACAAAGTGGAATTCAGGGCCGTCACACTCATCGCTGGTTGAAAGGGTGATATTCAGGACCCTCACGCTAAGTGCTGGGTTACAGGATGGAATTCAGGACCCTCATGCTCCGTGCTGGGTTACAGAGTGGAATTCTGGACCCTCACACTCAGCATTGGTTTCAAAGGGGAAATTCAGGACCCTCACATTCAGCGTTGGTTGAAAGGGTGATATTCATGACCCTCACGCTAAGTGCTGGGTTACAGGGTGGAATTCAGGTTCCTCACTCTCCTTTCTGGGTTACAGGATGGAATTCAAGACCATGACGCTCAGTGCTGGTTAACAAGGGGAAATTCAGGACCATCACGCTCAGTGTTGGTTCACAAAGTGGAATTCAGGACCCTCACACTCAGAGCTGGTTGAAAGAGTGATATTCAGGACCCTCACGCTAATTGTGGGTTACAGAGTGCAATTCAGGACCTTCATAATAATTTTTGTCTTACAGGGTGGAATTCAGGACCCTCACGCTCAGTGCTGGTTTCAAGGGTGAAATTCAGGACCCTCACTCTCAGTGCCTGCTTACAAGGTGGAATTCAGGAATCTCACACTCAGTGCAGTGTTACAGGGTGCAATTCGGGACCCTCAACTTTAGTGCTGGTTGACAAGGTGGAATTCAGGACCCTCACTATCAGTGCTGGTTTACAGAGTGGAATTCAGGACCCTCAGTCTCAGTGCTGGTTTACAAGGTAGAATTCAGCACCTAGACGCTCAGTGCTGGGTTACAGGATGGAATTCAGGACCCTCACCCTCAGTGCTGGTTTACAAGGTGGAATTCAGGACCCTCATGCTCAGTGCTGGGTTACAGGTTGAATGCAGGATGCTCACACTCAGTGCTGGGTAACAGGTGTAATTGCGGACCCTCACACTCAGCGCTGGTTGAAAGGGTGATATTCATGACCCTCACGCTAAGTGCTGGGTTACCGGGTGGATTTCGGGATCCTCACTCTCCTTTCTGGGTTACAGGATGGAATTCAAGTCCATGACACTCAGTGCTGGTTAACAAGGGGAAATTCAGGACCATCACACTGAGTGCTGGTTTACAAAGTGGAATTTAGGAGCCTCACACTCAGAGCTGGTTGAAAGAGTGATATTCAGGACCTGCACGCTAATTGTGGGTTACAGAGTGCAATTCAGGACCTTCATAATAATTTTTGTCTTACAGGGTGGAATTCAGGACCCTCACGCTCAGTGCTGGTTTCAAGGGTGAAAATCAGGACCCTCACTCTCAGTGCCTGCTTACAAGGTGGAATTCAGGAACCTCACGCTCAGTGCAGGGTAACAGGGTGCAATTCGGGTCCCTCAACTTTAGTGCTGGTTGACAAGGTGGAATTCAGGACCCTCCCTATCAGTGCTGGGTTACAGAGTGGAATTCAGGACCCTCACTATCAGTGCTGGGTTACAGCGTGGAATTCAGGACCCTCAGTCTCAGTGCTGGTTTACAAGGTGGAATTCAGCACCTAGACGCTCAGTGCTGGGTTACAGGATGGAATTCAGGACCCTCACCTTCAGTGCTGGTTTACAAGGTGGAATTCAGGACCCTCATGCTCAGTGCTGGGTTACAGGTTGAATGCAGGATGCTCACACTCAGTGCTGGGTAACAGGTGTAATTCCGGACCCTCACACTCAGCGCTGGTTGAAAGGGTGATATTCATGACCCTCACGCTAAGTGCTGGGTTACAGGGTGGAATTCAGGATCCTCACTCTCCTTTCTGGGTTACAGGATGGAATTCAAGACCATGATGCTCAGTGCTGGTCAACAAGGGGAAATTCAGGATCATCACACAGAGTGCTGGTTTACAAAGTGGAATTTAGGAGCCTCACACTCAGAGCTGGTTGAAAGAGTGATATTCAGGACCCTCACGCTAATTGTGGGTTACAGAGTGCAATTCAGGACCTTCATAATAATTTTTGTCTTACAGGGTGGAATTCAGGACCCTCACGCTCAGTGCTGGTTTCAAGGGTGAAATTCAGGACCCTCACTCTCAGTGCCTGCTTACAAGGTGGAATTCAGGAACCTCACACTCAGTGCAGGGTTACAGGGTGCAATTCGGGACCCTCAACTTTAGTGCTGGTTGACAAGGTGGAATTCAGGACCCTCACTATCAGTGCTGGGTTACAGAGTGGAATTCAGGACCCTCACACTAATTGTGGGTTACAGAGTGCAATCCACACTGAGTGCTGGTTTACAAAGTGGAATTTAGGACCCTCACACTCAGAGCTGGTTGAAAGAGTGATATTCAGGACCCTCACACTAATTGTGGGTTACAGAGTGCAATTCAGGACCTTCACAATAATTTTTGTCTTACAGGGTGGAATTCAGGAACCTCACGCTCAGTGCAGGGTAACAGGGTGCAATTCGGGACCCTCAACTTTAGTGCTGGTTGACAAGGTGGAATTCAGGACCCTCCCTATCAGTGCTGGGTTACAGAGTAGAATTCAGGACCCTCAGTCTCAGTGCTGGTTTGCAAGGTGGAATTCAGGACCTAGACGCTCAGTGCTGGGTTACAGGTTGAATGCAGGATGCTCACACTCAGTGCTGGGTAACAGGTGTAATTCCGGACACTCACACTCAGCGCTGGTTGAAAGGGTGATATTCATGACCCTCACGCTAAGTGCTGGGTTACAGGGTGGAATTCAGGATTCTCACTCTCAGTTTTGTCTTATAGAGTGGAATTCAGGACACTCACACTCAGTGCTGGTTTCAAGGGTGAAATTCAGTATCCTCACGCGAAATGCTGGCTTATAGGGTGAAATTTAGGACACTCACGCTCACTGCAGGGTTACAGAGTGCAATTCAGGACCTTCAATCTCAGTGCTGGTTTACAAGGTGGAATTCAGCACCTAGACACTCAGTGCAGGGTTATTGGATGGAATTCAGGACCCTCACTCTCAGTGCGGGTTTACCAGTTGGAACTCAGGACCCTCACGCACAGTGTCGGGTTACAGGTAGAATTCAGGACCCTCCTCTCAGTGCTTGTTTACAAGGTGGAATTCAGGATCCTCACGCGCAGTGCTGGTTTACAGGGTGAAATTCAGGATACTAACTCCTACTGCTGGTTTTCAAGGTGGAATTCAGGACGCTCACGCTCAGTGCAAGGTTACAGGCAGGAATTCAGGACCATCACGCTCAGTGCTGTTTTCAAGGGTGAAATTCAGGACCCTCACTCTCAGTGCTTGCTTACAAGTTGGAATTCAGGAACCTCACGCTCAGTGCTTGGTTACAGAGTTTAATGAAGGACCCTCACTCTCAGTGATAGTTTACAAGGTGAAATTTAGGACCCTCACACTCAGTGCAGGTTTACAGGGTGCAATTCGGGGACCCTCAACCTTAGTGCTGGTTGACAAGGTGGAATTCAGGACCCTAACTATCAGTGCTGGGTTACAGAGTGGAATTCAGAACCCTCAGTCTCAGTGCTGGTTTACAAGGTGGAATTCAGCACCTAGACGCTCAGTGCTGGGTCACAGGATGGAATTCAGGACCGTCACCCTCAGTGCTGGTTTACCAGGTGGAATTCAGGACCCTCACGCTCAGTGCCGGATTACAGAGTGGAATTCTGTACCCTCACTCTCAGTGCTGGTTTTCAAGGTTAAATTCAGCACCCACACGCTCAGTGCTCGGTTACAGGATGGAATTCAGGAAACTCACTTTCAGTGCTGGTTTACAGGTGGAATAAAGGACCCTCACGCTCAGTGCTGGTTTACAAGGTGGAATACAGGACCATCTCTAAGTGCTGGTTTACAAGGTGGAATTCAGGACCATCACGCTCAGTGCTGGGTTACAGAGTGGAATGCAGGACCGTCACTCTCAGGGCCGCCTTAAAAGGTGGAATTCAGGACCCTCACGCTCAGTGCTGGTTTACAAAGTGGAATTCAGGGCCGTCACACTCATCGCTGGTTGAAAGGGTGATATTCAGGACCCTCACGCTAAGTGCTGGGTTACAGGATGGAATTCAGGACCCTCATGCTCCGTGCTGGGTTACAGAGTGGAATTCTGGACCCTCACACTCAGCATTGGTTTCAAAGGGGAAATTCAGGACCCTCACATTCAGCGTTGGTTGAAAGGGTGATATTCATGACCCTCACGCTAAGTGCTGGGTTACAGGGTGGAATTCAGGTTCCTCACTCTCCTTTCTGGGTTACAGGATGGAATTCAAGACCATGACGCTCAGTGCTGGTTAACAAGGGGAAATTCAGGACCATCACGCTCAGTGTTGGTTCACAAAGTGGAATTCAGGACCCTCACACTCAGAGCTGGTTGAAAGAGTGATATTCAGGACCCTCATGCTAATTGTGGGTTACAGAGTGCAATTCAGGACCTTCATAATAATTTTTGTCTTACAGGGTGGAATTCAGGACCCTCACGCTCAGTGCTGGTTTCAAGGGTGAAATTCAGGACCCTCACTCTCATTGCCTGCTTACAAGGTGGAATTCAGGAACCTCACACTCAGTGCAGGGTTACAGGGTGCAATTCGGGACCCTCAACTTTAGTGCTGGTTGTCAAGGTGGAGTTCAGGACCCTCACTATCAGTGCTGGGTTACAGAGTGGAATTCAGGACCCTCACACTCATTGTGGGTTACAGAGTGCAATTCAGGACCCTCACTATCAATGCTGGGTTACAGAGTGGAATTCAGGACCCTCACACTAATTGTGGGTTACAGAGTGCAATCCACACTGAGTGCTGGTTTACAAAGTGGAATTTAGGACCCTCACAGTCAGAGCTGGTTGAAAGAGTGATATTCAGGACCCTCACACTAATTGTGGGTTACAGAGTGCAATTCAGGACCTTCACAATAATTTTTGTCTTACAGGGTGGAATTCAGGACCCTCACGCTCAGTGCTGGTTTTAAGGGTGAAATTCAGGACCCTCACTCTCAGTGCCTGCTTACAAGGTGGAATTCAGGAACCTCACGCTCAGTGCAGGGTAACAGGGTGCAATTCGGGACCCTCAACTTTAGTGCTGGTTGACAAGGTGGAATTCAGGACCCTCCCTATCAGTGCTGGGTTACAGAGTGGAATTCAGGACCCTCAGTCTCAGTGCTGGTTTACAAGGTGGAATTCAGCACCTAGACGCTCAGTGCTGGGTTACAGGTTGAATGCAGGATGCTCACACTCAGTGCTGGGTAACAGGTGTAATTCCGGACCCTCACACTCAGCGCTGGTTGAAAGGGCGATATTCATGTCCCTCACGCTAAGTGCTGGGTTACAGGGTGGAATTCAGGATTCTCACTCTCAGTTTTGTCTTATAGAGTGGAATTCAGGACACTCACACTCAGTGCTGGTTTCAAGGGTGAAATTCAGTATCCTCACGCGAAATGCTGGCTTATAGGGTGAAATTTAGGACACTCACGCTCACTGCAGGGTTACAGAGTGCAATTCAGGACCCTCAACCTCACTGCTGGTTGACAAGGTGGAATTCAGGACCCTCACGATCAGTGCTGGGTTACAGAGTGGAATTCAGGACCCTCAGTCTCAGTGCTGGTTTACAAGGTGGAATTCAGCACCTAGACGCTCAGTGCTGGGTTATTGGATGGAATTCAGGACCCTCACTCTCAGTGCTGGTTTACCAGTTGCAACTCAGGACCCTCACGCACAGTGTTGGGTTACAGGTAGAATTTAGGACCTTCCTCTCAGTGCTTGTTTACAAGGTGGAATTCAGGATCCTCACGCGCAGTGCTGGTTTACCGGGTGAAATTCAGGATACTAACTCTTACTGCTGGTTTTCAAGGTGGAATTCAGGACGCTCACGCTCAGTGCAAGGTTACAGGAAGGAATTCAGGACCATCACGCTCAGTGCTGGTTTCAAGTGTGAAATTCAGGACCCTCACTCTCAGTGCTTGCTTACAAGTTGGAATTCAGGAACCTCACGCTCAGTGCGTGGTTACAGAGTTTAATGAAGGACCCTCACTCTCAGTGATAGTTTACAAGGTGAAATTTAGGACCCTCACACTCAGTGCAGGTTTACAGGGTGCAATTCGGGACCCTCAACCGTAGTGCTGGTTGACAAGGTGGAATTCAGGACCCTCACTATCAGTGCTGGGTTACAGAGTGGAATTCAGGACCCTCAGTCTCAGTGCTGGTTTACAAGGTGGAGTTCTGGACCCTCACTATCAGTGCTGGGTCACAGGATGGAATTCAGGACCCTCACACTCATTGTGGGTTACAGAGTGCAATTCAGGACCCTCACTATCAGTGCTGGGTTACAGAGTGGAATTCAGGACCCTCACACTAATTGTGGGTTACAGAGTGCAATCCACACTGAGTGCTGGTTTACAAAGTGGAATTTAGGACCCTCATAGTCAGAGCTGGTTGAAAGAGTGATATTCAGGACCCTCACACTAATTGTGGGTTACAGAGTGCAATTCAGGACCTTCACAATAATTTATGTCTTACAGGGTGGAATTCAGGACCCTCACGCTCAGTGCTGGTTTTAAGGGTGAAATTCAGGACCCTCACTCTCAGTGCCTGCTTACAAGGTGGAATTCAGGAACCTCACGCTCAGTGCAGGGTTACAGGGTGCAATTCGGGATCCTCAACTTTAGTGCTGGTTGACAAGGTGGAATTCAGGACCCTCCCTATCAGTGCTGGGTTACAGAGTGGAATTCAGGACCCTCAGTCTCAGTGCTGGGTTACAGAGTGGAATTCAGGACCCTCACACTCAGCGTTGGTTTCAAAGGGGAAATTCAGGACCCTCACACTCAGCGTTGGTTTCAAAGGGGAAATTCAGGACCCTCACGCTAAGTGTACGGTTACAAGGTGGAATTCAGGACCCTCACTCTCCTTTCTGGGTTACAGGATGGAATACAAGACCATGACGCTCAGTGCTGGTTAACAAGGGGAAATTCAGGACCATCACACTGAGTGCTGGTTTACAAAGTGGAATTCAGGACCCTCACACTCAGAGCTGGTTGAAAGAGTGATATTCAGGACCCTCACGCTAATTGTGGTTTACAGGGTGGAATTCAGGACCTTCACAATCAGTTTTGTCCTACAGGGTGGAATTCAGGACCCTCACGCTCAGTGCTGGTTTCAAGGGTGAAATTCAGGACCCTCACTCTCAGTGCTTGCTTACAAGTTGGAATTCAGGAACCTCACGCTCAGTGCTTGGTTACAGAGTTTAATGAAGGACCCTCACTCTCAGTGATAGTTTACAAGGTGAAATTTAGGACTGTCACACTCAGTGCAGGTTTACAGGGTGCAATTCGGGACCCTCAACCTTTGTGCTGGTTGACAAGGTGGAATTCAGGACCCTCACTATCAGTGCTGGTTTACAAAGTGGAATTCAGGGCCGTCACACTCATCGCTGGTTGAAAGGGTGATATTCAGGACCCTCACGCTAAGTGCTGGGTTACAGGATGGAATTCAGGACCCTCATGCTCCGTGCTGGGTTACAGAGTGGAATTCTGGACCCTCACACTCAGCATTGGTTTCAAAGGGGAAATTCAGGACCCTCACATTCAGCGTTGGTTGAAAGGGTGATATTCATGACCCTCACGCTAAGTGCTGGGTTACAGGGTGGAATTCAGGTTCCTCACTCTCCTTTCTGGGTTACAGGATGGAATTCAAGACCATGACGCTCAGTGCTGGTTAACAAGTGGAAATTCAGGACCATCACGCTCAGTGTTGGTTTACAAAGTGGAATTCAGGAACCTCACACTCAGAGCTGGTTGAAAGTGTGATATTCAGGACCGTCACGCTAATTGTGGGTTACAGAGTGCAATTCAGGACCTTGATAATAATTTTTGTCTTACAGGGTGGAATTCAGGACCCTCACGCTCAGTGCTGGTTTCAAGGGTGAAATTCAGGACCCTCACTCTCATTGCCTGCTTACAAGCTGGAATTCAGGAACCTCACACTCAGTGCAGGGTTACAGGGTGCAATTCGGGACCCTCAACTTTAGTGCTGGTTGACAAGGTGGAGTTCAGGACCCTCACTATCAGTGCTGGGTTACAGAGTGGAATTCAGGACCCTCACACTCATTGTGGATTACAGAGTGCAATTCAGGACCTTCACTATCAGTGCTGGGTTACAGAGTGGAATTCAGGACCCTCACACTAATTGTGGGTTACAGAGTGCAATCCACACTGAGTGCTCGTGTACAAAGTGGAATTTAGGACCCTCACAGTCAGAGCTGGTTGAAAGAGTGATATTCAGGACCCTCACGCTAATTGTGGGTTACAGAGTGCAATTCAGGACCTTCATAATAATTTTTGTCTTACAGGGTGGAATTCAGGACCCTCACGCTCAGTGCTGGTTTCAAGGGTGAAATTCAGGACCCTCACTCTCAGTGCCTGCTTACAAGGTGGAATTCAGGAATCTCACACTCAGTGCAGTGTTACAGGGTGCAATTCGGGACCCTCAACTTTAGTGCTGGTTGACAAGGTGGAATTCAGGACCCTCACTATCAGTGCTGGTTTACAGAGTGGAATTCAGGACCCTCAGTCTCAGTGCTGGTTTACAAGGTAGAATTCAGCACCTAGACGCTCAGTGCTGGGTTACAGGATGGAATTCAGGACCCTCACCCTCAGTGCTGGTTTACAAGGTGGAATTCAGGACCCTCATGCTCAGTGCTGGGTTACAGGTTGAATGCAGGATGCTCACACTCAGTGCTGGGTAACAGGTGTAATTGCGGACCCTCACACTCAGCGCTGGTTGAAAGGGTGATATTCATGACCCTCACGCTAAGTGCTGGGTTACCGGGTGGATTTCGGGATCCTCACTCTCCTTTCTGGGTTACAGGATGGAATTCAAGTCCATGACACTCAGTGCTGGTTAACAAGGGGAAATTCAGGACCATCACACTGAGTGCTGGTTTACAAAGTGGAATTTAGGAGCCTCACACTCAGAGCTGGTTGAAAGAGTGATATTCAGGACCTGCACGCTAATTGTGGGTTACAGAGTGCAATTCAGGACCTTCATAATAATTTTTGTCTTACAGGGTGGAATTCAGGACCCTCACGCTCAGTGCTGGTTTCAAGGGTGAAAATCAGGACCCTCACTCTCAGTGCCTGCTTACAAGGTGGAATTCAGGAACCTCACGCTCAGTGCAGGGTAACAGGGTGCAATTCGGGACCCTCAACTTTAGTGCTGGTTGACAAGGTGGAATTCAGGACCCTCCCTATCAGTGCTGGGTTACAGAGTGGAATTCAGGACCCTCACTATCAGTGCTGGGTTACAGCGTGGAATTCAGGACCCTCAGTCTCAGTGCTGGTTTACAAGGTGGAATTCAGCACCTAGACGCTCAGTGCTGGGTTACAGGATGGAATTCAGGACCCTCACCTTCAGTGCTGGTTTACAAGGTGGAATTCAGGACCCTCATGCTCAGTGCTGGGTTACAGGTTGAATGCAGGATGCTCACACTCAGTGCTGGGTAACAGGTGTAATTCCGGACCCTCACACTCAGCGCTGGTTGAAAGGGTGATATTCATGACCCTCACGCTAAGTGCTGGGTTACAGGGTGGAATTCAGGATCCTCACTCTCCTTTCTGGGTTACAGGATGGAATTCAAGACCATGATGCTCAGTGCTGGTCAACAAGGGGAAATTCAGGATCATCACACAGAGTGCTGGTTTACAAAGTGGAATTTAGGAGCCTCACACTCAGAGCTGGTTGAAAGAGTGATATTCAGGACCCTCACGCTAATTGTGGGTTACAGAGTGCAATTCAGGACCTTCATAATAATTTTTGTCTTACAGGGTGGAATTCAGGACCCTCACGCTCAGTGCTGGTTTCAAGGGTGAAATTCAGGACCCTCACTCTCAGTGCCTGCTTACAAGGTGGAATTCAGGAACCTCACACTCAGTGCAGGGTTACAGGGTGCAATTCGGGACCCTCAACTTTAGTGCTGGTTGACAAGGTGGAATTCAGGACCCTCACTATCAGTGCTGGGTTACAGAGTGGAATTCAGGACCCTCACACTAATTGTGGGTTACAGAGTGCAATCCACACTGAGTGCTGGTTTACAAAGTGGAATTTAGGACCCTCACACTCAGAGCTGGTTGAAAGAGTGATATTCAGGACCCTCACACTAATTGTGGGTTACAGAGTGCAATTCAGGACCTTCACAATAATTTTTGTCTTACAGGGTGGAATTCAGGAACCTCACGCTCAGTGCAGGGTAACAGGGTGCAATTCGGGACCCTCAACTTTAGTGCTGGTTGACAAGGTGGAATTCAGGACCCTCCCTATCAGTGCTGGGTTACAGAGTAGAATTCAGGACCCTCAGTCTCAGTGCTGGTTTGCAAGGTGGAATTCAGGACCTAGACGCTCAGTGCTGGGTTACAGGTTGAATGCAGGATGCTCACACTCAGTGCTGGGTAACAGGTGTAATTCCGGACACTCACACTCAGCGCTGGTTGAAAGGGTGATATTCATGACCCTCACGCTAAGTGCTGGGTTACAGGGTGGAATTCAGGATTCTCACTCTCAGTTTTGTCTTATAGAGTGGAATTCAGGACACTCACACTCAGTGCTGGTTTCAAGGGTGAAATTCAGTATCCTCACGCGAAATGCTGGCTTATAGGGTGAAATTTAGGACACTCACGCTCACTGCAGGGTTACAGAGTGCAATTCAGGACCTTCAATCTCAGTGCTGGTTTACAAGGTGGAATTCAGCACCTAGACACTCAGTGCAGGGTTATTGGATGGAATTCAGGACCCTCACTCTCAGTGCGGGTTTACCAGTTGGAACTCAGGACCCTCACGCACAGTGTCGGGTTACAGGTAGAATTCAGGACCCTCCTCTCAGTGCTTGTTTACAAGGTGGAATTCAGGATCCTCACGCGCAGTGCTGGTTTACAGGGTGAAATTCAGGATACTAACTCCTACTGCTGGTTTTCAAGGTGGAATTCAGGACGCTCACGCTCAGTGCAAGGTTACAGGCAGGAATTCAGGACCATCACGCTCAGTGCTGTTTTCAAGGGTGAAATTCAGGACCCTCACTCTCAGTGCTTGCTTACAAGTTGGAATTCAGGAACCTCACGCTCAGTGCTTGGTTACAGAGTTTAATGAAGGACCCTCACTCTCAGTGATAGTTTACAAGGTGAAATTTAGGACCCTCACACTCAGTGCAGGTTTACAGGGTGCAATTCGGGACCCTCAACCTTAGTGCTGGTTGACAAGGTGGAATTCAGGACCCTAACTATCAGTGCTGGGTTACAGAGTGGAATTCAGAACCCTCAGTCTCAGTGCTGGTTTACAAGGTGGAATTCAGCACCTAGACGCTCAGTGCTGGGTCACAGGATGGAATTCAGGACCGTCACCCTCAGTGCTGGTTTACCAGGTGGAATTCAGGACCCTCACGCTCAGTGCCGGATTACAGAGTGGAATTCTGTACCCTCACTCTCAGTGCTGGTTTTCAAGGTTAAATTCAGCACCCACACGCTCAGTGCTCGGTTACAGGATGGAATTCAGGAAACTCACTTTCAGTGCTGGTTTACAGGTGGAATAAAGGACCCTCACGCTCAGTGCTGGTTTACAAGGTGGAATACAGGACCATCTCTAAGTGCTGGTTTACAAGGTGGAATTCAGGACCATCACGCTCAGTGCTGGGTTACAGAGTGGAATGCAGGACCGTCACTCTCAGGGCCGCCTTAAAAGGTGGAATTCAGGACCCTCACGCTCAGTGCTGGTTTACAAAGTGGAATTCAGGGCCGTCACACTCATCGCTGGTTGAAAGGGTGATATTCAGGACCCTCACGCTAAGTGCTGGGTTACAGGATGGAATTCAGGACCCTCATGCTCCGTGCTGGGTTACAGAGTGGAATTCTGGACCCTCACACTCAGCATTGGTTTCAAAGGGGAAATTCAGGGCCCTCACATTCAGCGTTGGTTGAAAGGGTGATATTCATGACCCTCACGCTAAGTGCTGGGTTACAGGGTGGAATTCAGGTTCCTCACTCTCCTTTCTGGGTTACAGGATGGAATTCAAGACCATGACGCTCAGTGCTGGTTAACAAGGGGAAATTCAGGACCATCACGCTCAGTGTTGGTTCACAAAGTGGAATTCAGGACCCTCACACTCAGAGCTGGTTGAAAGAGTGATATTCAGGACCCTCATGCTAATTGTGGGTTACAGAGTGCAATTCAGGACCTTCATAATAATTTTTGTCTTACAGGGTGGAATTCAGGACCCTCACGCTCAGTGCTGGTTTCAAGGGTGAAATTCAGGACCCTCACTCTCATTGCCTGCTTACAAGGTGGAATTCAGGAACCTCACACTCAGTGCAGGGTTACAGGGTGCAATTCGGGACCCTCAACTTTAGTGCTGGTTGTCAAGGTGGAGTTCAGGACCCTCACTATCAGTGCTGGGTTACAGAGTGGAATTCAGGACCCTCACACTCATTGTGGGTTACAGAGTGCAATTCAGGACCCTCACTATCAATGCTGGGTTACAGAGTGGAATTCAGGACCCTCACACTAATTGTGGGTTACAGAGTGCAATCCACACTGAGTGCTGGTTTACAAAGTGGAATTTAGGACCCTCACAGTCAGAGCTGGTTGAAAGAGTGATATTCAGGACCCTCACACTAATTGTGGGTTACAGAGTGCAATTCAGGACCTTCACAATAATTTTTGTCTTACAGGGTGGAATTCAGGACCCTCACGCTCAGTGCTGGTTTTAAGGGTGAAATTCAGGACCCTCACTCTCAGTGCCTGCTTACAAGGTGGAATTCAGGAACCTCACGCTCAGTGCAGGGTAACAGGGTGCAATTCGGGACCCTCAACTTTAGTGCTGGTTGACAAGGTGGAATTCAGGACCCTCCCTATCAGTGCTGGGTTACAGAGTGGAATTCAGGACCCTCAGTCTCAGTGCTGGTTTACAAGGTGGAATTCAGCACCTAGACGCTCAGTGCTGGGTTACAGGTTGAATGCAGGATGCTCACACTCAGTGCTGGGTAACAGGTGTAATTCCGGACCCTCACACTCAGCGCTGGTTGAAAGGGCGATATTCATGTCCCTCACGCTAAGTGCTGGGTTACAGGGTGGAATTCAGGATTCTCACTCTCAGTTTTGTCTTATAGAGTGGAATTCAGGACACTCACACTCAGTGCTGGTTTCAAGGGTGAAATTCAGTATCCTCACGCGAAATGCTGGCTTATAGGGTGAAATTTAGGACACTCACGCTCACTGCAGGGTTACAGAGTGCAATTCAGGACCCTCAACCTCACTGCTGGTTGACAAGGTGGAATTCAGGACCCTCACGATCAGTGCTGGGTTACAGAGTGGAATTCAGGACCCTCAGTCTCAGTGCTGGTTTACAAGGTGGAATTCAGCACCTAGACGCTCAGTGCTGGGTTATTGGATGGAATTCAGGACCCTCACTCTCAGTGCTGGTTTACCAGTTGCAACTCAGGACCCTCACGCACAGTGTTGGGTTACAGGTAGAATTTAGGACCTTCCTCTCAGTGCTTGTTTACAAGGTGGAATTCAGGATCCTCACGCGCAGTGCTGGTTTACCGGGTGAAATTCAGGATACTAACTCTTACTGCTGGTTTTCAAGGTGGAATTCAGGACGCTCACTCTCAGTGCAAGGTTACAGGAAGGAATTCAGGACCATCACGCTCAGTGCTGGTTTCAAGTGTGAAATTCAGGACCCTCACTCTCAGTGCTTGCTTACAAGTTGGAATTCAGGAACCTCACGCTCAGTGCGTGGTTACAGAGTTTAATGAAGGACCCTCACTCTCAGTGATAGTTTACAAGGTGAAATTTAGGACCCTCACACTCAGTGCAGGTTTACAGGGTGCAATTCGGGACCCTCAACCGTAGTGCTGGTTGACAAGGTGGAATTCAGGACCCTCACTATCAGTGCTGGGTTACAGAGTGGAATTCAGGACCCTCAGTCTCAGTGCTGGTTTACAAGGTGGAGTTCTGGACCCTCACTATCAGTGCTGGGTCACAGGATGGAATTCAGGACCCTCACACTCATTGTGGGTTACAGAGTGCAATTCAGGACCCTCACTATCAGTGCTGGGTTACAGAGTGGAATTCAGGACCCTCACACTAATTGTGGGTTACAGAGTGCAATCCACACTGAGTGCTGGTTTACAAAGTGGAATTTAGGACCCTCATAGTCAGAGCTGGTTGAAAGAGTGATATTCAGGACCCTCACACTAATTGTGGGTTACAGAGTGCAATTCAGGACCTTCACAATAATTTATGTCTTACAGGGTGGAATTCAGGACCCTCACGCTCAGTGCTGGTTTTAAGGGTGAAATTCAGGACCCTCACTCTCAGTGCCTGCTTACAAGGTGGAATTCAGGAACCTCACGCTCAGTGCAGGGTTACAGGGTGCAATTCGGGATCCTCAACTTTAGTGCTGGTTGACAAGGTGGAATTCAGGACCCTCCCTATCAGTGCTGGGTTACAGAGTGGAATTCAGGACCCTCAGTCTCAGTGCTGGGTTACAGAGTGGAATTCAGGACCCTCACACTCAGCGTTGGTTTCAAAGGGGAAATTCAGGACCCTCACACTCAGCGTTGGTTTCAAAGGGGAAATTCAGGACCCTCACGCTAAGTGTACGGTTACAAGGTGGAATTCAGGACCCTCACTCTCCTTTCTGGGTTACAGGATGGAATACAAGACCATGACGCTCAGTGCTGGTTAACAAGGGGAAATTCAGGACCATCACACTGAGTGCTGGTTTACAAAGTGGAATTCAGGACCCTCACACTCAGAGCTGGTTGAAAGAGTGATATTCAGGACCCTCACGCTAATTGTGGTTTACAGGGTGGAATTCAGGACCTTCACAATCAGTTTTGTCCTACAGGGTGGAATTCAGGACCCTCACGCTCAGTGCTGGTTTCAAGGGTGAAATTCAGGACCCTCACTCTCAGTGCTTGCTTACAAGTTGGAATTCAGGAACCTCACGCTCAGTGCTTGGTTACAGAGTTTAATGAAGGACCCTCACTCTCAGTGATAGTTTACAAGGTGAAATTTAGGACTGTCACACTCAGTGCAGGTTTACAGGGTGCAATTCGGGACCCTCAACCTTTGTGCTGGTTGACAAGGTGGAATTCAGGACCCTCACTATCAGTGCTGGTTTACAAAGTGGAATTCAGGGCCGTCACACTCATCGCTGGTTGAAAGGGTGATATTCAGGACCCTCACGCTAAGTGCTGGGTTACAGGATGGAATTCAGGACCCTCATGCTCCGTGCTGGGTTACAGAGTGGAATTCTGGACCCTCACACTCAGCATTGGTTTCAAAGGGGAAATTCAGGACCCTCACATTCAGCGTTGGTTGAAAGGGTGATATTCATGACCCTCACGCTAAGTGCTGGGTTACAGGGTGGAATTCAGGTTCCTCACTCTCCTTTCTGGGTTACAGGATGGAATTCAAGACCATGACGCTCAGTGCTGGTTAACAAGTGGAAATTCAGGACCATCACGCTCAGTGTTGGTTTACAAAGTGGAATTCAGGAACCTCACACTCAGAGCTGGTTGAAAGTGTGATATTCAGGACCGTCACGCTAATTGTGGGTTACAGAGTGCAATTCAGGACCTTGATAATAATTTTTGTCTTACAGGGTGGAATTCAGGACCCTCACGCTCAGTGCTGGTTTCAAGGGTGAAATTCAGGACCCTCACTCTCATTGCCTGCTTACAAGCTGGAATTCAGGAACCTCACACTCAGTGCAGGGTTACAGGGTGCAATTCGGGACCCTCAACTTTAGTGCTGGTTGACAAGGTGGAGTTCAGGACCCTCACTATCAGTGCTGGGTTACAGAGTGGAATTCAGGACCCTCACACTCATTGTGGATTACAGAGTGCAATTCAGGACCTTCACTATCAGTGCTGGGTTACAGAGTGGAATTCAGGACCCTCACACTAATTGTGGGTTACAGAGTGCAATCCACACTGAGTGCTCGTGTACAAAGTGGAATTTAGGACCCTCACAGTCAGAGCTGGTTGAAAGAGTGATATTCAGGACCCTCACACTAATTGTGGGTTACAGAGTGCAATTCAGGACCTTCACAATAATTTTTGTCTTACAGGGTGGAATTCAGGACCCTCACGCTCAGTGCTGGTTTTAAGGGTGAAATTCAGGACCCTCACTCTCAGTGCCTGCTTACAAGGTGGAATTCAGGAACCTCACGCTCAGTGCAGGGTAACAGGGTGCAATTCGGGACCCTCAACTTTAGTACTGGTTGACAAGGTGGAATTCAGGACCCTCCCTATCAGTGCTGGGTTACAGAGTGGAATTCAGGACCCTCAGTCTCAGTGCTGGTTTACAAGGTGGAATTCAGCACCTAGACGCTCAGTGCTGGGTTACAGGTTGAATGTAGGATGCTCACACTCAGTGCTGGGTAACAGGTGTAATTCCGGACCCTCACACTCAGCGCTGGTTGAAAGGGCGATATTCATGTCCCTCACGCTAAGTGCTGGGTTACAGGGTGGAATTCAGGATTCTCACTCTCAGTTTTGTCTTATAGAGTGGAATTCAGGACACTCACACTCAGTGCTGATTTCAAGGGTGAAATTCAGTATCCTCACGCGAAATGCTGGCTTATAGGGTGAAATTTAGGACACTCACGCTCACTGCAGGGTTACAGAGTGCAATTCAGGACCCTCAACCTCACTGCTGGTTGACAAGGTGGAATTCAGGACCCTCACGATCAGTGCTGGGTTACAGAGTGGAATTCAGGACCCTCAGTCTCAGTGCTGGTTTACAAGGTGGAATTCAGCACCTAGACGCTCAGTGCTGGGTTATTGGATGGAATTCAGGACCCTTACTCTCAGTGCTGGTTTACCAGTTGGAACTCAGGACCCTCACGCACAGTGTTGGGTTACAGGTAGAATTCAGGACCCTCCTCTCAGTGCTTGTTTACAAGGTGGAATTCAGGATCCTCACGCGCAGTGCTGGTTTACCGGGTGAAATTCAGGATACTAACTCTTACTGCTGGTTTTCAAGGTGGAATTCAGGACGCTCACGCTCAGTGCAAGGTTACAGGAAGGAATTCAGGACCATCACGCTCAGTGCTGGTTTCAAGGGTGAAATTCAGGACCCTCACTCTCAGTGCTTGCTTACAAGTTGGAATTCAGGAACCTCACGCTCAGTGCGTGGTTACAGAGTTTAATGAAGGACCCTCACTCTCAGTGATAGTTTACAAGGTGAAATTTAGGACCCTCACACTCAGTGCAGGTTTACAGGGTGCAATTCGGGACCCTCAACCGTAGTGCTGGTTGACAAGGTGGAATTCAGGACCCTCACTATCAGTGCTGGGTTACAGAGTGGAATTCAGGACCCTCAGTCTCAGTGCTGGTTTACAAGGTGGAATTCAGCACCTAGACGCTCAGTGCTGGGTCACAGGATGGAATTCAGGACCCTCACACTCATTGTGGGTTACAGAGTGCAATTCAGGACCCTCACACTAATTGTGGGTTACAGAGTGCAATCCACACTGAGTGCTGGTTTACAAAGTGGAATTTAGGACCCTCATAGTCAGAGCTGGTTGAAAGAGTGATATTCAGGACCCTCACACTAATTGTGGGTTACAGAGTGCAATTCAGGACCTTCACAATAATTTATGTCTTACAGGGTGGAATTCAGGACCCTCACGCTCAGTGCTGGTTTTAAGGGTGAAATTCAGGACCCTCACTCTCAGTGCCTGCTTACAAGGTGGAATTCAGGAACCTCACGCTCAGTGCAGGGTTACAGGGTGCAATTCGGGATCCTCAACTTTAGTGCTGGTTGACAAGGTGGAATTCAGGACCCTCCCTATCAGTGCTGGGTTACAGAGTGGAATTCAGGACCCTCAGTCTCAGTGCTGGGTTACAGAGTGGAATTCAGGACCCTCACACTCAGCGTTGGTTTCAAAGGGGAAATTCAGGACCCTCACACTCAGCGTTGGTTTCAAAGGGGAAATTCAGGACCCTCACGCTAAGTGTACGGTTACAGGGTGGAATTCAGGACCCTCACTCTCCTTTCTGGGTTACAGGATGGAATACAAGACCATGACGCTCAGTGCTGGTTAACAAGGGGAAATTCAGGACCATCACACTGAGTGCTGGTTTACAAAGTGGAATTCAGTACCCTCACACTCAGAGCTGGTTGAAAGAGTGATATTCAGGACCCTCACGCTAATTGTGGTTTACAGGGTGGAATTCAGGACCTTCACAATCAGTTTTGTCCTACAGGGTGGAATTCAGGACCCTCACGCTCAGTGCTGGTTTCAAGGGTGAAATTCAGGACCCTCACTCTCAGTGCTTGCTTACAAGTTGGAATTCAGGAACCTCACGCTCAGTGCTTGGTTACAGAGTTTAATGAAGGACCCTCACTCTCAGTGATAGTTTACAAGGTGAAATTTAGGACCCTCACACTCAGTGCAGGTTTACAGGGTGCAATTCGGGACCCTCAACCTTTGTGCTGGTTGACAAGGTGGAATTCAGGACCCTCACTATCAGTGCTGGGTTACAGAGTGGAATTCAGGACCCTCAGTCTCAGTGCTGGTTTACAAGGTGGAATTCAGCACCTAGACGCTCAGTGCTGGGTTACAGGATGGAATTCAGGACCCTCACCCTCAGTGCTGGTTTACAAGGTGTAATTCAGGACCCTCATGCTCAGTGCTGGGTTACTGGTTGAATGCAGGATGCTCACCCTCAGTGCTGGGTAACAGGTGTAATTCCGGACCCTCACACTCATCACTGGTTAAAAGAGTGAAATTCAGGACCCTCCGCTAATTGTGGGTTATAGAGTGCAATTCAGGACCTTCACAATAATTTTCGTCTTACAGGGTGGAACTCAGGACCCTCACGCTCAGTGCTTGTTTCAAGGGTGAAATTCTGCACCCCCACTCTCAGTGCCTGCTTACAAGGTGGAATTCAGCAACCTCACGCTCAGTGCAGGGTAACAGGGTGCAATTCGGGACCTTCAACTTTAGTGCTGGTTGACAAGGTGGAATTCAGGACCCTCCCTATCAGTGCTGGGTTACAGAGTGTAATTCAGGACCCTCACACTCAGGCTTGCTTTCAAAGGGGAAATTCAGGACCCTCACACTCAGCGTTGGTTTCAAAGGGGAAATTCAGGACCCTCACGCTAAGTGTACGGTTACAGGGTGGAATTCAGGACCCTCACTCTCCTTTCTGGGTTACAGGATGGAATACAAGACAATGACGCTCAGTGCTGGTTAACAAGGGGAAATTCAGGACCATCACACTGAGTGCTGGTTTACAAAGTGGAATTCAGGACCCTCACACTCAGAGCTGGTTGAAAGAGTGATATTCAGGACCCTCACGATAATTGTGGGTTACAGGGTGGAATTCAGGACCTTCACAATCAGTTTTGTCTTACAGGGGGGTATTCAGCACCCTCACGCTCAGTGCTTGTTTCAAGGGTGAAATTCAGGACCCTCACTCTCAGTGCTTGCTTACAAGTTGGAATTCAGGAACCTCACGCTCAGTGCTTGGTTACAGAGTTTAATGAAGGACCCTCACTCTCAGTGATAGTTTACAAGGTGAAATTTAGGACCCTCACACTCAGTGCTGGTTTCAAGGGTGAAATTCAGGACCCTCACTCTCAGTGCCTGCTTACAAGGTGGAATTCAGGAACCTCACACTCAGTGCAGGGTTACAGGTTGCAATTCGGGACCCTCAAATTCAGTGCTGGTTGACAAGGTGGAATTCAGGACCCTCACTATCAGTGCTGGGTTACAGAGTGGAATTCAGGACCCTCAGTCTCAGTGCTGGTTTACAAGGTGGAATTCAGCACCTAGACGCTCAGTGCTGGGTTACACGATGGAATTCAGGACCCTCACCCTCAGTGCTTGTTTACAAGGTGGAATTCAGGACCCTCATGCTCAGTGCTGGGTTACAGAGTGGAATTCAGGACCCTCACACTAATTGTGGGTTACAGAGTGCAATCCACACTGAGTGCTGGTTTACAAAGTGGAATTTAGGACCCTCACAGTCAGAGCTGGTTGAAAGAGTGATATTCAGGACCCTCACACTAATTGTGGGTTACAGAGTGCAATTCAGGACCTTCACAATAATTTATGTCTTACAGGGTGGAATTCAGGACCCTTACGCTCAGTGCTGGTTTTAAGGGTGAAATTCAGGACCCTCACTCTCAGTGCCTGCTTACAAGGTGGAATTCAGGAACCTCACGCTCAGTGCAGGGTAACAGGGTGCAATTCGGGACCATCAACTTTAGTGCTGGTTGACAAGGTGGAATTCAGGACCCTCCCTATCAGTGCTGGGTTACAGAGTGGAATTCAGGACCCTCAGTCTCAGTGCTGAGTTACAGAGTGGAATTCAGAACCCTCACACTCAGCGTTGGTTTCAAAGGGGAAATTCAGGACCCTCACACTCAGCGTTGGTTTCAAAGGGGAAATTCAGGACCCTCACGCTAAGTGTACGGTTACAGGGTGGAATTCAGGACCCTCACTCTCCTTTCTGGGTTACAGGATGGAATACAAGACCATGACGCTCAGTGCTGGTTAACAAGGGGAAATTCAGGACCATCACACTGAGTGCTGGTTTACAAAGTGGAATTCAGGACCCTCACACTCAGAGCTGGTTGAAAGAGTGATATTCAGGACCCTCACGCTAATTGTGGGTGACAGGGTGGAATTCAGGACCTTCACAATCAGTTTTGTCTTACAGGGTGGAATTCAGGACCCTCACGCTCAGTGCTGGTTTCAAGGGTGAAATTCAGGACACTCACTCTCAGTGCTTGCTTACAAGTTGGAATTCAGGAACCTCACGCTCAGTGCTTGGTTACAGAGTTTAATGAAGGACCCTCACTCTCAGTGATAGTTTACAAGGTGAAATTTAGGACCCTCACACTCAGTGCAGGTTTACCGGGTGCAATTCGGGACCCTCAACCTTTGTGCTGGTTGACAAGGTGGAATTCAGGACCCTCACTATCAGTGCTGGGTTACAGAGTGGAATTCAGGACCGTCACCCTCAGTGCTGGTTTACCAGGTGGAATTCAGGACCCTCGCGCACAGTGCCGGATTACAGGGTGGAATTCTGGACCCTCACTCTCAGTGCTGGTTTTCAAGGTTAAATTCAGCACCCACGCGCTCAGTGCTCGGTTATAGGATGGAATTCAGGAAACTCACCCTCAGTGCTGGTTTACAAGGTGGAATTCAGGACCCTCATGCTCAGTGCTGGGTTACAGGTTGAATGCAGGATCCTCACACTCATTGCTGGGTAACAGGTGTAATTCTGGACCCTCACACTCAGCGCTGGTTGAAAGGGTGATATTCATGACCCTCACGCTAAGTGCTGGGTTACAGGGTGGAATTCAGGATCCTCACTCTCCTTTCTGGGTTACAGGATGGAATTCAAGACCATGACGCTCAGTGCTGGTTAACAAGGGGAAATTCAGGACCATCACGCTCAGTGTTGGTTTACAAAGTGGAATTCAGGACCCTCACACTCAGAGCTGGTTGAAAGAGTGATATTCAGGACCCTCACGCTAATTGTGGGTTACAGGGTGGAATTCAGGACCTTCACAATCAGCTTTGTCTTACAGGGTGGAATTCAGGACCCTCTCGCTCAGTGCTGGTTTCAAGGGTGAAATTCAGGGGTCTCACTCTCAGTGCCTGCTTACAAGGTGCAATTCAGGAACCTCACACTCAGTGCAGGGTTACAGGGTGCAATTCGGGACCCTCAACTTTAGTGCTGGTTGACAAGGTGGAATTCAGGACCCTCAGTCTCAGTGCTGGTTTACAAGGTGGAATTCAGCACCTAGACGCTCAGTGCTGGGTTACAGGATGGAATTCAGGACCCTCACCCTCAGTGCTGGTTTACAAGGTGTAATTCAGGACCCTCATGCTCAGTGCTGGGTTACTGGTTGAATGCAGGATGCTCGCCCTCAGTGCTGGGTAACAGGTGTAATTCCGGACCCTCACACTCATCGCTGGTTGAAAGAGTGATATTCAGGACCCTCCGCTAATTGTGGGTTACAGAGTGCAATTCAGGACCTTCACAATAATTTTCGTCTTACAGGGTGGAATTCAGGACCCTCACGCTCAGTGCTGGTCTCAAGGGTGAAATTCAGGACCCACACTCTCAGTGCCTGCTTACAAGGTGGAATTCAGGAACCTCACGCTCACTGCAGGGTAACAGGGTGCAATTCGGGACCCTCAACTTTAGTGCTGGTTGACAAGGTGGAATTCAGGACCCTCACTATCAGTGCTGGGTTACAGAGTGGAATTCAGGACCCTCAGTCTCAGTGCTGGTTTACAAGGTGGAATTCAACACCTAGACGCTCAGTGCTGGGTTACAGGATGGAATTCAGGACCCTCACCTTCAGTGCTGGTTTACAAGGTGGAATTCAGGACCCTCATGCTCAGTGCTGGGTTACAGGTTGAATGCAGGATGCTCACACACTCAGTGCTGGGTAACAGGTGTAATTCCGGACCCTCACACTCAGCGCTGGTTGAAAGGGTGATATTCATGACCCTCACGCTAAGTGCTGGGTTACAGGGTGGAATTCAGGATCCTCACTCTCCTTTCTGGGTTACAGGATGGAATTCAAGACAATGACGCTCAGTGCTGGTTAACAAGGGGAAATTCAGGACCATCACGCTCAGTGTTGGTATACAAAGTGGAATTCAGGACCCTCACACTCAGAGCTGGTTGAAAGAGTGATATTCAGGACCCTCACGCTAATTGTGGGTTATAGGGTGGAATTCAGGACCTTCACAATCAGCTTTGTCTTACAGGGTGGAATTCAGGACCCTCTCGCTCAGTGCTGGTTTCAAGGGTGAAATTCAGGGGTCTCACTCTCAGTGCCTGCCGACAAGGTGGAATTCAGGAACCTCACACTCAGTGCAGGGTTACAGGGTGCAATTCGGGACCCTCAACTTCAGTGCTGGTTGATAAGGTGGAATTCAGGACCCTCACTATCAGTGCTGGGTTACAGAGTGGAATTCAGGACCCTCAGTCTCAGTGCTGGTTTGCAAGGTGGAATTCAGCACCTAGACGCTCAGTGCTGGTTTACAAGGTGGAATTCAGGACCCTCATGCTCAGTGCTGGGTTACAGGTTGAATGCAGGATCCTCACACTCATTGCTGGGCAACAGGTGTAATTCTGGACCCTCACACTCAGCGCTGGTTGAAAGGGTGATATTCATGACCCTCACGCTAAGTGCTGGGTTACAGGGTGGAATTCAGGATCCTCACTCTCCTTTCTGGGTTACAGGATGGAATTCAAGACCATGACGCTCAGTGCTGGTTAACAAGGGGAAATTCAGGACCATCACGCTCAGTGTTGGTTTACAAAGTGGAATTCAGGACCCTCACACTCAGAGCTGGTTGAAAGAGTGATATTCAGGACCCTCACGCTAATTGTGGGTTACAGGGTGGAATTCAGGACCTTCACAATCAGCTTTGTCTTACAGGGTGGAATTCAGGACCCTCTCGCTCAGTGCTGGTTTCAAGGGTGAAATTCAGGGGTCTCACTCTCAGTGCCTGCTTACAAGGTGCAATTCAGGAACCTCACACTCAGTGCAGGGTTACAGGGTGCAATTCGGGACCCTCAACTTTAGTGCTGGTTGACAAGGTGGAATTCAGGACCCTCAGTCTCAGTGCTGGTTTACAAGGTGGAATTCAGCACCTAGACGCTCAGTGCTGGGTTACAGGATGGAATTCAGGACCCTCACCCTCAGTGCTGGTTTACAAGGTGTAATTCAGGACCCTCATGCTCAGTGCTGGGTTACTGGTTGAATGCAGGATGCTCGCCCTCAGTGCTGGGTAACAGGTGTAATTCCGGACCCTCACACTCATCGCTGGTTGAAAGAGTGATATTCAGGACCCTCCGCTAATTGTGGGTTACAGAGTGCAATTCAGGACCTTCACAATAATTTTCGTCTTACAGGGTGGAATTCAGGACCCTCACGCTCAGTGCTGGTCTCAAGGGTGAAATTCAGGACCCACACTCTCAGTGCCTGCTTACAAGGTGGAATTCAGGAACCTCACGCTCACTGCAGGGTAACAGGGTGCAATTCGGGACCCTCAACTTTAGTGCTGGTTGACAAGGTGGAATTCAGGACCCTCACTATCAGTGCTGGGTTACAGAGTGGAATTCAGGACCCTCAGTCTCAGTGCTGGTTTACAAGGTGGAATTCAACACCTAGACGCTCAGTGCTGGGTTACAGGATGGAATTCAGGACCCTCACCTTCAGTGCTGGTTTACAAGGTGGAATTCAGGACCCTCATGCTCAGTGCTGGGTTACAGGTTGAATGCAGGATGCTCACACACTCAGTGCTGGGTAACAGGTGTAATTCCGGACCCTCACACTCAGCGCTGGTTGAAAGGGTGATATTCATGACCCTCACGCTAAGTGCTGGGTTACAGGGTGGAATTCAGGATCCTCACTCTCCTTTCTGGGTTACAGGATGGAATTCAAGACAATGACGCTCAGTGCTGGTTAACAAGGGGAAATTCAGGACCATCACGCTCAGTGTTGGTATACAAAGTGGAATTCAGGACCCTCACACTCAGAGCTGGTTGAAAGAGTGATATTCAGGACCCTCACGCTAATTGTGGGTTATAGGGTGGAATTCAGGACCTTCACAATCAGCTTTGTCTTACAGGGTGGAATTCAGGACCCTCTCGCTCAGTGCTGGTTTCAAGGGTGAAATTCAGGGGTCTCACTCTCAGTGCCTGCCGACAAGGTGGAATTCAGGAACCTCACACTCAGTGCAGGGTTACAGGGTGCAATTCGGGACCCTCAACTTCAGTGCTGGTTGACAAGGTGGAATTCAGGACCCTCACTATCAGTGCTGGGTTACAGAGTGGAATTCAGGACCCTCAGTCTCAGTGCTGGTTTGCAAGGTGGAATTCAGCACCTAGACGCTCAGTGCTGGTTTACAAGGTGGAATTCAGGACCCTCATGCTCAGTGCTGGGTTACAGGTTGAATGCAGGATGCTCACACACTCAGTGCTGGGTAACAGGTGTAATTCCGGACCCTCCCTTAGTGCTGGTTTACAGGGTGCAATTCAGCACCCACACGCTCAGTGCTGGGTTACAGGGTGGAATTCTGCATCTTCACGTTCAGTGCTGCGTTACAAGGTGGAATTCCGCACCCTCACGCTCAGTGCTGGTTTACAAGGTGGAATTCAGGACCATTAAGCTCAGTGCTGTGTTACAGGGTGGAATTTAGGACAGTCATTCTCAGTGCTGGTTTACAAGGTGGAATTCAGGAACCTCACACTCACTTCTGGGTAACAGGTGGAATTGAGGACTCTGACGCTCAGTGCTGGGTTACAGTGTGGAAATCAGGATCCTCATGCTTAGTGCTGGTTTACAAGGTGTAAATCAGAACCCTCTCTCAGTGCTGGTTTACAAGGTGGAATTCCGCACCCTCACGCTCAGTGCTGGTTTACAAGGTGGAATTCAGGACCATTAAGCTCAGTGCTGTGTTACAGGGTGGAATTTAGGACAGTCATTCTCAGTGCTGGTTTACAAGGTGGAATTCAGGAACTTCACACTCACTTCTGGGTAACAGGTGGAATTGAGGACTCCGACGCTCAGTGCTGGGTTACAGTGTGGAAATCAGGATCCTCATGCTTAGTGCTGGTTTACAAGGTGTAAATCAGAACCCTCTCTCAGTGCTGGTTTACAAGGTGGAATTCAGGACCCTCATGCTCAGTGCTGGGTTACAGGTTGAATGCAGGATGCTCACACACTCAGTGCTGGGTAACAGGTGTAATTCCGGACCCTCACACTCAGCGCTGGTTGAAAGGGTGATATTCATGACCCTCACGCTAAGTGCTGGGTTACAGGGTGGAATTCAGGATCCTCACTCTCAGTGCTGGTTTACAAGGTGGAATTCTGCACCCTCACGCTCAGTGCTGGTTTACAAGGTGGAATTCAGGACCATTAAGCTCAGTGCTGCGTTACAGAGTGGAATTTAGGACAGTCATTCTCACTGCTGGTTTACAAGGTGGAATTCAGGACCCTCACGTGAAATGCTGGGTTATAGGGTGAAATTTAGAACACTCACGCTCACTGCAGGGTTACAGGGTGCAATTCAGCACCCACACGCTCAGTGCTGGGTTACAGGGTGGAATTCTGCATCCTCACGCTCAGTGCTGCGTTACAGGGTGGAATTCAGGACCCTCACACTCAGCGCTGGTTTACAAGGTGGAATTCTGCACCCTCACGCTCAGTGCTGGGTTACAGAGTGGAATTCAGGACCCTCAGTCTCAGTGCTGGTTTACCAGATGGAATTCAGGACCCTCACGCTCAGTGCTGGGTTGCAGGTTGAATTCTGGAAGCTCACGCTCAGTGCTGCGTTACAGGCTGGAATTCAGGACCCTCACGCTCACTGAGGGGTTACAGAGTGGAATGAACGATCGTCACTCTCAGTGCCACTTTAAAAGGTAGAATTCAGGACCCGCACTCTCAGTGCTTGTTTACAAGGTGGAATTCAGGAACCTCACACTCAGTGCTTGGTTACAGGGTTTAATGCAGGACCCTCGCTCTCAGTGATGGTTTACAAGGTGGAATTGAGAGCCCTCATGCACACTGCTGGTTTACATGGTGGAATGCAGGCCCCTCACAATCAGTGCTGGGTTACAGAGTGGAATTCTGGACGCTCACGCTCAGTGCTGGGTAACAGGTGGAATTCAGGACCCTCACTCTCAGTGCTGGGTTACAGAGTGGAATTCAGGACCCTCACACTCAGCGTTGGTTTCAAAGGGGAAATTCAGGACCCTCACACACAGCGTTGGTTTCAAAGGGGAAATTCAGGCCCCTGACGCTAAGTGTACGGTTACAGGGTGGAATTCAGGACCCTCACTCTCCTTTCTGGGTTACAGGATGGAATACAAGACAATGACGCTCAGTGCTGGTTAACAAGGGGAAATTCAGGAGCCTCACGCTCAGTGCTGGTTTCAAGGGTGAAATTCAGGACACTCACTCTCAGTGCTTGCTTACAAGGTGGAATTCAGGAACCTCACGCTCAGTGCTTGGTTACAGAGTTTAATGAAGGACCCTCACTCTCAGTGATAGTTTACAAGGTGAAATTTAGGATCCTCACACTCAGTGCAGGTTTACAGGGTGCAATTCGGGACCCTCAACCTTAGTGCTGCTTGACAAGGTGGAATTCAGGACCCTCACGCTCAGTGCTGGTTCACAAGGTGGAATTCAGCACCTAGACGCTCAGTGCTGGGTCACAGGATGGAATTCAGGACCGTCACCCTCAGTGCTGGTTTACCAGGTGGAATTCAGGACCCTCACGCTCAGTGCCGGATTACACGGTGGAATTCTGGACACTCACTCTCAGTGCTGGTTTTCAAGGTTAAATTCAGCACCCACACGCTCAGTGCTTGGTTACAGGATGGAATTCAGGAAACTCACTTTCAGTGCTGGTTTACAGGTGGAATAAAAGACCCTCACGCTCAGTGCTAGTTTACAAGGTGGAATTCAGGACCATCTCTCAGTGCTGGTTTACAAGGTGGAATTCAGGACCTTCACGCTCAGTGCTGGGTTACAGAGTGGAATGCAGGACCGTCACTCTCAGGGGCGCCTTAAAAGGTGGAATTCAGGACCATCACTCTCAGTGCCTGCTTACAAGGTGGAATTCAGGAACCTCACGCTCAGTGCAGGGTTACAGGGTGCAATTCGGGATCCTCAACTTTAGTGCTGGTTGACAAGGTGGAATTCAGGACCCTCACTATCAGTGCTGGGTTACAGAGTGGAATTCAGGACCCTCAGTCTCAGTGCTGGTTTACAAGGCGGAATTCAGCACATAGACGCTCAGTGCTGGGTTACAGGATGGAATTCAGGACCTCACCCTCAGTGCTGGTTTACAAGGTGGAATTCAGGACCCTCATGCTCAGTGCTGGGTTACAGGTTGAATGCAGGATGCTCACACTCAGTGCTGGGTAACAGGTGTAATTCCGGACCCTCACACTCAGCGCTGGTTGAAAGGGTGATATTCATGACCCTCACGCTAAGTGCTGGTTTACAGGGTGGAATTCAGGATCCTCACTCTCAGTGCTGGTTTACAAGGTGGAATTCTGCACCCTCACGCTCAGTGCTGGTTTACAAGGTGGAATTCAGGACCATTAAGCTCAGTGCTGCGTTACAGAGTGGAATTCAGGACCCTCAGTCTCAGTGCTGGTTCACAAGGTGGAATTCAGCACCTAGACGCTCAGTGCTGGGTCACAGGATGGAATTCAGGACCGTCACCCTCAGTGCTGGTTTACCAGGTGGAATTCAGGACCCTCACGCTCAGTGCCGGATTACAGGGTGGAATTCAGGAAACTCACTTTCAGTGCTGGTTTACAAGGTGGAATTCAAACCCTCACACTCAGTGCTTGGTTACAGGCTTTAATGCAGGACTCTAGCTCTCAGTGATGGTTTACAAGGTGGAATTGAGAACCCTCATGCACAGTGCTGGTTTACATGGTGGAATGCAGGACCCTCACGATCAGTGCTGGGTTACAGAGTGGAATTCAGGACTCTCAGTCTCAGTGCTGGTTTACCAGATGGAATTCAGGACCCTCACGCTCAGTGCTGGGTTGCAGGTTGAATTCTGGACGCTCACGCTCAGTGCTGCGTTACAGGGTGGAATTCAGGATCCTCACGCTCACTGCGGGGTTACAGAGTGGAATGCAGGATCGTCATCTCAGTGCCACTTTAAAAGGTGGAATTCAGGACCCTCACTCTCAGTGCTTGTTTACAAGGTGGAATTCAGGAAACTCACGCTCAGTGCTTGGTTACAGGGTTTAATGCAGGACCCTCGCTCTCAGTGATGGTTTACAAGGTGGAATTGAGAGCCCTCATGCACACTGCTGGTTTACATGGTGGAATGCAGGCCCCTCACGATCAGTGCTGGGTTACAGAGTGGAATTCTGGACGCTCACGCTCATTGCTAGGTAACAGGTGGAATTCAGGACCCACACTCTCAGTGCAGGTTTACAGGGTGCAATTCGGGACCCTCAACTTTAGTGCTGGTTGACAAGGTGGAATTCAGGACCCTCACTATCAGTGCTGGGTTACAGAGTGGAATTCAGGACCGTCACCCTCAGTGCTGGTTTACCAGGTGGAATTCAGGACCCTCACGCTCAGTGCCGGATTACAGGGTGGAATTCTGGACCCTCACTCTCAGTGCTGGTTTTCAAGGTTAAATTCAGCACCCACACGCTAAGTGCTTGGTTACAGGATGGAATTCAGGAAACTCACCCTCAGTGCTGGTTTACAAGGAGGAATTCAGGACCCTCATGCCCAGTGCTGGTTTACAAAGTGGAATTTAGGACCCTCACACTCAGAGCTGGTTGAAAGAGTGATATTCAGGACCCTCACGCTAATTGTGGGTTACAGGGTGGAATTCAGGACCTTCACAATCAGTTTTGTCTTACAGGGTAGAATTCAGGACCCTCACGCTCAGTGCTAGTTTCAAGGGTGAAATTCAGGACCCTCACTCTCAGTGCTTGCTTACAAGTTGGAATTAAGGAACCTCACGCTCAGTGCTTGGTTACAGAGTTTAATGAAGGACCCTCACTCTCAGTGATAGTTTACAAGGTGAAATTTAGGACCCTCACACTCAGTGCAGGTTTACAGGGTGCAATTCGGGACCCTCAACCTTAGTGCTGGTTGACAAGGTGGAATTCAGGACCCTCACTATCAGTGCTGAGTTGCAGAGTGGAATTCAGGACCCTCAGTCTCAGTGCTGGCTTACAAGGTGGAATTCAGCACCTAGACGCTCAGTGCTGTGTCACAGGATGGAATTCAGGACTGTCACCCTCAGTGCTAGTTTACCAGGTGGAATTCAGGACCCTCACACTCAGTGCCAGATTACAGTGTGGAATTCTGGACACTCACTCTCAGTGCTGGTTTTCAAGGTTAAACTCAGCACCCACACGCTCAGTGCTCGGTTACAGGATGGAATTCAGCACCCTCACGCTCAGTGCTGGTTTACAAAGTGGAATTCAGGGCCGTCACACTCATCGCTGGTTGAAAGGGTGATATTCAGGACCCTCACGCTAAGTGCTGGGTTACAGGGTGGGATTCAGGACCCTCATGCTAAGTGCTGGGTTACAGGGTGGAATTCAGGATCCTCACTCTCAGTTTTGTCTTATAGAGTGGAATTCAGGACACTCACACTCAGTGCTGGTTTCAAGGGTGAAATTCAGTACCCTCACGTGAAGTGCTGGGTTATAGGGTGAAATTTAGGATACTCACGCTCACTGCAGGGTTACAGGGTGCAATTCAGCACCCACACGCTCAGTGCTGGGTTACAGGGTGGAATTCTGCATCCTCACGCTCAGTGCTGCGTTACAGGTTGGAATTGAGGACCCTCACGCTCAGTGCTGGTTTACAAGGTGGAATTCTGCACCCTCACGCTCAGTGCTGGTTTACAAGTTGGAATTCAGGACCATTAAGCTCAGTGCTGCGTTACAGAGTGGAATTTAGGACAGTCATTCTCAGTGCTGGTTTAGAAGGTGGAATTCAGGACCCTCACGCTCAGTGCCGGATTACAGGGTGGAATTCTGGACCCTCACTCTCAGTGCTGGTTTTCAAGGTTAAATTCAGCACCCACGCGCTCAGTGCTCGGTTACATAATGGAATTCAGGAAACTCACCCTCAGTGCTGGTTTCAAGGGTGAAATTCAGGACCCTCACTCTCAGTGATAGTTTACAAGGTGAAATTTAGGACCCTCACACTCAGTGCAGGTTTACAGGGTGCAATTCGGGACCCTCAACCTTAGTGCTGGTTGACAAGGTGGAATTCAGGACCCTCACTATCAGTGCTGGGTTACAGAGTGGAATTCAGGACCGTCACCCTCAGTGCTGGTTTACCAGGTGGAATTCAGAACCCTCACGCTCAGTGCCGGATTACAGGGTGGAATTCTGGACCCTCACTCTCAGTGCTGGTTTACAAGGTGGAATTCAGCACCTAGACGCTCAGTGCTGGGTTACAGGATGGAATTCAGGACCCTCACCTTCAGTGCTGGTTTACAAGGTGGAATTCAGGACCCTCATGCTCAGTGCTGGGTTACAGGTTGAATGCAGGATGCTCACACTCAGTGCTGGGTAACAGGTGTAATTCCGGACCCTCACACTCAGCGCTGGTTGAAAGGGCGATATTCATGACCCTCACGCTAAGTGCTGGGTTACAGGGTGGAATTCAGGATCCTCACTCTCCTTTCTGGGTTACAGGATGGAATTCAAGACCATGACGCTCAGTGCTGGTTAACAAGGGGAAATTCAGGACCATCACGCTCAGTGTTGGTTTACAAAGTGGAATTCAGGACCCTCACACTCAGAGCTGGTTGAAAGAGTGATATTCAGGACCCTCACGCTAATTGTGGGTTACAGGGTGGAATTCAGGACCTTCACAATCAGTTTTGTCTTACAGGGTAGAATTCAGGACCCTCACGCTCAGTGCTGGTTTCAAGGGTGAAATTCAGGACCCTCACTCTCAGTGCCTGCTTACAAGGTGGAATTCAGGAACCTCACACTCAGTGCAGGGTTACAGGGTGCAATTCGGGACCCTCAACTTCAGTGCTGGTTGACAAGGTGGAATTCAGGACCCTCACTATCAGTGCTGGGTTACAGAGTGGAATTCAGGACCCTCAGTCTCAGTGCTGGTTTACAAGGTGGAATTCAGCACCTAGCCGCTCAGTGCTGGGTTACAGGATGGAATTCAGGACCCTCACCCTCAGTGCTGGTTTACAAGGTGGAATTCAGGACCCTCATGCTCAGTGCTGGGTTACAGGTTGAATGCAGGATGCTCACACACTCAGTGCTGGGTAACAGGTGTAATTCCGGACCCTCACACTCAGCGCTGGTTGAAAGGGTGATATTCATGACCCTCACGCTAAGTGCTGGGTTACAGGGTGGAATTCAGGATCCTCACTCTCCTTTCTGGGTTACAGGATGGAATTCAAGACAATGACGCTCAGTGCTGGTTAACAAGGGGAAATTCAGGACCATCACGCTCAGTGTTGGTATACAAAGTGGAATTCAGGACCCTCACACTCAGAGCTGGTTGAAAGAGTGATATTCAGGACCCTCACGCTAATTGTGGGTTACAGGGTGGAATTCAGGACCTTCACAATCAGCTTTGTCTTACAGGGTGGAATTCAGGACCCTCTCGCTCAGTGCTGGTTTCAAGGGTGAAATTCAGGGGTCTCACTCTCAGTGCCTGCTTACAAGGTGGAATTCAGGAACCTCACACTCAGTGCAGGGTTACAGGGTGCAATTCGGGACCCTCAACTTCAGTGCTGGTTGACAAGGTGGAATTCAGGACCCTCACTATCAGTGCTGGGTTACAGAGTGGAATTCAGGACCCTCAGTCTCAGTGCTGGTTTGCAAGGTGGAATTCAGCACCTAGACGCTCAGTGCTGGTTTACAAGGTGGAATTCAGGACCCTCATGCTCAGTGCTGGGTTACAGGTTGAATGCAGGATGCTCACACACTCAGTGCTGGGTAACAGGTGTAATTCCGGACCCTCCCTTAGTGCTGGTTTACAGGGTGCAATTCAGCACCCACACGCTCAGTGCTGGGTTACAGGGTGGAATTCTGCATCTTCACGTTCAGTGCTGCGTTACAAGGTGGAATTCCGCACCCTCACGCTCAGTGCTGGTTTACAAGGTGGAATTCAGGACCATTAAGCTCAGTGCTGTGTTACAGGGTGGAATTTAGGACAGTCATTCTCAGTGCTGGTTTACAAGGTGGAATTCAGGAACCTCACACTCACTTCTGGGTAACAGGTGGAATTGAGGACTCTGACGCTCAGTGCTGGGTTACAGTGTGGAAATCAGGATCCTCATGCTTAGTGCTGGTTTACAAGGTGTAAATCAGAACCCTCTCTCAGTGCTGGTTTACAAGGTGGAATTCCGCACCCTCACGCTCAGTGCTGGTTTACAAGGTGGAATTCAGGACCATTAAGCTCAGTGCTGTGTTACAGGGTGGAATTTAGGACAGTCATTCTCAGTGCTGGTTTACAAGGTGGAATTCAGGAACTTCACACTCACTTCTGGGTAACAGGTGGAATTGAGGACTCCGACGCTCAGTGCTGGGTTACAGTGTGGAAATCAGGATCCTCATGCTTAGTGCTGGTTTACAAGGTGTAAATCAGAACCCTCTCTCAGTGCTGGTTTACAAGGTGGAATTCAGGACCCTCATGCTCAGTGCTGGGTTACAGGTTGAATGCAGGATGCTCACACACTCAGTGCTGGGTAACAGGTGTAATTCCGGACCCTCACACTCAGCGCTGGTTGAAAGGGTGATATTCAGGACCCTCACGCTAATTGTGGGTTACAGGGTGGAATTCAGGACCTTCACAATCAGTTTTGTCTTACAGGGTAGAATTCAGGACCCTCACGCTCAGTGCTAGTTTCAAGGGTGAAATTCAGGACCCTCACTCTCAGTGCTTGCTTACAAGTTGGAATTAAGGAACCTCACGCTCAGTGCTTGGTTACAGAGTTTAATGAAGGACCCTCACTCTCAGTGATAGTTTACAAGGTGAAATTTAGGACCCTCACACTCAGTGCAGGTTTACAGGGTGCAATTCGGGACCCTCAACCTTAGTGCTGGTTGACAAGGTGGAATTCAGGACCCTCACTATCAGTGCTGAGTTGCAGAGTGGAATTCAGGACCCTCAGTCTCAGTGCTGGCTTACAAGGTGGAATTCAGCACCTAGACGCTCAGTGCTGTGTCACAGGATGGAATTCAGGACTGTCACCCTCAGTGCTAGTTTACCAGGTGGAATTCAGGACCCTCACACTCAGTGCCAGATTACAGTGTGGAATTCTGGACACTCACTCTCAGTGCTGGTTTTCAAGGTTAAACTCAGCACCCACACGCTCAGTGCTCGGTTACAGGATGGAATTCAGCACCCTCACGCTCAGTGCTGGTTTACAAAGTGGAATTCAGGGCCGTCACACTCATCGCTGGTTGAAAGGGTGATATTCAGGACCCTCACGCTAAGTGCTGGGTTACAGGGTGGGATTCAGGACCCTCATGCTAAGTGCTGGGTTACAGGGTGGAATTCAGGATCCTCACTCTCAGTTTTGTCTTATAGAGTGGAATTCAGGACACTCACACTCAGTGCTGGTTTCAAGGGTGAAATTCAGTACCCTCACGTGAAGTGCTGGGTTATAGGGTGAAATTTAGGATACTCACGCTCACTGCAGGGTTACAGGGTGCAATTCAGCACCCACACGCTCAGTGCTGGGTTACAGGGTGGAATTCTGCATCCTCACGCTCAGTGCTGCGTTACAGGTTGGAATTGAGGACCCTCACGCTCAGTGCTGGTTTACAAGGTGGAATTCTGCACCCTCACGCTCAGTGCTGGTTTACAAGTTGGAATTCAGGACCATTAAGCTCAGTGCTGCGTTACAGAGTGGAATTTAGGACAGTCATTCTCAGTGCTGGTTTAGAAGGTGGAATTCAGGACCCTCACGCTCAGTGCCGGATTACAGGGTGGAATTCTGGACCCTCACTCTCAGTGCTGGTTTTCAAGGTTAAATTCAGCACCCACGCGCTCAGTGCTCGGTTACATAATGGAATTCAGGAAACTCACCCTCAGTGCTGGTTTCAAGGGTGAAATTCAGGACCCTCACTCTCAGTGATAGTTTACAAGGTGAAATTTAGGACCCTCACACTCAGTGCAGGTTTACAGGGTGCAATTCGGGACCCTCAACCTTAGTGCTGGTTGACAAGGTGGAATTCAGGACCCTCACTATCAGTGCTGGGTTACAGAGTGGAATTCAGGACCGTCACCCTCAGTGCTGGTTTACCAGGTGGAATTCAGAACCCTCACGCTCAGTGCCGGATTACAGGGTGGAATTCTGGACCCTCACTCTCAGTGCTGGTTTACAAGGTGGAATTCAGCACCTAGACGCTCAGTGCTGGGTTACAGGATGGAATTCAGGACCCTCACCTTCAGTGCTGGTTTACAAGGTGGAATTCAGGACCCTCATGCTCAGTGCTGGGTTACAGGTTGAATGCAGGATGCTCACACTCAGTGCTGGGTAACAGGTGTAATTCCGGACCCTCACACTCAGCGCTGGTTGAAAGGGCGATATTCATGACCCTCACGCTAAGTGCTGGGTTACAGGGTGGAATTCAGGATCCTCACTCTCCTTTCTGGGTTACAGGATGGAATTCAAGACCATGACGCTCAGTGCTGGTTAACAAGGGGAAATTCAGGACCATCACGCTCAGTGTTGGTTTACAAAGTGGAATTCAGGACCCTCACACTCAGAGCTGGTTGAAAGAGTGATATTCAGGACCCTCACGCTAATTGTGGGTTACAGGGTGGAATTCAGGACCTTCACAATCAGTTTTGTCTTACAGGGTAGAATTCAGGACCCTCACGCTCAGTGCTGGTTTCAAGGGTGAAATTCAGGACCCTCACTCTCAGTGCCTGCTTACAAGGTGGAATTCAGGAACCTCACACTCAGTGCAGGGTTACAGGGTGCAATTCGGGACCCTCAACTTCAGTGCTGGTTGACAAGGTGGAATTCAGGACCCTCACTATCAGTGCTGGGTTACAGAGTGGAATTCAGGACCCTCAGTCTCAGTGCTGGTTTACAAGGTGGAATTCAGCACCTAGCCGCTCAGTGCTGGGTTACAGGATGGAATTCAGGACCCTCACCCTCAGTGCTGGTTTACAAGGTGGAATTCAGGACCCTCATGCTCAGTGCTGGGTTACAGGTTGAATGCAGGATGCTCACACACTCAGTGCTGGGTAACAGGTGTAATTCCGGACCCTCACACTCAGCGCTGGTTGAAAGGGTGATATTCATGACCCTCACGCTAAGTGCTGGGTTACAGGGTGGAATTCAGGATCCTCACTCTCCTTTCTGGGTTACAGGATGGAATTCAAGACAATGACGCTCAGTGCTGGTTAACAAGGGGAAATTCAGGACCATCACGCTCAGTGTTGGTATACAAAGTGGAATTCAGGACCCTCACACTCAGAGCTGGTTGAAAGAGTGATATTCAGGACCCTCACGCTAATTGTGGGTTACAGGGTGGAATTCAGGACCTTCACAATCAGCTTTGTCTTACAGGGTGGAATTCAGGACCCTCTCGCTCAGTGCTGGTTTCAAGGGTGAAATTCAGGGGTCTCACTCTCAGTGCCTGCTTACAAGGTGGAATTCAGGAACCTCACACTCAGTGCAGGGTTACAGGGTGCAATTCGGGACCCTCAACTTCAGTGCTGGTTGACAAGGTGGAATTCAGGACCCTCACTATCAGTGCTGGGTTACAGAGTGGAATTCAGGACCCTCAGTCTCAGTGCTGGTTTGCAAGGTGGAATTCAGCACCTAGACGCTCAGTGCTGGTTTACAAGGTGGAATTCAGGACCCTCATGCTCAGTGCTGGGTTACAGGTTGAATGCAGGATGCTCACACACTCAGTGCTGGGTAACAGGTGTAATTCCGGACCCTCCCTTAGTGCTGGTTTACAGGGTGCAATTCAGCACCCACACGCTCAGTGCTGGGTTACAGGGTGGAATTCTGCATCTTCACGTTCAGTGCTGCGTTACAAGGTGGAATTCCGCACCCTCACGCTCAGTGCTGGTTTACAAGGTGGAATTCAGGACCATTAAGCTCAGTGCTGTGTTACAGGGTGGAATTTAGGACAGTCATTCTCAGTGCTGGTTTACAAGGTGGAATTCAGGAACCTCACACTCACTTCTGGGTAACAGGTGGAATTGAGGACTCTGACGCTCAGTGCTGGGTTACAGTGTGGAAATCAGGATCCTCATGCTTAGTGCTGGTTTACAAGGTGTAAATCAGAACCCTCTCTCAGTGCTGGTTTACAAGGTGGAATTCCGCACCCTCACGCTCAGTGCTGGTTTACAAGGTGGAATTCAGGACCATTAAGCTCAGTGCTGTGTTACAGGGTGGAATTTAGGACAGTCATTCTCAGTGCTGGTTTACAAGGTGGAATTCAGGAACTTCACACTCACTTCTGGGTAACAGGTGGAATTGAGGACTCCGACGCTCAGTGCTGGGTTACAGTGTGGAAATCAGGATCCTCATGCTTAGTGCTGGTTTACAAGGTGTAAATCAGAACCCTCTCTCAGTGCTGGTTTACAAGGTGGAATTCAGGACCCTCATGCTCAGTGCTGGGTTACAGGTTGAATGCAGGATGCTCACACACTCAGTGCTGGGTAACAGGTGTAATTCCGGACCCTCACACTCAGCGCTGGTTGAAAGGGTGATATTCATGACCCTCACGCTAAGTGCTGGGTTACAGGGTGGAATTCAGGATCCTCACTCTCAGTGCTGGTTTACAAGGTGGAATTCTGCACCCTCACGCTCAGTGCTGGTTTACAAGGTGGAATTCAGGACCCTCACGTGAAATGCTGGGTTATAGGGTGAAATTTAGAACACTCACGCTCACTGCAGGGTTACAGGGTGCAATTCAGCACCCACACGCTCAGTGCTGGGTTACAGGGTGGAATTCTGCATCCTCACGCTCAGTGCTGGGTTACAGGGTGGAATTCTGCATCCTCACGCTCAGTGCTGCGTTACAGGGTGGAATTCAGGACCCTCACACTCAGCGCTGGTTTACAAGGTGGAATTCTGCACCCTCACGCTCAGTGCTGGGTTACAGAGTGGAATTCAGGACCCTCAGTCTCAGTGCTGGTTTACCAGATGGAATTCAGGACCCTCACGCTCAGTGCTGGGTTGCAGGTTGAATTCTGGAAGCTCACGCTCAGTGCTGCGTTACAGGCTGGAATTCAGGACCCTCACGCTCACTGAGGGGTTACAGAGTGGAATGAACGATCGTCACTCTCAGTGCCACTTTAAAAGGTAGAATTCAGGACCCGCACTCTCAGTGCTTGTTTACAAGGTGGAATTCAGGAACCTCACACTCAGTGCTTGGTTACAGGGTTTAATGCAGGACCCTCGCTCTCAGTGATGGTTTACAAGGTGGAATTGAGAGCCCTCATGCACACTGCTGGTTTACATGGTGGAATGCAGGCCCCTCACAATCAGTGCTGGGTTACAGAGTGGAATTCTGGACGCTCACGCTCAGTGCTGGGTAACAGGTGGAATTCAGGACCCTCACTCTCAGTGCTGGGTTACAGAGTGGAATTCAGGACCCTCACACTCAGCGTTGGTTTCAAAGGGGAAATTCAGGACCCTCACACACAGCGTTGGTTTCAAAGGGGAAATTCAGGCCCCTGACGCTAAGTGTACGGTTACAGGGTGGAATTCAGGACCCTCACTCTCCTTTCTGGGTTACAGGATGGAATACAAGACAATGACGCTCAGTGCTGGTTAACAAGGGGAAATTCAGGAGCCTCACGCTCAGTGCTGGTTTCAAGGGTGAAATTCAGGACACTCACTCTCAGTGCTTGCTTACAAGGTGGAATTCAGGAACCTCACGCTCAGTGCTTGGTTACAGAGTTTAATGAAGGACCCTCACTCTCAGTGATAGTTTACAAGGTGAAATTTAGGATCCTCACACTCAGTGCAGGTTTACAGGGTGCAATTCGGGACCCTCAACTTTAGTGCTGCTTGACAAGGTGGAATTCAGGACCCTCACGCTCAGTGCTGGTTCACAAGGTGGAATTCAGCACCTAGACGCTCAGTGCTGGGTCACAGGATGGAATTCAGGACCGTCACCCTCAGTGCTGGTTTACCAGGTGGAATTCAGGACCCTCACGCTCAGTGCCGGATTACACGGTGGAATTCTGGACACTCACTCTCAGTGCTGGTTTTCAAGGTTAAATTCAGCACCCACACGCTCAGTGCTTGGTTACAGGATGGAATTCAGGAAACTCACTTTCAGTGCTGGTTTACAGGTGGAATAAAAGACCCTCACGCTCAGTGCTAGTTTACAAGGTGGAATTCAGGACCATCTCTCAGTGCTGGTTTACAAGGTGGAATTCAGGACCTTCACGCTCAGTGCTGGGTTACAGAGTGGAATGCAGGACCGTCACTCTCAGGGGCGCCTTAAAAGGTGGAATTCAGGACCATCACTCTCAGTGCCTGCTTACAAGGTGGAATTCAGGAACCTCACGCTCAGTGCAGGGTTACAGGGTGCAATTCGGGATCCTCAACTTTAGTGCTGGTTGACAAGGTGGAATTCAGGACCCTCACTATCAGTGCTGGGTTACAGAGTGGAATTCAGGACCCTCAGTCTCAGTGCTGGTTTACAAGGCGGAATTCAGCACATAGACGCTCAGTGCTGGGTTACAGGATGGAATTCAGGACCTCACCCTCAGTGCTGGTTTACAAGGTGGAATTCAGGACCCTCATGCTCAGTGCTGGGTTACAGGTTGAATGCAGGATGCTCACACTCAGTGCTGGGTAACAGGTGTAATTCCGGACCCTCACACTCAGCGCTGGTTGAAAGGGTGATATTCATGACCCTCACGCTAAGTGCTGGTTTACAGGGTGGAATTCAGGATCCTCACTCTCAGTGCTGGTTTACAAGGTGGAATTCTGCACCCTCACGCTCAGTGCTGGTTTACAAGGTGGAATTCAGGACCATTAAGCTCAGTGCTGCGTTACAGAGTGGAATTCAGGACCCTCAGTCTCAGTGCTGGTTCACAAGGTGGAATTCAGCACCTAGACGCTCAGTGCTGGGTCACAGGATGGAATTCAGGACCGTCACCCTCAGTGCTGGTTTACCAGGTGGAATTCAGGACCCTCACGCTCAGTGCCGGATTACAGGGTGGAATTCAGGAAACTCACTTTCAGTGCTGGTTTACAAGGTGGAATTCAAACCCTCACACTCAGTGCTTGGTTACAGGCTTTAATGCAGGACTCTAGCTCTCAGTGATGGTTTACAAGGTGGAATTGAGAACCCTCATGCACAGTGCTGGTTTACATGGTGGAATGCAGGACCCTCACGATCAGTGCTGGGTTACAGAGTGGAATTCAGGACTCTCAGTCTCAGTGCTGGTTTACCAGATGGAATTCAGGACCCTCACGCTCAGTGCTGGGTTGCAGGTTGAATTCTGGACGCTCACGCTCAGTGCTGCGTTACAGGGTGGAATTCAGGATCCTCACGCTCACTGCGGGGTTACAGAGTGGAATGCAGGATCGTCATCTCAGTGCCACTTTAAAAGGTGGAATTCAGGACCCTCACTCTCAGTGCTTGTTTACAAGGTGGAATTCAGGAAACTCACGCTCAGTGCTTGGTTACAGGGTTTAATGCAGGACCCTCGCTCTCAGTGATGGTTTACAAGGTGGAATTGAGAGCCCTCATGCACACTGCTGGTTTACATGGTGGAATGCAGGCCCCTCACGATCAGTGCTGGGTTACAGAGTGGAATTCTGGACGCTCACGCTCATTGCTAGGTAACAGGTGGAATTCAGGACCCACACTCTCAGTGCAGGTTTACAGGGTGCAATTCGGGACCCTCAACTTTAGTGCTGGTTGACAAGGTGGAATTCAGGACCCTCACTATCAGTGCTGGGTTACAGAGTGGAATTCAGGACCGTCACCCTCAGTGCTGGTTTACCAGGTGGAATTCAGGACCCTCACGCTCAGTGCCGGATTACAGGGTGGAATTCTGGACCCTCACTCTCAGTGCTGGTTTTCAAGGTTAAATTCAGCACCCACACGCTAAGTGCTTGGTTACAGGATGGAATTCAGGAAACTCACCCTCAGTGCTGGTTTACAAGGAGGAATTCAGGACCCTCATGCCCAGTGCTGGTTTACAAAGTGGAATTTAGGACCCTCACACTCAGAGCTGGTTGAAAGAGTGATATTCAGGACCCTCACGCTAATTGTGGGTTACAGGGTGGAATTCAGGACCTTCACAATCAGTTTTGTCTTACAGGGTAGAATTCAGGACCCTCACGCTCAGTGCTAGTTTCAAGGGTGAAATTCAGGACCCTCACTCTCAGTGCTTGCTTACAAGTTGGAATTAAGGAACCTCACGCTCAGTGCTTGGTTACAGAGTTTAATGAAGGACCCTCACTCTCAGTGATAGTTTACAAGGTGAAATTTAGGACCCTCACACTCAGTGCAGGTTTACAGGGTGCAATTCGGGACCCTCAACCTTAGTGCTGGTTGACAAGGTGGAATTCAGGACCCTCACTATCAGTGCTGAGTTGCAGAGTGGAATTCAGGACCCTCAGTCTCAGTGCTGGCTTACAAGGTGGAATTCAGCACCTAGACGCTCAGTGCTGGGTCACAGGATGGAATTCAGGACTGTCACCCTCAGTGCTAGTTTACCAGGTGGAATTCAGGACCCTCACACTCAGTGCCAGATTACAGTGTGGAATTCTGGACACTCACTCTCAGTGCTGGTTTTCAAGGTTAAACTCAGCACCCACACGCTCAGTGCTCGGTTACAGGATGGAATTCAGGACCCTCACGCTCAGTGCTGGTTTACAAAGTGGAATTCAGGGCCGTCACACTCATCGCTGGTTGAAAGGGTGATATTCAGGACCCTCACGCTAAGTGCTGGGTTACAGGGTGGGATTCAGGACCCTCATGCTAAGTGCTGGGTTACAGGGTGGAATTCAGGATCCTCACTCTCAGTTTTGTCTTATAGAGTGGAATTCAGGACACTCACACTCAGTGCTGGTTTCAAGGGTGAAATTCAGTACCCTCACGTGAAGTGCTGGGTTATAGGGTGAAATTTAGGATACTCACGCTCACTGCAGGGTTACAGGGTGCAATTCAGCACCCACACGCTCAGTGCTGGGTTACAGGGTGGAATTCTGCATCCTCACGCTCAGTGCTGCGTTACAGGTTGGAATTGAGGACCCTCACGCTCAGTGCTGGTTTACAAGGTGGAATTCTGCACCCTCACGCTCAGTGCTGGTTTACAAGTTGGAATTCAGGACCATTAAGCTCAGTGCTGCGTTACAGAGTGGAATTTAGGACAGTCATTCTCAGTGCTGGTTTAGAAGGTGGAATTCAGGACCCTCACGCTCAGTGCCGGATTACAGGGTGGAATTCTGGACCCTCACTCTCAGTGCTGGTTTTCAAGGTTAAATTCAGCACCCACGCGCTCAGTGCTCGGTTACATAATGGAATTCAGGAAACTCACCCTCAGTGCTGGTTTCAAGGGTGAAATTCAGGACCCTCACTCTCAGTGATAGTTTACAAGGTGAAATTTAGGACCCTCACACTCAGTGCAGGTTTACAGGGTGCAATTCGGGACCCTCAACCTTAGTGCTGGTTGACAAGGTGGAATTCAGGACCCTCACTATCAGTGCTGGGTTACAGAGTGGAATTCAGGACCGTCACCCTCAGTGCTGGTTTACCAGGTGGAATTCAGGACCCTCACGCTCAGTGCCGGATTACAGGGTGGAATTCTGGACCCTCACTCTCAGTGCTGGTTTACAAGGTGGAATTCAGCACCTAGACGCTCAGTGCTGGGTTACAGGATGGAATTCAGGACCCTCACCCTCAGTGCTGGTTTACAAGGTGGAATTCAGGACCCTCATGCTCAGTGCTGGGTTACAGGTTGAATGCAGGATGCTCACACTCAGTGCTGGGTAACAGGTGTAATTCCGGACCCTCACACTCAGCGCTGGTTGAAAGGGCGATATTCATGACCCTCACGCTAAGTGCTGGGTTACAGGGTGGAATTCAGGATCCTCACTCTCCTTTCTGGGTTACAGGATGGAATTCAAGACCATGACGCTCAGTGCTGGTTAACAAGGGGAAATTCAGGACCATCACGCTCAGTGTTGGTTTACAAAGTGGAATTCAGGACCCTCACACTCAGAGCTGGTTGAAAGAGTGATATTCAGGACCCTCACGCTAATTGTGGGTTACAGGGTGAAATTCAGGACCCTCACTCTCAGTGCCTGCTTACAAGGTGGAATTCAGGAACCTCACACTCAGTGCAGGGTTACAGGGTGCAATTCGGGACCCTCAACTTCAGTGCTGGTTGACAAGGTGGAATTCAGGACCCTCACTATCAGTGCTGGGTTACAGAGTGGAATTCAGGACCCTCAGTCTCAGTGCTGGTTTACAAGGTGGAATTCAGCACCTAGACGCTCAGTGCTGGGTTACAGGATGGAATTCAGGACCCTCACCCTCAGTGCTGGTTTACAAGGTGGAATTCAGGACCCTCATGCTCAGTGCTGGGTTACAGGTTGAATGCAGGATGCTCACACACTCAGTGCTGGGTAACAGGTGTAATTCCGGACCCTCACACTCAGCGCTGGTTGAAAGGGTGATATTCATGACCCTCACGCTAAGTGCTGGGTTACAGGGTGGAATTCAGGATCCTCACTCTCCTTTCTGGGTTACAGGATGGAATTCAAGACAATGACGCTCAGTGCTGGTTAACAAGGGGAAATTCAGGACCATCACGCTCAGTGTTGGTATACAAAGTGGAATTCAGGACCCTCACACTCAGAGCTGGTTGAAAGAGTGATATTCAGGACCCTCACGCTAATTGTGGGTTACAGGGTGGAATTCAGGACCTTCACAATCAGCTTTGTCTTACAGGGTGGAATTCAGGACCCTCTCGCTCAGTGCTGGTTTCAAGGGTGAAATTCAGGGGTCTCACTCTCAGTGCCTGCCGACAAGGTGGAATTCAGGAACCTCACACTCAGTGCAGGGTTACAGGGTGCAATTCGGGACCCTCAACTTCAGTGCTGGTTGACAAGGTGGAATTCAGGACCCTCACTATCAGTGCTGGGTTACAGAGTGGAATTCAGGACCCTCAGTCTCAGTGCTGGTTTGCAAGGTGGAATTCAGCACCTAGACGCTCAGTGCTGGTTTACAAGGTGGAATTCAGGACCCTCATGCTCAGTGCTGGGTTACAGGTTGAATGCAGGATGCTCACACACTCAGTGCTGGGTAACAGGTGTAATTCCGGACCCTCCCTTAGTGCTGGTTTACAGGGTGCAATTCAGCACCCACACGCTCAGTGCTGGGTTACAGGGTGGAATTCTGCATCTTCACGTTCAGTGCTGCGTTACAAGGTGGAATTCCGCACCCTCACGCTCAGTGCTGGTTTACAAGGTGGAATTCAGGACCATTAAGCTCAGTGCTGTGTTACAGGGTGGAATTTAGGACAGTCATTCTCAGTGCTGGTTTACAAGGTGGAATTCAGGAACCTCACACTCACTTCTGGGTAACAGGTGGAATTGAGGACTCTGACGCTCAGTGCTGGGTTACAGTGTGGAAATCAGGATCCTCATGCTTAGTGCTGGTTTACAAGGTGTAAATCAGAACCCTCTCTCAGTGCTGGTTTACAAGGTGGAATTCCGCACCCTCACGCTCAGTGCTGGTTTACAAGGTGGAATTCAGGACCATTAAGCTCAGTGCTGTGTTACAGGGTGGAATTTAGGACAGTCATTCTCAGTGCTGGTTTACAAGGTGGAATTCAGGAACTTCACTATCAGTGCTGGGTAACAGGTGGAATTGAGGACTCCGACGCTCAGTGCTGGGTTACAGTGTGGAAATCAGGATCCTCATGCTTAGTGCTGGTTTACAAGGTGTAAATCAGAACCCTCTCTCAGTGCTGGTTTACAAGGTGGAATTCAGGACCCTCATGCTCAGTGCTGGGTTACAGGTTGAATGCAGGATGCTCACACACTCAGTGCTGGGTAACAGGTGTAATTCCGGACCCTCACACTCAGCGCTGGTTGAAAGGGTGATATTCATGACCCTCACGCTAAGTGCTGGGTTACAGGGTGGAATTCAGGATCCTCACTCTCAGTGCTGGTTTACAAGGTGGAATTCTGCACCCTCACGCTCAGTGCTGGTTTACAAGGTGGAATTCAGGACCATTAAGCTCAGTGCTGCGTTACAGAGTGGAATTTAGGACAGTCATTCTCACTGCTGGTTTACAAGGTGGAATTCAGGACCCTCACGTGAAATGCTGGGTTATAGGGTGAAATTTAGAACACTCACGCTCACTGCAGGGTTACAGGGTGCAATTCAGCACCCACACGCTCAGTGCTGGGTTACAGGGTGGAATTCTGCATCCTCACGCTCAGTGCTGGGTTACAGGGTGGAATTCTGCATCCTCACGCTCAGTGCTGCGTTACAGGGTGGAATTCAGGACCCTCACACTCAGCGCTGGTTTACAAGGTGGAATTCTGCACCCTCACGCTCAGTGCTGGGTTACAGAGTGGAATTCAGGACCCTCAGTCTCAGTGCTGGTTTACCAGATGGAATTCAGGACCCTCACGCTCAGTGCTGGGTTGCAGGTTGAATTCTGGAAGCTCACGCTCAGTGCTGCGTTACAGGCTGGAATTCAGGACCCTCACGCTCACTGAGGGGTTACAGAGTGGAATGAACGATCGTCACTCTCAGTGCCACTTTAAAAGGTAGAATTCAGGACCCGCACTCTCAGTGCTTGTTTACAAGGTGGAATTCAGGAACCTCACACTCAGTGCTTGGTTACAGGGTTTAATGCAGGACCCTCGCTCTCAGTGATGGTTTACAAGGTGGAATTGAGAGCCCTCATGCACACTGCTGGTTTACATGGTGGAATGCAGGCCCCTCACAATCAGTGCTGGGTTACAGAGTGGAATTCTGGACGCTCACGCTCAGTGCTGGGTAACAGGTGGAATTCAGGACCCTCACTCTCAGTGCTGGGTTACAGAGTGGAATTCAGGACCCTCACACTCAGCGTTGGTTTCAAAGGGGAAATTCAGGACCCTCACACACAGCGTTGGTTTCAAAGGGGAAATTCAGGCCCCTGACGCTAAGTGTACGGTTACAGGGTGGAATTCAGGACCCTCACTCTCCTTTCTGGGTTACAGGATGGAATACAAGACAATGACGCTCAGTGCTGGTTAACAAGGGGAAATTCAGGAGCCTCACGCTCAGTGCTGGTTTCAAGGGTGAAATTCAGGACACTCACTCTCAGTGCTTGCTTACAAGGTGGAATTCAGGAACCTCACGCTCAGTGCTTGGTTACAGAGTTTAATGAAGGACCCTCACTCTCAGTGATAGTTTACAAGGTGAAATTTAGGATCCTCACACTCAGTGCAGGTTTACAGGGTGCAATTCGGGACCCTCAACCTTAGTGCTGCTTGACAAGGTGGAATTCAGGACCCTCACGCTCAGTGCTGGTTCACAAGGTGGAATTCAGCACCTAGACGCTCAGTGCTGGGTCACAGGATGGAATTCAGGACCGTCACCCTCAGTGCTGGTTTACCAGGTGGAATTCAGGACCCTCACGCTCAGTGCCGGATTACACGGTGGAATTCTGGACACTCACTCTCAGTGCTGGTTTTCAAGGTTAAATTCAGCACCCACACGCTCAGTGCTTGGTTACAGGATGGAATTCAGGAAACTCACTTTCAGTGCTGGTTTACAGGTGGAATAAAAGACCCTCACGCTCAGTGCTAGTTTACAAGGTGGAATTCAGGACCATCTCTCAGTGCTGGTTTACAAGGTGGAATTCAGGACCTTCACGCTCAGTGCTGGGTTACAGAGTGGAATGCAGGACCGTCACTCTCAGGGGCGCCTTAAAAGGTGGAATTCAGGACCATCACTCTCAGTGCCTGCTTACAAGGTGGAATTCAGGAACCTCACGCTCAGTGCAGGGTTACAGGGTGCAATTCGGGATCCTCAACTTTAGTGCTGGTTGACAAGGTGGAATTCAGGACCCTCACTATCAGTGCTGGGTTACAGAGTGGAATTCAGGACCCTCAGTCTCAGTGCTGGTTTACAAGGCGGAATTCAGCACATAGACGCTCAGTGCTGGGTTACAGGATGGAATTCAGGACCTCACCCTCAGTGCTGGTTTACAAGGTGGAATTCAGGACCCTCATGCTCAGTGCTGGGTTACAGGTTGAATGCAGGATGCTCACACTCAGTGCTGGGTAACAGGTGTAATTCCGGACCCTCACACTCAGCGCTGGTTGAAAGGGTGATATTCATGACCCTCACGCTAAGTGCTGGTTTACAGGGTGGAATTCAGGATCCTCACTCTCAGTGCTGGTTTACAAGGTGGAATTCTGCACCCTCACGCTCAGTGCTGGTTTACAAGGTGGAATTCAGGACCATTAAGCTCAGTGCTGCGTTACAGAGTGGAATTCAGGACCCTCAGTCTCAGTGCTGGTTCACAAGGTGGAATTCAGCACCTAGACGCTCAGTGCTGGGTCACAGGATGGAATTCAGGACCGTCACCCTCAGTGCTGGTTTACCAGGTGGAATTCAGGACCCTCACGCTCAGTGCCGGATTACAGGGTGGAATTCAGGAAACTCACTTTCAGTGCTGGTTTACAAGGTGGAATTCAAACCCTCACACTCAGTGCTTGGTTACAGGCTTTAATGCAGGACTCTAGCTCTCAGTGATGGTTTACAAGGTGGAATTGAGAACCCTCATGCACAGTGCTGGTTTACATGGTGGAATGCAGGACCCTCACGATCAGTGCTGGGTTACAGAGTGGAATTCAGGACTCTCAGTCTCAGTGCTGGTTTACCAGATGGAATTCAGGACCCTCACGCTCAGTGCTGGGTTGCAGGTTGAATTCTGGACGCTCACGCTCAGTGCTGCGTTACAGGGTGGAATTCAGGATCCTCACGCTCACTGCGGGGTTACAGAGTGGAATGCAGGATCGTCATCTCAGTGCCACTTTAAAAGGTGGAATTCAGGACCCTCACTCTCAGTGCTTGTTTACAAGGTGGAATTCAGGAAACTCACGCTCAGTGCTTGGTTACAGGGTTTAATGCAGGACCCTCGCTCTCAGTGATGGTTTACAAGGTGGAATTGAGAGCCCTCATGCACACTGCTGGTTTACATGGTGGAATGCAGGCCCCTCACGATCAGTGCTGGGTTACAGAGTGGAATTCTGGACGCTCACGCTCATTGCTAGGTAACAGGTGGAATTCAGGACCCACACTCTCAGTGCAGGTTTACAGGGTGCAATTCGGGACCCTCAACTTTAGTGCTGGTTGACAAGGTGGAATTCAGGACCCTCACTATCAGTGCTGGGTTACAGAGTGGAATTCAGGACCGTCACCCTCAGTGCTGGTTTACCAGGTGGAATTCAGGACCCTCACGCTCAGTGCCGGATTACAGGGTGGAATTCTGGACCCTCACTCTCAGTGCTGGTTTTCAAGGTTAAATTCAGCACCCACACGCTAAGTGCTTGGTTACAGGATGGAATTCAGGAAACTCACCCTCAGTGCTGGTTTACAAGGAGGAATTCAGGACCCTCATGCCCAGTGCTGGTTTACAAAGTGGAATTTAGGACCCTCACACTCAGAGCTGGTTGAAAGAGTGATATTCAGGACCCTCACGCTAATTGTGGGTTACAGGGTGGAATTCAGGACCTTCACAATCAGTTTTGTCTTACAGGGTGGAATTCAGGACCCTCACGCTCAGTGCTGGTTTCAAGGGTGAAATTCAGGACCCTCACTCTCAGTGCTTGCTTACAAGTTGGAATTCAGGAACCTCACGCTCAGTGCTTGGTTACAGAGTTTAATGAAGGACCCTCACTCTCAGTGATAGTTTACAAGGTGAAATTTAGGACCCTCACACTCAGTGCAGGTTTACAGGGTGCAATTCGGGACCCTCAACCTTAGTGCTGGTTGACAAGGTGGAATTCAGGACCCTCACTATCAGTGCTGAGTTGCAGAGTGGAATTCAGGACCCTCAGTCTCAGTGCTGGCTTACAAGGTGGAATTCAGCACCTAGACGCTCAGTGCTGGGTCACAGGATGGAATTCAGGACTGTCACCCTCAGTGCTAGTTTACCAGGTGGAATTCAGGACCCTCACACTCAGTGCCAGATTACAGTGTGGAATTCTGGACACTCACTCTCAGTGCTGGTTTTCAAGGTTAAACTCAGCACCCACACGCTCAGTGCTCGGTTACAGGATGGAATTCAGGACCCTCACGCTCAGTGCTGGTTTACAAAGTGGAATTCAGGGCCGTCACACTCATCGCTGGTTGAAAGGGTGATATTCAGGACCCTCACGCTAAGTGCTGGGTTACAGGGTGGGATTCAGGACCCTCATGCTAAGTGCTGGGTTACAGGGTGGAATTCAGGATCCTCACTCTCAGTTTTGTCTTATAGAGTGGAATTCAGGACACTCACACTCAGTGCTGGTTTCAAGGGTGAAATTCAGTACCCTCACGTGAAGTGCTGGGTTATAGGGTGAAATTTAGGATACTCACGCTCACTGCAGGGTTACAGGGTGCAATTCAGCACCCACACGCTCAGTGCTGGGTTACAGGGTGGAATTCTGCATCCTCACGCTCAGTGCTGCGTTACAGGTTGGAATTGAGGACCCTCACGCTCAGTGCTGGTTTACAAGGTGGAATTCTGCACCCTCACGCTCAGTGCTGGTTTACAAGTTGGAATTCAGGACCATTAAGCTCAGTGCTGCGTTACAGAGTGGAATTTAGGACAGTCATTCTCAGTGCTGGTTTAGAAGGTGGAATTCAGGACCCTCACGCTCAGTGCCGGATTACAGGGTGGAATTCTGGACCCTCACTCTCAGTGCTGGTTTTCAAGGTTAAATTCAGCACCCACGCGCTCAGTGCTCGGTTACATAATGGAATTCAGGAAACTCACCCTCAGTGCTGGTTTCAAGGGTGAAATTCAGGACCCTCACTCTCAGTGATAGTTTACAAGGTGAAATTTAGGACCCTCACACTCAGTGCAGGTTTACAGGGTGCAATTCGGGACCCTCAACCTTAGTGCTGGTTGACAAGGTGGAATTCAGGACCCTCACTATCAGTGCTGGGTTACAGAGTGGAATTCAGGACCGTCACCCTCAGTGCTGGTTTACCAGGTGGAATTCAGGACCCTCACTATCAGTGCTGGGTTACAGAGTGGAATTCAGGACCCTCAGTCTCAGTGCTGGTTTACAAGGTGGAATTCAGCACCTAGACGCTCAGTGCTGGGTTACAGGATGGAATTCAGGACCCTCACCCTCAGTGCTGGTTTACAAGGTGGAATTCAGGACCCTCATGCTCAGTGCTGGGTTACAGGTTGAATGCAGGATGCTCACACACTCAGTGCTGGGTAACAGGTGTAATTCCGGACCCTCACACTCAGCGCTGGTTGAAAGGGTGATATTCATGACCCTCACGCTAAGTGCTGGGTTACAGGGTGGAATTCAGGATCCTCACTCTCCTTTCTGGGTTACAGGATGGAATTCAAGACAATGACGCTCAGTGCTGGTTAACAAGGGGAAATTCAGGACCATCACGCTCAGTGTTGGTATACAAAGTGGAATTCAGGACCCTCACACTCAGAGCTGGTTGAAAGAGTGATATTCAGGACCCTCACGCTAATTGTGGGTTACAGGGTGGAATTCAGGACCTTCACAATCAGCTTTGTCTTACAGGGTGGAATTCAGGACCCTCTCGCTCAGTGCTGGTTTCAAGGGTGAAATTCAGGGGTCTCACTCTCAGTGCCTGCTTACAAGGTGGAATTCAGGAACCTCACACTCAGTGCAGGGTTACAGGGTGCAATTCGGGACCCTCAACTTCAGTGCTGGTTGACAAGGTGGAATTCAGGACCCTCACTATCAGTGCTGGGTTACAGAGTGGAATTCAGGACCCTCAGTCTCAGTGCTGGTTTGCAAGGTGGAATTCAGCACCTAGACGCTCAGTGCTGGTTTACAAGGTGGAATTCAGGACCCTCATGCTCAGTGCTGGGTTACAGGTTGAATGCAGGATGCTCACACACTCAGTGCTGGGTAACAGGTGTAATTCCGGACCCTCCCTTAGTGCTGGTTTACAGGGTGCAATTCAGCACCCACACGCTCAGTGCTGGGTTACAGGGTGGAATTCTGCATCTTCACGTTCAGTGCTGCGTTACAAGGTGGAATTCCGCACCCTCACGCTCAGTGCTGGTTTACAAGGTGGAATTCAGGACCATTAAGCTCAGTGCTGTGTTACAGGGTGGAATTTAGGACAGTCATTCTCAGTGCTGGTTTACAAGGTGGAATTCAGGAACCTCACACTCACTTCTGGGTAACAGGTGGAATTGAGGACTCTGACGCTCAGTGCTGGGTTACAGTGTGGAAATCAGGATCCTCATGCTTAGTGCTGGTTTACAAGGTGTAAATCAGAACCCTCTCTCAGTGCTGGTTTACAAGGTGGAATTCCGCACCCTCACGCTCAGTGCTGGTTTACAAGGTGGAATTCAGGACCATTAAGCTCAGTGCTGTGTTACAGGGTGGAATTTAGGACAGTCATTCTCAGTGCTGGTTTACAAGGTGGAATTCAGGAACTTCACACTCACTTCTGGGTAACAGGTGGAATTGAGGACTCCGACGCTCAGTGCTGGGTTACAGTGTGGAAATCAGGATCCTCATGCTTAGTGCTGGTTTACAAGGTGTAAATCAGAACCCTCTCTCAGTGCTGGTTTACAAGGTGGAATTCAGGACCCTCATGCTCAGTGCTGGGTTACAGGTTGAATGCAGGATGCTCACACACTCAGTGCTGGGTAACAGGTGTAATTCCGGACCCTCACACTCAGCGCTGGTTGAAAGGGTGATATTCATGACCCTCACGCTAAGTGCTGGGTTACAGGGTGGAATTCAGGATCCTCACTCTCAGTGCTGGTTTACAAGGTGGAATTCTGCACCCTCACGCTCAGTGCTGGTTTACAAGGTGGAATTCAGGACCCTCACGTGAAATGCTGGGTTATAGGGTGAAATTTAGAACACTCACGCTCACTGCAGGGTTACAGGGTGCAATTCAGCACCCACACGCTCAGTGCTGGGTTACAGGGTGGAATTCTGCATCCTCACGCTCAGTGCTGGGTTACAGGGTGGAATTCTGCATCCTCACGCTCAGTGCTGCGTTACAGGGTGGAATTCAGGACCCTCACACTCAGCGCTGGTTTACAAGGTGGAATTCTGCACCCTCACGCTCAGTGCTGGGTTACAGAGTGGAATTCAGGACCCTCAGTCTCAGTGCTGGTTTACCAGATGGAATTCAGGACCCTCACGCTCAGTGCTGGGTTGCAGGTTGAATTCTGGAAGCTCACGCTCAGTGCTGCGTTACAGGCTGGAATTCAGGACCCTCACGCTCACTGAGGGGTTACAGAGTGGAATGAACGATCGTCACTCTCAGTGCCACTTTAAAAGGTAGAATTCAGGACCCGCACTCTCAGTGCTTGTTTACAAGGTGGAATTCAGGAACCTCACACTCAGTGCTTGGTTACAGGGTTTAATGCAGGACCCTCGCTCTCAGTGATGGTTTACAAGGTGGAATTGAGAGCCCTCATGCACACTGCTGGTTTACATGGTGGAATGCAGGCCCCTCACAATCAGTGCTGGGTTACAGAGTGGAATTCTGGACGCTCACGCTCAGTGCTGGGTAACAGGTGGAATTCAGGACCCTCACTCTCAGTGCTGGGTTACAGAGTGGAATTCAGGACCCTCACACTCAGCGTTGGTTTCAAAGGGGAAATTCAGGACCCTCACACACAGCGTTGGTTTCAAAGGGGAAATTCAGGCCCCTGACGCTAAGTGTACGGTTACAGGGTGGAATTCAGGACCCTCACTCTCCTTTCTGGGTTACAGGATGGAATACAAGACAATGACGCTCAGTGCTGGTTAACAAGGGGAAATTAAGGACCATCACGCTCAGTGCTGGTTTACAAAGTGGAATTCAGGACCCTCACACTCAGAGCTGGTTGAACGAGTGATATTCAGGACCCTCACGCTAATTGTGGGTTACAGGGTGGAATTCAGGACCTTCACAATCAGTTTTGTCTTACAGGGTGGAATTCAGGAGCCTCACGCTCAGTGCTGGTTTCAAGGGTGAAATTCAGGACCCTCACTCTCAGTGCCTGCTTACAAGGTGGAATTCAGGAACCTCACGCTCAGTGCTTGGTTACAGAGTTTAATGAAGGACCCTCACTCTCAGTGATAGTTTACAAGGTGAAATTTAGGATCCTCACACTCAGTGCAGGTTTACAGGGTGCAATTCGGGACCCTCAACCTTAGTGCTGCTTGACAAGGTGGAATTCAGGACCCTCACGCTCAGTGCTGGTTCACAAGATGGAATTCAGCACCTAGACGCTCAGTGCTGGGTCACAGGATGGAATTCAGGACCGTCACCCTCAGTGCTGGTTTACCAGGTGGAATTCAGGACCCTCACGCTCAGTGCCGGATTACACGGTGGAATTCTGGACACTCACTCTCAGTGCTGGTTTTCAAGGTTAAATTCAGCACCCACACGCTCAGTGCTTGGTTACAGGATGGAATTCAGGAAACTCACTTTCAGTGCTGGTTTACAGGTGGAATAAAGGACCCTCACGCTCAGTGCTGGTTTACAAGGTGGAATTCAGGACCATCTCTCAGTGCTGGTTTACAAGGTGGAATTCAGGACCTTCACGCTCAGTGCTGGGTTACAGAGTGGAATGCAGGACCGTCACTCTCAGGGGCGCCTTAAAAGGTGGAATTCAGGACCATCACTCTCAGTGCCTGCTTACAAGGTGGAATTCAGGAACCTCACACTCAGTGCAGGGTTACAGGGTGCAATTCGGGATCCTCAACTTTAGTGCTGGTTGACAAGGTGGAATTCAGGACCCTCACTATCAGTGCTGGGTTACAGAGTGGAATTCAGGACCCTCAGTCTCAGTGCTGGTTTACAAGGCGGAATTCAGCACATAGACGCTCAGTGCTGGGTTACAGGATGGAATTCAGGACCTCACCCTCAGTGCTGGTTTACAAGGTGGAATTCAGGACCCTCATGCTCAGTGCTGGGTTACAGGTTGAATGCAGGATGCTCACACTCAGTGCTGGGTAACAGGTGTAATTCCGGACCCTCACACTCAGCGCTGGTTGAAAGGGTGATATTCATGACCCTCACGCTAAGTGCTGGTTTACAGGGTGGAATTCAGGATCCTCGCTCTCAGTGCTGGTTTACAAGGTGGAATTCTGCACCCTCACGCTCAGTGCTGGTTTACAAGGTGGAATTCAGGACCATTAAGCTCAGTGCTGCGTTACAGAGTGGAATTCAGGACCCTCAGTCTCAGTGCTGGTTCACAAGGTGGAATTCAGCACCTAGACGCTCAGTGCTGGGTCACAGGATGGAATTCAGGACCGTCACCCTCAGTGCTGGTTTACCAGGTGGAATTCAGGACCCTCACGCTCAGTGCCGGATTACAGGGTGGAATTCAGGAAACTCACTTTCAGTGCTGGTTTACAAGGTGGAATTCAAACCCTCACACTCAGTGCTTGGTTACAGGCTTTAATGCAGGACTCCAGCTCTCAGTGATGGTTTACAAGGTGGAATTGAGAACCCTCATGCACAGTGCTGGTTTACATGGTGGAATGCAGGACCCTCACGATCAGTGCTGGGTTACAGAGTGGAATTCAGGACCCTCAGTCTCAGTGCTGGTTTACCAGATGGAATTCAGGACCCTCACGCTCAGTGCTGGGTTGCAGGTTGAATTCTGGACGCTCACGCTCAGTGCTGCGTTACAGGGTGGAATTCAGGATCCTCACGCTCACTGCGGGGTTACAGAGTGGAATGCAGGATCGTCATCTCAGTGCCACTTTAAAAGGTGGAATTCAGGACCCTCACTCTCAGTGCTTGATTACAAGGTGGAATTCAGGAAACTCACGCTCAGTGCTTGGTTACAGGGTTTAATGCAGGACCCTCGCTCTCAGTGATGGTTTACAAGGTGGAATTGAGAGCCCTCACGCACACTGCTGGTTTACATGGTGGAATGCAGGCCCCTCACGATCAGTGCTGGGTTACAGAGTGGAATTCTGGACGCTCACGCTCATTGCTGGGTAACAGGTGGAATTCAGGACCCTCACTCTCAGTGCAGGTTTACAGGGTGCAATTCGGGACCCTCAACTTTAGTGCTGGTTGACAAGGTGGAATTCAGGACCCTCACTATCAGTGCTGGGTTACAGAGTGGAATTCAGGACCGTCACGCTCAGTGCCGGATTACAGGGTGGAATTCTGGACCCTCACTCTCAGTGCTGGTTTTCAAGGTTAAATTCAGCACCCACACGCTCAGTGCTCGGTTATAGGATGGAATTCAGGAAACTCACCCTCAGTGCTGGTTTACAAGGAGGAATTCAGGACACTCATGCCCAGTGCTGGTTTACAAAGTGGAATTTAGGACCCTCACACTCAGAGCTGGTTGAAAGAGTGATATTCAGGACCCTCACGCTAATTGTGGGTTACAGAGTGCAATTCAGGACCTTCATAATAATTTTTGTCTTACAGGGTGGAATTCAGGACCCTCACGCTCAGTGCTGGTTTCAAGGGTGAAATTCAGGACCCTCACTCTCAGTGCCTGCTTACAAGGTGGAATTCAGGAACCTCACACTCAGTGCAGGGTTACAGGGTGCAATTCGGGACCCTCAACTTTAGTGCTGGTTGACAAGGTGAAATTCAGGACCCTCACTATCAGTGCTGGGTTACAGAGTGGAATTCAGGACCCTCAGTCTCAGTGCTGGTTTACAAGGTGGAATTCAGCACCTAGACGCTCAGTGCTGGGTTACAGGATGGAATTCAGGACCCTCACCCTCAGTGCTGGTTTACAAGGTGGAATTCAGGACCCTCATGCTCAGTGCTGGGTTACAGGTTGAATGCAGGATGCTCACACTCAGTGCTGGGTAAAAGGTGGAATTCAGGACCCTCACTCTCAGTGCTTGTTTACAAGGTGGAATTCAGGAAACTCACGCTCAGTGCTTGGTTACAGGGTTTAATGCAGGACCCTCGCTCTCAGTGATGGTTTACAAGGTGGAATTGAGTGCCCTCATGCACACTGCTGGTTTACATGGTGGAATGCAGGCCCCTCACGATCAGTGCTGGGTTACAGAGTGGAATTCTGGACGCTCACGCTCATTGCTAGGTAACAGGTGGAATTCAGGACCCACACTCTCAGTGCAGGTTTACAGGGTGCAATTCGGGACCCTCAACTTTAGTGCTGGTTGACAAGGTGGAATTCAGGACCCTCACTATCAGTGCTGGGTTACAGAGTGGAATTCAGGACCGTCACCCTCAGTGCTGGTTTACCAGGTGGAATTCAGGACCCTCACGCTCAGTGCCGGATTACAGGGTGGAATTCTGGACCCTCACTCTCAGTGCTGGTTTTCAAGGTTAAATTCAGCACCCACACGCTAAGTGCTTGGTTACAGGATGGAATTCAGGAAACTCACCCTCAGTGCTGGTTTACAAGGAGGAATTCAGGACCCTCATGCCCAGTGCTGGTTTACAAAGTGGAATTTAGGACCCTCACACTCAGAGCTGGTTGAAAGAGTGATATTCAGGACCCTCACGCTAATTGTGGGTTACAGGGTGGAATTCAGGACCTTCACAATCAGTTTTGTCTTACAGGGTAGAATTCAGGACCCTCACGCTCAGTGCTGGTTTCAAGGGTGAAATTCAGGACCCTCACTCTCAGTGCTTGCTTACAAGTTGGAATTAAGGAACCTCACGCTCAGTGCTTGGTTACAGAGTTTAATGAAGGACCCTCACTCTCAGTGATAGTTTACAAGGTGAAATTTAGGACCCTCACACTCAGTGCAGGTTTACAGGGTGCAATTCGGGACCCTCAACCTTAGTGCTGGTTGACAAGGTGGAATTCAGGACCCTCACTATCAGTGCTGAGTTGCAGAGTGGAATTCAGGACCCTCAGTCTCAGTGCTGGCTTACAAGGTGGAATTCAGCACCTAGACGCTCAGTGCTGGGTCACAGGATGGAATTCAGGACTGTCACCCTCAGTGCTTGTTTACCAGGTGGAATTCAGGACCCTCACACTCAGTGCCAGATTACAGTGTGGAATTCTGGACACTCACTCTCAGTGCTGGTTTTCAAGGTTAAACTCAGCACCCACACGCTCAGTGCTCGGTTACAGGATGGAATTCAGGACCCTCACGCTCAGTGCTGGTTTACAAAGTGGAATTCAGGGCCGTCACACTCATCGCTGGTTGAAAGGGTGATATTCAGGACCCTCACGCTAAGTGCTGGGTTACAGGGTGGAATTCAGGATCCTCACTCTCAGTTTTGTCTTATAGAGTGGAATTCAGGACACTCACACTCAGTGCTGGTTTCAAGGGTGAAATTCAGTACCCTCACGTGAAGTGCTGGGTTATAGGGTGAAATTTAGGATACTCACGCTCACTGCAGGGTTACAGGGTGCAATTCAGCACCCACACGCTCAGTGCTGGGTTACAGGGTGGAATTCTGCATCCTCACGCTCAGTGCTGCGTTACAGGTTGGAATTGAGGACCCTCACGCTCAGTGCTGGTTTACAAGGTGGAATTCTGCACCCTCACGCTCAGTGCTGGTTTACAAGTTGGAATTCAGGACCATTAAGCTCAGTGCTGCGTTACAGAGTGGAATTTAGGACAGTCATTCTCAGTGCTGGTTTAGAAGGTGGAATTCAGGACCCTCACGCTCAGTGCCGGATTACAGGGTGGAATTCTGGACCCTCACTCTCAGTGCTGGTTTTCAAGGTTAAATTCAGCACCCACGCGCTCAGTGCTCGGTTACATAATGGAATTCAGGAAACTCACCCTCAGTGCTGGTTTCAAGGGTGAAATTCAGGACCCTCACTCTCAGTGATAGTTTACAAGGTGAAATTTAGGACCCTCACACTCAGTGCAGGTTTACAGGGTGCAATTCGGGACCCTCAACCTTAGTGCTGGTTGACAAGGTGGAATTCAGGACCCTCACTATCAGTGCTGGGTTACAGAGTGGAATTCAGGACCGTCACCCTCAGTGCTGGTTTACCAGGTGGAATTCAGGACCCTCACGCTCAGTGCCGGATTACAGGGTGGAATTCTGGACCCTCACTCTCAGTGCTGGTTTACAAGGTGGAATTCAGCACCTAGACGCTCAGTGCTGGGTTACAGGATGGAATTCAGGACCCTCACCCTCAGTGCTGGTTTACAAGGTGGAATTCAGGACCCTCATGCTCAGTGCTGGGTTACAGGTTGAATGCAGGATGCTCACACTCAGTGCTGGGTAACAGGTGTAATTCCGGACCCTCACACTCAGCGCTGGTTGAAAGGGCGATATTCATGACCCTCACGCTAAGTGCTGGGTTACAGGGTTTAATGCAGGACCCTCGCTCTCAGTGATGGTTTACAAGGTGGAATTGAGAGCCCTCATGCACACTGCTGGTTTACATGGTGGAATGCAGGCCCCTCACAATCAGTGCTGGGTTACAGAGTGGAATTCTGGATGCTCACGCTCAGTGCTGGGTAACAGGTGGAATTCAGGACCCTCACTCTCAGTGCTGGGTTACAGAGTGGAATTCAGGACCCTCACACTCAGCGTTGGTTTCAAAGGGGAAATTCAGGACCCTCACACACAGCGTTGGTTTCAAAGGGGAAATTCAGGCCCCTGACGCTAAGTGTACGGTTACAGGGTGGAATTCAGGACCCTCACTCTCCTTTCTGGGTTACAGGATGGAATACAAGACAATGACGCTCAGTGCTGGTTAACAAGGGGAAATTAAGGACCATCACGCTCAGTGCTGGTTTACAAAGTGGAATTCAGGACCCTCACACTCAGAGCTGGTTGAACGAGTGATATTCAGGACCCTCACGCTAATTGTGGGTTACAGGGTGGAATTCAGGACCTTCACAATCAGTTTTGTCTTACAGGGTGGAATTCAGGAGCCTCACGCTCAGTGCTGGTTTCAAGGGTGAAATTCAGGACCCTCACTCTCAGTGATAGTTTACAAGGTGAAATTTAGGATCCTCACACTCAGTGCAGGTTTACAGGGTGCAATTCGGGACCCTCAACCTTAGTGCTGCTTGACAAGGTGGAATTCAGGACCCTCACGCTCAGTGCTGGTTCACAAGGTGGAATTCAGCACCTAGACGCTCAGTGCTGGGTCACAGGATGGAATTCAGGACCGTCACCCTCAGTGCTGGTTTACCAGGTGGAATTCAGGACCCTCACGCTCAGTGCCGGATTACACGGTGGAATTCTGGACACTCACTCTCAGTGCTGGTTTTCAAGGTTAAATTCAGCACCCACACGCTCAGTGCTTGGTTACAGGATGGAATTCAGGAAACTCACTTTCAGTGCTGGTTTACAGGTGGAATAAAGGACCCTCACGCTCAGTGCTGGTTTACAAGGTGGAATTCAGGACCTTCACGCTCAGTGCTGGGTTACAGAGTGGAATGCAGGACCGTCACTCTCAGGGGCGCCTTAAAAGGTGGAATTCAGGACCATCACTCTCAGTGCCTGCTTACAAGGTGGAATTCAGGAACCTCACACTCAGTGCAGGGTTACAGGGTGCAATTCGGGATCCTCAACTTTAGTGCTGGTTGACAAGGTGGAATTCAGGACCCTCACTATCAGTGCTGGGTTACAGAGTGGAATTCAGGACCCTCAGTCTCAGTGCTGGTTTACAAGGCGGAATTCAGCACATAGACGCTCAGTGCTGGGTTACAGGATGGAATTCAGGACCTCACCCTCAGTGCTGGTTTACAAGGTGGAATTCAGGACCCTCATGCTCAGTGCTGGGTTACAGGTTGAATGCAGGATGCTCACACTCAGTGCTGGGTAACAGGTGTAATTCCGGACCCTCACACTCAGCGCTGGTTGAAAGGGTGATATTCATGACCCTCACGCTAAGTGCTGGTTTACAGGGTGGAATTCAGGATCCTCGCTCTCAGTGCTGGTTTACAAGGTGGAATTCTGCACCCTCACGCTCAGTGCTGGTTTACAAGGTGGAATTCAGGACCATTAAGCTCAGTGCTGCGTTACAGAGTGGAATTCAGGACCCTCAGTCTCAGTGCTGGTTCACAAGGTGGAATTCAGCACCTAGACGCTCAGTGCTGGGTCACAGGATGGAATTCAGGACCGTCACCCTCAGTGCTGGTTTACCAGGTGGAATTCAGGACCCTCACGCTCAGTGCCGGATTACAGGGTGGAATTCAGGAAACTCACTTTCAGTGCTGGTTTACAAGGTGGAATTCAAACCCTCACACTCAGTGCTTGGTTACAGGCTTTAATGCAGGACTCCAGCTCTCAGTGATGGTTTACAAGGTGGAATTGAGAACCCTCATGCACAGTGCTGGTTTACATGGTGGAATGCAGGACCCTCACGATCAGTGCTGGGTTACAGAGTGGAATTCAGGACCCTCAGTCTCAGTGCTGGTTTACCAGATGGAATTCAGGACCCTCACGCTCAGTGCTGGGTTGCAGGTTGAATTCTGGACGCTCACGCTCAGTGCTGCGTTACAGGGTGGAATTCAGGATCCTCACGCTCACTGCGGGGTTACAGAGTGGAATGCAGGATCGTCATCTCAGTGCCACTTTAAAAGGTGGAATTCAGGACCCTCACTCTCAGTGCTTGATTACAAGGTGGAATTCAGGAAACTCACGCTCAGTGCTTGGTTACAGGGTTTAATGCAGGACCCTCGCTCTCAGTGATGGTTTACAAGGTGGAATTGAGAGCCCTCACGCACACTGCTGGTTTACATGGTGGAATGCAGGCCCCTCACGATCAGTGCTGGGTTACAGAGTGGAATTCTGGACGCTCACGCTCATTGCTGGGTAACAGGTGGAATTCAGGACCCTCACTCTCAGTGCAGGTTTACAGGGTGCAATTCGGGACCCTCAACTTTAGTGCTGGTTGACAAGGTGGAATTCAGGACCCTCACTATCAGTGCTGGGTTACAGAGTGGAATTCAGGACCGTCACGCTCAGTGCCGGATTACAGGGTGGAATTCTGGACCCTCACTCTCAGTGCTGGTTTTCAAGGTTAAATTCAGCACCCACACGCTCAGTGCTCGGTTATAGGATGGAATTCAGGAAACTCACCCTCAGTGCTGGTTTACAAGGAGGAATTCAGGACCCTCATGCCCAGTGCTGGTTTACAAAGTGGAATTTAGGACCCTCACACTCAGAGCTGGTTGAAAGAGTGATATTCAGGACCCTCACGCTAATTGTGGGTTACAGAGTGCAATTCAGGACCTTCATAATAATTTTTGTCTTACAGGGTGGAATTCAGGACCCTCACGCTCAGTGCTGGTTTCAAGGGTGAAATTCAGGACCCTCACTCTCAGTGCCTGCTTACAAGGTGGAATTCAGGAACCTCACACTCAGTGCAGGGTTACAGGGTGCAATTCGGGACCCTCAACTTTAGTGCTGGTTGACAAGGTGAAATTCAGGACCCTCACTATCAGTGCTGGGTTACAGAGTGGAATTCAGGACCCTCAGTCTCAGTGCTGGTTTACAAGGTGGAATTCAGCACCTAGACGCTCAGTGCTGGGTTACAGGATGGAATTCAGGACCCTCACCCTCAGTGCTGGTTTACAAGGTGGAATTCAGGACCCTCATGCTCAGTGCTGGGTTACAGGTTGAATGCAGGATGCTCACACTCAGTGCTGGGTAAAAGGTGGAATTCAGGACCCTCACTCTCAGTGCTTGTTTACAAGGTGGAATTCAGGAAACTCACGCTCAGTGCTTGGTTACAGGGTTTAATGCAGGACCCTCGCTCTCAGTGATGGTTTACAAGGTGGAATTGAGAGCCCTCATGCACACTGCTGGTTTACATGGTGGAATGCAGGCCCCTCACGATCAGTGCTGGGTTACAGAGTGGAATTCTGGACGCTCACGCTCATTGCTAGGTAACAGGTGGAATTCAGGACCCACACTCTCAGTGCAGGTTTACAGGGTGCAATTCGGGACCCTCAACTTTAGTGCTGGTTGACAAGGTGGAATTCAGGACCCTCACTATCAGTGCTGGGTTACAGAGTGGAATTCAGGACCGTCACCCTCAGTGCTGGTTTACCAGGTGGAATTCAGGACCCTCACGCTCAGTGCCGGATTACAGGGTGGAATTCTGGACCCTCACTCTCAGTGCTGGTTTTCAAGGTTAAATTCAGCACCCACACGCTAAGTGCTTGGTTACAGGATGGAATTCAGGAAACTCACCCTCAGTGCTGGTTTACAAGGAGGAATTCAGGACCCTCATGCCCAGTGCTGGTTTACAAAGTGGAATTTAGGACCCTCACACTCAGAGCTGGTTGAAAGAGTGATATTCAGGACCCTCACGCTAATTGTGGGTTACAGGGTGGAATTCAGGACCTTCACAATCAGTTTTGTCTTACAGGGTAGAATTCAGGACCCTCACGCTCAGTGCTGGTTTCAAGGGTGAAATTCAGGACCCTCACTCTCAGTGCTTGCTTACAAGTTGGAATTAAGGAACCTCACGCTCAGTGCTTGGTTACAGAGTTTAATGAAGGACCCTCACTCTCAGTGATAGTTTACAAGGTGAAATTTAGGACCCTCACACTCAGTGCAGGTTTACAGGGTGCAATTCGGGACCCTCAACCTTAGTGCTGGTTGACAAGGTGGAATTCAGGACCCTCACTATCAGTGCTGAGTTGCAGAGTGGAATTCAGGACCCTCAGTCTCAGTGCTGGCTTACAAGGTGGAATTCAGCACCTAGACGCTCAGTGCTGGGTCACAGGATGGAATTCAGGACTGTCACCCTCAGTGCTTGTTTACCAGGTGGAATTCAGGACCCTCACACTCAGTGCCAGATTACAGTGTGGAATTCTGGACACTCACTCTCAGTGCTGGTTTTCAAGGTTAAACTCAGCACCCACACGCTCAGTGCTCGGTTACAGGATGGAATTCAGGACCCTCACGCTCAGTGCTGGTTTACAAAGTGGAATTCAGGGCCGTCACACTCATCGCTGGTTGAAAGGGTGATATTCAGGACCCTCACGCTAAGTGCTGGGTTACAGGGTGGAATTCAGGATCCTCACTCTCAGTTTTGTCTTATAGAGTGGAATTCAGGACACTCACACTCAGTGCTGGTTTCAAGGGTGAAATTCAGTACCCTCACGTGAAGTGCTGGGTTATAGGGTGAAATTTAGGATACTCACGCTCACTGCAGGGTTACAGGGTGCAATTCAGCACCCACACGCTCAGTGCTGGGTTACAGGGTGGAATTCTGCATCCTCACGCTCAGTGCTGCGTTACAGGTTGGAATTGAGGACCCTCACGCTCAGTGCTGGTTTACAAGGTGGAATTCTGCACCCTCACGCTCAGTGCTGGTTTACAAGTTGGAATTCAGGACCATTAAGCTCAGTGCTGCGTTACAGAGTGGAATTTAGGACAGTCATTCTCAGTGCTGGTTTAGAAGGTGGAATTCAGGACCCTCACGCTCAGTGCCGGATTACAGGGTGGAATTCTGGACCCTCACTCTCAGTGCTGGTTTTCAAGGTTAAATTCAGCACCCACGCGCTCAGTGCTCGGTTACATAATGGAATTCAGGAAACTCACCCTCAGTGCTGGTTTCAAGGGTGAAATTCAGGACCCTCACTCTCAGTGATAGTTTACAAGGTGAAATTTAGGACCCTCACACTCAGTGCAGGTTTACAGGGTGCAATTCGGGACCCTCAACCTTAGTGCTGGTTGACAAGGTGGAATTCAGGACCCTCACTATCAGTGCTGGGTTACAGAGTGGAATTCAGGACCGTCACCCTCAGTGCTGGTTTACCAGGTGGAATTCAGGACCCTCACGCTCAGTGCCGGATTACAGGGTGGAATTCTGGACCCTCACTCTCAGTGCTGGTTTACAAGGTGGAATTCAGCACCTAGACGCTCAGTGCTGGGTTACAGGATGGAATTCAGGACCCTCACCCTCAGTGCTGGTTTACAAGGTGGAATTCAGGACCCTCATGCTCAGTGCTGGGTTACAGGTTGAATGCAGGATGCTCACACTCAGTGCTGGGTAACAGGTGTAATTCCGGACCCTCACACTCAGCGCTGGTTGAAAGGGCGATATTCATGACCCTCACGCTAAGTGCTGGGTTACAGGGTTTAATGCAGGACCCTCGCTCTCAGTGATGGTTTACAAGGTGGAATTGAGAGCCCTCATGCACACTGCTGGTTTACATGGTGGAATGCAGGCCCCTCACAATCAGTGCTGGGTTACAGAGTGGAATTCTGGATGCTCACGCTCAGTGCTGGGTAACAGGTGGAATTCAGGACCCTCACTCTCAGTGCTGGGTTACAGAGTGGAATTCAGGACCCTCACACTCAGCGTTGGTTTCAAAGGGGAAATTCAGGACCCTCACACACAGCGTTGGTTTCAAAGGGGAAATTCAGGCCCCTGACGCTAAGTGTACGGTTACAGGGTGGAATTCAGGACCCTCACTCTCCTTTCTGGGTTACAGGATGGAATACAAGACAATGACGCTCAGTGCTGGTTAACAAGGGGAAATTAAGGACCATCACGCTCAGTGCTGGTTTACAAAGTGGAATTCAGGACCCTCACACTCAGAGCTGGTTGAACGAGTGATATTCAGGACCCTCACGCTAATTGTGGGTTACAGGGTGGAATTCAGGACCTTCACAATCAGTTTTGTCTTACAGGGTGGAATTCAGGAGCCTCACGCTCAGTGCTGGTTTCAAGGGTGAAATTCAGGACCCTCACTCTCAGTGATAGTTTACAAGGTGAAATTTAGGATCCTCACACTCAGTGCAGGTTTACAGGGTGCAATTCGGGACCCTCAACCTTAGTGCTGCTTGACAAGGTGGAATTCAGGACCCTCACGCTCAGTGCTGGTTCACAAGGTGGAATTCAGCACCTAGACGCTCAGTGCTGGGTCACAGGATGGAATTCAGGACCGTCACCCTCAGTGCTGGTTTACCAGGTGGAATTCAGGACCCTCACGCTCAGTGCCGGATTACACGGTGGAATTCTGGACACTCACTCTCAGTGCTGGTTTTCAAGGTTAAATTCAGCACCCACACGCTCAGTGCTTGGTTACAGGATGGAATTCAGGAAACTCACTTTCAGTGCTGGTTTACAGGTGGAATAAAGGACCCTCACGCTCAGTGCTGGTTTACAAGGTGGAATTCAGGACCTTCACGCTCAGTGCTGGGTTACAGAGTGGAATGCAGGACCGTCACTCTCAGGGGCGCCTTAAAAGGTGGAATTCAGGACCATCACTCTCAGTGCCTGCTTACAAGGTGGAATTCAGGAACCTCACACTCAGTGCAGGGTTACAGGGTGCAATTCGGGATCCTCAACTTTAGTGCTGGTTGACAAGGTGGAATTCAGGACCCTCACTATCAGTGCTGGGTTACAGAGTGGAATTCAGGACCCTCAGTCTCAGTGCTGGTTTACAAGGCGGAATTCAGCACATAGACGCTCAGTGCTGGGTTACAGGATGGAATTCAGGACCTCACCCTCAGTGCTGGTTTACAAGGTGGAATTCAGGACCCTCATGCTCAGTGCTGGGTTACAGGTTGAATGCAGGATGCTCACACTCAGTGCTGGGTAACAGGTGTAATTCCGGACCCTCACACTCAGCGCTGGTTGAAAGGGTGATATTCATGACCCTCACGCTAAGTGCTGGTTTACAGGGTGGAATTCAGGATCCTCGCTCTCAGTGCTGGTTTACAAGGTGGAATTCTGCACCCTCACGCTCAGTGCTGGTTTACAAGGTGGAATTCAGGACCATTAAGCTCAGTGCTGCGTTACAGAGTGGAATTCAGGACCCTCAGTCTCAGTGCTGGTTCACAAGGTGGAATTCAGCACCTAGACGCTCAGTGCTGGGTCACAGGATGGAATTCAGGACCGTCACCCTCAGTGCTGGTTTACCAGGTGGAATTCAGGACCCTCACGCTCAGTGCCGGATTACAGGGTGGAATTCAGGAAACTCACTTTCAGTGCTGGTTTACAAGGTGGAATTCAAACCCTCACACTCAGTGCTTGGTTACAGGCTTTAATGCAGGACTCCAGCTCTCAGTGATGGTTTACAAGGTGGAATTGAGAACCCTCATGCACAGTGCTGGTTTACATGGTGGAATGCAGGACCCTCACGATCAGTGCTGGGTTACAGAGTGGAATTCAGGACCCTCAGTCTCAGTGCTGGTTTACCAGATGGAATTCAGGACCCTCACGCTCAGTGCTGGGTTGCAGGTTGAATTCTGGACGCTCACGCTCAGTGCTGCGTTACAGGGTGGAATTCAGGATCCTCACGCTCACTGCGGGGTTACAGAGTGGAATGCAGGATCGTCATCTCAGTGCCACTTTAAAAGGTGGAATTCAGGACCCTCACTCTCAGTGCTTGATTACAAGGTGGAATTCAGGAAACTCACGCTCAGTGCTTGGTTACAGGGTTTAATGCAGGACCCTCGCTCTCAGTGATGGTTTACAAGGTGGAATTGAGAGCCCTCACGCACACTGCTGGTTTACATGGTGGAATGCAGGCCCCTCACGATCAGTGCTGGGTTACAGAGTGGAATTCTGGACGCTCACGCTCATTGCTGGGTAACAGGTGGAATTCAGGACCCTCACTCTCAGTGCAGGTTTACAGGGTGCAATTCGGGACCCTCAACTTTAGTGCTGGTTGACAAGGTGGAATTCAGGACCCTCACTATCAGTGCTGGGTTACAGAGTGGAATTCAGGACCGTCACGCTCAGTGCCGGATTACAGGGTGGAATTCTGGACCCTCACTCTCAGTGCTGGTTTTCAAGGTTAAATTCAGCACCCACACGCTCAGTGCTCGGTTATAGGATGGAATTCAGGAAACTCACCCTCAGTGCTGGTTTACAAGGAGGAATTCAGGACCCTCATGCCCAGTGCTGGTTTACAAAGTGGAATTTAGGACCCTCACACTCAGAGCTGGTTGAAAGAGTGATATTCAGGACCCTCACGCTAATTGTGGGTTACAGAGTGCAATTCAGGACCTTCATAATAATTTTTGTCTTACAGGGTGGAATTCAGGACCCTCACGCTCAGTGCTGGTTTCAAGGGTGAAATTCAGGACCCTCACTCTCAGTGCCTGCTTACAAGGTGGAATTCAGGAACCTCACACTCAGTGCAGGGTTACAGGGTGCAATTCGGGACCCTCAACTTTAGTGCTGGTTGACAAGGTGAAATTCAGGACCCTCACTATCAGTGCTGGGTTACAGAGTGGAATTCAGGACCCTCAGTCTCAGTGCTGGTTTACAAGGTGGAATTCAGCACCTAGACGCTCAGTGCTGGGTTACAGGATGGAATTCAGGACCCTCACCCTCAGTGCTGGTTTACAAGGTGGAATTCAGGACCCTCATGCTCAGTGCTGGGTTACAGGTTGAATGCAGGATGCTCACACTCAGTGCTGGGTAAAAGGTGGAATTCAGGACCCTCACTCTCAGTGCTTGTTTACAAGGTGGAATTCAGGAAACTCACGCTCAGTGCTTGGTTACAGGGTTTAATGCAGGACCCTCGCTCTCAGTGATGGTTTACAAGGTGGAATTGAGAGCCCTCATGCACACTGCTGGTTTACATGGTGGAATGCAGGCCCCTCACGATCAGTGCTGGGTTACAGAGTGGAATTCTGGACGCTCACGCTCATTGCTAGGTAACAGGTGGAATTCAGGACCCACACTCTCAGTGCAGGTTTACAGGGTGCAATTCGGGACCCTCAACTTTAGTGCTGGTTGACAAGGTGGAATTCAGGACCCTCACTATCAGTGCTGGGTTACAGAGTGGAATTCAGGACCGTCACCCTCAGTGCTGGTTTACCAGGTGGAATTCAGGACCCTCACGCTCAGTGCCGGATTACAGGGTGGAATTCTGGACCCTCACTCTCAGTGCTGGTTTTCAAGGTTAAATTCAGCACCCACACGCTAAGTGCTTGGTTACAGGATGGAATTCAGGAAACTCACCCTCAGTGCTGGTTTACAAGGAGGAATTCAGGACCCTCATGCCCAGTGCTGGTTTACAAAGTGGAATTTAGGACCCTCACACTCAGAGCTGGTTGAAAGAGTGATATTCAGGACCCTCACGCTAATTGTGGGTTACAGGGTGGAATTCAGGACCTTCACAATCAGTTTTGTCTTACAGGGTAGAATTCAGGACCCTCACGCTCAGTGCTGGTTTCAAGGGTGAAATTCAGGACCCTCACTCTCAGTGCTTGCTTACAAGTTGGAATTAAGGAACCTCACGCTCAGTGCTTGGTTACAGAGTTTAATGAAGGACCCTCACTCTCAGTGATAGTTTACAAGGTGAAATTTAGGACCCTCACACTCAGTGCAGGTTTACAGGGTGCAATTCGGGACCCTCAACCTTAGTGCTGGTTGACAAGGTGGAATTCAGGACCCTCACTATCAGTGCTGAGTTGCAGAGTGGAATTCAGGACCCTCAGTCTCAGTGCTGGCTTACAAGGTGGAATTCAGCACCTAGACGCTCAGTGCTGGGTCACAGGATGGAATTCAGGACTGTCACCCTCAGTGCTTGTTTACCAGGTGGAATTCAGGACCCTCACACTCAGTGCCAGATTACAGTGTGGAATTCTGGACACTCACTCTCAGTGCTGGTTTTCAAGGTTAAACTCAGCACCCACACGCTCAGTGCTCGGTTACAGGATGGAATTCAGGACCCTCACGCTCAGTGCTGGTTTACAAAGTGGAATTCAGGGCCGTCACACTCATCGCTGGTTGAAAGGGTGATATTCAGGACCCTCACGCTAAGTGCTGGGTTACAGGGTGGAATTCAGGATCCTCACTCTCAGTTTTGTCTTATAGAGTGGAATTCAGGACACTCACACTCAGTGCTGGTTTCAAGGGTGAAATTCAGTACCCTCACGTGAAGTGCTGGGTTATAGGGTGAAATTTAGGATACTCACGCTCACTGCAGGGTTACAGGGTGCAATTCAGCACCCACACGCTCAGTGCTGGGTTACAGGGTGGAATTCTGCATCCTCACGCTCAGTGCTGCGTTACAGGTTGGAATTGAGGACCCTCACGCTCAGTGCTGGTTTACAAGGTGGAATTCTGCACCCTCACGCTCAGTGCTGGTTTACAAGTTGGAATTCAGGACCATTAAGCTCAGTGCTGCGTTACAGAGTGGAATTTAGGACAGTCATTCTCAGTGCTGGTTTAGAAGGTGGAATTCAGGACCCTCACGCTCAGTGCCGGATTACAGGGTGGAATTCTGGACCCTCACTCTCAGTGCTGGTTTTCAAGGTTAAATTCAGCACCCACGCGCTCAGTGCTCGGTTACATAATGGAATTCAGGAAACTCACCCTCAGTGCTGGTTTCAAGGGTGAAATTCAGGACCCTCACTCTCAGTGATAGTTTACAAGGTGAAATTTAGGACCCTCACACTCAGTGCAGGTTTACAGGGTGCAATTCGGGACCCTCAACCTTAGTGCTGGTTGACAAGGTGGAATTCAGGACCCTCACTATCAGTGCTGGGTTACAGAGTGGAATTCAGGACCGTCACCCTCAGTGCTGGTTTACCAGGTGGAATTCAGGACCCTCACGCTCAGTGCCGGATTACAGGGTGGAATTCTGGACCCTCACTCTCAGTGCTGGTTTACAAGGTGGAATTCAGCACCTAGACGCTCAGTGCTGGGTTACAGGATGGAATTCAGGACCCTCACCCTCAGTGCTGGTTTACAAGGTGGAATTCAGGACCCTCATGCTCAGTGCTGGGTTACAGGTTGAATGCAGGATGCTCACACTCAGTGCTGGGTAACAGGTGTAATTCCGGACCCTCACACTCAGCGCTGGTTGAAAGGGCGATATTCATGACCCTCACGCTAAGTGCTGGGTTACAGGGTTTAATGCAGGACCCTCGCTCTCAGTGATGGTTTACAAGGTGGAATTGAGAGCCCTCATGCACACTGCTGGTTTACATGGTGGAATGCAGGCCCCTCACAATCAGTGCTGGGTTACAGAGTGGAATTCTGGACGCTCACGCTCAGTGCTGGGTAACAGGTGGAATTCAGGACCCTCACTCTCAGTGCTGGGTTACAGAGTGGAATTCAGGACCCTCACACTCAGCGTTGGTTTCAAAGGGGAAATTCAGGACCCTCACACACAGCGTTGGTTTCAAAGGGGAAATTCAGGCCCCTGACGCTAAGTGTACGGTTACAGGGTGGAATTCAGGACCCTCACTCTCCTTTCTGGGTTACAGGATGGAATACAAGACAATGACGCTCAGTGCTGGTTAACAAGGGGAAATTAAGGACCATCACGCTCAGTGCTGGTTTACAAAGTGGAATTCAGGACCCTCACACTCAGAGCTGGTTGAACGAGTGATATTCAGGACCCTCACGCTAATTGTGGGTTACAGGGTGGAATTCAGGACCTTCACAATCAGTTTTGTCTTACAGGGTGGAATTCAGGAGCCTCACGCTCAGTGCTGGTTTCAAGGGTGAAATTCAGGACCCTCACTCTCAGTGCCTGCTTACAAGGTGGAATTCAGGAACCTCACGCTCAGTGCTTGGTTACAGAGTTTAATGAAGGACCCTCACTCTCAGTGATAGTTTACAAGGTGAAATTTAGGATCCTCACACTCAGTGCAGGTTTACAGGGTGCAATTCGGGACCCTCAACCTTAGTGCTGCTTGACAAGGTGGAATTCAGGACCCTCACGCTCAGTGCTGGTTCACAAGGTGGAATTCAGCACCTAGACGCTCAGTGCTGGGTCACAGGATGGAATTCAGGACCGTCACCCTCAGTGCTGGTTTACCAGGTGGAATTCAGGACCCTCACGCTCAGTGCCGGATTACACGGTGGAATTCTGGACACTCACTCTCAGTGCTGGTTTTCAAGGTTAAATTCAGCACCCACACGCTCAGTGCTTGGTTACAGGATGGAATTCAGGAAACTCACTTTCAGTGCTGGTTTACAGGTGGAATAAAGGACCCTCACGCTCAGTGCTGGTTTACAAGGTGGAATTCAGGACCTTCACGCTCAGTGCTGGGTTACAGAGTGGAATGCAGGACCGTCACTCTCAGGGGCGCCTTAAAAGGTGGAATTCAGGACCATCACTCTCAGTGCCTGCTTACAAGGTGGAATTCAGGAACCTCACACTCAGTGCAGGGTTACAGGGTGCAATTCGGGATCCTCAACTTTAGTGCTGGTTGACAAGGTGGAATTCAGGACCCTCACTATCAGTGCTGGGTTACAGAGTGGAATTCAGGACCCTCAGTCTCAGTGCTGGTTTACAAGGCGGAATTCAGCACATAGACGCTCAGTGCTGGGTTACAGGATGGAATTCAGGACCTCACCCTCAGTGCTGGTTTACAAGGTGGAATTCAGGACCCTCATGCTCAGTGCTGGGTTACAGGTTGAATGCAGGATGCTCACACTCAGTGCTGGGTAACAGGTGTAATTCCGGACCCTCACACTCAGCGCTGGTTGAAAGGGTGATATTCATGACCCTCACGCTAAGTGCTGGTTTACAGGGTGGAATTCAGGATCCTCGCTCTCAGTGCTGGTTTACAAGGTGGAATTCTGCACCCTCACGCTCAGTGCTGGTTTACAAGGTGGAATTCAGGACCATTAAGCTCAGTGCTGCGTTACAGAGTGGAATTCAGGACCCTCAGTCTCAGTGCTGGTTCACAAGGTGGAATTCAGCACCTAGACGCTCAGTGCTGGGTCACAGGATGGAATTCAGGACCGTCACCCTCAGTGCTGGTTTACCAGGTGGAATTCAGGACCCTCACGCTCAGTGCCGGATTACAGGGTGGAATTCAGGAAACTCACTTTCAGTGCTGGTTTACAAGGTGGAATTCAAACCCTCACACTCAGTGCTTGGTTACAGGCTTTAATGCAGGACTCCAGCTCTCAGTGATGGTTTACAAGGTGGAATTGAGAACCCTCATGCACAGTGCTGGTTTACATGGTGGAATGCAGGACCCTCACGATCAGTGCTGGGTTACAGAGTGGAATTCAGGACCCTCAGTCTCAGTGCTGGTTTACCAGATGGAATTCAGGACCCTCACGCTCAGTGCTGGGTTGCAGGTTGAATTCTGGACGCTCACGCTCAGTGCTGCGTTACAGGGTGGAATTCAGGATCCTCACGCTCACTGCGGGGTTACAGAGTGGAATGCAGGATCGTCATCTCAGTGCCACTTTAAAAGGTGGAATTCAGGACCCTCACTCTCAGTGCTTGATTACAAGGTGGAATTCAGGAAACTCACGCTCAGTGCTTGGTTACAGGGTTTAATGCAGGACCCTCGCTCTCAGTGATGGTTTACAAGGTGGAATTGAGAGCCCTCACGCACACTGCTGGTTTACATGGTGGAATGCAGGCCCCTCACGATCAGTGCTGGGTTACAGAGTGGAATTCTGGACGCTCACGCTCATTGCTGGGTAACAGGTGGAATTCAGGACCCTCACTCTCAGTGCAGGTTTACAGGGTGCAATTCGGGACCCTCAACTTTAGTGCTGGTTGACAAGGTGGAATTCAGGACCCTCACTATCAGTGCTGGGTTACAGAGTGGAATTCAGGACCGTCACGCTCAGTGCCGGATTACAGGGTGGAATTCTGGACCCTCACTCTCAGTGCTGGTTTTCAAGGTTAAATTCAGCACCCACACGCTCAGTGCTCGGTTATAGGATGGAATTCAGGAAACTCACCCTCAGTGCTGGTTTACAAGGAGGAATTCAGGACCCTCATGCCCAGTGCTGGTTTACAAAGTGGAATTTAGGACCCTCACACTCAGAGCTGGTTGAAAGAGTGATATTCAGGACCCTCACGCTAATTGTGGGTTACAGAGTGCAATTCAGGACCTTCATAATAATTTTTGTCTTACAGGGTGGAATTCAGGACCCTCACGCTCAGTGCTGGTTTCAAGGGTGAAATTCAGGACCCTCACTCTCAGTGCCTGCTTACAAGGTGGAATTCAGGAACCTCACACTCAGTGCAGGGTTACAGGGTGCAATTCGGGACCCTCAACTTTAGTGCTGGTTGACAAGGTGAAATTCAGGACCCTCACTATCAGTGCTGGGTTACAGAGTGGAATTCAGGACCCTCAGTCTCAGTGCTGGTTTACAAGGTGGAATTCAGCACCTAGACGCTCAGTGCTGGGTTACAGGATGGAATTCAGGACCCTCACCCTCAGTGCTGGTTTACAAGGTGGAATTCAGGACCCTCATGCTCAGTGCTGGGTTACAGGTTGAATGCAGGATGCTCACACTCAGTGCTGGGTAAAAGGTGGAATTCAGGACCCTCACTCTCAGTGCTTGTTTACAAGGTGGAATTCAGGAAACTCACGCTCAGTGCTTGGTTACAGGGTTCAATGCAGGACCCTCGCTCTCAGTGATGGTTTACAAGGTGGAATTGAGAGCCCTCATGCACACTGCTGGTTTACATGGTGGAATGCAGGCCCCTCACGATCAGTGCTGGGTTACAGAGTGGAATTCTGGACGCTCACGCTCATTGCTAGGTAACAGGTGGAATTCAGGACCCACACTCTCAGTGCAGGTTTACAGGGTGCAATTCGGGACCCTCAACTTTAGTGCTGGTTGACAAGGTGGAATTCAGGACCCTCACTATCAGTGCTGGGTTACAGAGTGGAATTCAGGACCGTCACCCTCAGTGCTGGTTTACCAGGTGGAATTCAGGACCCTCACGCTCAGTGCCGGATTACAGGGTGGAATTCTGGACCCTCACTCTCAGTGCTGGTTTTCAAGGTTAAATTCAGCACCCACACGCTAAGTGCTTGGTTACAGGATGGAATTCAGGAAACTCACCCTCAGTGCTGGTTTACAAGGAGGAATTCAGGACCCTCATGCCCAGTGCTGGTTTACAAAGTGGAATTTAGGACCCTCACACTCAGAGCTGGTTGAAAGAGTGATATTCAGGACCCTCACGCTAATTGTGGGTTACAGGGTGGAATTCAGGACCTTCACAATCAGTTTTGTCTTACAGGGTAGAATTCAGGACCCTCACGCTCAGTGCTGGTTTCAAGGGTGAAATTCAGGACCCTCACTCTCAGTGCTTGCTTACAAGTTGGAATTAAGGAACCTCACGCTCAGTGCTTGGTTACAGAGTTTAATGAAGGACCCTCACTCTCAGTGATAGTTTACAAGGTGAAATTTAGGACCCTCACACTCAGTGCAGGTTTACAGGGTGCAATTCGGGACCCTCAACCTTAGTGCTGGTTGACAAGGTGGAATTCAGGACCCTCACTATCAGTGCTGAGTTGCAGAGTGGAATTCAGGACCCTCAGTCTCAGTGCTGGCTTACAAGGTGGAATTCAGCACCTAGACGCTCAGTGCTGGGTCACAGGATGGAATTCAGGACTGTCACCCTCAGTGCTTGTTTACCAGGTGGAATTCAGGACCCTCACACTCAGTGCCAGATTACAGTGTGGAATTCTGGACACTCACTCTCAGTGCTGGTTTTCAAGGTTAAACTCAGCACCCACACGCTCAGTGCTCGGTTACAGGATGGAATTCAGGACCCTCACGCTCAGTGCTGGTTTACAAAGTGGAATTCAGGGCCGTCACACTCATCGCTGGTTGAAAGGGTGATATTCAGGACCCTCACGCTAAGTGCTGGGTTACAGGGTGGAATTCAGGATCCTCACTCTCAGTTTTGTCTTATAGAGTGGAATTCAGGACACTCACACTCAGTGCTGGTTTCAAGGGTGAAATTCAGTACCCTCACGTGAAGTGCTGGGTTATAGGGTGAAATTTAGGATACTCACGCTCACTGCAGGGTTACAGGGTGCAATTCAGCACCCACACGCTCAGTGCTGGGTTACAGGGTGGAATTCTGCATCCTCACGCTCAGTGCTGCGTTACAGGTTGGAATTGAGGACCCTCACGCTCAGTGCTGGTTTACAAGGTGGAATTCTGCACCCTCACGCTCAGTGCTGGTTTACAAGTTGGAATTCAGGACCATTAAGCTCAGTGCTGTGTTACAGAGTGGAATTTAGGACAGTCATTCTCAGTGCTGGTTTAGAAGGTGGAATTCAGGACCCTCACGCTCAGTGCCGGATTACAGGGTGGAATTCTGGACCCTCACTCTCAGTGCTGGTTTTCAAGGTTAAATTCAGCACCCACGCGCTCAGTGCTCGGTTACATAATGGAATTCAGGAAACTCACCCTCAGTGCTGGTTTCAAGGGTGAAATTCAGGACCCTCACTCTCAGTGATAGTTTACAAGGTGAAATTTAGGACCCTCACACTCAGTGCAGGTTTACAGGGTGCAATTCGGGACCCTCAACCTTAGTGCTGGTTGACAAGGTGGAATTCAGGACCCTCACTATCAGTGCTGGGTTACAGAGTGGAATTCAGGACCGTCACCCTCAGTGCTGGTTTACCAGGTGGAATTCAGGACCCTCACGCTCAGTGCCGGATTACAGGGTGGAATTCTGGACCCTCACTCTCAGTGCTGGTTTACAAGGTGGAATTCAGCACCTAGACGCTCAGTGCTGGGTTACAGGATGGAATTCAGGACCCTCACCCTCAGTGCTGGTTTACAAGGTGGAATTCAGGACCCTCATGCTCAGTGCTGGGTTACAGGTTGAATGCAGGATGCTCACACTCAGTGCTGGGTAACAGGTGTAATTCCGGACCCTCACACTCAGCGCTGGTTGAAAGGGCGATATTCATGACCCTCACGCTAAGTGCTGGGTTACAGGGTGGAATTCAGGATCCTCACTCTCCTTTCTGGGTTACAGGATGGAATTCAAGACCATGACGCTCAGTGCTGGTTAACAAGGGGAAATTCAGGACCATCACGCTCAGTGTTGGTTTACAAAGTGGAATTCAGGACCCTCACACTCAGAGCTGGTTGAAAGAGTGATATTCAGGACCCTCACGCTAATTGTGGGTTACAGGGTGGAATTCAGGACCTTCACAATCAGTTTTGTCTTACAGGGTAGAATTCAGGACCCTCACGCTCAGTGCTGGTTTCAAGGGTGAAATTCAGGACCCTCACTCTCAGTGCCTGCTTACAAGGTGGAATTCAGGAACCTCACACTCAGTGCAGGGTTACAGGGTGCAATTCGGGACCCTCAACTTCAGTGCTGGTTGACAAGGTGGAATTCAGGACCCTCACTATCAGTGCTGGGTTACAGAGTGGAATTCAGGACCCTCAGTCTCAGTGCTGGTTTACAAGGTGGAATTCAGCACCTAGACGCTCAGTGCTGGGTTACAGGATGGAATTCAGGACCCTCACCCTCAGTGCTGGTTTACAAGGTGGAATTCAGGACCCTCATGCTCAGTGCTGGGTTACAGGTTGAATGCAGGATGCTCACACACTCAGTGCTGGGTAACAGGTGTAATTCCGGACCCTCACACTCAGCGCTGGTTGAAAGGGTGATATTCATGACCCTCACGCTAAGTGCTGGGTTACAGGGTGGAATTCAGGATCCTCACTCTCCTTTCTGGGTTACAGGATGGAATTCAGGACCGTCACGCTCAGTGCCGGATTACAGGGTGGAATTCTGGACCCTCACTCTCAGTGCTGGTTTTCAAGGTTAAATTCAGCACCCACACGCTCAGTGCTCGGTTATAGGATGGAATTCAGGAAACTCACCCTCAGTGCTGGTTTACAAGGAGGAATTCAGGACCCTCATGCCCAGTGCTGGTTTACAAAGTGGAATTTAGGACCCTCACACTCAGAGCTGGTTGAAAGAGTGATATTCAGGACCCTCACGCTAATTGTGGGTTACAGAGTGCAATTCAGGACCTTCATAATAATTTTTGTCTTACAGGGTGGAATTCAGGACCCTCACGCTCAGTGCTGGTTTCAAGGGTGAAATTCAGGACCCTCACTCTCAGTGCCTGCTTACAAGGTGGAATTCAGGAACCTCACACTCAGTGCAGGGTTACAGGGTGCAATTCGGGACCCTCAACTTTAGTGCTGGTTGACAAGGTGAAATTCAGGACCCTCACTATCAGTGCTGGGTTACAGAGTGGAATTCAGGACCCTCAGTCTCAGTGCTGGTTTACAAGGTGGAATTCAGCACCTAGACGCTCAGTGCTGGGTTACAGGATGGAATTCAGGACCCTCACCCTCAGTGCTGGTTTACAAGGTGGAATTCAGGACCTTCACGCTCAGTGCTGGGTTACAGAGTGGAATGCAGGACCGTCACTCTCAGGGGCGCCTTAAAAGGTGGAATTCAGGACCATCACTCTCAGTGCCTGCTTACAAGGTGGAATTCAGGAACCTCACACTCAGTGCAGGGTTACAGGGTGCAATTCGGGATCCTCAACTTTAGTGCTGGTTGACAAGGTGGAATTCAGGACCCTCACTATCAGTGCTGGGTTACAGAGTGGAATTCAGGACCCTCAGTCTCAGTGCTGGTTTACAAGGCGGAATTCAGCACATAGACGCTCAGTGCTGGGTTACAGGATGGAATTCAGGACCTCACCCTCAGTGCTGGTTTACAAGGTGGAATTCAGGACCCTCATGCTCAGTGCTGGGTTACAGGTTGAATGCAGGATGCTCACACTCAGTGCTGGGTAACAGGTGTAATTCCGGACCCTCACACTCAGCGCTGGTTGAAAGGGTGATATTCATGACCCTCACGCTAAGTGCTGGTTTACAGGGTGGAATTCAGGATCCTCGCTCTCAGTGCTGGTTTACAAGGTGGAATTCTGCACCCTCACGCTCAGTGCTGGTTTACAAGGTGGAATTCAGGACCATTAAGCTCAGTGCTGCGTTACAGAGTGGAATTCAGGACCCTCAGTCTCAGTGCTGGTTCACAAGGTGGAATTCAGCACCTAGACGCTCAGTGCTGGGTCACAGGATGGAATTCAGGACCGTCACCCTCAGTGCTGGTTTACCAGGTGGAATTCAGGACCCTCACGCTCAGTGCCGGATTACAGGGTGGAATTCAGGAAACTCACTTTCAGTGCTGGTTTACAAGGTGGAATTCAAACCCTCACACTCAGTGCTTGGTTACAGGCTTTAATGCAGGACTCCAGCTCTCAGTGATGGTTTACAAGGTGGAATTGAGAACCCTCATGCACAGTGCTGGTTTACATGGTGGAATGCAGGACCCTCACGATCAGTGCTGGGTTACAGAGTGGAATTCAGGACCCTCAGTCTCAGTGCTGGTTTACCAGATGGAATTCAGGACCCTCACGCTCAGTGCTGGGTTGCAGGTTGAATTCTGGACGCTCACGCTCAGTGCTGCGTTACAGGGTGGAATTCAGGATCCTCACGCTCACTGCGGGGTTACAGAGTGGAATGCAGGATCGTCATCTCAGTGCCACTTTAAAAGGTGGAATTCAGGACCCTCACTCTCAGTGCTTGATTACAAGGTGGAATTCAGGAAACTCACGCTCAGTGCTTGGTTACAGGGTTTAATGCAGGACCCTCGCTCTCAGTGATGGTTTACAAGGTGGAATTGAGAGCCCTCACGCACACTGCTGGTTTACATGGTGGAATGCAGGCCCCTCACGATCAGTGCTGGGTTACAGAGTGGAATTCTGGACGCTCACGCTCATTGCTGGGTAACAGGTGGAATTCAGGACCCTCACTCTCAGTGCAGGTTTACAGGGTGCAATTCGGGACCCTCAACTTTAGTGCTGGTTGACAAGGTGGAATTCAGGACCCTCACTATCAGTGCTGGGTTACAGAGTGGAATTCAGGACCGTCACGCTCAGTGCCGGATTACAGGGTGGAATTCTGGACCCTCACTCTCAGTGCTGGTTTTCAAGGTTAAATTCAGCACCCACACGCTCAGTGCTCGGTTATAGGATGGAATTCAGGAAACTCACCCTCAGTGCTGGTTTACAAGGAGGAATTCAGGACCCTCATGCCCAGTGCTGGTTTACAAAGTGGAATTTAGGACCCTCACACTCAGAGCTGGTTGAAAGAGTGATATTCAGGACCCTCACGCTAATTGTGGGTTACAGAGTGCAATTCAGGACCTTCATAATAATTTTTGTCTTACAGGGTGGAATTCAGGACCCTCACGCTCAGTGCTGGTTTCAAGGGTGAAATTCAGGACCCTCACTCTCAGTGCCTGCTTACAAGGTGGAATTCAGGAACCTCACACTCAGTGCAGGGTTACAGGGTGCAATTCGGGACCCTCAACTTTAGTGCTGGTTGACAAGGTGAAATTCAGGACCCTCACTATCAGTGCTGGGTTACAGAGTGGAATTCAGGACCCTCAGTCTCAGTGCTGGTTTACAAGGTGGAATTCAGCACCTAGACGCTCAGTGCTGGGTTACAGGATGGAATTCAGGACCCTCACCCTCAGTGCTGGTTTACAAGGTGGAATTCAGGACCCTCATGCTCAGTGCTGGGTTACAGGTTGAATGCAGGATGCTCACACTCAGTGCTGGGTAAAAGGTGGAATTCAGGACCCTCACTCTCAGTGCTTGTTTACAAGGTGGAATTCAGGAAACTCACGCTCAGTGCTTGGTTACAGGGTTCAATGCAGGACCCTCGCTCTCAGTGATGGTTTACAAGGTGGAATTGAGAGCCCTCATGCACACTGCTGGTTTACATGGTGGAATGCAGGCCCCTCACGATCAGTGCTGGGTTACAGAGTGGAATTCTGGACGCTCACGCTCATTGCTAGGTAACAGGTGGAATTCAGGACCCACACTCTCAGTGCAGGTTTACAGGGTGCAATTCGGGACCCTCAACTTTAGTGCTGGTTGACAAGGTGGAATTCAGGACCCTCACTATCAGTGCTGGGTTACAGAGTGGAATTCAGGACCGTCACCCTCAGTGCTGGTTTACCAGGTGGAATTCAGGACCCTCACGCTCAGTGCCGGATTACAGGGTGGAATTCTGGACCCTCACTCTCAGTGCTGGTTTTCAAGGTTAAATTCAGCACCCACACGCTAAGTGCTTGGTTACAGGATGGAATTCAGGAAACTCACCCTCAGTGCTGGTTTACAAGGAGGAATTCAGGACCCTCATGCCCAGTGCTGGTTTACAAAGTGGAATTTAGGACCCTCACACTCAGAGCTGGTTGAAAGAGTGATATTCAGGACCCTCACGCTAATTGTGGGTTACAGGGTGGAATTCAGGACCTTCACAATCAGTTTTGTCTTACAGGGTAGAATTCAGGACCCTCACGCTCAGTGCTGGTTTCAAGGGTGAAATTCAGGACCCTCACTCTCAGTGCTTGCTTACAAGTTGGAATTAAGGAACCTCACGCTCAGTGCTTGGTTACAGAGTTTAATGAAGGACCCTCACTCTCAGTGATAGTTTACAAGGTGAAATTTAGGACCCTCACACTCAGTGCAGGTTTACAGGGTGCAATTCGGGACCCTCAACCTTAGTGCTGGTTGACAAGGTGGAATTCAGGACCCTCACTATCAGTGCTGAGTTGCAGAGTGGAATTCAGGACCCTCAGTCTCAGTGCTGGCTTACAAGGTGGAATTCAGCACCTAGACGCTCAGTGCTGGGTCACAGGATGGAATTCAGGACTGTCACCCTCAGTGCTTGTTTACCAGGTGGAATTCAGGACCCTCACACTCAGTGCCAGATTACAGTGTGGAATTCTGGACACTCACTCTCAGTGCTGGTTTTCAAGGTTAAACTCAGCACCCACACGCTCAGTGCTCGGTTACAGGATGGAATTCAGGACCCTCACGCTCAGTGCTGGTTTACAAAGTGGAATTCAGGGCCGTCACACTCATCGCTGGTTGAAAGGGTGATATTCAGGACCCTCACGCTAAGTGCTGGGTTACAGGGTGGAATTCAGGATCCTCACTCTCAGTTTTGTCTTATAGAGTGGAATTCAGGACACTCACACTCAGTGCTGGTTTCAAGGGTGAAATTCAGTACCCTCACGTGAAGTGCTGGGTTATAGGGTGAAATTTAGGATACTCACGCTCACTGCAGGGTTACAGGGTGCAATTCAGCACCCACACGCTCAGTGCTGGGTTACAGGGTGGAATTCTGCATCCTCACGCTCAGTGCTGGTTTACAAGGTGGAATTCTGCACCCTCACGCTCAGTGCTGGTTTACAAGTTGGAATTCAGGACCATTAAGCTCAGTGCTGTGTTACAGAGTGGAATTTAGGACAGTCATTCTCAGTGCTGGTTTAGAAGGTGGAATTCAGGACCCTCACGCTCAGTGCCGGATTACAGGGTGGAATTCTGGACCCTCACTCTCAGTGCTGGTTTTCAAGGTTAAATTCAGCACCCACGCGCTCAGTGCTCGGTTACATAATGGAATTCAGGAAACTCACCCTCAGTGCTGGTTTCAAGGGTGAAATTCAGGACCCTCACTCTCAGTGATAGTTTACAAGGTGAAATTTAGGACCCTCACACTCAGTGCAGGTTTACAGGGTGCAATTCGGGACCCTCAACCTTAGTGCTGGTTGACAAGGTGGAATTCAGGACCCTCACTATCAGTGCTGGGTTACAGAGTGGAATTCAGGACCGTCACCCTCAGTGCTGGTTTACCAGGTGGAATTCAGGACCCTCACGCTCAGTGCCGGATTACAGGGTGGAATTCTGGACCCTCACTCTCAGTGCTGGTTTACAAGGTGGAATTCAGCACCTAGACGCTCAGTGCTGGGTTACAGGATGGAATTCAGGACCCTCACCCTCAGTGCTGGTTTACAAGGTGGAATTCAGGACCCTCATGCTCAGTGCTGGGTTACAGGTTGAATGCAGGATGCTCACACTCAGTGCTGGGTAACAGGTGTAATTCCGGACCCTCACACTCAGCGCTGGTTGAAAGGGCGATATTCATGACCCTCACGCTAAGTGCTGGGTTACAGGGTGGAATTCAGGATCCTCACTCTCCTTTCTGGGTTACAGGATGGAATTCAAGACCATGACGCTCAGTGCTGGTTAACAAGGGGAAATTCAGGACCATCACGCTCAGTGTTGGTTTACAAAGTGGAATTCAGGACCCTCACACTCAGAGCTGGTTGAAAGAGTGATATTCAGGACCCTCACGCTAATTGTGGGTTACAGGGTGGAATTCAGGACCTTCACAATCAGTTTTGTCTTACAGGGTAGAATTCAGGACCCTCACGCTCAGTGCTGGTTTCAAGGGTGAAATTCAGGACCCTCACTCTCAGTGCCTGCTTACAAGGTGGAATTCAGGAACCTCACACTCAGTGCAGGGTTACAGGGTGCAATTCGGGACCCTCAACTTCAGTGCTGGTTGACAAGGTGGAATTCAGGACCCTCACTATCAGTGCTGGGTTACAGAGTGGAATTCAGGACCCTCAGTCTCAGTGCTGGTTTACAAGGTGGAATTCAGCACCTAGACGCTCAGTGCTGGGTTACAGGATGGAATTCAGGACCCTCACCCTCAGTGCTGGTTTACAAGGTGGAATTCAGGACCCTCATGCTCAGTGCTGGGTTACAGGTTGAATGCAGGATGCTCACACACTCAGTGCTGGGTAACAGGTGTAATTCCGGACCCTCACACTCAGCGCTGGTTGAAAGGGTGATATTCATGACCCTCACGCTAAGTGCTGGGTTACAGGGTGGAATTCAGGATCCTCACTCTCCTTTCTGGGTTACAGGATGGAATTCAGGACCGTCACGCTCAGTGCCGGATTACAGGGTGGAATTCTGGACCCTCACTCTCAGTGCTGGTTTTCAAGGTTAAATTCAGCACCCACACGCTCAGTGCTCGGTTATAGGATGGAATTCAGGAAACTCACCCTCAGTGCTGGTTTACAAGGAGGAATTCAGGACCCTCATGCCCAGTGCTGGTTTACAAAGTGGAATTTAGGACCCTCACACTCAGAGCTGGTTGAAAGAGTGATATTCAGGACCCTCACGCTAATTGTGGGTTACAGAGTGCAATTCAGGACCTTCATAATAATTTTTGTCTTACAGGGTGGAATTCAGGACCCTCACGCTCAGTGCTGGTTTCAAGGGTGAAATTCAGGACCCTCACTCTCAGTGCCTGCTTACAAGGTGGAATTCAGGAACCTCACACTCAGTGCAGGGTTACAGGGTGCAATTCGGGACCCTCAACTTTAGTGCTGGTTGACAAGGTGAAATTCAGGACCCTCACTATCAGTGCTGGGTTACAGAGTGGAATTCAGGACCCTCAGTCTCAGTGCTGGTTTACAAGGTGGAATTCAGCACCTAGACGCTCAGTGCTGGGTTACAGGATGGAATTCAGGACCCTCACCCTCAGTGCTGGTTTACAAGGTGGAATTCAGGACCCTCATGCTCAGTGCTGGGTTACAGGTTGAATGCAGGATGCTCACACTCAGTGCTGGGTAAAAGGTGGAATTCAGGACCCTCACTCTCAGTGCTTGTTTACAAGGTGGAATTCAGGAAACTCACGCTCAGTGCTTGGTTACAGGGTTTAATGCAGGACCCTCGCTCTCAGTGATGGTTTACAAGGTGGAATTGAGAGCCCTCATGCACACTGCTGGTTTACATGGTGGAATGCAGGCCCCTCACGATCAGTGCTGGGTTACAGAGTGGAATTCTGGACGCTCACGCTCATTGCTAGGTAACAGGTGGAATTCAGGACCCACACTCTCAGTGCAGGTTTACAGGGTGCAATTCGGGACCCTCAACTTTAGTGCTGGTTGACAAGGTGGAATTCAGGACCCTCACTATCAGTGCTGGGTTACAGAGTGGAATTCAGGACCGTCACCCTCAGTGCTGGTTTACCAGGTGGAATTCAGGACCCTCACGCTCAGTGCCGGATTACAGGGTGGAATTCTGGACCCTCACTCTCAGTGCTGGTTTTCAAGGTTAAATTCAGCACCCACACGCTAAGTGCTTGGTTACAGGATGGAATTCAGGAAACTCACCCTCAGTGCTGGTTTACAAGGAGGAATTCAGGACCCTCATGCCCAGTGCTGGTTTACAAAGTGGAATTTAGGACCCTCACACTCAGAGCTGGTTGAAAGAGTGATATTCAGGACCCTCACGCTAATTGTGGGTTACAGGGTGGAATTCAGGACCTTCACAATCAGTTTTGTCTTACAGGGTAGAATTCAGGACCCTCACGCTCAGTGCTGGTTTCAAGGGTGAAATTCAGGACCCTCACTCTCAGTGCTTGCTTACAAGTTGGAATTAAGGAACCTCACGCTCAGTGCTTGGTTACAGAGTTTAATGAAGGACCCTCACTCTCAGTGATAGTTTACAAGGTGAAATTTAGGACCCTCACACTCAGTGCAGGTTTACAGGGTGCAATTCGGGACCCTCAACCTTAGTGCTGGTTGACAAGGTGGAATTCAGGACCCTCACTATCAGTGCTGAGTTGCAGAGTGGAATTCAGGACCCTCAGTCTCAGTGCTGGCTTACAAGGTGGAATTCAGCACCTAGACGCTCAGTGCTGGGTCACAGGATGGAATTCAGGACTGTCACCCTCAGTGCTTGTTTACCAGGTGGAATTCAGGACCCTCACACTCAGTGCCAGATTACAGTGTGGAATTCTGGACACTCACTCTCAGTGCTGGTTTTCAAGGTTAAACTCAGCACCCACACGCTCAGTGCTCGGTTACAGGATGGAATTCAGGACCCTCACGCTCAGTGCTGGTTTACAAAGTGGAATTCAGGGCCGTCACACTCATCGCTGGTTGAAAGGGTGATATTCAGGACCCTCACGCTAAGTGCTGGGTTACAGGGTGGAATTCAGGATCCTCACTCTCAGTTTTGTCTTATAGAGTGGAATTCAGGACACTCACACTCAGTGCTGGTTTCAAGGGTGAAATTCAGTACCCTCACGTGAAGTGCTGGGTTATAGGGTGAAATTTAGGATACTCACGCTCACTGCAGGGTTACAGGGTGCAATTCAGCACCCACACGCTCAGTGCTGGGTTACAGGGTGGAATTCTGCATCCTCACGCTCAGTGCTGCGTTACAGGTTGGAATTGAGGACCCTCACGCTCAGTGCTGGTTTACAAGGTGGAATTCTGCACCCTCACGCTCAGTGCTGGTTTACAAGTTGGAATTCAGGACCATTAAGCTCAGTGCTGTGTTACAGAGTGGAATTTAGGACAGTCATTCTCAGTGCTGGTTTAGAAGGTGGAATTCAGGACCCTCACGCTCAGTGCCGGATTACAGGGTGGAATTCTGGACCCTCACTCTCAGTGCTGGTTTTCAAGGTTAAATTCAGCACCCACGCGCTCAGTGCTCGGTTACATAATGGAATTCAGGAAACTCACCCTCAGTGCTGGTTTCAAGGGTGAAATTCAGGACCCTCACTCTCAGTGATAGTTTACAAGGTGAAATTTAGGACCCTCACACTCAGTGCAGGTTTACAGGGTGCAATTCGGGACCCTCAACCTTAGTGCTGGTTGACAAGGTGGAATTCAGGACCCTCACTATCAGTGCTGGGTTACAGAGTGGAATTCAGGACCGTCACCCTCAGTGCTGGTTTACCAGGTGGAATTCAGGACCCTCACGCTCAGTGCCGGATTACAGGGTGGAATTCTGGACCCTCACTCTCAGTGCTGGTTTACAAGGTGGAATTCAGCACCTAGACGCTCAGTGCTGGGTTACAGGATGGAATTCAGGACCCTCACCCTCAGTGCTGGTTTACAAGGTGGAATTCAGGACCCTCATGCTCAGTGCTGGGTTACAGGTTGAATGCAGGATGCTCACACTCAGTGCTGGGTAACAGGTGTAATTCCGGACCCTCACACTCAGCGCTGGTTGAAAGGGCGATATTCATGACCCTCACGCTAAGTGCTGGGTTACAGGGTGGAATTCAGGATCCTCACTCTCCTTTCTGGGTTACAGGATGGAATTCAAGACCATGACGCTCAGTGCTGGTTAACAAGGGGAAATTCAGGACCATCACGCTCAGTGTTGGTTTACAAAGTGGAATTCAGGACCCTCACACTCAGAGCTGGTTGAAAGAGTGATATTCAGGACCCTCACGCTAATTGTGGGTTACAGGGTGGAATTCAGGACCTTCACAATCAGTTTTGTCTTACAGGGTAGAATTCAGGACCCTCACGCTCAGTGCTGGTTTCAAGGGTGAAATTCAGGACCCTCACTCTCAGTGCCTGCTTACAAGGTGGAATTCAGGAACCTCACACTCAGTGCAGGGTTACAGGGTGCAATTCGGGACCCTCAACTTCAGTGCTGGTTGACAAGGTGGAATTCAGGACCCTCACTATCAGTGCTGGGTTACAGAGTGGAATTCAGGACCCTCGGTCTCAGTGCTGGTTTACAAGGTGGAATTCAGCACCTAGACGCTCAGTGCTGGGTTACAGGATGGAATTCAGGACCCTCACCCTCAGTGCTGGTTTACAAGGTGGAATTCAGGACCCTCATGCTCAGTGCTGGGTTACAGGTTGAATGCAGGATGCTCACACACTCAGTGCTGGGTAACAGGTGTAATTCCGGACCCTCACACTCAGCGCTGGTTGAAAGGGTGATATTCATGACCCTCACGCTAAGTGCTGGGTTACAGGGTGGAATTCAGGATCCTCACTCTCCTTTCTGGGTTACAGGATGGAATTCAAGACAATGACGCTCAGTGCTGGTTAACAAGGGGAAATTCAGGACCATCACGCTCAGTGTTGGTATACAAAGTGGAATTCAGGACCCTCACACTCAGAGCTGGTTGAAAGAGTGATATTCAGGACCCTCACGCTAATTGTGGGTTACAGGGTGGAATTCAGGACCTTCACAATCAGCTTTGTCTTACAGGGTGGAATTCAGGACCCTCTCGCTCAGTGCTGGTTTCAAGGGTGAAATTCAGGGGTCTCACTCTCAGTGCCTGCTTACAAGGTGGAATTCAGGAACCTCACACTCAGTGCAGGGTTACAGGGTGCAATTCGGGACCCTCAACTTCAGTGCTGGTTGACAAGGTGGAATTCAGGACCCTCACTATCAGTGCTGGGTTACAGAGTGGAATTCAGGACCCTCAGTCTCAGTGCTGGTTTACAAGGTGGAATTCAGGACCCTCATGCTCAGTGCTGGGTTACAGGTTGAATGCAGGATGCTCACACACTCAGTGCTGGGTAACAGGTGTAATTCCGGACCCTCCCTTAGTGCTGGTTTACAGGGTGCAATTCAGCACCCACACGCTCAGTGCTGGGTTACAGGGTGGAATTCTGCATCTTCACGTTCAGTGCTGCGTTACAAGGTGGAATTCCGCACCCTCACGCTCAGTGCTGGTTTACAAGGTGGAATTCAGGACCATTAAGCTCAGCGCTGTGTTACAGGGTGGAATTTAGGACAGTCATTCTCAGTGCTGGTTTACAAGGTGGAATTCAGGAACCTCACACTCACTTCTGGGTAACAGGTGGAATTGAGGACTCTGATGCTCAGTGCTGGGTTACAGTGTGGAAATCAGGATCCTCATGCTTAGTGCTGGTTTACAAGGTGTAAATCAGAACCCTCTCTCAGTGCTGGTTTACAAGGTGGAATTCCGCACCCTCACGCTCAGTGCTGGTTTACAAGGTGGAATTCAGGACCATTAAGCTCAGTGCTGTGTTACAGGGTGGAATTTAGGACAGTCATTCTCAGTGCTGGTTTACAAGGTGGAATTCAGGAACTTCACACTCACTTCTGGGTAACAGGTGGAATTGAGGACTCTGACGCTCAGTGCTGGGTTACAGTGTGGAAATCAGGATCCTCATGCTTAGTGCTGGTTTACAAGGTGTAAATCAGAACCCTCTCTCAGTGCTGGTTTACAAGGTGGAATTCAGGACCCTCATGCTCAGTGCTGGGTTACAGGATGGAATTCAGGACCCTCACCCTCAGTGCTGGTTTACAAGGTGGAATTCAGGACCCTCATGCTCAGTGCTGGGTTACAGGTTGAATGCAGGATGCTCACACACTCAGTGCTGGGTAACAGGTGTAATTCCGGACCCTCAGACTCAGCGCTGGTTGAAAGGGTGATATTCATGACCCTCACGCTAAGTGCTGGGTTACAGGGTGGAATTCAGGATCCTCACTCTCAGTTTTGTCTTATAGAGTGGAATTCTGCACCCTCACACTCAGTGCTGGTTTACAAGGTGGAATTCAGGACCATTAAGCTCAGTGCTGCGTTACAGAGTGGAATTTAGGACAGTCATTCTCACTGCTGGTTTACAAGGTGGAATTCAGGACCCTCACGTGAAATGCTGGGTTATAGGGTGAAATTTAGAACACTCACGCTCACTGCAGGGTTACAGGGTGCAATTCAGCACCCACACGCTCAGTGCTGGGTTACAGGGTGGAATTCTGCATCCTCACGCTCAGTGCTGGGTTACAGGGTGGAATTCTGCATCCTCACGCTCAGTGCTGCGTTACAGGGTGGAATTCAGGACCCTCACACTCAGCGCTGGTTTACAAGGTGGAATTCTGCACCCTCACGCTCAGTGCTGGGTTACAGAGTGGAATTCAGGACCCTCAGTCTCAGTGCTGGTTTACCAGATGGAATTCAGGACCCTCACGCTCAGTGCTGGGTTGCAGGTTGAATTCTGGAAGCTCACGCTCAGTGCTGCGTTACAGGCTGGAATTCAGGACCCTCACGCTCACTGAGGGGTTACAGAGTGGAATGAACGATCGTCACTCTCAGTGCCACTTTAAAAGGTAGAATTCAGGACCCGCACTCTCAGTGCTTGTTTACAAGGTGGAATTCAGGAACCTCACACTCAGTGCTTGGTTACAGGGTTTAATGCAGGACCCTCGCTCTCAGTGATGGTTTACAAGGTGGAATTGAGAGCCCTCATGCACACTGCTGGTTTACATGGTGGAATGCAGGCCCCTCACAATCAGTGCTGGGTTACAGAGTGGAATTCTGGACGCTCACGCTCAGTGCTGGGTAACAGGTGGAATTCAGGACCCTCACTCTCAGTGCTGGGTTACAGAGTGGAATTCAGGACCCTCACACTCAGCGTTGGTTTCAAAGGGGAAATTCAGGACCCTCACACACAGCGTTGGTTTCAAAGGGGAAATTCAGGCCCCTGACGCTAAGTGTACGGTTACAGGGTGGAATTCAGGACCCTCACTCTCCTTTCTGGGTTACAGGATGGAATACAAGACAATGACGCTCAGTGCTGGTTAACAAGGGGAAATTCAGGACCATCACGCTCAGTGCTGGTTTACAAAGTGGAATTCAGGACCCTCACACTCAGAGCTGGTTGAACGAGTGATATTCAGGACCCTCACGCTAATTGTGGGTTACAGGGTGGAATTCAGGACCTTCACAATCAGTTTTGTCTTACAGGGTGGAATTCAGGAGCCTCACGCTCAGTGCTGGTTTCAAGGGTGAAATTCAGGACCCTCACTCTCAGTGCCTGCTTACAAGGTGGAATTCAGGAACCTCACGCTCAGTGCTTGGTTACAGAGTTTAATGAAGGACCCTCACTCTCAGTGATAGTTTACAAGGTGAAATTTAGGATCCTCACACTCAGTGCAGGTTTACAGGGTGCAATTCGGGACCCTCAACCTTAGTGCTGCTTGACAAGGTGGAATTCAGGACCCTCACGCTCAGTGCTGGTTCACAAGGTGGAATTCAGCACCTAGACGCTCAGTGCTGGGTCACAGGATGGAATTCAGGACCGTCACCCTCAGTGCTGGTTTACCAGGTGGAATTCAGGACCCTAACGCTCAGTGCCGGATGACACGGTGGAATTCTGGACACTCACTCTCAGTGCTGGTTTTCAAGGTTAAATTCAGCACCCACACGCTCAGTGCTTGGTTACAGGATGGAATTCAGGAAACTCACTTTCAGTGCTGGTTTACAGGTGGAATAAAGGACCCTCACGCTCAGTGCTGGTTTACAAGGTGGAATTCAGGACCATCTCTCAGTGCTGGTTTACAAGGTGGAATTCAGGACCTTCACGCTCAGTGCTGGGTTACAGAGTGGAATGCAGGACCGTCACTCTCAGGGGCGCCTTAAAAGGTGGAATTCAGGACCATCACTCTCAGTGCCTGCTTACAAGGTGGAATTCAGGAACCTCACACTCAGTGCAGGGTTACAGGGTGCAATTCGGGATCCTCAACTTTAGTGCTGGTTGACAAGGTGGAATTCAGGACCCTCACTATCAGTGCTGGGTTACAGAGTGGAATTCAGGACCCTCAGTCTCAGTGCTGGTTTACAAGGCGGAATTCAGCACATAGACGCTCAGTGCTGGGTTACAGGATGGAATTCAGGACCTCACCCTCAGTGCTGGTTTACAAGGTGGAATTCAGGACCCTCATGCTCAGTGCTGGGTTACAGGTTGAATGCAGGATGCTCACACTCAGTGCTGGGTAACAGGTGTAATTCCGGACCCTCACACTCAGCGCTGGTTGAAAGGGTGATATTCATGACCCTCACGCTAAGTGCTGGTTTACAGGGTGGAATTCAGGATCCTCCCTCTCAGTGCTGGTTTACAAGGTGGAATTCTGCACCCTCACGCTCAGTGCTGGTTTACAAGGTGGAATTCAGGACCATTAAGCTCAGTGCTGCGTTACAGAGTGGAATTCAGGACCCTCAGTCTCAGTGCTGGTTCACAAGGTGGAATTCAGCACCTAGACGCTCAGTGCTGGGTCACAGGATGGAATTCAGGACCGTCACCCTCAGTGCTGGTTTACCAGGTGGAATTCAGGACCCTCACGCTCAGTGCCGGATTACAGGGTGGAATTCAGGAAACTCACTTTCAGTGCTGGTTTACAAGGTGGAATTCAAACCCTCACACTCAGTGCTTGGTTACAGGCTTTAATGCAGGACTCCAGCTCTCAGTGATGGTTTACAAGGTGGAATTGAGAACCCTCATGCACAGTGCTGGTTTACATGGTGGAATGCAGGACCCTCACGATCAGTGCTGGGTTACAGAGTGGAATTCAGGACCCTCAGTCTCAGTGCTGGTTTACCAGATGGAATTCAGGACCCTCACGCTCAGTGCTGGGTTGCAGGTTGAATTCTGGACGCTCACGCTCAGTGCTGCGTTACAGGGTGGAATTCAGGATCCTCACGCTCACTGCGGGGTTACAGAGTGGAATGCAGGATCGTCATCTCAGTGCCACTTTAAAAGGTGGAATTCAGGACCCTCACTCTCAGTGCTTGATTACAAGGTGGAATTCAGGAAACTCACGCTCAGTGCTTGGTTACAGGGTTTAATGCAGGACCCTCGCTCTCAGTGATGGTTTACAAGGTGGAATTGAGAGCCCTCACGCACACTGCTGGTTTACATGGTGGAATGCAGGCCCCTCACGATCAGTGCTGGGTTACAGAGTGGAATTCTGGACGCTCACGCTCATTGCTGGGTAACAGGTGGAATTCAGGACCCTCACTCTCAGTGCAGGTTTACAGGGTGCAATTCGGGACCCTCAACTTTAGTGCTGGTTGACAAGGTGGAATTCAGGACCCTCACTATCAGTGCTGGGTTACAGAGTGGAATTCAGGACCGTCACGCTCAGTGCCGGATTACAGGGTGGAATTCTGGACCCTCACTCTCAGTGCTGGTTTTCAAGGTTAAATTCAGCACCCACACGCTCAGTGCTCGGTTATAGGATGGAATTCAGGAAACTCACCCTCAGTGCTGGTTTACAAGGAGGAATTCAGGACCCTCATGCCCAGTGCTGGTTTACAAAGTGGAATTTAGGACCCTCACACTCAGAGCTGGTTGAAAGAGTGATATTCAGGACCCTCACGCTAATTGTGGGTTACAGAGTGCAATTCAGGACCTTCATAATAATTTTTGTCTTACAGGGTGGAATTCAGGACCCTCACGCTCAGTGCTGGTTTCAAGGGTGAAATTCAGGACCCTCACTCTCAGTGCCTGCTTACAAGGTGGAATTCAGGAACCTCACACTCAGTGCAGGGTTACAGGGTGCAATTCGGGACCCTCAACTTTAGTGCTGGTTGACAAGGTGAAATTCAGGACCCTCACTATCAGTGCTGGGTTACAGAGTGGAATTCAGGACCCTCAGTCTCAGTGCTGGTTTACAAGGTGGAATTCAGCACCTAGACGCTCAGTGCTGGGTTACAGGATGGAATTCAGGACCCTCACTCTCCTTTCTGGGTTACAGGATGGAATTCAAGACCATGACGCTCAGTGCTGGTTAACAAGGGGAAATTCAGGATCATCACACTGAGTGCTGGTTTACAAATTGGAATTTAGGAGCCTCACACTCAGAGTTGGTTGAAAGAGTGATATTCAGGACCCTCACGCTAATTGTGGGTTACAGAGTGCAATTCAGGACCTTCACAATAATTTTTGTCTTACAGGGTGGAATTCAGGACCCTCACGCTCAGTGCTGGTTTCAAGGGTGAAATTCAGGGGTCTCACTCTCAGTGCCTGCTTACAAGGTGAAATTCAGGAACCTCACACTCAGTGCAGGGTTACAGGGTGCAATTCGGGACCCTCAACTTTAGTGCTGGTTGACAAGGTGGAATTCAGGACCCTCACTATCAGTGCTGGGTTACAGAGTGGAATTCTGGACGCTCACGCTCAGTGCTGGGTAACAGGTGGAATTCAGGACCCTCAGTCTCAGTGCTGGGTTACAGAGTGAAATTCAGGACCCTCACACTCAGCGTTGCTTTCAAAGGGGAAATTCAGGACCCTCACACTCAGCGTTGGTTTCAAAGGGGAAGTTCAGGACCCTCACACTCAGCATTGGTTTCAAAGGGGAAATTCAGGACCCTCACGCTAAGTGTACGGTTACAGGGTGGAATTCAGGACCCTCACTCTCCTTTCTGGGTTACAGGATGGAATACAAGACAATGACGCTCAGTGCTGGTTAACAAGGGGAAATTCAGGACCATCACACTGAGTGCTGGTTTACAAAGTGGAATTCAGTACCCTCACACATTCAGAGCTGGTTGAAAGAGTGATATTCAGGACCCTCACGCTAATTGTGGGTTACAGGGTGGAATTCAGGACCTTCACAATCAGTTTTGTCTTACAGGGTGGAATTCAGGACCCTCACGCTCAGTGCTGGTTTCAAGGGTGAAATTCAGGACCCTCACTCTCAGTGATAGTTTACAAGGTGAAATTTAGGACCCTCACACTCAGTGCAGGTTTACAGGGTGCAATTCGGGACCCTCAACCTTAGTGCTGGTTGACAAGGTGGAATTCAGGACCCTCACTCTCAGTGCTGAGTTACAGAGTGGAATTCAGGACCCTCAGTCTCAGTGCTGGTTTACAAGGTGGAATTCAGCACCTAGACGCTCAGTGCTGGGTCACAGGATGGAATTCAGGACTGTCACCCTCAGTGCTAGTTTACCAGGTGGAATTCAGGACCCTCACACTCAGTGCCAGATTACAGTGTGGAATTCTGGACACTCACTCTCAGTGCTGGTTTTCAAGGTTAAAGTCAGCACCCACACGCTCAGTGCTCGGTTACAGGATGGAATTCAGGACCCTCACGCTCAGTGCTGGTTTACAAAGTGGAATTCAGGGCCGTCACACTCATCGCTGGTTGAAAGGGTGATATTCAGGACCCTCACGCTAAGTGCTGGGTGACAGGGTGGGATTCAGGACCCTCATGCTCACTGCGGGGTTACAGAGTGGAATGCAGGACCGTCACCCTCAGTGCCGCTATAAAAGGTGGAATTCAGGACCCTCACGCTCAGTGCTGGGTTATAGGGTGGAATTCAGGACCCTCATGCTCCGTGCTGGGTTACAGAGTGGAATTCAGGACCCTCACACTCAGCATTGGTTTCAAAGGGGAAATTCAGGACCCTCACACTCAGCGTTGGTTTCAAAGGGGAAATTCAGGTCCCTAATGCTAAGTGTAAGGTTACAGGGTGGAATTCAGGACCCTCACTCTCCTTTCTGGGTTACAGGATGAAATTCAAGACCATGACGCTCAGTGCTGGTTAACAAGGGGAAATTCAGGACCATCACGCTCAGTGCTGGTTTACAAAGTGGAATTTAGGACCCTCACACTCAGAGCTGGTTGAAAGAGTGATATTCAGGACCCTCACGCTAATTGTGGGTTACAGAGTGCAATTCAGGACCTTCACTATCAGTGCTGGGTTACAGAGTGGAATTCAGAACCCTCAGTCTCAGTGCTGGTTTACAAGGTGGAATTCAGCACCTAGACGCTTAGTGCTGGGTTACAGGATGGAATTCAGGACCCTCACCCTCAGTGCTGGTTTACAAGGTGGAATTCAGAACCCTCATGCTCACTGCTGGGTTACAGGTTGAATGCAGGATGCTCACACTTAGTGCTGGGTAACAGGTGTAATTCCGGACCCTCACACTCAGCGCTGGTTGAAAGGGTGATATTCATGACCCTCATGCTAAGTGCTGGGTTACAGGGTGGAATTCAGGATCCTCACTCTCAGTTTTGTCTTATAGAGTGGAATTCAGGACACTCACACTCAGTGCTGGTTTCAAGGGTGAAATTCAGTACCCTCACGTGAAGTGCTGGGTTATAGGGTGAAATTTAGGATACTCACGCTCACTGCAGGGTTACAGGGTGCAATTCAGCACCCACACGCTCAGTGCTGGGTTACAGGGTGGAATTCTGCATCCTCACGCTCAGTGCTGCGTTACAGGTTGGAATTGAGGACCCTCACGCTCAGTGCTGGTTTACAAGGTGGAATTCTGCACCCTCACGCTCAGTGCTGGTTTACAAGTTGGAATTCAGGACCATTAAGCTCAGTGCTGCGTTACAGAGTGGAATTTAGGACAGTCATTCTCAGTGCTGGTTTAGAAGGTGGAATTCAGGACCCTCATGCTCAGTGCTGGGTTACAGGTTGAATGCAGGATGCTCACACTCAGTGCTGGGTAACAGGTGTAATTCCGGTCCCTCACACTCAGCGCTGGTTGAAAGGGTGATATTCATGACCCTCATGCTAAGTGCTGGGTTACAGGGTGGAATTCAGGATCCTCACTCTCAGTGCTGGATTCCAAGGGGGAATTCAGGACCATCACACTCAGCGCTGGTTTACAAGGTGGAATTCAAAAACCTCACACTCAGTGCTTGGTTACAGGCTTTAATGCAGGACTCTCGCTCTCAGTGATGGTTTACAAGGTGGAATTGAGAACCCTCATGCTCACCGCTGGTTTACATGGTGGAATGAAGGACCCTCACGATCAGTGCTGGGTTACAGAGTGGAATTCAGGACTCTCAGTCTCAGTGCTGGTTTACCAGATGGAATTCAGGACCCTCACGCTCAGTGCTGGGTTGCAGGTTGAATTCTGGACGCTCACGCTCAGTGCTGCGTTACAGGGTGGAACTCAGGATCCTCACGCTCACTGCGGGGTTACAGAGTGGAATGCAGGATCGTCATCTCAGTGCCACTTTAAAAGGTGGAATTCAGGACCCTCACTCTCAGTGCTTGTTTACAAGGTGGAATTCAGGAAACTCACGCTCAGTGCTTGGTTACAAGGTGGAATTCAGGAAACTCACGCTCAGTGCTTGGTTACAGGGTTTAATGCAGGACCCTCGCTCTCAGTGATGGTTTACAAGGTGGAATTGAGAGCCCTCATGCACACTGCTGGTTTACATGGTGGAATGCAGGCCCCTCACGATCAGTGCTGGGTTACAGAGTGGAATTCTGGACGCTCACGCTCATTGCTAGGTAACAGGTGGAATTCAGGACCCTCACTCTCAGTGCAGGTTTACAGGGTGCAATTCGGGACCCTCAACTTTAGTGCTGGTTGACAAGGTGGAATTCAGGACCCTCACTATCAGTGCTGGGTTACAGAGTGGAATTCAGGACTGTCACCCTCAGTGCTGGTTTACCAGGTGGAATTCAGGACCCTCACGCTCAGTGCCGGATTACAGGGTGGAATTCTGGACCCTCACTCTCAGTGCTGGTTTTCAAGGTTAAATTCAGCACCCACACGCTAAGTGCTCGGTTACAGGATGGAATTCAGGAAACTCACCCTCAGTGCTGGTTTACAAGGAGGAATTCAGGACCCTCATGCCCAGTGCTGGTTTACAAAGTGGAATTTAGGACCCTCACACTCAGCGCTGGTTGAAAGGGTGATATTCATGACCCTCACGCTAAGTGCTGGGTTACAGGGTGGATTTCGGGATCCTCACTCTCCTTTCTGGGTTACAGGATGGAATTCAAGACCATGACGCTCAGTGCTGGTTAACAAGGGGAAATTCAGGACCATCACACTGAGTGCTGGTTTACAAAGTGGAATTTAGGAGCCTCACACTCAGAGCTGGTTGAAAGAGTGATATTCAGGACCCTCACGCTAATTGTGGGTTACAGAGTGCAATTCAGGACCTTCACAATAATTTTTGTCTTTCAGGGTGGAATTCAGGACCCTCACGCTCAGTGCTGGTTTCAAGGGTGAAATTTAGGGGTCTCACTCTCAGTGCCTGCTTACAAGGTGGAATTCAGGAACTTCACACTCAGTGCAGGGTTACAGGGTGCAATTCGGGACCCTCAACTTTAGTGCTGGTTGACAAGGTGGAATTCAGGACACTCACTATCAGTGCTGGGTTACAGAGTGGAATTCAGGACCCTCACTCTCAGTGCTTGCTTACAAGTTGGAATTAAGGAACCTCACGCTCAGTGCTTGGTTACAGAGTTTAATGAAGGACCCTCACTCTCAGTGATAGTTTACAAGGTGAAATTTAGGACCCTCACACTCAGTGCAGGTTTACAGGGTGCAATTCGGGACCCTCAACCTTAGTGCTGGTTGACAAGGTGGAATTCAGGACCCTCACTATCAGTGCTGAGTTACAGAGTGGAATTCAGGACCCTCAGTCTCAGTGCTGGTTTACAAGGTGGAATTCAGCACCTAGACGCTCAGTGCTGGGTCACAGGATGGAATTCAGGACTGTCACCCTCAGTGCTAGTTTACCAGGTGGAATTCAGGACCCTCACACTCAGTGCCAGATTACAGTGTGGAATTCTGGACACTCACTCTCAGTGCTGGTTTTCAAGGTTAAAGTCAGCACCCACACGCTCAGTGCTCGATTACAGGATGGAATTCAGGACCCTCACGCTCAGTGCTGGTTTACAAAGTGGAATTCAGGGCCGTCACACTCATCGCTGGTTGAAAGGGTGATATTCAGGACCCTCACGCTAAGTGCTGGGTGACAGGGTGGGATTCAGGACCCTCATGCTCACTGCGGGGTTACAGAGTGGAATGCAGGACCGTCACCCTCAGTGCCGCTATAAAAGGTGGAATTCAGGACCCTCACGCTCAGTGCTGGGTTATAGGGTGGAATTCAGGACCCTCATGCTCCGTGCTGGGTTACAGAGTGGAATTCAGGACCCTCACACTCAGCATTGGTTTCAAAGGGGAAATTCAGGACCCTCACACTCAGCGTTGGTTTCAAAGGGGAAATTCAGGTCCCTAATGCTAAGTGTAAGGTTACAGGGTGGAATTCAGGACCCTCACTCTCCTTTCTGGGTTACAGGATGAAATTCAAGACCATGACGCTCAGTGCTGGTTAACAAAGTGGAATTTAGGACCCTCACACTCAGAGCTGGTTGAAAGAGTGATATTCAGGACCCTCACGCTAATTGTGGGTTACAGAGTGCAATTCAGGACCTTCACTATCAGTGCTGGGTTACAGAGTGGAATTCAGAACCCTCAGTCTCAGTGCTGGTTTACAAGGTGGAATTCAGCACCTAGACGCTTAGTGCTGGGTTACAGGATGGAATTCAGGACCCTCACCCTCAGTGCTGGTTTACAAGGTGGAATTCAGAACCCTCATGCTCATTGCTGGGTTACAGGTTGAATGCAGGATGCTCACACTTAGTGCTGGGTAACAGGTGTAATTCCGGACCCTCACACTCAGCGCTGGTTGAAAGGGTGATATTCATGACCCTCACGCTAAGTGCTGGGTTACAGGGTGGAATTCAGGATCCTCACTCTCAGTTTTGTCTTATAGAGTGGAATTTAGGATACTCACGCTCACTGCAGGGTTACAGGGTGCAATTCAGCACCCACACGCTCAGTGCTGGGTTACAGGGTGGAATTCTGCATCCTCACGCTCAGTGCTGCGTTACAGGTTGGAATTGAGGACCCTCACGCTCAGTGCTGGTTTACAAGGTGGAATTCTGCACCCTCACGCTCAGTGCTGGTTTACAAGTTGGAATTCAGGACCATTAAGCTCAGTGCTGCGTTACAGAGTGGAATTTAGGACAGTCATTCTCAGTGCTGGTTTAGAAGGTGGAATTCAGGACCCTCATGCTCAGTGCTGGGTTACAGGTTGAATGCAGGATGCTCACACTCAGTGCTGGGTAACAGGTGTAATTCCGGACCCTCACACTCAGCGCTGGTTGAAAGGGTGATATTCATGACCCTCACGCTAAGTGCTGGGTTACAGGGTGGAATTCAGGATCCTCACTCTCAGTGCTGGATTCCAAGGGGGAATTCAGGACCATCACACTCAGCGCTGGTTTACAAGGTGGAATTCAAAAACCTCACACTCAGTGCTTGGTTACAGGCTTTAATGCAGGACTCTCGCTCTCAGTGATGGTTTACAAGGTGGAATTGAGAACCCTCATGCTCACCGCTGGTTTACATGGTGGAATGAAGGACCCTCACGATCAGTGCTGGGTTACAGAGTGGAATTCAGGACTCTCAGTCTCAGTGCTGGTTTACCAGATGGAATTCAGGACCCTCACGCTCAGTGCTGGGTTGCAGGTTGAATTCTGGACGCTCACGCTCAGTGCTGCGTTACAGGGTGGAACTCAGGATCCTCACGCTCACTGCGGGGTTACAGAGTGGAATGCAGGATCGTCATCTCAGTGCCACTTTAAAAGGTGGAATTCAGGACCCTCACTCTCAGTGCTTGTTTACAAGGTGGAATTCAGGAAACTCACGCTCAGTGCTTGGTTACAAGGTGGAATTCAGGAAACTCACGCTCAGTGCTTGGTTACAGGGTTTAATGCAGGACCCTCGCTCTCAGTGATGGTTTACAAGGTGGAATTGAGAGCCCTCATGCACACTGCTGGTTTACATGGTGGAATGCAGGCCCCTCACGATCAGTGCTGGGTTACAGAGTGGAATTCTGGACGCTCACGCTCATTGCTAGGTAACAGGTGGAATTCAGGACCCTCACTCTCAGTGCAGGTTTACAGGGTGCAATTCGGGACCCTCAACTTTAGTGCTGGTTGACAAGGTGGAATTCAGGACCCTCACTATCAGTGCTGGGTTACAGAGTGGAATTCAGGACCGTCACCCTCAGTGCTGGTTTACCAGGTGGAATTCAGGACCCTCACGCTCAGTGCCGGATTACAGGGTGGAATTCTGGACCCTCACTCTCAGTGCTGGTTTTCAAGGTTAAATTCAGCACCCACACGCTAAGTGCTCGGTTACAGGATGGAATTCAGGAAACTCACCCTCAGTGCTGGTTTACAAGGAGGAATTCAGGACCCTCATGCCCAGTGCTGGTTTACAAAGTGGAATTTAGGACCCTCACACTCAGCGCTGGTTGAAAGGGTGATATTCATGACCCTCACGCTAAGTGCTGGGTTACAGGGTGGATTTCGGGATCCTCACTCTCCTTTCTGGGTTACAGGATGGAATTCAAGACCATGACGCTCAGTGCTGGTTAACAAGGGGAAATTCAGGACCATCACACTGAGTGCTGGTTTACAAAGTGGAATTTAGGAGCCTCACACTCAGAGCTGGTTGAAAGAGTGATATTCAGGACCCTCACGCTAATTGTGGGTTACAGAGTGCAATTCAGGACCTTCACAATAATTTTTGTCTTTCAGGGTGGAATTCAGGACCCTCACGCTCAGTGCTGGTTTCAAGGGTGAAATTTAGGGGTCTCACTCTCAGTGCCTGCTTACAAGGTGGAATTCAGGAACTTCACACTCAGTGCAGGGTTACAGGGTGCAATTCGGGACCCTCAACTTTAGTGCTGGTTGACAAGGTGGAATTCAGGACACTCCCTATCAGTGCTGGGTTACAGAGTGGAATTCTGGACGCTCACACTCAGTGCTGGGTAACAGGTGGAATTCAGGACCCTCACTCTCAGTGCTGGGTTACAGAGTGGAATTCAAGACCCTCACACTCAGCGTTGGTTTCAAAGGGGAAATTCAGGACCCTCACACTCAGCGTTGCTTTCAAAGGAGAAATTCAGGACCCTCACACTCAGCATTGGTTTCAAAGGGGAAATTCAGGACCCTCACACTCAGCGTTGGTTTCAAAGGGGAAATTCAGGACCCTCACGCTAAGTGTATGGTTACAGGGTGGAATTCAGGACCCTCACTCTCCTTTCTGGGTTACAGGATGGAATACAAGACAATGACGCTCAGTGCTGGTTAACAAGGGGAAATTCAGCACCATCACGCTCAGTGCTGGTTTACAAAGTGGAATTCAGGACCCTCACACTCAGAGCTGGTTGAAAGAGTGATATTCAGGACCCTCACGCTAATTGTGGGTTACAGGGTGGAATTCAGGACCTTCACAATCAGTTTTGTCTTACAGGGTGGAATTCAGGACCCTCACGCTCAGTGCTGGTTTCAAGGGTGAAATTCAGGACCCTCACTCTCAGTGCTTGCTTACAAGTTGGAATTCAGGAACCTCACGCTCAGTGCTTGGTTACAGAGTTTAATGAAGGACCCTCACTCTCAGTGATAGTTTACAAGGTGAAATTCAGGACCCTCACACTCAGTGCAGGTTTACAGGGTGGAATTCAGGACCCTCACGCTCACTGCGGGGTTACAGAGTGGAATGCAGGATCGTCACTCTCAGTGCCACTTTAAAAGGTGGAATTCAGGACCCTCACGCTCAGTGCTTGGTTACAGGCTTTAATGCAGGACTCTCGCTCTCAGTGATGGTTTACAAGGTGGAATTGAGAACCCTCATGCACACCGCTGGTTTACATGGTGGAATGCAGGCCCCTCACGATCAGTGCTGGGTTACAGAGTGGAATTCTGGACGCTGACGCTCAGTGCTGGGTAACCGGTGGAATTCAGGACCCTCACTCTCAGTGCTGGTTTCGAAGGGGTAAGTCAGGACCCTCACTCTCAGTGCTGGATTACAAGCTTGAATTCCGGACCCTCACACTCTGCGCTGGTTGAAAGGGTGATATTCAGGACTCTCACGCTAAGTGCTGGGTTACAGGGTGGAATTCAGGACCCTCCCGCTCAGTGCTGGTTTCAAGGGTGAAATTCAGGACCGTCACGCTAAGTGCTGGGTTATAGGGTGGAATTCAGGACCCTCAGGCTCAGTGCTGGGTTACAGGGTGGAATTCAGGACCTCACTCTCAGTGCTTGTTTACAAGGTGGAATTCAAGACCTTCACTCACAGTGCCTGGATACAGGGTGGAATTCAGGACCCTCATGCTCAGCGTTGGTTTACAAGGTGGAATTCTGGACCCTCACGCTCAGTGCTGGGTTACAGGGTGGAATTCAGGACCCTCACTCTCAGGGCTGGTTTACAAGGTGGAATTCAGCACCCTCACGCTCAGTGCTGGGTTACAGGGTGGATTTCAGGACCCTTTCTCTCAGTGCCCGTTTAGAAAGTGGAATTCAGGACTCTCACGCTCAGTGCTGGGTTACAGAGTGGAATTAAGGACCCGTGCTCTCAGTCATGGTTTACAAGGTGAAATTTAGGTCCCTCACACTCAGTGCAGGGTTACAGGGTGCAATTCAGGACCCTCAACCTCAGTGCTGGTTGACAAGGTGGATTTCAGGACCCTCACTCTCAGTGCCGGATTACAGGGTGGAATTCTGGACCCTCACTCTCAGTACTGGTTTTCAAGGTTAAATTCAGCACCCACGCGCTCAGTGCTCGGTGACAGGATGGAATTCAGGAAACTCACTCTCAGCGCTGGTTTACAGGTGGAATAAAGGACCCTCACGCTCAGTGCTGCTTTACAAAGTGGAATTTAGGACGCTCACACTCAGAGCTGGTTGAAAGAGTGATATTCAGGACCCTCACGCTAATTGTGGGTTACAGGGTGCAATTCAGGACCTTCACAATAATTTTTGTCTTACAGGGTGGAATTCAGGACCCTCACTATCAGTGCTGGGTTACAGAGTGGAATTCAGGACCCTCAGTCTCAGTGCTGGTTGACAAGGTGGAATTCAGCACCTAGACGCTCAGTGCTGGGTTATAGGATGGAATTCAGGACCCTCACCCTCAGTGCTGGTTTACAAGGTGGAATTCAGGACCCTCATGCTCACTGCTGGGTTACAGGTTGAATGCAGGATGCTCACAGTTAGTGCTGGGTAACAGGTGTAATTCCGGACCCTCACACTCAGCGCTGGTTGAAAGGGTGATATTCAGGACCCTCACGCTAAGTGCTGGGTTACAGGGTGGAATTTAGGATCCTCACTCTCAGTTTTGTCTTATAGAGTGGAATTCAGGACACTCACACTCAGTGCTGGTTTCAAGGGTGAAATTCATTACCCTCACGCGAAGTGCTGGGTTATAGGGTGAAATTTAGGACACTCACGCTCACTGCAGGGTTACAGGGTGCAATTCAGGACCCTCAACCTTAGTACTGGTTGACAAGGTGGAATTCAGGATCCTCACGATCAGTGCTGGGTTAAAGAGTGGAATTGAGGACCCTCAGTCTCAGTGCTGGTTTATAAGGTGGAATTCAGCACCTAGACGCTCAGTGCTGGGTTATTGGATGGAATTCAGGACCCTCACTCTCAGTGCTGGTTTACCAGTTGAAACTCAGGACCCTCACGCACAGTGTTGGGTTACAGGTAGAATTCAGGACCCTCACTCTCAATGCTTGTTTACAAGGTGGAATTCAGGACCTTCACGCTCAATGCTGGGTTACAGGGTGAAATTCAGGATACTAACTCTTACTGCTGGTTTTCAAGGTGGAATTCAGGATGCTCACGCTCAGTGCTAGGTTACAGGCAGGAATTCAGGACCATCACGCTCAGTGTTGTTTTTCAATGTAGAATTCAGGACCCTCAGACTCAGTCCTGGTCTACAAGGTGGAATTCAGGACCCTCAGACTCAGTCCTGGTCTACAAGGTGGAATTCAGGACCCTCAGGCTCAGTGCTGATTTACAAGGTGGAAATCAGGACCCTGTCTTAGTGCTGGTTTACAGGGTGCAATTCAGCACCCACACGCGCAGTGCTGGGTTACAGGGTGGAATTCTTCATCCTCACGCTCAGTGCTGCGTTACAGGGCGGAATTCAGGACCCTCACGCTCAGTGCTAGTTTACAAGGTGGAATTCTGCAGCCTCAGCCTCAGTGCTGATTTACAAGGTGGAATTCAGGACCCTCACGCTCAGTGCTGCGTTATAGGGTGGAATTCAGGAGCCTCACTCTCAGTGCCAGTTTTCAAGGTGGAATTCCACATCTTCATGCTCAGTGCTGGGTCACAGAGTGGAATTCAGGACCCTTACTCTGAATGCTGGTTTACAAGATGGAATTCAGGACAGTCACGCTCAGTGCTGGGGTACAGGTGGAATTCAGGACCCTTCTGCTCACTGCTGGGTTATTTAGGACACTCGTTCTCAGTGCAACTTTACAAGATGGAATTCAGGAACCTCATGCTCAGTGCTGGGTAACAGGTGGAATTAAGGACCATCATGCTCAGTGCTGGTTTACAAAGTGGAATTCAGGGCCCTCACACTCATCGCTGGTTGAAAGGGTGATATTCAGGACCCTCACGCTAAGTGCTGGGTTGCAGGTTGAATTCTGGATCTTCACTCTCAGTCCTGGCTTACAAGGTGGAATTCAGGACCCTCACTGTTAGTGCTTGTTTACAAGATGGAATTCAGGAACTTCACGCTCAGTGTTTGGTTACAGGGTTTAATGCAGGACCCTCGCTCTCAGTGATGATTTACAAGGTGGAATTGAGAACCCTCATGCACAGTGCTGGTTTACATGGTAGAATGCAGGACCCTCAGTCTCAGTGTTGGTTTACCAGGTGGAATTCAGGACCCTCACGCTCAGTGCTGGGTTGCAGGTTGAATTCTGGATGCTCACGCTCAGTGCTGGGTAACAGGTGGAATTCAGGACCCTCACTCACAGTGCTGGTTTCCAAGGGGTAAGTCAGGACCCTCACTCTCAGTGCTGGATTACAAACTGGAATTCCGGACCCTCACACTCTGCGCTGGTTGAACGGGTGATATTCAGGACTCTCACGCTAAGTGCTGTGTTACAGGGTGGAATTTAGGACAGTCATTCTCAGTGCTGGTTTACAAGGTGGAATTCAGGAACCTCACACTCACTTCTGGGTAACAGGTGGAATTGAGGACTCTGACGCTCAGAGCTGGGTTACAGTGTGGAAATCAGGATCCTCATGCTTAGTGCTGGTTTACAAGGTGTAAATCAGAACCCTCTCTCAGTGCTGGTTTACAAGGTGGAATTCAGGACCCTCACGCTCAGTGCTGGGTTATAGGGTGGAATTCAGGAGCCTCACTCTCAGTGCCAGTTTACAAGGTGGAATTCCACATCCTCACGCTCAGTGCTGGTTTACAAGGTGGAATTCAGGACCCTCACGCTCAGTGCTGGGTTACAGGGTGGAATTCAGGACCCTTACTCTCAGTGCTGGTTTACAAGATGGAATTCAGGATAGTCACGCTCAGTGCTGGGGTACAGGTGGAATTCAGGATCCTCACTCTCAGTGCAGTTTTACAAGTTGGAATTCAGGACCTTCTGCTCAGTACTGGGTTATTTAGGACACTCGTTCTCAGTGCAGCTTTACAAGGTGGAATTCAGGTCCCTCACGCTCAGTGCTGGTTGAAAGGGTGATATTCAGGACCCTCACGCTAAGTGCTGGGTTACAGGGTGGAATTCAGGACCCTCACGTTCACTGCGGGGTTACAGAGTGGAATGCAGGACCGTCACTCTCAGTGCCGCTTTAAAAGGTGGAATTCAGGACCCTCAACCCTAGTGCTGGTTGACAAGGTGGAATTCAGGACCATTATAAATCAGTGCTGGTATACAAGGTGGAATTGAGAACCCTCACGCACAGTGCTGGCTTACGTGGTGGAATTCAGGACCCTCACTATCAGTGCTGGGTTACAGAGTGGAATTCAGGACCCTCAGTCTCAGTGCTTGTTTACAAGGTGGAATTCAGGACCCTCATGCTCAGCGCTGGGTTACATGTGGAATTCAGGACCTTCACTCTCAGTCCTGGCTTACAAGTTGGAATTCAGAATCCTCACTCTCAGTGCTGGTTTACCAGGTGGAATTCAGGACCCTCACGCTCAGTGCTGGGTTGCAGGTTGAATTCTGGACCCTCACTCTCAGTGCTTGTTTACAAGGTGGAATTCAGGACCCGCATGCTCAGCGCTGGGTTACATGTGGAATTCAGGACCTTCACTCTCAGTCCTGGCTTACAAGGTGGAATTCAGGACCCTCACTGTTAGTGCTTGTTTACAAGATGGAATTCAGGAACTTCACGCTCAGTGCTTGGTTACAGGTTTTAATGCAGGACCCTCGCTCTCAGTGATGATTTACAAGGTGGAATTGAGAACCCTCATGCACAGTGCTGGTTTACATGGTAGAATGCAGGACCCTCAGTCTCAGTGTTGGTTTACCAGGTGGATTTCAGGACCCTCACGCTCAGTGCTGGGTTGCAGGTTGAATTCTGGATGCTCACGCTCAGTGCTGGGTAACAAGTGGAATTCAGGACCCTCACTCTCAGTGCTGGTTTCCAAGGGGTAAGTCGGGACCCTCACTCTCAGTGCTGGATTACAAACTGGAATTCCGGACCCTCACACTCTGCGCTGGTTGAAAGGGTGATATTCAGGACTCTCACGCTAAGTGCTGGGTTACAGGGTGGAATTCAGGACCCTCCCGCTCAGTGCTGGTTTCAACGGTGAAATTCAGGACCCTCACGCTAAGTGCTGGGTTATAGGGTGGAATTCAGGACCCTCAGGCTCAGTGCTGGGTTACAGGGTGGAATTCAGGACCCTCACTCTCAGTGCTTGTTTACAAGGTGGAATTCAGGAACCTCACGCTGAGTGCTTGGTTACAGGGTGTAATGAAGGACCCTCTCTCTCAGTGATGGTTTACAAGGTGAAATTTAGGACACTCACGCTCACTGCAGGGTTACAGGGTGCAGTTCAGGACAGTCAACCTCAGCGCTGGTTAACAAGGTGGAATTTAGGACCCTCACAATCAGTGCTGGGTTAAAGAGTGGAATTCAAGACCCTCAGTCTCAGTGCTGGTTTACAAGGTGGAATTCAGCACCTAGACGCTCAGTGCTGGGTTATTGGATGGAATTCAGGACTCTTACTCTCAGTGCTGGTTTACCAGGTGGAACTCAGGACCCTCACGCACAGTGTTGGGTTACAGGTAGAATTCAGGACCCTCATTCTCAGTGTTTGTTTACAAGGTGGAATTCAGGACCCTCACACTCAGTGCTGGGTTACAGGGTGAAATTCAGGATCCTAACTCTCACTGCTGGTTTTCAAGGTAGAATTCAGGACCCTCACAGTCAGTCCTGGTCTACAAGCTGGAATTCAGGACACTCACGCTCAGTGCAGGGTTGCAGGTTGAATTCTGGATGCTCACGCTCAGTGCTGGGTAACAGGTGGAATTCAGGACCCTCACTCTCAGTGCTGGTTTCCAAGGGGTAAGTCAGGACCCTCACTCTCAGTGTTGGATTACAAACTGGAATTCCGGACCCTCACACTCTGCGCTGGTTGAAAGGGTGATATTCAGGACTCTCACGCTAAGTGCTGGGTTACAGGGTGGAATTCAGGACCCTTACTCTCAGTGCTGGTTTACAAGATGGAATTCAGGACAGTCACGCTCAGTGCTGGGGTACAGGTGGAATTCAGGATCCTCACTCTCAGTGCAGTTTTACAAGTTGGAATTCAGGACCTTCTGCTCAGTACTGGGTTATTTAGGACACTCGTTCTCAGTGCAACTTTACAAGGTGGAATTCAGGTCCCTCACGCTCAGTGCTGGTTGAAAGGGTGATATTCAGGACCCTCACGCTAAGTGCTGGGTTACAGGGTGGAATTCAGGACCCTCACGTTCACTGCGGGGTTACAGAGTGGAATGCAGGACCGTCACTCTCAGTGCCGCTTTAATAGGTGGAATTCAGGACACTCACGCTCAGTGCTGGTTGACAAGGTGGAATTCAGGACCATTATAAATCAGTGCTGGTATACAAGGTGGAATTGAGAACCCTCACGCACAGTGCTGGCTTACGTGGTGGAATTCAGGACCCTCACTATCAGTGCTGGGTTACAGAGTGGAATTCAGGACCCTCAGTCTCAGTGCTTGTTTACAAGGTGGAATTCAGGACCCGCATGCTCAGCGCTGGGTTACATGTGGAATTCAGGACCTTCACTCTCAGTCCTGGCTTACAAGGTGGAATTCAGGACCCTCACTGTTAGTGCTTGTTTACAAGATGGAATTCAGGAACTTCACGCTCAGTGCTTGGTTACAGGTTTTAATGCAGGACCCTCGCTCTCAGTGATGATTTACAAGGTGGAATTGAGAACCCTCATGCACAGTGCTGGTTTACATGGTAGAATGCAGGACCCTCAGTCTCAGTGTTGGTTTACCAGGTGGAATTCAGGACCCTCACGCTCAGTGCTGGGTTGCAGGTTGAATTCTGGATGCTCACGCTCAGTGCTGGGTAACAGGTGGAATTCAGGACCCTCACTCTCAGTGCTGGTTTCCAAGGGGTAAGTCAGGACCCTCACTCTCAGTGCTGGATTACAAACTGGAATTCCGGACCCTCACACTCTGCGCTGGTTGAAAGGGTGATATTCAGGACTCTCACGCTAAGTGCTGGGTTACAGGGTGGAATTCAGGACCCTCCCGCTCAGTGCTGGTTTCGAGGGTGAAATTCAGGACCCTCACGCTAAGTGCTGGGTTATAGGGTGGAATTCAGGACCCTCAGGCTCAGTGCTGGGTTACAGGGTGGAATTCAGGACCCTCACTCTCAGTGATGGTTTACAAGGTGAAATTTAGGACACTCACGCTCACTGCAGGGTTACAGGATGCAGTTCAGGACAGTCAACCTCAGCGCTGGTTAACAAGGTGGAATTTAGGACCCTCACAATCAGTGCTGGGTTAAGGAGTGGAATTCAAGACCCTCAGTCTCAGTGCTGGTTTACAAGGTGGAATTCAGCACCTAGATGCTCAGTGCTGGGTAACAGGTGGAATTCAGGACCCTCACTCTCAGTGCTGGTTTACCAGGTGGAACTCAGGACCCTCACGCACAGTGCTGGGTTACAGGTAGAATTCAGGACCCTCATTCTCAGTGTTTGTTTACAAGGTGGAATTCAGGACCCTCACACTCAGTGCTGGGTTACAGGGTGAAATTCAGGATCCTAACTCTCACTGCTGGTTTTCAAGGTAGAATTCAGGACCCTCACAGTCAGTCCTGGTCTACAAGCTGGAATTCAGGACCCTCAGTCTCAGTGCTGGTTTACAAGGTGGAATTCAGCACCTAGACGCTCAGTGCTGGTTTACAAGGTGGAATTCAGGACCCTCATGCTCAGTGCTGGGTTACAGGTTGAATGCAGGATGCTCACACACTCAGTGCTGGGTAACAGGTGTAATTCCGGACCCTCCCTTAGTGCTGGTTTACAGGGTGCAATTCAGCACCCACACGCTCAGTGCTGGGTTACAGGGTGGAATTCTGCATCTTCACGTTCAGTGCTGCGTTACAAGGTGGAATTCCGCACCCTCACGCTCAGTGCTGGTTTACAAGGTGGAATTCAGGACCATTAAGCTCAGTGCTGTGTTACAGGGTGGAATTTAGGACAGTCATTCTCAGTGCTGGTTTACAAGGTGGAATTCAGGAACCTCACACTCACTTCTGGGTAACAGGTGGAATTGAGGACTCTGACGCTCAGTGCTGGGTTACAGTGTGGAAATCAGGATCCTCATGCTTAGTGCTGGTTTACAAGGTGTAAATCAGAACCCTCTCTCAGTGCTGGTTTACAAGGTGGAATTCAGGACCCTCACGTTCAGTGCTGGGTTACAGGGTGGAATTCAGGACCCTTACTCTCAGTGCTGGTTTACAAGATGGAATTCAGGACAGTCACGCTCAGTGCTGGGGTACAGGTGGAATTCAGGACCCTCACTCTCAGTGCAGTTTTACAAGTTGGAATTCAGGACCTTCTGCTCAGTACTGGGTTATTTAGGACACTCGTTCTCAGTGCAGCTTTACAAGGTGGAATTCAGGTCCCTCACGCTCAGTGCTGGTTGAAAGGGTGATATTCAGGACCCTCACGCTAAGTGCTGGGTTACAGGGTGGAATTCAGGACCCTCACGTTCACTGCGGGGTTACAGAGTGGAATGCAGGACCGTCACTCTCAGTGCCACTTTAAAAGGTGGAATTCAGGACCCTCACGCTCAGTGCTGGGTTACAGGGTGGAATTCAGGACCCTCAACCTTAGTGCTGGTTGACAAGGTGGAATTCAGGACCAATGGTTCTCCCTCTTGGAAGCTGTTCGGACTGAAGACAGTGCCAGTCTGAGAGGCGGACGGGTCTGCGAGTCAACAATTGGCGCTGAGGCAAAGCCGAGGAGACAAACGTCAGGCAGAGCCGTGGTAGTAGGGGACTCCATAGTGAGAGGTACAGAAAGTTGTTTCTGTGGCAACAGGCGAGATTGAAGGTTGGTGTATTGCCTCCCTGGTGCCGGGATCCAGGATGTCGTGGACCGATTGCAGGGAATCCTCAAGAGTGAAGGTGAACATCGGGAAGTGGTGGTGCATGTCGGCACAAATGACGTGGGGAAGAAGAGGAAAGACATTCTACAGCGTGACTTTAGAGAACTCGGAAGAAGGCTGAAAAGCAGGACTTCCAGGGTGGTTATCTCTGATTTGCTTCCAGTTCCCTGTGCTGGAGTGGCTAAGAACAGGGAGATAATGGATCTGAATGTGTGGCTGAGGAACTGGTGCAGGAAGCAAGGATTTACATTCTTGGAACACTGGGGTATGTTTCGGGTTAAGGATGAATTGTACAAAAGGAACGGGTTGCACCTTAATAAGCGGGGCACCAGCATTCTGGCAGGCAGGTTTGCCTCTGCAACACGGATGTGTTTAAATTAAGCAGTTGGAGGAGAGCGGACGAACTGGAAACATAAGGATGGAGATAAAGGGAAAGTAAGAATAAGAAAAGTTAAGAAAGACAGCAGAATCAACGGAGCAGAAAGCTCAAGAAGGGATAATACCAGCCTTCTCCTTCCCACCCTCCCCCCACCTTCTTTATAGGGCCTTTGCCCCTTCCCCCTACAGTCCTGACAAAGGGTTCCGGCCTGAAATGCTGACTCATCGTCTCCACGGATGCTGCCCAACCTGCTGAGTTCTCCAGCGTGTTGTGAGTGTTGTCAAGAGGGGATCGTACAGTATGGCCAAGTGAAATAGGAACTGATATGGGAGGTGAGGGGAGTAATGAATTAAAAGTATTATATATGAATGCACGGAGTATAAGAAATAAAGTGGATGTGCTTGAGGCACAGTTGGAAATTGGTAAGTATGATGTTGTGGGAATAACAGAGACATGGCTTCAAGTGGACAGGGCCTGGGAGATGAATATTCGAGGGTATACGTCCTATCGAAAGGACAGACTGATGGGCAGAGGGGGTGGGGTGGCTCTGTTGGTGAGGAATGATATTCAGTCCCTTGCGAGGGGAGACATAGAATCAGGAGACGTAGCGTCAGTATGGATAGAACTGAGAAATTCTAAGGGTAGAAAGACCCTAATGGGAGTTATCTACAGGCCCCCAAACAGTAGTCTGGATGTAGGGTGTAAGTTGAATCAAAAGTTAAAATTGACATGTTGCAAAGGTAATGCTACAGTTGTTATGGGGGACTTCAACATGCAGGTAGACTGGAGGAATCAGGTTGGTACTGGACCCCAAGAAAGGGAGTTTGTGGAGTCCCTCGGAGATGGATTCTTAGAACAGCTTGTACTGGAGCCTACCAGAGAGAATGCAATTCTAGATTTAGTGTTGTGCAATGAACTGGATTTGATCAGGGACCTCGAGGTAAAGGAGCCATTAGGAGGACCATAATATGATAAGTTTCAATCTACAATTTGAGAGGGAGAAGGGAAACTCGGAAGTGTCAGTATTACAGTTGAACAAAGGGAACTATGGTGCTATGAGGGAGGAGCTGGCCAAAGTTCAATGGAACAATACCCTAGCAGGGATGACAGTGGAACAGCAATGGCAAGTGTTTCTGGGAATAATGCCGAAGGTGCAGGATCAGTTCATTCCAAAGAGGAAGAAAGATCCTAAGGGGAGTAAGGGGAGGCCGTGGCTGACAAGGGAAGTAATGGACAGTATAAAAATAAAAGAGAATAAGTATAACATAGCAAAGACGAGTGGGAAGCCGGAGGACTGGGAAACTTTTAAAGAGCAACAGAAGGTAACTAAAAAGGCAATACGCGGAGAAAAAATGAGGTACGAAGGTAAACTAGCCAAGAATATAAAGGAGGATAGTGAAAGCTTCTTTAGGTATGTGAAAAGGAAAAAAAATAGTTAAGACCAAAATTGGGCCCTTGAAGACAGAAGCGGGAGAATTTATTATGGGGAACAAGGAAATGGCAGACGAGTTGAACAGGTACTTTGGATCTGTCTTCACTAGGGAAGACACAAACAATCTCCCAGATGTAATAGTGGCCAAAGGACCTAGGGTAATGGATGAATTGAAGGAAATTTATATTAGGCAGGAAATAGTGTTGGATAGGCTATTCGGTCTGAAGGCTGATAAGTCCCCAGGACCTGATGGTCTGCATCCCAGGGTACTTAAGGAGGTGGCTTTAGAAATCGTGGACGCATTGGTAATCATTTTCCAACGTTCTATCAATTCAGGATCAGTTCCTGTGGATTGGCGGGTGGCTAATGTTGTCCCTCTCTTCAAGAAGGGAGGAAGAGAGAAAACAGGGAATTATAGAACGGTTAGCCAGACGTTGGTGGTGGGAAAGATGCTGAAGTCAATTATAAAAGATGAAATTACGACGCATCTGGATAGTAGTAACAGGATTGGTCCGAGTCAGCATGGATTTATGAAGGGGAAATCGTGCTTGACTATTCTTCTGGAATTTTTTGAGGATGTAACTATGAAAATGGACACAGGACAGCCAGTGGATGTAGTGTACCTGTACTTTCAGAAAGCCTTTGATAAAGTCCCACATAGGAGATTAGTGGGCAAAATTAGGGCACATGGTATTGGGGGCAGAGTACTGACATGGATTGAAAATTGGCTGGCTGACAAAAAACAAAGAGTAGTGATTAACGGGTCCCTTTCGGAATGGCAGGCAGTGACCAGTGGTGTACCGCAGGGTTCAGTGCTGGGACCGCAGCTGTTTATAATATATATTAATGATTTAGATGAGGGAATTAAAAGTAACATTAGCAAATTTGCTGATGACACAAAGCTGGGTGGCAGTGTGAAATGTGAGGAGGATGTTATGAGAATGCAGGGTGACTTGTACAGGCTGGGTGAGTGGGCAGATGCATGGCAGATGCAGTTTAATGTGGACAAATGTGAGGTTATCCACTTTGGTGGGAAGAACGGGAAGGCAGATTATTGTCTAAATGGAGTCAAGTTAGGAAAAGGGGAAGCACAACGAGATCTAGGTGTTCTTGTACATCAGTCACTGAAAGCAAGCATGCAAGTACAGCAGGCAGTGAAGAAAGCTAATGGCATGCTGGCCTTCATAACAAGGGGAATTGAGTATAAGAGCAAAGAGGTCCTTCTGCAGCTGTACAGGGCCCTGGTGAGACCACACCTGGAGTACTGTGTGCAGTTCTGGGCTCCAAATTTGAGGAAGGACATTCTTGCTATTGAGGGAGTGCAGCGTAGGTTCACAAGGTTAATTCCCGGGATGGCAGGACTGTCATATGTCAAAAGATTGGAGCGACTGGGCTTGTATACTCTGGAATTTAGAAGGCTGAGAGGGGATCTTATTGAAACATATAAGATTATTAAGGGATTGGACATGCTGGAGGCAGGAAGCATGTTCCCACTGATGGGTGAGTCCAGACCCAGAGGCCACAGTTTAAGAATTAGGGGTAGGCCATTTAGAACAGAGTTGAGGAAAAACTTTTTCACCGAGAGCGGTGGATATATGGAATGCTCTGCCCCAGAAGGCTGTGGAGGCCAAGTCTCTGGATGCTTTCAAAAAAGAGATGGATAGAGCTCTTAAAGATAGCAGAATCAAAGGTTATGGGGATAAGGCAGGAACTGGATACTGGTTGTGGATGATCAGCCATGATCACAGTGAATGGCGTTGCTGGCTCAAAGGGCTGAATGGCCTACTCCTGCACCTATTGTCTATTGTCTATAATTCCGGAACCTCACTCTCAGTGCTGGTTTACAAGGTGGAATACAGGACCCTCACACTCAGTGCTGGGTTACCCGGTGGAATTCTGGACCCTCACACTCAGTGCAGGGTTACAGGGTGGAATTCAGTACCCTTGTGGCAGAGATTTCAATAGGTTCAGTAGGTACATTTAATGTCAGAGAAATTTGTACAATATGGATCCGTAAATTCTTTTTCTTCACAAACGTCCACAAAAAGAGGATTGCCTGAAGAATGATTGACAGTGAAATGTTGGAACCCCAAAGCCCCCGTCAGCTATCCCCTCCCACGTTTAAGGCACAGCAAAGCAACAGCAAAGACCCAGACTTGTAGTACCCCAAAGACTGCTCGTTCACATGGTAATTCGACATACCACAGGCTCTCCCTCTCTCTCTAATCAGGGATAAAGAGTTGTCCCCGTTTCACAGTGAGAGGGGAGAGATAAGAAATCAACTTGCTGATTATTTTGTTAAAAGTCTGTTGCATCGCTTTTTTCGAGCTCAGTGCCCAAAGCCAGCAGCAAGCTCGCTGCTTTCGATCTTCCGTCCCCCACAACACATCAAGCGGCACCAGCGGCACTGGCCTCAAATCAGCCCGCCTCCAGACCCATGAAAGCCCGGCACCCTGAAGCTGCACTCGGCTTACAGGCCCCATCCTTGGGATATTGAAAAGTGGCCAGTCGTGAGGCCCCAAGACCCGGCCCGATTTCTGCAAAGAACAGAAGTCAGCGTGTTTCACCAGATCAGGGTCTTCAAAACAACCTTGAAAGGGAAAAACAAGAGCTATCAAAGATAGAAATGGAGCTGATTCTGAAGATGTGAGCAAAGGAGTCACGGTTGCTGGAATGTAGAAACACAGTTTGCCCATTACCTTCACGGTCTCAGAGCATTTTAGAGTCAAGTCAATACCCACCAACCTCAAAGCCGTGTTATTCAGGGCCTCCAAACTGACAAGCAGCTTATGAAGTGACTCTTCACGTCATCAGCCACAACCCCAGTTCCATTCCCAGAACCATTTGAGCTGCAGGATACTCATCACCAATGCAGTTAGGGAGAATTCCCTTGACCTCTCCCCCTCCCCACCACTCCCGCACCATGACCATGAGCAGCGGTGGGAAAACAACTTGCGTGGTTACTGCTGAACAGCTGATTCCCAATGTGTCAAATGCCCACTGTGTCTCAAAATGGCACAGCCAGCTAGCGATGAGGGCCTTCTATCTGATAAGCTCAACTCAGCCCCTCACTCCAGCCCCATAGCCTGATTCACTCTCCGTTTCCTCCATACTCTGACAACCCTATGCACACAGGAGTCTATGGTGAATTCTTTCTGGACCACACCCTGTGCGTGCAGCTTGAACTCCATACCAAGCCTATTTCACACCCCTCCTGCATCGCACCCATTGACAGATGACCCTTGGCACCTGGGATGGTCAGAGCTTGCACTGGCCCATACGATGAGGTTCAGAGTCTATCCAATTCTTGATTCACTCACTCAATACTCCTCTCATCCTGGGTTACGCCTGGCCCTCCGCTCACAACCCTCACTTTGCCTGCTCATCCCATCCACTGCTTGAGTTGGGGACCCACCTGCCTGCAAACCCAGATGACTTCACCCTGTAAATTCGTGGAGACAGAGGAAACCTTCGGCCTCACCAAACTCCCACAGGGATACTGTGACCTAGCCATTGTATTCAGTTCATGAGAAGCGAGCGCTCTGCTACCTCACAGACCATACAGCTGTGTGATCGACCTCCTCATGGGCACCACAGCTCCCAAGGTTGTCTGTTTTCCCTCTCCCCATCTGACACCCAAGCCAGGAATTACATCACCGAAGCACCTAAGCACGACTTCATTTGACCATCCTGGTCCCCAGCCAATTCAGGATTCTGCTTTGTCGAAAAGAAAGTTGGGGATCTTTGTCCCTGCATTGACTACCATGGACTCAACAAAATCACCAGTATGAACCTCTACACTCTGCCCTTGATCGATCGCACATTCAAAACACTGTGCAGGGTCCAGATCTCCACAAACCCATGTTTGTGGAGCATGTGCAACCTGATCCATACCAACCAGGCGGATGATTGAAGATGGCGTTCAAAATACCCACTGCCTATTCCCCTCTCTCTCTGGCTATCCATCCCATAGGATGATGATGGTTCTTTTCAGTGGATTTTAGGTGAGTAGGGGGTTGCATAGGTCTAGACCCACCCTCTCGACATCTCCTCCCAGATCCAGCAGAATGGTGGGGTCCAAGATGGCTGGGGAAGTTCTGTTGCAGTGAATGGCCAGACCAAGCTTCGATGCGAGGGATGCCCTTTCTGTGCTTCGCGGCACGTGTTTGCTACATGGCCGTTGACCCTACGAGAGGGTTCATCTGCCCTTTGACAGGTCTTGTTTTTCGTCCTACAGGGTGTCTAGCCACCCTCCTCACCAGGCAAGCCTGGTGGGGGAGCCAGTTTAGTCGCCGACCACACGACCATGCGACAGGTAGTACTGGGTTACATGGTACTAGTAGCACTCAGACAAGTGACCTGACTATTACAAATACTTCAGAATCAGAATCAGGTTTATTATCACCAGCATATGACATGAAATTTGTTAACTTAGCAGCAGCAGTTCAATGCAATACATAATCCAGCAGAGAGAGGAAAAAAATAACAAATAAAATAAAATATAATAATAAATAAACAAGTAAATCAATTACATGTATTGAATAGATTTTTAAAAAATGTGCAAAAAACAGAAATACTGTATATTAAAAAAAAGGTGAGGTAGTGTCCAAAGGTTCAATGTCCATTTAGGAATTTGATGGCAGAGGGGAAGAAGCTGTTCCTGAATTGCTGTATGTGTGCCTTTGGACTTTCCAACAGTCCAGCTGTCTATGAAGCTTCTCTGTCATGCAAGTCATTATATTTCAAGCAGTAGTAAATTAAGGCAACAGGACTTGCTGTGTTTTCGAGAAGACCATGGATTAGAACTTAGAAAGCCTCTTGAATGGGTGGTGATGTATCTTCAGACAACACAGCAAATCCAGTTGCCTTGACTTACTACTGCTTGATACAACTGTCCAGCTGTTTCCCAAGCCTTCATGCTACCTTGATGACATTGTCACCTTCTCCAAGGATCTCAAGACCACAGCTGTTATGTCTGTTCAGTCCTTCAGTGTCTCCTCAAAAACCAACAGTTCTGTAAGTTAGAGAAATGCCTGTTCCTCACCACAGTCATTTTTTCCCTGAGTTACATTCTTTCACCCCAAGGCATAACCATGGGCTCAGGTGCCTCTGGCTTGTCCAGATGTGTGTTGACACGCTCACGGTCACATTATGATGCCAGCGGTTTCAGGTTTACCCCTCTTATCTATGATAGAAGGTTTTTCTCCACATTCCAAAATGTGGAATGGGCCTACGAGGATGTTGGTGTCCATCATGGTGGACGAAAACAAATGAGGTGGAATGTAGGTCAACGGGGGCCCAATAGTGCTGTAGGCCATAATGGGAGGTAGGAATGGGTGAAAAGGAATTGAATTTACTGAGGAGAGTGGAACACTGTTGACAGGCTGACTAGGCAGTTGTGGCATCAGGAATGAAATCTCCTGGCACTCGCAACGGCTCCCCAGATATCAACTCTGCCATGGACAACTGCAGGCCCTCTTTGGAGCAGTTCTGAGCCCCAGCAGGACCCATGGAGCCGATCATGCCAACACTCATCGGTCAGGGAAGCCCTCAGAGCAGCCTTTAAGGAGGGTGAAACCACTCACACAGGCTACTGGACTGCTGGTGGTATGCCATGGTGTGATGTACCCTAACGCTAAGGTTCTGGGCCATTGCAGCCCAGAGGTCTGAAATGAATTGGGGACTGCAGTCAGAGGAAATATCAGATAGGGTGCCAAACCAAGCAACCCAGGTGCTGATGAATGCCCGAACCAGGTCATTTGAGGCCATGCCAAACAAACTTTAGTACAACCAGTTTCGGTGAGGCCTTCCAGCCTGGATGCGATTGGCCTTGTATGGAGTCAAAAACAGTTTACGGACATGATGAAGTAAGGGTGACCAGTTCAGACATTGCACAGGAGAAAAATCCCAGCTTCCCTGAACTTAATGTCAGCCAACCAGAGGCCTGTGACTGGTGTTCGGTAAGCCTGGACCTCTGGGTCAGAAACTTGGTCAGCTGCCAAGCCAGCATAGTCAATACCAAAATGTACAGCCTCAATCACCGACCAAGTGAGGCAATCAACCACGGCATTATTTTTCCCCTCGATATATTGTTCATCCATTGTGAACTCCGATATGTAGGCCAGCTGGCATTGCTGCCCTGCAGACCAAGGGTCTGACATTTTGGCTTTCGTGCACACAAGTGGTTTGTGGTCAATGAACGCTGTAAAATGGTGACCCTTGAAGAAAATGGAAATGGTGAATAGCTAGATAGAGACCAATAAGCTGATAGTCAAAGGTGCTGTATTTCCTTTCAGGGGAACTTAGCTGGTGGCTGAAGAAGGCAAGCAACTACCACAGACCTCCGATCAACTATTAGTCTGAGGCATCAGTAGTAATGTCCATGGGTGCATTGGGGAGCAGGTACCCCAGTGGGGCATGTTGGAAAGAGCTCATTTGGTATCACCAAAGACCCTCATCATGTCTGCTGACCAGTCAAGCACTTGACTAGGAGTATTGTTTTTAAGCAAACTCTACAGGTGAAGCATTGTTTCAACAGCTTACGGAATGAAGTAGTGATCCAAATTCACCATATCTAAAAACTCCTGCAGTTTTTAGTAGCATGGGGCAGAGGGAAATCCATATAGTGGCTACTTTTGATGGGAGGGGTTTTTGACCGTCTGCGGAGATGTGATGGCCCCACTTGAGAGCCCATAAGTAGGTCAAAAGAACGAAGACCATCATCCTCGACCTCGAGGGATAGCCACGACGATGGTCGAGAAAGTCAATGATTGACAGCACAAACTGGCATTTAGCAGGGTTAATAATCAACCCGTGTTGACTTAAGCGCTGGAAAAGTGTGCAGAGATGAGAAACGTTTACAGATTTGGATGCACTAATGACATCCAGGTAAACAAATCTAAGTCTTTTAATACAGAGCCTATCAGCCATTGGAATGTCTGTGCTGCATTTTTCAGTCCCAATGGCATGCACAGAAACTCAAAAAGGCCAAATGGGGTTATTAAAACTGTTCTGGAAGTATCTTCTGAGCACACAGGCACTTGATGTTAGCACCTAACTAGATTGACTTTGGAAAAAGATTAACTTTCTGGCTAAACATGCCCCGAAGTATTGAATGTATGTGACTGGGTGATGATCAGGGGGTGGTGGCCTCCTAAAGGCATCAGTATTCACCACATGAACAGTGACTTAGGGACCACATGGAGGGTTGAAGCCCAGGGGTTATTCGTCCAGTGTACAATGCCAAGTCTTTCCATGTTGGCAAACTCAGCCTTCATGATTGCCAGCTTTTCTGGATCCATTCTACACATGTGGGCACAGACTGGTGGGCCAGTTGTGGGAATGTGGTGCTCGACCCCTGTTTTGTGACTGTCGTGGAGAATGTGCGTTCAGTGAGGTTTGGGAATTCACCCAGCAGTCGAGTAAACTCACATGTGGTGGTGCATGTGCTTGACAGAGTCGTTGTGGGGAACTTACTGGGGGAGCAGGGTAAAGACCCAAAGTCCTTGCCATCCACAAGCTGGCAGTTCTTAAGATCAACTAACAGTCCTTAGGCATACAGTTAATCTGCACCAAGCAGAGGCCTAGCCAATTTAGCCAGGACGATGTCCCACGAGTAACATCGCCCACTGAAGCAGAGCATTGTCAATGGTGTCCCACAAGTTCTGCTTCCATTGGTGCCTTCTAGCGAAGTTTCATTGCTCTTTGCCTTTTCATCAATAGGTGATACTGGCAGCACACTCTCGAGCACCCGTGTCACAAAGAAAGCATCACTCTGACAGGGTGTCCGTAATGAACGGTAGACAACCCTGACAGCTGGAACCCATGGTGTTCACAGGTCTCTGATGTCCCGATGTGCTGGCACAGTCGAAGCTGCGAGATGTATATTCCTACCGAAGGGAGCATGGTAAAAGTACCGGCCCGACATCGTCTGTTTTGTAACCGCGGGCACCCTTACGTTGGGGGCCTTGCTGACTGGGCTTCTTGCGGTAGAGAAAAGAGGAGGAATGATGCATCGCTACCTGGCTGAATGCAGACTAGCGGTCATTTTAGTAAAGTTCCCTATAGTCCTTCTCCGGTGCATTAGTGAGGGCTATACAAACTGGATCAGGCATTTACTGCATGAAGAATTCTTTAAAAAGAAACAAGGATGGTGATTTCCCAGGAGAGACAGCATGTAGTGCTAACCGTCAGCGAGACTGGGCAAGGAGAACAACTATTTGGTGCACTCCGACTCCAGTCACACAAAAGTCTGTAAAAGTTTTCAGTGATCAGTATTTAATGTCTTCAGGGAGGTGATCAAGCAGACTCACCACTCTCACAGTTGCTGAGTGATGCTACCATGTAGTAAAATTTTGTGCTTTCACCAGAAGTATCTTGCAGGGTGAACTGAGCCTCAGCTTGTATAAACCAAGCGAAGGCATTTTACTCCCAAAACTCTGGCAATTGACTTCATTGGTCAACATATTCAATAACCCCGGAATTGTCCTAGCGCATTGGGGTCATCAATGTCCGTTTCCGGAAATAAAATGAAGTGAGGTGTTTTATGTTTAATAAAACCCGTAACACATTTTATTGAACCCCCAAAACCTAAACACCAAAGCACACTAAAAATCCTTCCATAACAATGTCATCAAGTCAGACCAGCCTCTTAATGTGAAACTCCAACTCAACATCAGTGGTTGTGAATTATGTACAATTCTCCCAATTGTGTTACCCTACAGCAGGATCAACCAGGGTATGTCTTACACAGTGAACAGTAGGGTGCAGGAGATGGGATGTTATGTTGAAGTTGTGTAAGACTTCGGTGGGACCTATTTTGGAGTATTGTGTGCAGTTTTGGTCACCTATTTACAGGAAAGATGTAAACAAAGTTAAGAGAGTGCAGAGAAAGTTCACAAAACTGTTGCCGGGACTGGAGGTCTTGAGTAATAAGGAAAGATTTGAATTGGTTAGGACTAGAATGTAGAAGATTGAGGGGAGATTTGATAGTTATTAAAAATTGAGGGGTATATGGACCCCTGATGTAAGCTTTTTCCACTGAGATAGGTTGGGAGGTCATGGGTTATGGGCGAAAGGTGAAAAGTCTAAGTGGAACATGAGGGAAAACCTCTTTGCTTAACAGGTCATGAGAGTGTGGAAAGAGCTGCCAACTCAAATGGTGCATGAAAGCTCAATTTCAATGTGTAAGAGAAGTTTGGAAAGGTACAAGGATGGTAGAGGTATGGAGGGTTATGGGCCAGCTGCAGGTCAATGAGACTAGGCTGCTTAAATGGTTTGGCACAGACTAGATGGACCAAAGGGCCTGTTTCTGAGCTGTATTTTTCTATGACTCTATGGATGCACATCTTGCAGGTGTAGTTGTCAGGGTCACTAGAGGTCTCCCTGCCTTCTTACATTCCCACAAGAGGAGCATTCCAAAATCCTGCCTGGCATCCCTTATACTCTAAATGTGTAATGACAAAAAAAAGAGAAAAAATGAAACAAAAAATCTAGCTACAGCCTTTACCTCTGCTTGCTGAAGCGTCTATGAGCCAAAGCATGAACCCCCACTTTAACACTGACCCATTCACACAATGGCAGCTCCCACAATGGTCATTCCATTTAAACCTTATTTTTACTGCCCCTTACCAAGTGCCTAATCACGCACAATCCAAAGTTTCCTCAGGAGCTGCAGCCCACACAATATCCCAACTGCCCCCGCTCACTCCTTTTGAACTCTCTCCCACACAACATAATCTATAGTCTCCTCAGGAATTGTGGTATGCAGAATCTCTGTCCAATTATCATCAACATATCACCTGCAGCATCAGGGGTCCAAACACACTTATCCACTGTAACACTATGATTAGGAAAGCCTACTGTCTCATCCTTGGACTGCATTTTGGGAAATCTGATAATCTGGCTGCATGCAGGTAGAGGCTAAAGGGTGAAGCCCCAGAGGCAAGGACAGCAAAGAGATAGCCATGGGAGGCAAGCAAGTGGATCTGGGATTACTTCAAGTTATTGGAATAGGCCATGTTCGAAGACTAATCAGAGGATCTGAAAGAGTATGCCACGGTTGTTACTGACATTATTAAGTCACCCAAGGATAAGTGTGTACCCACAAAATCATTCAGAGTCTTTCCCAACCAGAAGCCCTGGATGAACCAAAAGATCTGCAATCTGCTGAAGGCCAGATCAGTGGTGTTCGGGTCTGGTAGCTAAGTAAAATACAAAAGCCATCTCACAACCAATGTGGAAATTCTGAACCAAACTTGAATCACAGAAGGATGTTCAACAGCCATGGCAGGGCTTGAATATTATCACCTCTTACAAAGTAAAACCAAGTAACACACGTAACAACAAGGTTTCACTCCCAGATTAGCTTGATGCCTTTTATGCTCAGTTTAGAAACATAGAAAAACTAAAGCACAATACAGGCCCTTTGGCCCACAATGCTGAGCCGAGCATATTCTTATTTTAGAAATTACCTAGAGTTACCCATAGCACTCTATTTTTCTGAGCTCCATGTACCCTATCGTATCCACCTCCACCACCATCACCAGCAGCCCATTCCACGCACTCACCACCTTGTGTGAAAAACATACCCCTGACATCCCCTCGGTACCCATTTCCAAGCACCTTAAAACTATGGCCTGTTGTGTTAGCCATTTCACCCTGGGAAAAAGCCTCTGACTGTCCACATGATCAATGCCCCTCATCATCTTATACAGCTCTATCAGGTCACTTCTCATCCTCCGTCACTCCAAGGAGAAAAGGCCGAGTTCACTCAACCTGTTCTCATAAAGCATGCTCTCCAATCCAGGCAACATCCTTGTAAATCCTCTCTGCACCCTTTCTATGGTTTCCACATCCTTCCTGTAAGTGAGGTGACCAGAACTGAGCACAGTACTTTGATTGACAAAACACGGAGGTACCTTCATGAACTCCTACAGTCCCTAACAACAGTTTTGGATGACTTGAGAGCATCCTTCAGGAGAGTGAAACCAGGGAGAGCATCTGGCACAGATGGTGTACCTGGCTGAGTACTGAAGACCTGTGCTCATCAACTATCTGAAGTGTTCACTGATATCTTCAATCTCTCGCTTCGGTTGTCCTAGGTTTCTCTTGTGGGAATGTGGGAAGGCAAAGAGACCTCCAGTGACCCACCTGCTTCAAGAAGGTTTGAATTATACTGGTACCCATGAAGAATTTGGTAACCTGCCTCAATGACTATTGTCTAGTAGCACTTAACATCCAATGTGCTGAAGTGCTTTGAGAGGTTGGTGATGAAAAATATCAACTTCTGCCTGAGGACTGACTTGGATCCACTCCAATTGGCCTACAGCAACTGACATTTCATTGGAACATCTGGGCAATAAAGATGCTCTTCATTGACTACAGCTCTTCATTCGACACTCACTTCCCCTTAAAACTAATCAATAAACTGTGAACCCTACTGTAGGTCTCAGCACCTCCTTGTGCAACTGGATCCTCTAATTCCTTAATTGCAGACCCCAGTCAGTTCGGATTAGCAACATCTCCTGCTCTGCTTGCCTTATGACTGTGAGGTTAAGCACATCTCCAATGCCATATTTAAGTTTTTGACAACTCCACCGTTGTCAGCCAAATCAAAAGTGATGAAGAATCAGCATATAGGAGGGAGATTGAAAATCTGGCTGAGTTGTGCCAACAGAAATTCTGGTTGAGTGCTGCCTCAACAACCTCTCACTCAATGTCAGCTGATTATTTGTTACAGGAGAAGGAAATTGGAGATCTATCAGCCACTTTAGGAAACATCCTCTCCACATCCACTCCATCTCAGCCTTTCAAGATTTGATAAGTTTCAATGAGATTCCCTTCAATCTTCCCAATTCCAGTGAGTACAGGCCCAGAGTCATCCATTGCTCCTCATATAATAAACTTTTTATTCCCAGAATCACTCTCATGGATCCCCTCTGAATCCACTCCAATGTCAGCACATTCTTTCTTAAATAAGGAGCCCAAAACTGCTCACAATACTCCAAGTGAGACATCACCAGAGCCTTAGAAAGCCACAGCATTACATCCTTGATTTTATATTCTAGACTTCTCAAAATGAATGCTAACATTGCATTTTCCTTCCTCATCACTGATTCAACCTGCAAATTAACCTTTAGGGAATCCTGCACGAGGAATCCCAAGTCCCTTTGCTCCTTGGATTTTTGAATTTTATCCCCATTTAGAAAATATTCTATGCTTATATTCATTCTACCAAAGTGCATGACTGTACAATTCCAGACACTGTATTCCATTTACCACTTCTTTGCCCATTCTCCTAATCTGTCTATATTCTTTTGCAGACTCTCTGCTTCCTCAACACTACCTGCCCATCCACCTATCTATGTATTGTCCACAAACTTGGCTACAAAGGCATCAATTCTATCATCCAAATCATTGACATGCAACACAAGAAGAAGTGGTTCCAATTCCGAGCCCTGCAGAACACTAGTCACCAGAAGTCAATCAGAAAAGGCTCCCTTTATTCCCATTCTTTGCCTCCTGCCAATCAGCCAATATCTTGTTTAGCAGCCTCATTTGGGGCACCTTGTCAAAGGCCTTCTGAAAATCCAAACACACAGCATCTGATTCTCCTTTGTCTACCCTGCTTGCTATCTCTTCAAAGAATTCCAACAAATTTGTCAGACAAGATTTTCCTTTGAGGAAACCATGCTGACTACAGCCTATTTTATGATGTGCCTCCAAGTACCCCAAAACTTCATCTTAGCTTAAAACCCCAGCTTAACAATCGACTCCAACCACTGAGGTCAGGCTATCTAGCCTATCATTTTCTCTCTTCTGCCTTCCTCCCTTCTTGAAGAGTGGAGTGGCATTTGCAGATTTTTAGTCCTCTGGAACTATTCCAGAATCACATGATTCCTGAAAGATCAATGCTAATGCCTCCACAATCTCTTCAGCTATATCTGAAAAAATATTTGGTTTCGTCTTTGATATCATTGAACAGCTTTCCTTCATATTTCATATTTTTCCCTCTATGGCTTTCTTAGTTGCCTTCTGATGGTTTTTGTTTCTCAATTTCCTAATCGTGCACTAACTTTTGCTCTATTATACACCCTCTCTTTTGAATTAATGTTGGCTTTGACTTCCCTTATTAACCATCCTGCCTTTAGAATACTACTACTTTGGAATGTATCTATACTGTTCTTTTCAAATTGTTCCCAGAAACTCCAGCCATTGTTGCCTCATGCCACGATAATTCCATTTACTCCACTGTGATTCTGATACATCTAACTTTAGTTTTTCATTCTCAAATTGCAGGGTGAATTCCATCATATTATGATCACTGTCTCCTAAAGGTTTCTTTACCTTAAGCTCCTTAATCAAATCTGGTTCATTACACACTGTCTGGCCCATGCTCTCTTCTTGCTGCTGCCATCAGGAAGGAGGTACAGGAGCCTTGGGTCCCACACTACCAGGTTCAGGCAGTGTTATTACCTCTCACAATTAGGCTCTTGAACCAGATTGGATAACTTCACTCACCCCAATGCAGACCTGATTCTACATCTTGCAGAATAGACTCACTTCCAAGGACCTTATAACTCAGGTTCTCAATATTTATAACTTACTTATTCATTTATTGTTATTTTTGATTTTGTGTTTGCTCAGTTTCCTTTTGCACATTGATTGCTTGTCTTTGTTATGTGCTGTTTTTCATTGTTTCTATTGTGTTTCTTTGTATCTACTGTGAATGCCCAAAAGAAAATGAATCTCAGTGTATTATATGGTGTGATGATAAACTTACTTTGAACTTTGAAAAAGATTAAAAAAGGCTGCAGAGGGTTGTAAAGTCAGCCATCTCCATCATAGGCACAAACTTGTCCACCACGAAGTGCATCTTCAAGAGGTGATGCTTCAGGCATGTGGCATCATTAAGGACTCTCACCATCTGAGACATTCCCTCTTCTCATTACTATTGTCAGGATAAATGTACAGACCCACACTCTACATTACTATTATCAGGATAAAACCATAAGACCACAAGACAAAGGAGCAGAAGTCGGCCATTCAGTCCATTGAGTCTGCTCCGCCATTTTACCATGAGCTGATCCATTCTCCCATTTAGTCCCACTCCCCCGCCTTCTCACCATAACATTTGATGCCCTGGCTACTCAGATACCTATCAATCTCTGCCTTAAATACACCCAATGACTTGGCCTCCACTGCTGCCCGTGGCAACAAATTCCATATATTCACCAACCTCTGGCTAAAAAAATTTCTTCTCATCTCTAAAGATAGAGATCCCTGTAGACCCACACTCAACATTACTATTATCAGGATAAAGGTAGGGATCCCTGTAGACCCACACTCAAAATTATTGTTGTCAGGATAAAGGTAGAGATCCCTGTCGACCCGCACTCAATATTACTATTGTCAGGATAAAGGTAGAGATCCCTGTCGACCCACACTCTACATTACTATTGTCAGGATAAAGGTAGAGATCCCTGTCGACCCGCACTCAATATTACTATTGTCAGGATAAAGGTAGGGATCCCTGTCGACCCACACGCTACATTACTATTGTCAGGATAAAGGTAGAGATCCCTGTCGACCCACACTCTACATTACTAGAACAGAATCTACCCCTTCATTGTCTCATTTCTGAACAAGAGGAACACTATCTTGTAATTTTTTTGCACTATTTATTTATGTCATGATTTATGATTATTTAATGTCTTGGACTGTACTGCTGCTGCAAAACATCAAACTATGTATCATGCAAGACACTGATAATCAATATTCCAATTTTTTTTACAGACTAACCTTTGCTGTGAGCAGGAAATTTTTACACCAATTTAAAACTGCGAGGCACTTTTGCAAAGGAAAATTCCAGCTGTGCAGCAACAGAGATGATGTGCACGGGAACATTTCAGTTAGTGTGCAGCTGCCAACCTGCTCAGTAGTGACAATAAACTTGATTCTGATTAGTTAAGGAAGACTGAAACATTGACTCATATTCTCTTCCCATAGATGCAGCCAGATATGTTGACTATTTCCAATATTTCCTGCTTTTATTTGGTGTTTTTAGACACTAATGCAAAATAAGATTTAACCTGAAGTAGATTGCCCTGAAGATGTATTGCTGATGACTTTTGTTGTTTCAAAACTAGTCAGTGCACTTCTTCATCTCCAAACTATTTTACATTCCTGGTGTCAAACATGGAAATAGTTTTGGCATTTGTGCCCTGCCCATTCCTTGTACCTTAGGCATTGGGGATTCTATATCAGGGCCGTGATGCCACCCGCCACCCACAATGTGATCGAGAGCACAGTGGTGATGCAGAAGTTTGGGAAACATGGCGAGATTGGGAACATGTTGAGAATTAGAATGAAGAGAGCACAAGAGTCTGATCAAATGTCTTCCCACAGCATATCAGATGGCAAGGTGGGTCTGGCCTTTGAAAACATGAGCCTGGCAATAGACCAACTCTGATAACTTCCAAGAGCTGCCTTTTATTGATGGCTATAGTTTCACATCCTGTCTCAGAATCCAAACTTATATCGACTGGACAGCCACAGGCACAGTATCACTTACCACGTCCATGCCTACATTTCTAATCCTTTTTCTTTTGCCTATTATCCCATGGGGGTTTAGGGCAGGAATAAAGGTCCTCCACCTTTGGCAGAGTTCACGGCTTCCTGCATTGTGTCAGTAGCTTCCACTCAGTTTGCACCACTGTCAGTCATGCAGGTCCTGGGTGGAGACTCAGGAATATCGTCACCTCAGATATAGGATTCTCCATTGCTGTTTTTGTAAAAATTTTGTTTTACCAGTTGGGATTGTTAGACCTGAGCTGAACCCCTGGACCTGGAGGACTAGTGGACCACTCTTTGTCTGGCCTCTACCCAAAAACCAAAGCCCTAACTCCAGCCATCATAATTCTCCAATTCATTGAGGCACACAAGCTTCCAAACCACGACGAGGTTGTCGTCCTCCTGGAGGTCTGATCCTTCGGGGTTCCCAACCTTTTGAATTCCATGGACGAATGTCATTAGGCAAGTGGTACATGTACCCCAGGTTGGGAAACCCTGCTCTGTTCTATGGTATTTCCAACCTGCCTTTATTAGCTCCATACCTTCCTATGTCTTGCATGCTTAACAGCTGTCTAAGTGCTTTAAATGCGGTCGCTGCTGCTTAACACCACCACAGGAGAGCTACAATAACGTAGCAAAATTGTCTTAAAGTGAATTCCATAACTTCTGTCAGCTCAGTAGTGCCCTTTTGCGATGAAATCCTGCGTCAAGACATGTTATATGGTTTCTGGGTTTCTGGTGCAAGATCTGGACCCGAAACAGCAATACCCCCTCAAGATCGGTAGCATTCGCACCATGGTAGCGTGACGCATTACAGCTCGGCGAGCTGGCGCAGCAGCGCAGGAGGTCGGAGTTCAGTTCTGACGTCATCGGTACCTTCCCCCGGTGGAGTGTGTGGGTTTTCCCGGGTGCTCTGGTTCCCTCCCACAGTTCAAAGACGTACCGGTTTATAGATTAATTGGTCGTTGTAAATTATTCTGTGATTATCCTGGGATTGAATCGGTGGTTGCTGGACGGTGCGTCTCGAAAGACCGGAAGAGCCTATTCCGCTCTCTATCTCAGTAAAGATGGTGCCGGACCCGCTGGTTTTCTCCAGCCGATTATTTGTTTTTACTCATGTAGATTCTATGAAATCAGCCTAAAACAAACCTCTGTTCAACTACTGCATTCAGCATAAGTAGACCAATAATCAGCTGGAGTAGTAACCCCCCCCCTCCCGTGCACACGTTACGTTCCAGATCCATTTGCTTTAATGGTGAGAGATAAGTGACTACATCTCCGATTCACTGGTCGCAGTGGCCAGTCATAACAGTTCTAAGTTGCACTTCATCTTGATTTTATTTTCTGAGGACTTAAGCATTTGTCCTTTGCCCGCTGCCTTAGAACCTCTGCTGGGGAACTGGGGACTTGGCCTGAGTGGAACAGCACTGAGCGCCGATTCCGTTTTTCCTTTACAGCCAATCTCATTGACCCTGCAGGGCACTGCATTGGGCGTTGAGCCCAATACATCAGCTGCTTTGTGTTCATATTGGTTGAACTTTTTGCAGGTGTACAGAATAAACTGTCCTTACCTGTATTCCGCGTGTACATAACGATTGTAGAGTTCTGTTGCAAATGCGCCTTATAAGTAAGAAATTTCCTGCCCAGAGAGGACAGTCATCGGTAACCAGAGCAGCGGTATGGAGAAGAAGCAGTGCTCGGCCCGAGGACCACGATGCCATTGAGAATTGCCGGATGCTCACCCGGCTTCATGGCGCATGGCACATTCAAGCTGAACAACGACAGCTGTGGGCTGTGACATCCCCACACCCACGTTACCGCGAATTAGAGTGAAGTTTATTAAGTGTCACAACCATAAACATAGGAGCAGAATTAAGCTGTTCGGCCCATTGAGTCTGCTCTCTACTCGATCATGGCTGGTTTATTACCCCATTGTCCTGCCTTTTCCTGCAACCTTCCACACCCTTACTAATCAACCATTTAAAAGTGAGTCTCTCGGTGCCATGTGAGAGGAAAATAGTTTGATCCGAGGGGTGGAACCGTTCGCAGAATCTCCTTTTGACCATTTCACCTTGCCCTGGGGTGCCATATCTGTAGAGACAGACAACTGACCGCCGGGGATGGGTGTAACTCTACTGACTCCCGAACTTTTGTTCACTTTCCATATACCTATGAGATTCCACTTTACAATGTACTATTGAAACTGCTCCCACCGCTCTTTCAGGCAATATATTCCAAATCAGAACTCTCTTCTATTAACAAGTCTCGTCTGTAACGTCTTATACGGGTGAACAAACCGAACTTAATCAAGACGAAGCAACACACATCAAAGTTGCTGGTGAATGCAACAGGCCAGGTAGCATCTCTAGGAAAAGGTACCGTCGACGTTTCAGGCCGAGACCCTTCGTCAGGACCAACTGAAAGAAGAGCTAGTAAGAGATTTGAAAGTGGGAAGGGGAGGGGGAGATCCAAAATGATAGGAGAAGACGGGGGGGGGGGGATGGAGCCAACAGCTGGAAAGTTGATTGGCAAAAGGGATATGGTACCACCATTCAGGGCCCCAGACAGTCCTTCCAGGTGAGGCGACACTTCACCTGTGAGTCGGCTGGGGTGATATACTGCGTCCGGTGCTCCCGATGTGGCCTTCTGTATGTTGGCGAGACCTGTCGCTGACTGGGAGATCATTTTGCTGAACACCTACGGTCTGTCCGCCAGAAGAAGCAGGATCTCCCAGTGGCCACACATTTTGGTTCCACGTCCCATTCCCATTCTGATATGTCTATCCACGGCCTCCTCTACTGTAAAGATGAAGCCACACTCAGGTTGGAGGAACAACACCGTATATTCCGTCTAGGTAGCCTCCATCCTGATGGCATGAACATTGACTTCTCAAACTTCCGTTAATGCCTCACCTCCCCCTCGTACCCCATCCGTTATTTATTTATATACACACATTATTTTTCTCCCTCTGTCCCTCTCACTATACCCCTTGCCCATCCTTTGGGTTCCTCCCCTTCCCCTTTTCTTTCTCCCTAGGCTTCCTGTCCCATGATCCTCTCATATCCCTTTTGCCAATCAACTTTCCAGCTGTTGGCTCCATCCCTTCCCCTTCCTGTCTTCTCCTATCATTTTGGATCTCCCCCTCCCCCTCCCACTTTCAAATCTCTTACTAGCTCTTCTTTCAGTCAGTCCTGATGAAGGGTCTCGGCCCGAAACGTCGACTGTACCTCTTCCTAGAGATGCTGCCTGGCCTGCTGCGTTCACCAGCAACTTTGATGTGTGTTGCTTGAATTTCCAGCATCTGCAGAATTCCTCGTGTTTGCGATGATCAAGACGAAGTCTTTTTCCAATCGGTGAAGCGTCAACCCGCCTCCGTGAAGCGCCATCAGCGCGGGGCGGCAGTTACTCCTCATCCTAACCCTACAACTCTCCTCCAGAATTATCTCTCGAAGAACTGATAGTGATTCTAACCGAAAGGAATTAAACTTAATTTACACGTTGGTTGGATGGAATTGGTTGTACAATGCAAATGAACTAAAGTTTACAGCGGCGAATGGGTTCACTTGCATTGATAGCGGTCACGCCGGGAGACGTGCTTCCATTCGCGAGGTCACTTTAAAGGGCCGTGCGATTTTAGTCCTGGGCCACCTTAAATATCTGACGACAGCATCTCCAGGACAACAGCTTTACGCTCCAAGGACTGTGCTAGAAAACACACCGACACGGAGATTTCTTTCAGTAACACCACTCTCCCGGACAGATCCTTGCTGCTCCCGGAGAGCCCGGCGTAGACTCGACCCTGCGGTCGCATTGAATAGCGGGACCCAGCCCAGGGGCGACCGCAACATCTGAACCCGGAGGTGGATCCGCCCGCATAAACAGCAAGGGAGTCTCAGGCGTGCTGTCTGATAGACCGGGATCCACGACTGATCTGGATCCTGTGTCTTCAGTCCGGAAAAGGGTTCCAGATTGGTATTCAGCGGCCAAGGGTGACAGAGCTGGAGCCAGTCCCTGCCGGAGCCGTACCCTCGAAACTGAGCCACGTACCTCCAGAGTGAGCGAGGTGGGGAGACAGCCATCTAACTAGCCAGAACACGGTCGCGAGTGGCAGCCCCACACCAGCAAGACTAGCGCCGGGTACCCAGTGTCGGTGAGTACCTTTACTGTACTCCTTATTGTCGACTTCCTGGGATTTCCCATTGCGTCAACCCCATTTAGTAAACTGGGAGTTCCCGCGGAGACCGAAACCTCTGGTGTCAGGAATCAACCCTCATCATTTGAGGGGCTAAGTCGAGGGAATAACACAAGTTCACAAAGGAAGATTCCCTCACGTTTTTCACAGTCATCTGGGCACCGAGTCCTTCTCATCCCTTATCAGATAGTGTTAGTGATTTCAGAACAGTGGTCTTGGTTATTAGGAAAGGTTGTGGGTGCAACCCGACGGCCTCGGTGCTGAGAAGGGACATTAATGTAAATAATTACAGAGAAGCAAGGCGCTGTACACCTTCTCAGCATCGCCTTGACAACACTGGGCCGGGCTGCTTGGATGGGGGTACTGCTGTCTGGGACTATATGGCCGGAGATACATGAAAATGTACAGTACCTTCTTATCCTCACATCCACACAGGCATGTCGTACAAAGCGACCGCATTGTTTACCCAAATCTGACCCGCTTTACCTCCCTCTGCAACTGGATCATTGACTGCCTCACCGGAAGAGTACACTCTGTGCGGATCGAAAATAACATCTCCTTCTCGCTGACGATCAACACTGGCACACCTCAAGGATGTGTGCTTAGCCCGCTGCTCTACTATCCCCACGCTCACGACTATGTGGCTATGCGCAGCTCAAACGTCATCTATAAATTTTCCGAGGACACATTATTTTAAATGGTGTCCAGAAGGCGTGCAAGAGCAAGATGGATCAGTTGGTCCAGTGATGTAGCAGCAACAACCTTGCACTCAAAGTCAGTAAAAGCAAGGAATTAATTATGGACGATGCTGCCTTCCGAAGCAAGGAGGGGAGAACCGAGGGAACGCACACCAGTCGTCATCGAAGGATCACAAGTGGAGAGAGTGAGCAGTTTCAAGTTCCTGGGTGTCAACATCTCTGAGGATCTATCCTGGTTCCAACATATTAATGCAATTACAACATTAGGAGTTTTAGGAGATTAGGTATGTAACCAAAGGCATTCGCAAGTTTCTACAGAAATACTGTGGAGAGCATTCTTATTGGTTGCATCACTGTCTAGTGTACAGGGGCCACTGCACAGATCGGAAAAGCTGCAGAAAGTTGTGAAGTCAGCCAGCTCCGTCATGGGCACTAGATTTTACAGCAGGACATAAGACCATAAGACATAGGAGCAGAATAGGCCATTCAGCTCATCGACTCTGCTCCGCCATTTCATCAAGGCTGATCCGCCATTTCATCAAAGCTGATCCCAGCTCCCACTCAACCCGATACACTTGCCTTCTTGCCATAACCTTTGACGGCCTGACCAATCAGGAAACAATCAACTTCTGCCTTAAAAATACCCATGGACTTGCCCTCCACTGCAGATCATTTCACGGGTTCACCACTCTTTGGCTAAAAAAAATTCCTCCTTTCCTCTGTTCTAAAAAGTCACCCCTCAATTTTGAGGCTGTGCCGCCTAGTTCTGGATAACCCTACCATAGGAAACATCCTCTCCACATCCACCCTACCTAGTACTTTCAACATCTTCAAAGAGCAATATTTCAAGAAGGCAGCATTCATTAACAACCCCCATCACCCAGAACATGTCTTCTCAATACTACCATCAGGGAGGAAGTACAGAAGCCTGAAGGCACACACTCAATGATTCAGGAACAGTTTCTTCCCCAACACCTGCCATCAGATTTCTGAATGGACATTGAACCCATAAACATTTCATAGAAACATAGAAAACCTACAGCACAATACAGGCCCTTTGGCCCACAAAGCTGTGCCAAACATATCCTTATCTTAAAAATTACTAGGCTTACCCATAGTCTTCTATTTTTCTAAGCTCCATGTACCTATCCAAAAATCTCTTAAAAGACCCTGTCGTATCTACCTCCACCACCGTACCTCAATATTTTTCTCTCTTCTTGCACTTCTTATTTAACTTAATTTTGAATTTGATAATTTTTGATTATTGTAATGTACTACTGCGGTAAAACAACAAACTTCAAGACATGTCAGTGATATGAAACTTGATTGTAATTCTGATTCCAGCCTTGAGTAGCAGTCTGCTTGTGGAAATGGGCATGTGTATGAGACTACGGGTGCCTTAACCACAGGCTGAACACCACTCACTTTAATGGCTAACCTGCTGATAGAAGCAGTCCACAATAAGCAAAGCTCCTTGGGAATGTGTCCATTAGATAATGATAACAATCAACAAGCCTCGTTTGTAGACAGTTAAGTGGTTCATGATGCATGAGCCATCACAGATAGCAAAATGCTCAGGACTTCTACAACATTCAAGACTGAAGGGAATTATGCGGAAAGGGGCAGAATGATTCCATTGGTGGTGACCGATTGAGAGAAATGTTCCAGGAAATACAGTAGAATTGGTCAAGTTGGTGAATAATAAGATTGATGGGAGGAAAGATTTTCTTTTGATTCTAGAGGGATGTTCGTTAGATACCAGTCGCCCTGTATGCAGAGTGGTTGGTGCAGGTGACATTCAGATCGAACCTGAATATTTACTCTGGTGGGGAGCACTCAGTGTTTGTCTTAATCATTCTGAAATACATAAACATGAACAGACTGTCTGAAACCAGTCCTAAAGGTGGCAAAAGATCACAGGAAACTGGTAATAAATGAAACATCCGTCTATATAAATGGAGCCATCAATATTTTAATATTGTAGCCAATTCTGGGTAGCAGGAATTAAAAAGAGAGCTGGTACACTAAACTGATTCTGGAAGTGAGGGAGAAACTCAGGCAGCATGGATCTCAGCCTGAAATGTCAAGTTACTCATTCCCATAGATGCTGCCTGGCCTACTAAGTTCCTCCAGCATTGTGTGTGTGTAACGTAAACACGAGGAAATCTGCAGATGATGGAAATTCAAGCAACACACGTCAAAGTTGCTGGTGAATGCAGCAGGCCAGGCAGTATCTCTAGGAAGAGGTATAGTCAACGTTTTGGGCCGAGACCATTCGTGTGTGTGTGTTGCTTTGGATCTCCAGAATCATGATCCAGCAGTGAGAGACTTGAGTTATATTGGAAAAGCTAGGGTTTGCTCCCATATGCTGTGAGAGGTGCCCAATAGTTGATTTAAAAGTATGAAACATACAGGCTGAGTTGATGGAGAGGAATTATTCCCACTGTGGAAGAGTCTAAACCTCGAGGACAGGATGATGATGATTGTAAAAAGAACTAAAAGTGTTATGAGGAAAACGTGTTTGGGTCTAGAATGACCTGGCTGGAGAACAATAGAGGCAGATTTAATTGTAACTTTCCAGAGTCAGGAGAGGGAGTGGGAGGGGACCAGCCACGTGGTTTATATAGATGAAGTCGGGGCTGAATGGCCTTTCTAGCTTTAACTATTCTGTGAAACCCATGGACATCACTTGGCTATGGTAACTTACTTAAAGAATCAATTTAGTGTAATTTCTGGCACACAGAATTGGCAGAATATTAGAGTATTAGTGGTTCTTGATGGCACGGGTAAGATTATAAAGCCTTGGGAACTGATGTATTTTTTGTGTGACTGTATTTTACTGCTCTATCCTATGTGCTGTGTATGACTGTTGGTATAGTGTTTTGCATCTTGGCCTTGGAGTAACACTGCTTCATTTGCTTGTGTTCATGAGGAGGGTAATCATGTACGGTTGAATGACAATTGAACTTGAGTTGAAAACTTCAACTAGCTCAGCATGGGAGATAGAAGTAAAGGAAGTTACCATTTCTACTACTTTATTTCTCTAATTTTAAGAAATTATTCCTTCATTTTCTGGAGTACCCATTAGCAGACCTTTCCTTAACCCCTATATTTTCTTTTTCAATTTACTTTAACATTTAAATTACTCAATAAGATTACCAATCAATCTTTAACCTCATTTTGAACATATTCTTTATTAAATGTTCAACTACTCCTTGTTTCCAGAACTAATTTCTTTGGTGAGAAGATGCTATTAAAATGTGGAACATTTTGTATCTGCGGTTTAGCATAGAATTGTTCTATATTCATTCTCAAGGTCCTTGGGCATCTCCTGTATAAGTGGAAGGCTATGGCTATGCAGGAACCAAGGAGTGATACTGAAAACTATCAGCTTTAACTTAATACTTCATGTGAACTCAACATCCCCCGATGATGATCAGTTGTCCATCCTGAATACCGTACATGGTGGAAGTGCTGGGAGTAGCAAAGATGGTAAAGGTACTCCACAGTCTACATTACTCAGTATTAAAAATGGCTCAGAAACATTATCATTGACTAAATTCTGAAGGACACACCTGAAAGCTATGATCTGTATGAATGGTGAGTGAATTAATGAGGGATAAATGTGCTTGATTCCATCCTCACTGGCTGCACAGTTAGATAATCTGATTAGGAAGGCATATGGCCTTCATTAGTTGAGGCACTGAATACAATTGCAGGCAGGTTATACATCAACTTTGTAATACATTGGTCAGATCTTACCCTGAGCACCGTGTGTAATGTTAGTCAACAAAACAGTAACAATGCTGCAGCGGCTGCTCCAGAAATGGAGTAGTTCAGTTATGAGGAGAGACTGAAGAGGTTAGGTCTATTTTCCATAGAGTAGATGAGGTTAAGAGGGGACAGACTGAGGTAGAGATAAGACAGACTGTGGAAAACATTTCCCCACATTAGAGATTAATACAGCTGGAGGACAAAGCAAGGGATAAGAGATTCTCACCCAGAGAGTAATGATTGAGTAATGATACACTTACATAGAGGTTAATGAAAATAAAGTCAGTGCCAACTTTTAAGAAGTGAATTGTCTCCATGAGCACTCAAATCATGTAGGAAAGTGGCCAGTGAAGGAGTGGAGCTTTGAGGCTTTGACTCGAGAGATTCTGGCAGTTGTGGCAGTTGGACTGTACAATCAAGTCAATCAAGATTTGAATAGCTCAGCAGAAAGCAGTTGATTAGACAATCTTCTTTCTTTTTCCTTGTTTTTATTGATTTGATTTCTATATATAGAATACAGAGTTCAAGAGAATACATATTATAAAACAAAAAACAAAATATAATAATACCAGATACAGTATATTGAATCACATTAACGAACTCCTTACTCTATATTCATATGGATTAGATTAGTTCATATATTAGAATATAAACAATTTTATTAAGAAAAAAGACCTACACCCACTACCAAAGCCGAAGCCGTTTGGGGGAAAAAAAAGAAAAGGGAAACTTATCAGATAATAAAATATACTATTAACCACCTTCTGTACTTTAACAAGAAATCAAAGATTATGAAAATAATTTTAAAATGGCCGCCACAAATTTTGAAAATCTTGGTTAGATTCAGAAATTGAACAATGAATCTTTTCTAAATTTAGGCATGCCATAACATCCCGTAACTACTGAGCATGTTAAGGCGGAACAGCATCCTTCCATTTAAACAAATGCGCCCTCCTAGCCATAAGAGAGATAAAAGCCAGAATGTGCAAATCAGATATCTTCAAAATGATATCTTTGCTTCGAACAATACCAAATAGGGCAGTCAAAGGGGTAGGCTTAAAATTTACTTTAAAGAGTACAGAAAAAGTTTGAAATATTTCCTTACAATATTTTCCAAGACTTGGGCAAGTTCAAAACATATGAATAAGTGAAGCTTCTCCATTGTTACACCTATCACAATAGGGAGATATATCTCTATAAAAACAAGATGATTTATCCTTGGTCATATAAGCCCTATGAACCATTTTAAATTGTAGGAGGGAATGACAAACACATAGCGATGAAATATTAACGAATTTAAAAATCTCATCCCAAGTTTCTTCAGAAATTGAGGTCTGTAAATCTTGTTCCTAAAGATTTTTAATCTTGTCTAAAGAATCATTTCTTATTCCCAACAACATATCATAAATATTGGATATTGAACTATTATAGAATGGTTTCATATTAAGAATTTCATCGAATATGTTCTTATCAAGTCTATTAGGAAATGTATATAATTGAGATCGCAGAAAATCTCTAATTTGTAAGTACCGAAAAAAATGGGTTTTTGGTAAACTGTATTTAGTTGACAATTGTTCAAATGAAGAAAGACTTCCTCCCACAAACAGATCCCAGAAACATATGATGTACAATCCTTCCCAATGCTTAAAGCCTACATCAGTCATAGAAGGCTTAAAAAAAAAATTTTAAATGGGACTAGAAAGGGAGAATCTCAATAAACCAAAGTGTTTTCTAAATTGCATCCAAGTCTTTAAAGTATGTTTGACTACTACATTTTCAGTTATCTAACTTAAGGATAAAGGAAGTGCAGATCCCAATAGGGAGATAATAGAAAATTTATTAACCAAGTTAGCTTCTAAAGAAACCCACCCGGGACAGTCTTCGTGGTTAATGTAGTATAACCAAAACGTGCGATTCCGTATATTAGCTGCCCAGTAATAAAACCTAAAATTTGGTAAGGCTAAACCTTCATTCTTTCTAACTTTTTGGAGATGGACTTTATTCAGTCAAGGATGTTTTATTTTTCCTTATGTAGGAGGATAAAATAGAGTCCAGAGAGTCAAAAAAGGATTTAGGAATGAAAATGGGTAAAGCCTAAAAGAGGTATATGAATTTAGGTAAAACATTCATTTTAATAGAATTAATTTGGCCAATCAATGATAAGAAAGGGGTGACCAATTTGATAATGTTCTTTTTATATAATTTAATAAAGTAAGAACATTTTCTTTAAATAAGTATTTATAATTCTTAGTAATTGTTACACCCAAATAAGTGAATTGGTTTCTTACAATTTTAAAAGGATGGTTACTACCAGTTAATGGCAAATTATTCAAAGGAAAAAGTTCACTCGTTTAGGTTCAGTTTATATCCAGAAAATTGACTAAAGCAAGATAGTAAAGAAAGCACAGAAGGTAATGAAGTTTTGACATTAGAAATGTAAAGCAATAAATCATCCGCATAAAGTGAAACTTTGTGGATAGTACCCTTCCACAAAGTCTGTTGATGGTAAAATACCAGTGATTTCATTAGATTCTCGAAAAGCAATAGCTATAGGTTCTAAAGCCAGGTCAAAAAGCAAAGAACTCAAAGGGCAACCTTGTCTGGTTCCACGTTGGAGTTTAAATGGTTTAGAATTCTGAAAATTAGTAAGAACCCGAGCAACAGGGGATAAATACAGTAATTTAATCCATTGAATAAAGTTGGACCCAAAATTAAATTTTTCTAAAATTTTAAATAAATAATGCCATTCAACCCGATCAAAAGCCTTCTCAGCATCTAAGGATATCACACACTCCGATATCTCTTTAGAAGGCGAATAAGTAACATTTAATAATCGGTGAATATTAAAATGAGAATATTGATTTTTAATAAAACCAGTCTGATCGTCAGAAATGACAGATGGTAAGATATTTTCCATCCTACAGGCCAGAACTTTAGATAAAATTTTAGCATCAACATTTAAGTAAAGAAATTGGTCTATGAAGAACATTCAGTTGGATTCTTATGCTTTTTAAGGATAAGTGAAATAGAGGCTTATAAAAGGATTGCGGTAACGTACCTAACTTAAAAGAATCTGAAAAAACTGAACATAAATGGGGTATGAGCAAGGAAGAAAAAGCCTTATAAAATTCTCCAGAAAATCCATCAGGACCTTGAGCTTTCCCTGAATGCAACGAACGTACAGCTTCGGCTATTTCTTCGTGAGAAATACATTGATCCAACTGTTTTCGGTCATCAACAGAAAGCGTAGGGATATTTATTTGGTCTAAAAAAGTTATCCATTATAGTATTATCTTTAAGAAGATCAGAGTTATAAAGTATATATTCTCTAAAAGTATCATTTATTTCTAAATGATCAGTTGTCCTAGTACCATTAGGTTTATAAAATTTCTTTAATCTCTCGTTTAGCACTAGAAGTTTTAATTTGGTTAGCCAATCATTTACCTGTTTTATCCCCATGGATATAAGATTGACTTTTATCCTTTAAAAGTTGAGCTTCAATAGGGTATGTTAATAAAAAATAATATTTAGCTTTAATTTCAACCCGTCTTTTATATACAGCAGGATCTGAGGTCAAAGCATATTCTTCATCTAATTGTTTCAGCTCACTGGCTAAATTCTCTCTTTATTAGCTTTTTTCTGAACACTTGCAGTATAAGAAGTGATTTGTTCTCTAATATATGCTTTAAAAGCATCCCATATGACAAGGCAAGAAGTCTCCTCACCGTATTCTCTTCAAAAAAAAAAAGAGTGATTTGCCTCTTGGTGACCAAGCAGTTTGAACAGCTCAAACAAATAAGTAGAGGGGTAGCTCAAGTGGAGCAGACTGTGGAAAGCAGCCAGTGAGTGAGTGGGCCAGTGAAGGAGTGGAGCTTTGAGGCTTTGACTTGAGAGGCTTTGACGAGAAGAGATGGAGGACGAGCTTGTTCCCAGTTAGTCTTTACAATGCCTCCTGAGACGGTCATGTGCCTCTCATGTGAGATGTGGCAGTCTTGGGGGAACTCTCCGCTCCCGCAGAGTCACATCTGCCAGGGGTGCATGCGGCTGGGCGGTCTGAAGACCATGTAAGGAATCTGGAGCAGCAGTTAGATGACCTTCGACTCATAAGGGAGAATGAGACAGTCATAGATGAGAGCTACAGAGAGGTAGTCACTCCTGGGCTGTCGAAAGCAGGTTATTTGGTGACAGTCAGAGGGGGGAAAGCGAAGGTGAGTAGACAGGTAGTGCAGAGCACCCTTGTAGCCATTCCCCTGAATAATAAGTTTACCGTTCTGGATTCTGTTGGCGGGGACAACCAACCAGGTGTGAGCTACGGTGGCAGGGCCTCTGGCACGGAGTCTGACCCTGTGGTGCAAAAGGGTGGGACGGTGAAGAGGAGAGCTGTTGTCAGTGGAGACTCTATAGTCGGGGGAGCAGACAGAAGATTTTGTGGACGTGAGAAAGACACCCGCATGGTTTGTTGTCCCCCGGGTGCCAGGTTCCGGGATGTCTCTGACCGGGTGCACAACATCCTGGTACGAGAGGGAAAGCAACCAGAAGTTGTGATACATGTTGGCACCAACTACATAGGCAGGAAGAGGGATGAGGTCCTGAAGTGAGAGTTTCGGGAACTAGGCAGAAGGCTGAAGAACAGGACCTCAAGGGTGGCGTTCTCAGGATTGCTGCCAGTGCTACATGACAGTGATGATAAGAATTGGAGGAGATGGCAGTTGAATGCGTGGCTGAGGAATTGGTGCAGGGGGCAGGGTTTTAGATTTCTAGATCACTGGAATCTCTTCTGGGGAAGGTGGGACCTGTACAGATTGGATGGGTTGCACCTGAACTCGAGGGGGAGCAATACTTGCAGGTAGGTTTGTTAGCATGGTTTGGGAGGGTTTAAACTAATTTGCAAGGGGGATAGGACCCAGAGCGATAGAGCAGTGAAAGAAGTGAATGGAGTAAAGCCAGATCTAACATATAGAGAGGCTTTGAGGAAAGAGAAGCAGAATAAAGGGTGTAAAGGTCGTAAGGAAGAAGGGCTAAAGTGTGTGTACTTCAATGCAAGAAGCATCAGGAACAAGGGTGATGAACTGAGAGCTTGGATAAATGGAATTATGATGTAGTGGCCATTACAGAGACTTGGCTGGCACCGGGGCAGGAATGGATTCTCAATATTCCTGGATTTCAGTGCTTTAAAAGGGATAGAGAGGGGGGAAAAGGGGAGGAGGGGTGGTATTACTGGTCAGGGATATTATTACAGCTACAGAAAGGGTGGGTAATGTAGCAGGATCCTCTTTTGAGTCAGTATGGGTGGAAGTCAGGAACAGGAAGGGAGTAGTTACTCTATTGGGAGTATTCTATAGGCACCCTGGTAGCAGCAGAGATACCGAGGAGCAGATTGGGAGGCAGATTTTGGAAAGGTGAAAAAATAACAGGGTTGTTATCATGGGTACACTTGCAACACGCTGGAGGAACTCAGCAGGTCGGGCAGCATCCGTGGAAAAGATCGGTCGACGTTTCGGGCCGGAACCCTTCGTCAGGACTGTAGAGGGAAGGGGAAGAGGCCCGATAAAGAAGATAGGGGGTGGGTGGGAAGGAGAAGGCTGGTAGGTTCCAGGTAAAAAACCAGTAAGGGGAAAGATAAAGGGGTGGGGGAGGGGAAGCAGGGAGGTGATAGCAGGAAAGGTGACGAAGGAATAGGGGAAAAAACAATGGATAGTAGAAGGAGGCGGAACCATGAGAGAGGTGATAGGCAGCTGGGGGAGGGAACAGAGTGACATAGGGATAGAGGAAGGGAGGGGGAGGGAATTACCAGAAGTTGGAGAATTCTATATTCATACCAAGGGGCTGGAGACTACCTAGATGGTATATGAGGTGTTGCTCCTCCAACCTGAGTTTAGCCTCATCATGGCAGTAGAGGAGGCCTTGTATGGACATATCTGAATGGGAGTAGGAAGCAGAGTTGAAGTGGGTGGCTACTGGGAGATCCTGTCTGTTGTGGCGGATGGAGTGGAGGTTCTCGACGAAGCTGTCCACAAATCTGTGTCGGGTTACACCGATGTAGAGGAGGCCGCACCGGATGCAATAGATGACTCCAACAGACTCACAAGTGAAGTGTTTAGCATTATCATGGAAAAGGATAAAATCACAGAGGACAGGAAAATTTTTAATTGGGGAAGGGCAAATTATGAGGCTATAAGGCGAGAACTTGCGGGTGTGAATTGGGATGATGTTTTTGCAGGGAAATGTACTATGGACATGTGGTCGATGTTTAGAGATCTCTTGCAGGATGGTGGGGATAAATTTGTCCTGGTGAGGAAGATAAAGAATAGTAGGGTGAAGGAACCATGGGTGACAAGTGAGGTGGAAAATCTAGTCAGGTGGAAGAAGGCAGCATACTTGAGGTTTAGGAAGCAAGGATCAGATGGGTCTATTGAGGAATATAGGGTAGCAAGAAAAGAGCTTAAGAAGGGGCTGAGAAGAGGAAGAAGGGGGCATGAGAAGGCTTTGGTGAGTAGGGTAAAGGAAAACCCCAGGGCATTCTTCAATTATGTGAAGAACAAAAGGACGACAGGAGTGAAGGTAGGACCGATTAGAGATAAAGGTGGGAAGATGTGCCTGGAGGATGTAGAAGTGAGCGAGGTCCTCAATGAATACTTCCCTTCGGTATTCACTAATGAGAGGGAACTTGATGATGGTGAGGACAATATGAGTGAGGTTGATGTTCTGGAGCATGTTGATACTAAGGGAGAGGAGGTGCTGGAGTTGTTAAAATACATTAGGACAGATAAGTCCCCGGGGCCTGACGGAATATTCCCCAGGCTGCTCCACGAGGTGAGGAAAAAGGTTGCAGAGCCTCAAGCTAGGATCTTTATGTCCTCATTGTCCACGGGAATGGTACCGGAGGATTGGAGGGAGGTGAATGTTGTCCCCTTGTTCAAAGAAGGTAGTAGGGATAGTCCGGGTAATTATAGACCAGTGAGCCTTACATTTGTGGTGGGAAAGCTGTTGGAAAAGATCCTTAGAGATAGGATCTATGGGCATTTACAGAATCATGGTCTGGTCAGCATGGCTTTGTGAAGGGCAGATCGTGTCTAACAAGCCTGTTAGAGTTCTTTGAGGAGGTTACCAGGCATATAGATGAGGGTAGTGCAATGGATGTGATCTACATGGAATTTTAGTAAGGCATTTGACAAGGTTCCACATGGTAGGCTTATTCAGAAAGCCAGAAGGCATGGGGTCCAGGGAGGTTTAGCCAGGTGGATTCAGAATTGGCTTGCCTGCAGAAGGCAGAAGGTTATGGTGGAGGAAGTACATTTGGATTGGAGGGTTGTGACTAGTGGTGTCCCACAGGATTGGTTCTGGGATCTCTACCTTTTGTGATTTTTATTAACGACCTGGATGTGGGTTGGCAAGTTTGCAGACGACACAAAGGTTGGTGGTGTTGTAGATAGTGTAGAGGATTGTCGAAGATTGCAGAGAGACATTGATAGGATGCAGAAGTGGGCTGAGAAGTGGCAGATGGAGTTCAACCCGGAGAAGTGTGAGGTGGTACACTTTGGAAGGACAAATCCAAGGCAGAGTACAAAGTAAATGGCAGGATACTTGGTAGTGTGGAGGAGCAGAGGGATCTGGAGGTACATGTCCACAGATCCCTGAAAGTTGCCTCACAGGTTGATAGGGTAGTTAAGAAAGCTTATGGGGTGTTATCTTTCATAAGTCAAGGGATAGACTTTAAGAGTCGCGATGTAATGATGCAGCTCTATAAAACGCTGGTTAGGCCACACTTGGAGTACTGTGTCCAGTTCTGGTCACCTCACTATAGGAAGGATGTGGAAGCATTGGAAAGGGTACAGAGGAGATATACCAGGATGCTGCCTGGTTTAGAGAGTATGCATTATGGTCAGAGATTAAGGGAGCTAGGGCTTTACTCTTTGGAGAGAAGGAGGATGAGAGGAGACATGATAAAGGTGTACAAGATAATAAGAGGAATAGATAGAGTAGATAGCCAGTGCCTCTTCCCCAGGGCACCACTGCTCAATACAAGAGGACATGGCTTTAAGGTAAGGGGTGAGAAGTTCAAGGGGGATATTAGAGGAAGGTTTTTTACTCAGAGAGTGGTTAGTGCGTGGAATGCACTGCCTGAGTCAGTGGTGCAGGCAGATACACTAGTGAAGTTTAAGAGAGTATGGAGGAATTTAAGGTGGGGGCTTATATGGGAGGCAGGGTTTGAGAGTCGGCACAACATTGTGGGCCAAAGGGGCCTGTACTGTGCTATACTATTCTATGTTCTATGTTAAAAATTTCTCAGTGTTCTTTCAATTTTATTGATACCATGCCTGTAGGTAGATGACCAGAACCACATGTAATAGAACTAATTTGGCCTCAACAATGTCTTATACAATTTCAATATAACATCACAATTCCTGTACTCAGTGCTCTGATTTATAAAAGCCAGTATGCTAGATGCTCTCTTTATGACCCTATGACCCTATGTACCCTATTCGATGTAGGTATGGTAGGATATTGGCTAAAAGTTGAAAATTGGGCTCGATGCAAATGTGCTCCTACTAGTTAGCATGGAGGTTGTGAGCTAAAATGGCCTGTTTCCATGCTTTATGCTTCTATGACAAATTTGCACGTTGTATCTGCCCATAATTCTACCACAATATAGTGCCTGTGGAAAAAAAAGTTCTAGGTACACAGCACGGAGATATTCCATTGTGCATAGAGCCACTATCACCATGTCCACAATACTGAATCAGAACAGATCTGGCAGCTTAAAACCAGGCACCCATAATGTGTGTTGATGTGTAATGGAAGCAGAGTTGTGCTAAATCGTGTTCCATAACCTTGTGGCCCATTACATTCTTGCACTCTACTATTACAATCAAGGTCTGGAGCAGTGGTACCAATCTTGGTTCAATGGGAAACGTAGAAAGACAGGTGTAATCACCTTCAGTCCGACTCACAGTCAAGTGATATCTTCGGAAACTTAAGCACTGAACAATGTGCATGCAAAAAAGACAAAAAGAGTGCAATGGATAGAACTAAGCAATGCCACATTCAAAGTGTCAGATCAAAGCCCTGTGGTGCTGTCATATTGTGAATTCAGAATCAGGTTTATTATCACTGGCAGGTGACGTGACATTTGTTAACTTAGTAGCAGCAGTTCAATGCAATACATAATTTAGCAGAGAGAAATAAAATAATAATAAATGAAATAAAACAATAAAAAATAAACAAGTAAATAAATTATGTATATTGAATAGATTTTTAAAAAGTGCAAAAACAGAAATACAATATATTTTTTAAAAAAAAGTGAGGTATGTCCAGAGCTTCAATGTCCATTCAGGAATCAGATGGCAGAGGGGAAGAAGCTGTTCCTAAATCACTGAGTGTGTGCCTTCAGGCTTCTGTACCTCCTACCTGATAGTAACAGTGAGAAAAGGGCATGTCCTGGGTTCTGGAGGTCCTTAATAATGGATGCTGCCTTTCTGAGACAATGCTCCCTAAAGATGTCCTGGGTACTTTGTAGGCTAGTGCCCAAGACGGAGCTGACTAGATTTACAACAGTCTGCAGCTTCTTTCCGTCCTGTGCAGTAGCCCCTCCATACCAGACAGTGATGCAGCCTGTCAGAATGCTCTCCACGGTACAACTATAGAAGTTTCTGAGTGTATTTGTTGACATGCAAAATCTCTTCAAACTCCTAATAAAGTATAGCCGCTGTCTTGCTGCCTTTATAACTACATTGATATGTTGGGACCAGGTTAGATCCTTAGAGATCCTGACACCCAGGAACTTGAAGCTGCTCACTTTCTCCACTTCTGATCCCTCTATAAGGATTGGTATGTGTTTCTACATCTTACCCTTCCTTAAGTCCACAATCAGCTCATTCATCTCACTGACATTGAGTGCAAAGTTGATGCTGTGACACCACTCCACTAGTTGGCGTATCTCCCTCCTGTACGTCCTCCCGTCACCACCTGAGATTCTACCAACAATGGTTGTATTGTTAGCAAATTTATAGATGGTATTTGACCTATGCCTAGCCACACAGTCATGTGTATATAGAGAGTAGAGCAGTGGGCTAAGCACACACCCGAGGTGCGCCAGTGTTGATCGTCAGCGAGGAGGATATGTTATCACCAATCCGCACAGCTTGTGGTCTTCCAGTTAGGAAGTCCAGTTAGGAAGTCAAGGATCCAATTGCAGAGGGAGGTCCAGAGTCCCAGGTTCTGCAACTTCTCACTCAGGCTTGTGGGAATGATGGTATTAAATGCTGAGCTGTAGTTAATGAACCACATAGTTCATACATACCTATCCTGACAGAGGTGTTTGTGTTGTCCAGGTGGTCTAAAGCCGTGTGGAGAGCAACTGAGATTGCATCTGCCATTGACCTATTGTGGCGATAGATAAGTTGCAATGGGTCCAGGTCCTTGCTGAGGCAGGATTTCAGTCTGGTCATAACCAACCTCTCAAAGCATTTTGTTACTGTCGATGTGGACGATGGTCATTAAGGCAGCCCACATTATTCTTCTTAGGCACTGGCATAATTGTTGCCTTTTTGAAGCAAGTGGGAACTTCTGCCCATAGCAGTGAGAGGTTGAAAGTGTCCTTAAATACTCCTGTCAGTTGGTTGGCATAGGTTTTCAGAGCCTTACCAGGTACTCCATCGGGACCTTGTGCCTTGTGAGGGTCACTCTCTTTAAAGACAGCCTAACATCGGCCTCTGAGACAGAGATCACAGGGTCATCAGGTGCAGCAGGGATCTTCACAGCTGTAGTTGTGTTCTCCCTTTCAAACATGCATAGAAGGCGTTGAGTTCATCTGGTAGTGAAGTATCGCTGCCATTCATACTATTGGGTTTTGATTTGTAGGAAGTAATATCTTGCAGACCCTGCCAGAGTTGCCGTGCATCTGTGATCACCTCCAACCTTGTTCAAAATTGTCTCTTGGTCCTTGAAATAGCCCTCCACAAATCATATCTGGTTTTCTGGTACAGGCGTAGGTTGCCACAACTTGAATGCCACAGATCTAGTCTTCAGCAGATGATGTACCTTCTGGTTCATCCAAGGATTTTGGTTTGAGAATGTAGAGTAAGTCTTTGTAGGCACACACTCATCCACACAGGTTTTAATGAAGTTGGTAACAACTGCAGCTTACTCATCCAGGTTCGAAGTTGAATCCATGAATACAGTTCAGTCCATCCATTCAAAGCAGTCCTGTAGGCGCTCCTGTGCTTCCCTTCTCCAAAACTTCTTGGTTCTCACTACTGGTGCTGCAGTCTTCCGTCTCTGCCCATACTCAGGGAGTAGAAGTACAGCCAGGTGATCAGATTTCCCAAAGTGAGGGCGTGGAATAGCACAGTAGGCATTCTTGACGGTGGTGTAACAATAGTCCAGTATGTTGTTTCCTCTGGTATTGCAAGGGATCTGTTGATGGTGGTTACTTAGTGATTTTTTTTTTCAGACCGGCCTGGTTAAAATCTTTCAAAATGATGATGAAGGCGTTAGGGTGTGCTGTTTTGTGCATGTTGATCCTATTGCTCAGATCATCTAAAGCCTCCTTGACATTGGCCTGAGGTGGAACGTAAAGTGCTACCAGAATGACCCCAGAGAACACCCGTGGTCGGTAAGAAAGACGACACTTTACAGCTAGATATTCCATGTCTGGTGAGCAGAGTTGGGACAGCACTGATATATTTGTGCACCAAGTAGAGTTGATCATGAGGCATACTCCTCCACCTCTGCTTTTGAGAGACTCTATAGATCTATCCTGATGGTGTACAGTAAACCCGTCGATCTGAATCGCTGCATCCAGTACGGAAGGGGTTAACCAGGATTCCGTAAAACAAAAGACACACGCAGTCCTTATGTCCCTCTGATTCAGCACCCTGGCTCTGAGATCATCGATTTTATTCACCAGAAACCGTACGATCACCAGCAAGATAGTCAGTATAGGGAGTTTAAAACCCCATTTCCTTAAACACACTTGTAATCCTGATTTACGCCCGCACTTCCTCCAAGGTGTCCTCCGTGGGCACTTCCGATCACAATCGGTGTTGTTTCTGTCAGTTTTAAGCAGCCATAGTTCACTTGAACGCATTGAGGCATCTTTGTTGACTGTACTGACCTTGGAAGCAGTTGTGCTTTTTAGCTGTATCAGGCTGAAACAGGAATATTTAATCATATCCATTGAGAGCACTGCTGCTACTCGAATCGCGCCTAGGCACCCCGGAATTGTGGTGAACGTAGAATATTGAAGAGGAGGAGATGGGCCAAGCATATCTTTGTTCACAGTTATAGCAGGACCTGTACAGTGGTGTCAAATACAAGACTGAAATATCTGGCAACTTCTTCAGCCAGATTATTCAATTTGGTTATTCTCTACATTCCCATCAACAAAAAAGCCAATTTTGATTCACTCTACATGGTGTAAACAAATGACTGAGAGCACTGGCTGTAGCAAAAAGTATACAAAAGGTAAATATCCCAGAAATGTTGCTGAGGACTTGTACTCGAGACTTGACCAATGTTCAGCAAAGCTATTCCAGCACAGGTCCAACTCTAGTATCCACTAAATAAGCTGGACAAATCATTGCTTACGAGTACTGATTTTCTCTAGGAATAATCAACTTTAGTCCACTTTACATAACATGGAGTGAAGATCTGATGAGGGTGACTACCCTTGTTATTAAGGAAGATTTTGATCAAGTGCAATGTTAAATGAACCATAGTGAAATTGAAGTGAATGGGCATCAAAGAGGCAATGTTGATACTTTTAGTTGAGCCAATTGGAAGGGAATCTCATAGAGGTATGAGTTATCTGATGAGGATCCCAATGGTTGGAATCTACAAAGACCTACGTGCCTCACAAAGAAGCCAGCTGTAATTGTTCAGTCATCCATGATCTAGGATATTACTGCAGAGGTTTCTCAGGATAGTGTCCTAGGTCCAACCTTCTTCAGCTGCTTATTACTGAGCTTCCTTCGTAAGATAAAAAGTAATGATGCTTATTAATGACAGCATAATGTTTAATTCTAGTTTCAGTTCATTATAACATGAATATCTCTGTGCCTGGGTTCAGCATGCTGGAACGGCTGCCAAACATCATTTGTACCACACGGGTATGTACCAAAGAAAGACCATCTCACATTGAGAATCTAACCACCTACCCTTGATACTCCTGGCATTACCTTTGGCAAATCTCATCATTAATGTCCTGGGAGGCATGATTAATTAGAAAGTCAATTGAACCATCTAAATGAACACAGGCAGGTCAGATTCAGCATATTCTGCACAGCAAACAACACCATCTACAAGGCATTACCCAAGAGTGTGAGGGATTTCTCTCCACTTGACATGATGAGTGCAGCTTTCTATTTGCTTAACAGCTGCCAGAAGGAATCAGCTAATTGAGAAATTAAAGAGAGAAACGGGAACAGGAGGAAGTCAATCAACTTGTTCTGTATTTGTTCTATCAGTGATCTGAGCTTGGTTTTCAAATTATATTCTCACACTTCCCTTGCCTCTTGACTCCCGTGTAGTTAAAATGTTGGGCAATTTCCACCTTGAATGTTTTCAATTAATCAACCTTCACAGCTCTCTCAACAGATAAACTAAAAGATTTATTGTCCTCTAAGGGAAGAAATTCATCTTCATCTCCAAATGAAATGCTTGAAATTTAATTCTAAAACTATACTCTCCAATTCTAGACATGCCTACAGTGGAAACATCCTCTCAGCAACCACCCCAGGACCTTATATTTTAGTAAAATCACACCTCATACTCCCAGGAACCCCCAGAAATCAGACTGGTGAATCCTTGCTGAACAAGCTCTAGTATGGCCTTCCTTAAATATTGATTCCAAAACTGTATGCAGTAATTTTACATTTCTGAGTTGAGAAGTGACCAATCAGCAAGAAGGATTCATGAGGAAGGGCCAATAAGAATAATTCAAGTGCAATCGGAACAGCCATTTGCTGAGTGGCCATTCTTTTGGAGTGTGCCAGTCTTTACAGTGGCTTTGGCTCATCAGGTTTGGGTGTGATACACTGTCCTGTAGGTTACTCTCTCCCTCTGAGATTCCCTGTTTGTTTATTCCTCATCTTAGGGCATGGAAGATGGCTCCAGGGGCAGTGTTCTGTACTGTGTGTGGGATGTGGGAAGTCTGGTAGATGTCCAGTCTCCCATATAAACACATCTGCATCAGGTGCACCAAGTTGTAGCTCCTGAGAGAACGTGTTAAGGAACTGGAGCTGCAGCTCGATGACTCATATGGGAGAACGAGGAGGTGATAGACAGGAGCCATGTAGGTAGTCACAGATAACTGGGTGACTGTCAGGAGAAGGAGGGGAAATGTACAGCCAGTACAGAGTACACCTGTAGCTGTTCCCCTCTAGAATAATTATACAACTTTAGGTACTATTGAGGGGGACGACCTACTAGGGGGAGCCACAGTGACCTTGTCCCTGGCACTGAGTCTGGTGCTGTGGCTCAGAAGAGCAGAGAGGTTCAGAGGACTGTGGTGTTGATCGGAGATTCCCTAGTCAGAGGAACAGAAATGAGATTCTGTGGGCGTGATAGAGATATTTGGATGGTATGTTGCCTCCCTGGTGCCAGGGTTAGGGATGTTTTGGATTGGATCATGGGAGAGGGTGAGTGGCCAGGAGTCTTGGTACGTATTGCCACCAATGACATAGGTAGACAAGATGAAGAGGTCCAGAAGAGGGATTTTAGGGAGCCCTGTGGAAAGTTGGGAAACAGGGCCTCCAGGGGAATAACCTGCCAGTGAGGGTAAGAATAAGATGATTTGGCAGGTGAATGTGTGGCTGAGGAACTGGTGCAGGGGATAGGAATTCAGATTTAACATAGAACATAGAATAGTACAGCACAGTACAGGCCCTTCGGCCCATAATGTTGTGCCGACCCTCAAACCCTGCCTCCCATTTAAGCCCCCACCTTAACTTCCTCCATATACCTGTCTAGTAGTCTCTTAAACTTCACTAGTGTATCTGCCTTCACCACTGACTCAGGCAGTGCATTCCACGCACCAACCACTCTCTGAGTAAAATACCTTCCTCTAATATCCTCCTTGAACTTCCCACCCCTTAGCTTAAAGCCATGTCCTCTTGTATTGAGCAGTGGTGCCCTGGGGAAGAGGCGCTGGCTATCCACTCTATCTATTCCTCTTATTATCTTGTACACCTCTATCATGTCTCCTCTCATCCTCCTTCTCTCCAAAGAGTAAAACCCTAGCTCCCTTAATCTCTGATCATAATGCATACTCTCTAAACCAGGCAGCATCCTGGTAAATCTCCTCTGTACCCTTTCCAATGATTCCACATCCTTCCTATAGTGAGGTGACCAGAACTGGACACAATACTCCAAGTGTGGCCTGACCAGAGTTTTATAGAGCTGCATCATTACATCGTGACTCTTAAACTCTATCCCTTGACTTATGAAAGCTAACATCCCCATAAGCTTTCTTAACTACCCTATCCACCTGTGAGGCAACTTTCAGGGATCTGTGGACATGTACCTCCAGATCCCTCTGCTCCTCCACACTACCAAGTATCCTGCCATTTACTTTGTACTCTGCCTTGGAGCTTGTCCTTCCAAAGTGTACCACCTCACACTTCTCCGGGTTGAACTCTATCTGCCAGTTCTCAGCCCACTTCTGCATCCTATCAATGTCTCTCTGCAATCTTTGACAATCCTCTACAACACCACCAACCTTTGTGTCGTCTGCAAACTTGCCAACTCATCCTTCTACCCCCACATCCAGGCCGTTAATAAAAATCATGAAAAGTAGAGGTCCCAGAGCAGATCCTTGTGGGACACCACTAGTCACAATCCTCCAATCTGAATGTATTCCCTCCACCACGACCCTCTGCCTTCTGCAGGCAAGCCAATTCTGAATCCACCTGGCCAAACTTCCCTGGATCCCATGCTTTCTGACTTTCTGAATAAGCCTAGCATGTGGAACCTTGTCAAATGCCTTACTAAAATCCATATAGCTCACATCCACTGCACTACCCTCACCTACATGCCTGGTCACCTCCTTATAGATCATTAGGCTCCATTCTGGGGAAGATATGACTTGTACAAAAGGGATGGGTTACACCTGAACCCGAGGGGGTCCAATATCCTTGCCTGGTTGTCTGGAGTTATTCGGATGGGTTTAAACTAATTTGACAGGGGGATGGGAACTGGAGTGGTAGTGCTGAAGATGAGATTGTTTTACAAACAGAGGCAGTGTGTCGTGAGGAGAGGCTGATGATAGGGCAGAACTGCAGTCAACAGGATGAGCTGCAACCAAAAGGTGGACAAAATCAAAAAGGGTGATGAATACAGGTCTGAAGGTGTTCTATTGAACGTATGTCGTATACGGAATAAGGTAGATGGACTTGTAGCACAGTTAAAGATCGGCATGTATGAAGTTATGGGCATCACTGATTCATGGCTGAAAGAAGATTATAGTTGGGAGCTTAATGACTAAGGTATCGAAAGAATAGGTGGGAAGGCAGAGGGGGCAACATTGGTCTGTTGGTAAAATATGAATCAAATCATTAGGAAGAGGCAACATAGGATCAGAAGGTGTTGAATCATTGTGGATAGAGCTAAGGAACTGCAAGGGTGAAAAGACCCTGATGGGAGTTATATACAGACACCCTAACAGTAGTAAGGATGTGACCTACAATTTCAACGGGAGGTAGAAAATGCATGCCATAAGGGTGTTGTGCAATGAACCGGAATTGATTAGAGAATTTAATGTAAACGAAACCTGAGGGACAAGTAATCATAATGGGAACAAATTCAGCCTGAAGTTTGAGATGGAGAAGCTAAAGTCAGATGTATCAGTATTACAGTGGAGTAAAGGGAATTACAGAGGCATTAGAGAGCACTTGGCCAGAATTGATTGGAAAAGAACACTGGCAGTGCTGTTGGCAGAGCAGCAATGACTGGAATTTCTGGCAATTCAGAAGGCACAGGATTGATAAATCCCAAAGAGGAAGAAGAATTGTAAAGGAAAGATGACACAACCTGGCTAACAAGAGAAGTTAAAGCCAACATAAAAGCCAAAGAGAGGGCTTATAATAGAGCAAAAATTAGTGGGAAGTTTGAGGATTCAGAAACTTTTAAAAATGGATTCCAGAAGTTCTTTTCAGGTAAAGAGTTTCTTAAATGCATCTAGGAGCATTGTAAGAAAGGTGGATGAGTTTAGAACATAGATTTATACCTGGAAATATGATGTTGTAGCTATTAGTGAAAAGTGGTTGCAGGAGGGGTGTGATTGGCAACTAAATATTCTAGGATTTCGTTGCTTCAGGTGTGATAGAATAGGGGCAAGAGGTGGAGGTGTTGCATTGCTTGTCAGAGAAAATATAACAGCGGTGCTCTGGCAGGATAGATTAGTGGACTCGTCTAGGGAGGCTATTTGGGTGGAATTGAGGAATGGGAAAGGTGTCGTGATGCTTATAGGGGTGTATCATAGACCACCTAATGGGGACCGAGAACTGAAGCAGCAAATTTGTAAGGAGATAGCAGATATTGTAGTAAGCACAAGGTTGTGATTGTGGGAGATTTTAATTTTCCACACATAGACTGGGAAGCCCATTCTGTAAAAGGGCTGGATGGTTTGGAGTTTGTCAAATGTGTGCAAGATACTTTTTGCAGCAATGCATAGGGGTACCAACTAGAGAACGGGCAGTGTTGGATCTCCTGTTAGGGAATGAGATAGGGCAGGTGACGGAGGTACGTGTTGGGGAGCACTTCAGGTCCAGTGATCACATTACCATTAGTTTCAATATAATTATGGAGAAGGATAGGATTGGACCCAGGGTTGAGATTTTTGATTGGAGAAAGGCTAACTTTGAGGAGATGCGAAAGGATTTAGAAGGAGTGGATTGGAACAATTTGTTTTATAGGAAGGATGTAATAGAGAAATGGACGTTATTTAAAGGTGAAATTTTGAGGGCACAGGATCTTTTTTCCTGTTAGGTTGAAAGGAAAGGTTAAAAGTTTGAGAGAGCCGTGGTTTTCAAGGAATATAGGAAACCTGGTTTGGAAAAAGAGAGTTACCTACCATAAATATAGGCAGCTTGGAGTTAATGAGGTGCTCGAGGAAAATAAAGAATGTAAAAAAAATCTTAAGAAAGAAATTAGAAAAGCGAAAAGAAGATACGAGGCTGCTTTGGCAAGTAAGGTGAAATTAAATCCAAAGGGTTTCTACAGCAAAAGGACAGTGAGGGATAAAATTGGTCCCTTAGAGAATCAGAGTGGACGGCTATGTGTGGAGCCAAAAGAGATGGGGAGATTTTGAACAATTTCTTTTCTTCGGTATTCACTAAGGAGAAGGATATTGAATTGTGTAAGGTAAAGGAAACAAGAAGGGTAGTTATGGAAAGTATGACAATTACAGAAGAGGAAGTACTGGCGCTTTTAAGGAATATAAAAGCGGATAAGTCTCTGGTTCATACAAGATATTCCCTAGGACCTTGAGGGAAGTTAGCGTGGATATAGCAGGGGCTCTGACAGAAATATTTCAAATGACATTAGAAACGGGGATGGTGCCGGAGGTTTGGCGTATTGCTCATGTGGTTCCATTGTTTAAAAAGGGTTCTAAGAGTAAACCTAGCAATTATCGGCCTGCGAGTTTGACGTCAGTGGTGGGTAATTTCATGGAAAGTATTCTTAGAGATGGTATATATAATTATCTGGATAGACAGGGTCTGAGTAGGAACAGTCAACATGGATTTGTGTGTGGAAGGTCTGACAAATCTTATTGAATTTTTTGGTGAGGTTACTAGGAAAGTTGACAAGGGTAAAGCAGTGGATGTTGTCTATATGGACTTCAGTAAGGCCTTTGACAAGGTTCCACACTGAAGGTTAGTTAGGAAGATTCAATCGTTAGGCATTAATATTGAAGTAGTAAAATGGATGGGAGACGCCAGAGAGTAGTGGTGGATAACTGTATGTCAGATTGGAGGACGGTGTGTAGCAGTGTGCCTCAGGGATCTGTACTGGGTCTAATGTTGCTTGTCATATACATTAATGATCCGGATGATGGGGTGGTAAATTGGATTATTAAGTATGCAGATGATAGTAAAATAGGTGGTGTTGGGGATAATGAAGTAGATTTTTCAAAGCTCGCTGAGAGATTTAGGCCAGTTAGAAGAGTGGGCTGAAAGATGGCAGATGGAGTTTAATGCTGAAAAATGTGAGGTGCTACATTTTGGTAGGACTAATCAAAATAGGACATACATGGTAAATGGTAGGACATTGAAGAATGCTGTAGAACAGAGGGATCTAGGAATAATGGTATTAGAGGGGATTTACTAAAATGTTGCCTGGGTTTCATCTTCTAAGTTACAGAGAAAGGTTGAACAAGTTAGGTCTTTATTCTTTGGAGCGTAGAAGGTTGAGGGGGGACTTGATCGAGGTGTTCAAAATTATGAGGGGGATAGATAGAGTTGACATGGATAGGCTTTTTCCATTGAGAGTCGGGGACATGAGTTGAGAGTTAAAGGGCAAAAGTTTAGGGGTAACATGAGGGGGAACTTCTTTACTCAGAGAGTGGTAGCTGTATGGAATGAGCTTCCAGCAGCAGTGGTTGAGGCAGGTTTGATGTTGTCGTTTAAAGTTAAATGGATAGATATATGGATAGGAGAGGAATGGAGGGTTATGGGCTGAGTGCAGGTCGGTGGGACTAGGTGAGAGTAAGAGTTCGGCACGGACTAGAAGGGCCAAGATGGCCTGTTTCTGTGCTGTAATTATTATATGGTTATATGGTTAAATAAAATGTAAAAGAGAAGCAACAGGTGAATATCAGACCACTGGAAAATGATGCAGGAGAGGCAGTACTGGGGGAGAAGGAAACGGCAGATGATATTTTGTATCAGTCTTTGCTGTGGAAGGCACGAGCAGTGTCATGGTAGTTCCAGGTGTTGGGTCATGAAGTGTGCAAAGTTACCATTACTAGGATGAAGGTTTTTGGGAAACTGCAAGGTCTGAAGGTAGATCAGTCACCTGAACCAGATAGTGTACACCCCAGGGTTCCAAAAAAGGTGGCTGAAGAGATTGTGAAGGCATTAGTGATGATCTTTCAAGATTCACTAGATTCTGGAATGGTTCCGGAAGACTGGAAAATTGCAAATATCACTTCACTCTTCAAGAAGGGAGAGAGGCAGAAAAAAGGAAATTATAGGCCAAATAATGGACCTCGGTGGTTGGGAAGATGCTGAAGTTGATTATTAAGGACGTGGTTTCGGGGTACAGGGAAGCACAAGGTTAAATAGGCCATCGTCAGTATGGGAAAGTCTTGCCTGGCTCATCTGTTGGAATTCTTTGAAGAAATAATAAGCAGGATAGATAAACGAGAATTGGTTGATGTGTATTTGGATTTTCAGAAGGCCTTTGACAAGGTGCTACACATGAGGTTACTTAACAAGCTACAAGCCCAAGCCAATACAGGAAAGGTTCTAGCATGGATAAAGCAGTGACTGACTGGGAGGAGGCAAAGACTGGGAATAAAGAGAGACTTTTCTGGATGGCTGTTTGTCAGTGACAAGTGGTGTTCCACAGGGGTCTGTGTAGGACTGATTATTTTTAGGTTATATGTCAATGATTTGGATGATGAAACTGACGGATTTGTTGCAAAGTTTGCTGTGATATGAAGTGGGGCATGTAGTTCTGTGAAAAGTAGAGAAGCTTCAGAAGGAGTTAGACAGATTAGGTGACAGATGGAATACAGTGTCAGGAAGTGTATGGTCATGCACTTTGGTAGAAGAAATGAAATGGTTGACTGTTTTCTAAATGAAGAGAAAATACAAAAAACTGAGGCACAAAGGGATTTGGAATTCCTAGTGCAGAATTCCCTAAAGGTTAATTTCAAGGTTGAGCCTGTGGTGAGGAAAGCAAATGCAATGTTAGCATTCATTTCAAGAGGAACAGAATATAAAAGCAAGGATGTTATGCTGAGACTTTATAATGCCCTGGTGAGGCCTCGCTCAGAATACTGTGAGCAGTTTTGGCCACTCATCCCTGAAAGGATGTGCTGAAGCTGGACAGGGTTCAAAGGAGGTTCACGAAAATGATTCCAGGATTGGATGGTTTGTCATATAAAGAGTGTTTGATGGCTCTGGGTCTTTAGTCACTGGAATTCAGAAGAATGAGGGGTGACCTCAATGAAACCTATCGAATGGTGGAAGGCCTCGATGGAGGGGTAATGGAGAGGATGTTTCCTATGGTGGGAGAATCTAAGCCAAAAGGACACAGCCTCAGAATGGACGGGTGTCCTTTTAGAATGGAGATCAGGAGAAATTTCTTCAGCCAGCATGTGGTGAATCTGTGGAATATGTTGCCACAAGAAGTTGTGGAGGCCAAGTCTTTACGTATATTTAAGGCAGACATTGATAGATTCTTGATTGGTCAGGCCATGAAGGGATTCAGGGTGAGAAGGCAGGAGATTGACGCTGAAAGGAAAAATCGATTAGTCATGATGAAATGGCAGAGCAGTCTGGATGGGCCAAATAGCCTAATTTTGCTCCTGTAGCTTATGGTCTTATTAAACCTTCCCTTCAGTCCTCATTCTGCATACAACAAAACCAAAAATCCATTGTCCTCATGACCCATTTGCTGTATACTTGTACTCATCCACCAGTGTCCCCAAGTTCCTTTGAACACTGCACCTTATGAGTCTCCACTCCTGGTATTGAACTATATTACCATCCATTCACTTTTACCAGGTCTAAGTCTAGGAACCCTCACTCAATAATATTGTGGGAGCAGCCGTATCAGAAATACTAGGAGTATCTCATGTACAGTTGGACTATATAATGAATGTCACCTTTGCAGCAATACTTGTGTAAGAAAATAAACAAAAGGGTGAAACATGATGTTAAGATCTTGGATAAAAATGTAAAAGACAAGGAATGTGTGGACTGCAAAAGAGAGTTAATATTTCATGTTGATGACCCCAATCAGAACTGAAAGTGGGAAACCAAGTATATCTGAAGCTACAGGCAAGATAGGGGTGAAATGTTTGTAATTATATAGCTCCTGGGATTCTTCATGTGACACAAATATTGCTTGCAGTGAAGACAATGAATGTTTATTACTCAGAGTTAATCACCTGGAGGACTGTAAACAGAGAATAAAGAATGACATAAGTACTATAAATAAAATAAAAATAGTGCTTGAAATGAAGATCTGGAGAAAATCTGAAATAAGGGAAAGTGCTGAGACAGTACATGGACTGGGCAGTATCAGTAGAAGAAGAAAAACTAAATTAATGTTGCAGTGAAAGACCTGTGTCAGAACAAGTCAGTGCTGACAGAATCAGGAGAGAGTGAGATTGTTGAATTCATTATTGAGTCCCAAGGGCAGCCATATGCTTGTATGAAAGGCAGGAAACCGATAACAATCATGGTGAGTTGCTTTTGAACTGGAGGCTCGTAGGTAGGTGTTACCAAGGCTCAGTGATAGGTCCATTGCTGTACATCATCTATATCAATGATTTGGATGAAAATGTACAAGGTATGTTTAGTAAGTTTGATGATGACACTAAAGTGGGTGGTGCTGACAGTAAAATTTTTCATCAGGATTTACAGAGGGATCTTGATTAGCTGGATGTGAGCTGAGGACTATCAAATAGAATTTCGATAAGTACAAGGTCTCTATTTTGGGAAAGCAAATGAGCGTAGGAATTTTACAGAAAATGATTGGGCCTTGAAGAGTGTTGTAGAACAGAGGCACCTGGGAATCAAAGCATAGTTCTCCAAAAGTGTCATTACATGTAGACAGGGTAATGATGAAGGTTTGTGGAACAGTGGCATCATCCATCAGAACACTGAGTATGGAAGTTGAAATGTTATGTAGCAGTTGTGGGGCTGTATTTGCAATATTGTGTTCAGTTTTGGTCATAAGAGAAATGTCACTAAGTCACAGAGTCATAGAGAAGTACAGCACAAGAAACAGGCCCTTCAGCCCATCTGCTCAATAGGTACATTTAATGTCAGAGCAATGTATTCTCTATACATCCTGAAATTCTTTTTCTTTGCAAGCATCCATGAAAACAGAGGTATGTCACACAGAATGAATGACAGGTAATTCTTAGAACCCCAAAGCTCCCCAACTCCCCCCTCCCACGCAAAAGCAGCAGCAAAGCAATGATTCCCCCTCCCCCACCAGAGGAAAAAAAAGCATCTGCACGCTCCACTAAGCACTCAAGCATGCAGCAAAGCATCAGTAAAGACACAGACTTGCAGTACCCCAAAGCCTACTCGTTCACCCGGTACTGCGACATACCACAGGCTCTCTCTCCCTAGGAAGGGAAAAAGAGGTGTCCCCGTTTCACAGCGAGACAGGAGACATAACAAAACAACTCGCTGATTAATGGTGTTAAAAGTCTGTTGCATCACTTTTTCCGAGCTCTGTGCCCAAAGAACTTGGGTCTCTAGGAACACAGCCAACAGCCAGCCCACTGCTTTCGATCTTCCGTTTCCGACAACACATCATGCAGCAGCACTGACCTCAAATCCACCCACCTCCAGAGCCACGATAATCCAGCACCCTAAAGGCACAGTAGTCTTCCAGGCCACATCCTTGGCATATCGAAAAGCGGCCTGGAAAATTACTGTTTCAGAGTCTGGTAATCCTGGTGTGGATGCTACGTAGTCTCTTCCCTGATGGGTGTTGGACAAAGAGCCCATGAACAGGATGGTGAGATCCTTCTTGATTTTACTGGTCTTTTCCCAGCACCTTTCTGTATATATATGTCTAGGTGATGCATTGAGCAGTTTTGACTACCTGTTGTAGAGCCTTCCCATCTGCTGCAGTCCATTTTCCATAACATGTAGTGATGCAGCTTGTCAGGATGCTTTCTACTGTGAATCTGTAGAATGACATGAGTATGGATGTGCATAGTCCACCTATCTTCAGCCTCCTCAGAAAGTAGAGGAGTTGGTGACCTTTCCAGATTGTGAAGAATATGTTCTAGGATGGTGAGAGGTTGTGTGAGATGTGTGCTCCCAAGAGTTTGAAACTGCTCAGTTTCCTCCGCTGTGCTGCCTATGTAAAGAGGGGGCTGTGTGTGCAGCAAGTTCTCCTGAAGTCCATAAACATCTTATTGACAATGAGGAAGCGGTTATTTGCTTGACACAAGACCTCAAGCTCTTCCACCTTCTCCCTGAAGGCCACCACAATGTTTCGGCCGGCTGGTGGTGCAGTGAGATCAGCGCCGGACTCTGGAGTGAAGGTTCCCGAGTTCGAATCTGGGGTCGGGCCAACCCCGAGCACGCTTTCCATCTGTCGAGCTAGCCACTCGGCCTCGTAAAAAATACCAGGGTCGAGTCAGGAACGTTCATAACGTGACCCGGTTAATCCTGACACCACGCACTAGACAAGAATGGCTGAATGTCTGGTACGACGTGCCTTAAATAAATAAATCTCAGTGTTCGTATCATTGGTGAACTTGACAATGTGATTACTTGGGTGTTTGTCTGTGCAGTCATACATGAGCAGAGTGTATAGTCATGGGTTCAGGAGGACTCCCATGTTGAGGATGATGGGGAGGGAGGAGAGGCTGTGCATTCTGACTATCTGTGGTCCATTGTGTAGGAAGTCCAATACCCAGTTGCACAGTGGTGTATTTAGACCAAGGACTAGGAGTTTGTTCTGTGGGACAGTAGTGATGAACGCTGAAATGAAATCCAGAAGCAGAATTTGGGGGTAAGTGTCCTTGTTTTCTAGGTGTGATAGGACCAGGTGCATACAGCATCTGTGATAGAGGGGTTGGCATCAGCGCTACTGGGCAGTAGTCATTTAGTTCTGAAGGTGTAGAGTTCTTTGGTACATGGCTATGGAGGCTGATTTGAAGCATGTGGGCACAGTAGCCTGGATGAGCGTTGTGTTGAAGATGTCCGTGAAAACATCAGAGAGCTAGTGTACACACTCCCTGAAAACTCAGCCTGAAATATCTGGTCTGGCTGCCTCACAGGGGTTGACTCTCTAAAGAGTCCTTCTCACATCTGCTGATGTTACAGACAGTGGCTGCTCGCCAGGAGGGGAGGGATAGCTTTCATGGCTGACATTGTGTTGCATGCCTCAAAGCACACATAAAAGTTGTTTAGTGGGAGCTATCACTGGTACAGTCGACACTCTTTTTTCCTTTCATATTCAGTAATTTGCTTGTTTCCCAGCCACATATGTCAAGGATTGTTATGATCCTGAATTTTTTTAACGTAAGCAGTCTTTGCCCTCCTGATGCTTAAGATGAGGTGTTTCCTGGCTCCTCTGAGAGCTGATCTGTCTCCAGAATTGAAGGTAGTGTCTCGAGCTTTTAGTAGTGAGTGCAGCTCAGTGTTCAACCAGGGCTTCTCGTTGCACTGGGAGATGACCATTCTTGAGGTATTTATATTGTTCACGTACTTACTGATGTTGCTGATGGCAGATGAGACCCATTCCTTGAGGTCCATGTCTTCCCCACTTGTGGTGGCCTCCTTAAACATCTGCCAGTTCATCTGTTCAAAACAGTCCTGAAGCATAGAGATGGTCTCACTAGGCCATCCAGTGCTAGTTCTCTTGACTAATTTCTCCAGCAGCAGTCTGAATGATAGAGATGTGGTCAGAGGTTAAGATGAGGATGTTGGATGGCTTTGTAAGTACCCTGTATATTTTGTGTGGAACCCCCTCACCAGGCTTGTACAGAAACTTGGCTTGTTAGCTGCTCTCCTAACCACTGGACTCAGCGGTGAGAAAGCCACCTTTCTCAGACAATGTGTATCTAGGGTCAGTATGATTCGGGGCTCACCAAGCAGAAAAGTTGGGATGTTTCGATTAACAGAACCTCAATTTGAGGTAAAGCTGTGTAAATACAGCCCATATGAAATTATCCATTGGCAAGAAATAACAGATTATACACAGCATACAGGAAGTGTATTTACTAATTTCAACTTAATCAACCAGTTATTAAGAGGAAAAGAAAAAGAAACAAAATAATGGGCATTCCCCGCCGTCAATCTTGATGGCTTCACCAATCCAGGGCATGTTCAAAACCTGGACTCCAGCACCGTCAATGCGGGCTCCAATGACCATGGACACCTTCAAAGCAATTGCGCAACCTCTAACTGTGACTCCAGCCTTGAACTCCAGGCCGGGTCTTCACATGCGGTTATTGTGACTCCCGTCTCCCCTTCCCCCACCACCACTCTGCAATCCCATCTCCCTCAGATCCCATCGTCAGCTCCTGGGCCCTCAGAGGCTCCATTTTCCTCCCACCCCAACGCTCCCCTCTCTATTGACACCACCAGCCTCCCTCCCCCTCCCCCTACCCCCTCTGATCTCAGGTCTCATCCATGTCGGGTCTTTACCATCCCCTCTGACCTTCAACTCTCTGATGTTGAGTGCTCTGTCCTCAGTAAGGGCCTTACCTTTGTCCCCCTTCGCCCACACCTCAGCGAGTTCTGCGTGTGCCATGACGCTGAACTCTTCTTCCACCAGCTCTGACTTCGAGCCTACTTTTCGGCAAGGACTCTCCCACCCCCACCAATGACCCCTTCTCCCGTCTTCAACCCTCCTCCTCTTCATGGACACCCCGTTCTGGTCTTCTGCCTGCTCTAGATCTCTTTATTGCTGACTGCCGACGGGACATCAACCATCTTGACTTCACCGCACCTTGTTCCAATTCCAACCTCACTCCTTCCGAATGCTGTGCTCTCCACTCCCTCTGCACTAATCCTAACCTTACTATTAAACCCACCGATAAGGGGGGTGCTGTTGTAGTCTAGTGTACTGACCTCTACCTTGCTGAGGCACAGCGACAATTTGCAGATACCTCCTCTTATTTACCCCTCAATCCTGACCCCACTAAGAAGCACCAGGACGTTGTCTCCCACACCATTACCAACTTTATCCGCTCAGGGGATCTCCCATCCACTGCCACCAACCTTATAGTTCCCACACCCTGCACTTCCCTTTTCTACCTCCTACCCAAGATCCATAAACCTGCCTGTCCAGGTAAACCCATTGTCTCAGCTTGCTTCTGCCCCACCAAACTCATTTCTGCATACCTTGACACTTTTATCCCCCCTTGTTCAATCCCTTCCTATTCATGTTTGTGACACTTCTCATGGTCTGAATTTTTTCAATGAATTAAGTTCCCTGGCCCCACTGCTTTATTTTCACCATGGATGTTCCCCACCAGGAAGGTCTCAAAGCTCTCCGCTTCTTTTTGGATTCCAGACCTAACCAGTTCCCCTCTACCACCACTCTCCTCCGTCAGGCAGAATTGGTCCTTACTCTTAATAACTTCTCCTTTGGCTCTCCCACTTCCACCAAACTAAAGGCACCCATGTGGGTCCCAGCTATACCTGCCTTTTTCCTTCGCTACATCGACGACTGCATTGGCGCTGCTTCTTGCACGCATGCTGAGATCGTTGACTTCATTAACTTTGCCTCCAACTTTCACCTTGCCCTCAAATTTACCTGGTCCATTTCCAACACCTCCCTCCCCTTTCTTGATCTTTCTGTCTCTATCTCTGGAGGCAGCTTATCTACTGATGTCTACTATAAACCTACGGACTCTCACAGCTACCTGGACTATTCCTCTTCTCACCCTGTCTCTTGATAAAATGCCATCCCCTTCTAGCAATTCCTCCATCTCCGCCACATCTGCTCTCAGGATGAGGCTTTTCATTCCAGGACGAAGGAGATGTCTTCTTTTTTTAAAGGAAGGGGCTTCCCTTCCTCCACCATCAACTCTGCTCTCAAACACATCTCTCCCATTTCATGCACATCAGCTGTCACCCCATCCTCCCACCACCCCACTAGGGATAGGGTTCCCCTTGTCCTCACCTACCACCCCACCAGCCTCCGGGCCCAACATATAATTCTCCGTAACTTCTGCCACCTTCAACAGGATCCCACCACTAAGCACACCTTTCCCTCCACCCCTCTCTCTGCTTTCCGCAGGGATTGCTCCCTACACGCCTCCCTTGTTCATTCATCCCCCCCATCCTTTCCCACCAATCTCCCTCCCGGCACTTATCCTTGTAAGTGGAACAAGTGCTACACATGCCCTTACACTTCCTCCCTTACCACCATTCAGGACCCCAGACAGTCCTTCCAGGTGAGGCGACACTTCACCTGTGAGTCAGCTGGTGTAATATACTGCATCCGGTGCTCCCGGTGTGGCCTTCTATATATTGGTGAGGCCCAATGCAGACTGGGAGACCATTTCACTGAACACCTACGCTCTGCCCGCCAGAGAAAGCAGGATCTCCCAGTGGCCACACATTTTAATTCCATGTCCCATTCCCATTCTGATATGTCAATCCATGGCCTCCTCTACTGTAAAGATGAAGCCACACTCAGATTGGAGGAACAACACCTTATATTCTGTCTGGGTACCCTCCAACCTGATGGCATGAACATTGATTTCTCTAACTTCCGTTAATGCCCCTCCTCTCCTTCTTACCGCATCCCTTATTTATTAATTATTTCCCCCCTTTTTTCCTCTCTCTCTTTTTTCTCTCTCTCTCCCTCTCACTCCTTGCCTGCTCTCCATCTTCCTCTGGGCTCCCCTTCCCCTTTCTTTCTCCCGAGGCTTCCCGCCCCATGATCCTTCTGCAGCTCTGTATCGCTTCTGCCAAACAACTTTCCAGCTCTTAGCTTCATCCCTCCTCCTCCTGTCTTCTCCTATCATTTTGGATCTCCCCCTCCCCCCACCTTCAAATCTCTTACTCTCTCTTCTTTCAGTTAGTCCTGACAAAGGGTCTTGGCCTGAAACGTTGACCATACTTCTTCCTATAGATGTTGCCTGGCCTGCTGCGTTCCATCAGCATTTTGTATGCGTTGCTTGAATTTCCAGCATCTGCAGATTTCCTCGTGTTTGTGTCTGTTCCTCGTTGTTCAGACTTCTCATCACTGATCACTGGTAGAACTTCCCATCTTAGACTCCTTCAAATCGGATCGAATTATATGGCCATCTCTCTCAATTTTCACCTCTCTCTATCTCCACCAAAAGACCACAAACCCCACCAGATTCCGTCACAAATCTCTCTCTGCCCTGCTTTCTCTAGAACCTTCTCCCAATTCTACCATCCTGATTGGCTGACACAGCATTCCTAAGTTGAACATCACAGTCCTTAATCTTCATCTGAAACCCAAACACAATCAGCAGGACACACTGCTTCTACAGAAAGCTACTAAATAAAAAAACTCAAACGACAGGAATTCTGCAGATGCTGGAAATTCAAGCAACACACATCAAAGTTGCTGGTGAACGCAGCAGGCCAGGCAGCATCTCTAGGAAGAGGTGCAGTCGACGTTTCAGTCCGAGACCCTTCGTCAGGACTAACTGAAGGAAGAGTGAGTAAGGGATTTGAAAGTTGGAGGGGGAGGGGGAGATCCAAAATGATAGGAGAAGACAGGAGGGGGAGGGATGGAGCCAAGAGCTGGACAGGTGATAGGCAAAAGGGGATACGAGAGGATCATGGGACAGGAGGTCCGGGAAGAAAGAGGGGGGGGGGACCCAGAGGATGGGCAAGGGGTATATTCAGAGGGACAGAGGGAGAAAAAGGAGAGTGAGAGAAAGGATGTGTGTATAAAAATAAGTAACAGATGGGGTACGAGGGGGAGGTGGGGCATTAGCGGAAGTTAGAGAAGTTGATGTTCATGCCATCAGGTTGGAGGCTACCCAGACGGAATATAAGGTGTTGTTCCTCCAACCTGAGTGTGGCTTCATCTTTACAGTAGAGGAGGCCTTGGATAGACATGTCAGAATGGGAATGGGATGTGGAATTAAAATGTGTGGCCACTGGGAGATCCTGCTTTCTCTGGCGGACAGAGCATAGGTGTTCAGCAAAGCGGTACCCCAGTCTGCGTCGGGTCTCGCCAATATATAAAAGGCCACATCGGGAGCACCGGACGCAGTATATCACCCCAGCCGACTCACAGGTGAAGTGTCGCCTCACCTGGAAGGACTGTTTGGGGCCCTGAATGGTGGTAAGGGAGGAAGTGTAAGGGCATGTGTAGCACTTGTTCCGCTTACATGGATAAGTGCCAGGAGGGAGATCAGTGGGGAGGGATGGGGGAGGGGGAACGAATGGACAAGGGAGTTGCATAGGGAGCGATCCCTGCGGAATGCGGGGGGGGGAGGGAAAGATGTGCTTAGTGGTGGGATCCCGTTGGAGGTGGCAGAAGTTACGGAGAATAATATGTTGGACCCGGAGGCTGGTGGGGTGGTAGGTGAGGACCAGGGGAACCCTATTCCTAGTGGGGTGGCAGGAGGATGGAGTGACAGCAGATGCACGTGAAATGGGGGAGATGCGTTTAAGAGCAGAGTTGATAGTGGAGGAAGGGAAACCCCTTTCTTTAAAAAAGGAAGACATCTCCCTCGTCCTAGAATGAAAAGCCTCATCCTGAGAGCAGATGCGGCGGAGACAGAGGAATTGCGAGAAGGGGATGGCATTTTTGCAAGAGACAGGGTGAGAAGAAGAATAGTCCAGATAGCTGTGAGAGTCAGTAGGCTTATAGTAGACATCAGTGGATAAGCTGTCTCCAGAGACAGAGACAGAAAGATCTAGAAAGGGGAGGGAGGTGTCGGAAATGGACCAGGTAAACTTGAGGGCAGGGTGAAAGTTGGAGGCAAAGATAATAAAGTCAACGAGCTCTGCATACATGCAGGAAGCAGCGCCAATGCAGTTGTCGATGTAGCGAAGGAAAAGTGGGGGACAGATACCAGAATAGGCACGGAACATAGATTGTTCCACAAAGCCAACAAAAAGGCAGGTATAGCTAGGACCCATACGGGTGCCCATAGCTACACCTTTAGTTTGGAGGAAGTGGGAGGAGCCAAGGAGAAATTATTAAGAGTAAGGACTAATTCAGCTAGACGGAGCAGAGTGGTGGTAGAGGGGAACTGATTAGGTCTGGAATCCAAAAAGAAGTGTAGAGCTTTGAGACCTTCCTGATGGGGGATGAAAGTATTTTGGGACTGGACATCCATGGTGAAAATAAAGCAGTGGGGGCCAGGGAACTTAAAATCATCGAAAAGTTTAAGAGCGTGAGAAGTGTCACGAACATAGGTAGGAAGGGATTGAACAAGGGGGGATAAAACCGTGTTGAGGTATGCAGAAACGAGTTCGGTGGGGCAGGAGCAAGCTGAGACAATAGGTCGGCCAGGACAGGCAGGTTTGTGGATCTTGGGTAGGAGGTAGAAAAAGGAAGTACGAGGTGTGGGAACTATAAGGTTGGTAGCAGTGGATGGGAGATCCCCTGAGCGGATGAAGTCGGGGATGATGTGGGAGACAATGGCCTGGTGCTCCTTAGTGGGGTCACGATCGAGGGTTAAATAAGAGGTGGTATCCGCGAGTTGTCGCTGTGCCTCGGCAAGGTAGAGGTCAGTACGCCAGACTACAACAGCACCCCCCTTATCGGCGGGTTTAATAATAAGGTTAGGATTAGTGCGGAGGGAGTGGAGAACAGAGCGTTCCGAAGGAGTGAGGTTGGAATGGGGACAAGGTGCGGTGAAGTCGATATAAATAAAATAAAAAAACCTACAGCATTACCATAAAAAAATTTAAGCAAGGGTCTGTTTGTACCCCTAGTAGCCATAGTGATGTGTTGGTGGAATTTGAGTAAAATGTCCTGCAGGTGAGCATGATTGAAGTCTCCTGCATTTATGTAGAGATGATCCAGATGTTTGTTTTGTCGAGCTGATGTTACTGTAAACCTCTCCGAGTGTGACCTTGGCGTTCGTGCTCAGGGGATTTAGACAGTGGGAATGCTCATTACAATAAACTCAATGAGCAGGTAATGTGGCTGGCCTTTAATTTTAAATGTTCAATTGGCCCCAGGACAGTGACTGCTAATAATGAGTTTATGCCCCATAACCTTTGTGAATGTACATACAGATTCCACCTCCTTTGGATTTCCCTGACAGAGAGATTCTGTCTGTGCAGAACAGAGTCATCCTGTTGAGTTGAAACAGCAATTCGGGCATTTCGTTGTCTAACCATGTTTCAGTGAAAACCAGAATGCCAGTTTCTCATATATTTCTGTGTTTTCATTCTCAGTCTCAGTGAGTCCATTTTCTAGTGAGTGGACGTTGGATGTGAAAAGTGATGGTACCGCTGGCCTGCTCAGGTTAGCTGTCAACCTAGCTAGTGCCCTAGCTCTCTTATTGCATTTTGGCTTATTCTCACATTGCTTGCACCTACCGTTTCCTCGGATGAGGTGCCTAAGCCAGGTGTCTGTAGAATCCTTAGTTCTTTGAGCACAACTACTAATTCTGCTGCTGGCCGCATAAAAGTAATTTTGTTAAAGAGTTCAGTGGTGCTCTGCTCGTGGAGTTTTGGTTAACTGAAATTCCTGATTAGAAACTTTGTAACACTATCTGAGAATTTAAAATTAGCACCATTATTGGGTACTGGAATCTTCAGTGCCTGTCTGCAGCACCATTTCAGATACAGTGGAATTAGATTAGTTGCAGATATGGGTGGAAAATGGCAGCTGTTTAATCTGGCTGGTTGTGAGGTGCTGCTCTTTGGGAGATCAAATTTAAAGGGACAGAACACTGTTAATGGCAAGACCCTTGAAGGTGTTGATATGCAGATGGATCTTGGGGGTTAAGTCTATACTTCCTTGAAGGTGACTTTTTTTTAGATTATGAGGACATGCAGTCCTCTTTTATTGTCTTTTAGAAATGCATACATTAAGAAATGATACAATGTTCCTCCAGTATGATATCACAGAAACACAAGACAGACCAAGACTGAAAAACTGACAAAAACCACATAATTATAACATATAGTTACAACAGTGCAAGCAATACTGTAATTTGATGAAGAACAGACCATGGGCACGGTAAAAAAAAGTCTCAAAGTCTCTCGAAAGTCCCATCATCTCACACAGCCGGTAGAAGGAAGAAAACTCTCCCTGCCATGAGCTTCCAGTGCTGCAAACTTGCCAATGCAGCATCCTGGAAGAACCCGACTACAGTCCGACTCTGAGTCCGTCCAAAAACTTCGAGCTTCCGACCAGCCCTCCAACACCGAGCACTGAACACCATTACTGCCGAGCGCTTCGACCCCAGCCCCGGCCGCCAACAACAGGCAAAGCCGAGGATTTGGGGCCTTCCTCTCCAGAGATTCTCGATCGCACAGTAGCAGCGGCAGCGAAGCAGGCATTTCAGAAGTTTCTCCAGATGTTCCTCCGTGCTTCTCACATCTGTCGCCATTAAATCAGAATTGTGCACAGCATCCTACTTACAAATATGATATAATTTCACCAGAGAGGCCGCACGCGCTGCATCACGCCGCCATCTTCTCCTCCCTCCTTTCATTTAGTGATGGGATAAGAAGGTATATGGCATGCTTGCCTTCATCAGTCAAGGAACTGTGTTCTGGAGTTGGGAAGTAATGGAGCATTCTGATCAGAACTGTAGGAATGATTGTGTTAAATGCTGAGCTGTAGTCAATAAATACAGCCTGACATAAGTATTAGTATTGTCCAGGTGATCCAAGGCCACGCAAAGAGCCAATAAGATTTGCTTCCGCTATAGACCTATTGTAGTGATAGGCAAAGTGCAGTGGGTCCAAATCCTTGTTAGGCAGGTGTTGGTTTTAGCCATGACCAAACTCTCAAAACACTTAGTCACTGTATGTGTGAGTGGTACAGGACAATTACCCTGCTCTTCTTGGGCACTGGTATGATTGTTGCCCTTTCAAAAAAAGTGGGAACTGCTGATTGGCTTTCCCACCAGAGACGTAAGGCTCACTGGTCTATAATTACCCGGACTATCCCTACTACCTTTTTTGAAAAAGGGAACAACATTCGCCTCCCTCCAATCCTCCGGTACCATTCCCGTCGACAATGAGGACATAAAGATCCTAGCTAGAGGCTCAGCAATCTCTTCTCTTACCTCGTGGAGCAGCCTGGGGACTATTCCATCAGGCCCCGGGGACTTATCTGTCCTAATGTATTTTAACAACTCCAACACCTCCTCTCCCTTAATATCAGCATGCTCCAGAACATCAACCTCACTCATATTGTCCTCATCATCATCAAGTTCCCTCTCATTGGTGAATACCGAAGAGAAGTATTCACTGAGGACCTCACTCACTACCAGAGCCTCCAGGCACACCTTCCCACCTTTATCTCTAATCGGTCCTACCTTCACTCCTGTCATCCTTTTTTTCTTCACATAATTGAAGAATGCCCTGGGGTTTTCCTTTACCCTACTCGCCAAGGCCTTCTCATGCCCCCTTCTTGCTCTTCTCAGCCCCTTCTTAAGCTCCTTTCTTGCTTCCCTATATTCCTCAATAGCCCATCTGATCCTTGCTTCCTAAACCTCATGTATGCTGCCTTCTTCCTCCTGACTAGATTTTCCACTTCACTTGTCACCCATGGTTCCTTCACCCTACCATTCCTTATCTTCCTCACCGGGACAAATTTATCCCTTACATCCCGCAAGAGATCTCTAAACATCGACCACATGTCCATAGTACATTTCCCTGCAAAAACAACATCCCAATTCACACCCGCAAGTTCTAGCCTTATAGCCTCATAATTTGCCTTTCCCCAATTAAAAATTTTCCTGTCCTCTTTGATTCTATCCTTTTCCATGATAATTATAAAGGCCAGGGAGCGGTGGTCACTGTCCTCCAGATGCTCACCCACTGAGAGATTTGTGACCTGACCCGGTTCATTACCTAGTACTAGATCTAGTATGGCATTCCCCCGGTTGGCCTGTCCACATACTGTGACAGGAATCTGCCCCATCTAAACCCTTGGAACTAATCAGATGCCAATCAATATTAGGGAAGTTAAAGTCACCCATGATAACAACCCTGTTATTTTTGCACCTTTCCAAAATCTGCCTCCCGATCTGCTCCTCTGTATTTCTGCTGCTACCAGGGGGCCTATAGAATATCCCCAGTAGAGTAATTGCTCCCTTCCTGTTCCTGACTTCCACCCATATTGACTCAAAAGAGGATCCTGCTACATTACCCACCCTTTCTGTAGCTGTAATAGTATCCCTGACCAGTAATGCCACCCCTGCTCCCCTTTTTCCGCCCTCTCTATCCCTTTTAAAGCACTGAAATCCAGGAATATTGAGAATCCATTCCTGCCCTGGTGCCAGCCAAGTCTCTGTAATGGCCACTACATCATAATTCCATGTATGTATCCAAGCTCTCAGTTCATCACCTTTGTTCCTGATGCTTCTTGTCATGCTGACTTTGACTCATTTTTTCATTAGTCCTCAAGTACACGGAAACCTCATCCTTAATAATGGACTCCAACACTTCACCAACCACTAAGGTTAGGCTAACTGGCCTATAATTTCCTTTCTTTTGCCTTCTTCCCTTCTTAGAGAGAGGTGTGACCATTGCAATCTTCCAGTCCTCTGGGACCATGCCAGAATCAACTGAATCTTGAAAGATCATGACTGATTCATCCGATATCTCTTCAGCAACCTCTCTCAGACCTCTGGGATGTAGTCCATCTGGTCTAGGTGACTTATCTACCTTAAGACCTTTCAAGTTTGCCTAGCGCTCTTTCCTTTGTTATAGCAGTGACACTCACTCCTGCTCCCTGACACTCATGGGCCTCTGGCATACGGGTAGTGTCTTCCATAGTGAAGACTGAAGCAAGTACTTATTTGGTTGTATTTTAAAACCTTCCCAATCATCCAACTTTCCACTCACTTTTGTTACTTTGTATAACCTTTCCTTTGGCTTTTATACAGTTCTTAACTTCCCTTGGTAGACATGGTTGCCTACCCCTGCCATTTGAGAATATCATCTTCTGTGGGATGCAACTATCCTGTGCCTTGCGAACTATTTCCTGAAACTTCCATCGTCTCTGTTCTGCTGTCATCCCCGCCAGTATCCTCCTCCAATCCACCTGGTCAAACTACTCTCTCATGTCGCTGTAATTCCCTTTCTTCCATTGCGATACTGATACATGTGACCTATGCTTCTCCTTCTCTAATTGCAGTATGAATTCAATCATATTATGGTCACTGCCTGCTCTGGGTTCCTTTATATTAAAGTGACTAATAAAATCTGTGTTATTAAACAACACCCAATCTAAGATAGCCTTTTCCCAAGTAAACTCGAATACCAACTGCTTTAAAATGACATCTCATAAGCTTTCAACAAATTCCCTCTCTCGCGATCCAACACCAGCCTGATTTTCCCAATCCCTTTGCATATTGAAATCCCCCATTACAATTGTGACAGTACCCTTGTTACATGCCCTTTCCAGCTCCCTTTGCAATCTCAACCCCACATCTTAGCTACTATTTGGAGGCCTAAGTATGATTCCCAGAATGGTTTTACAAACCATAATAAGGCCATAAGATAAAGGAGCAGAATTTGGCCATTTGGCTTATCAAGTCTGTTCCACCATTTCATCATGGCTGATCCACTTCCTCTCAGTCCCAATCTCCTGCCTTCTCCCTCTAACTCTTCATATACTGACAGATCAAAATTCTATCAACCTCTACCTTAATTATACCCGACAACTTGGCCTCCACAGCTGCCTGTGGCAACAAATGCCACAGATTCAGCACTCTCTGGATAAAGAAATTCCTCCTCCTCTCCATTCTAGATGGATGACCCTCTATTCTGAGGCTGTGCCCTCTGGTCTTTTATTCCTCCCGAAATGAAAGCTAATATTGTATTTGCCTTCCTCCGACTGACTCAACCAGCAAATTAAACTTTCGGGCAGGGGTTCCTACTGGAGTCCTCAGTTACTGCTTGGGGTCCGTGGCATATAAAGGTTGGGAAGCCTGATATCGGGAATCCTGCATGAGGACTCCCAAGTCACTTTGCACATTGGATTTTTGAATTTTCTCTCCTTTTTTATTTATTCTACCAAGGTGTTTGACCATACACTTCCTGGCACTGAATTCCATCTGCCACTTCTTTGCCCATTCTCCTAATCTGTCTAAGTCCCTCTGCAACCTCCCTGCTTGCTCAACACTATCTACCCTTCATCTTTTCTTTGGATAGTCAGCACATTTAGCCACAATGATATAAATTCCTTCATCCAAATCGTGAGAAGAGTGATCCCAACACAGACCCCTGTGGAACACCACTAGTCACCTGGTAGCCCAACCAGAGAAGTCTTTTATTCCCACTCTGCATCCAGCCAATCAGCCAGTGCTCTATCCATGCTAGCATCTTTCCTATAATACCATGGGTACTTAACTTGCTAAGCAGCCTCGTGTGTGGCAGCTTGTCAAAGCCCATCTGAAAATCCAAGTGCACAACTTCCATAGGCTCTTCTTTGTCTATCCTGATTGCTGTTTCCTCAAAGAATTCGAACAGATTTGTAGGCAAAATTTTCCCTTGAGGAAACCATGTTGACTTGGGCCTATTTTATTATGAGCCTCCAAGTACTCCAAAACCATATCAGTAACGATCAACTTCAATATGTTCCCAACCTCTGAGGTCAAACTAACTGGCCTATAATTTCCTTTCTTCTGCCACTCTCCTTTCTTCAAGAGTGGAGTGACACTTCCTATTTTCCACTACTGCAGAACCATACCAGGATTGCATAATTCTAGAAAAATCATTACTAATGCTCCACAATCCCTTTAACTACCTCCTTCAGGACACTGGGGTGTGGACCATTAGGTCCGAGTGACTTATCGATCTTCACAGTTTTCAGTTTCCCAAGCAGCTTCTCACTTGTAATGGCAACTTCACTCCTTTCTGCCCTTTGACATCCTCGAAACTCCGGCATACTGCTAATGAAGACTGATGCAAAATATTTGTTCAGATCGTCAGGCCCCATTACTACCTCTCCAGTATTATTTTCCGCCGATCCAAAGTAGGACCATAAACACTGGAGGAAACCAGTCACAACGTCATCACGAATACCAATGGGTGGTCCCTTTCCGCTGTCTGCATTTGTGCAAACCCACCACGTGGTCACCCTGACCAGACCCTCCATATGGTAACCTTGATCAGTCCCTACAGATTTGGATGTAGCCTCCTGTAAATCACCCAATGTCCCCTGGCCTTGATTGGTCCCTGCAGATTTGAATGTAGCCTCCTGTAAATCACCCCATGTCCCCTGGCCTTGTGCCTGTTCTTCTGGCAGGGCTGAGTGTAACACTGAAGTTAGACATAGGATTAATTTCTGCCCCTCTGCTTCATCGAAACTGAACTATCCTGTGCTGCTGAATATGCTGAAAAGCTCTCGAGGATCATCTCCCAGCCCACACTTTGGTATATTCACAGCTGTAGAACTCAACTGGGCCATGTACAGTATGTCAAAACGGTATAATACTGTGTCACAGCCAATCCTCCTGGCTCTGCTGTCTCCTGAACTCTTTCCATTACCACAGGTGCCATTGGGCCAGAGGTGTTTAAGGCTCCATCCCCTCTTGGAAAAATCCGTAAGGATTTTCCCCAACAATCCACCCTATTATGGTGCATTGCTTCACATGCTAAATCATGCCGTTCTACATCACTATCATAGTCAGTCCTCACACCAATTGCACATATCACTATTAATATCACTTGTCTCTGAGCTGAGTAAATGCACACGTCACTTGTCCCTGAACTGAGAGTAAATGCACACGTCACTCGTCCCTGAACTGAGAGTAAATGCACACGTCACTCGTCTCTGAGCTGAGTAAATGCACACCCCACTCGTCCCTGAGCTGAGTAAACGCGCACCCCACTCGTCCCTGAGCTGAGTAAACGCACACGTCACTCGTCTCTGAGCTGAGAGTAAACGCACACGTCACTCATCTCTTGAGCTGAGAGTAAACGCACATGTCACTCGTCTCTGAGCTGAGTGTAAACGCACACGTCACTTGTCCGAGCTGAGAGTAAACGCACACGACACTCATCCCTGAGCTGAGAGTAAACGCACACGACACTCATCCCTGAGCTGAGAGTAAACGCACACGTCACTCGTCCCTGAGCTGAGTAAACGCACAAGTCACTTGTCCCTGAGCTGAGAGTAAACGCACACGTCACTCGTCCCTGAGCTGAGTAAATGCACACGTCACTCATCCCTGAGCTGAGTAAATGCACACGTCACTCGTCTCTGAGCTGAGTAAATGCACACGTCACTCGTCTGAGCTTTGTAAATGCCCACGTCACTCGTCTCTGAGCTGAGAGTAAACGCACACGTCACTCGTCCCTGAGCTGAGTAAACGCACAAGTCACTTGTCCCTGAGCTGAGAGTAAACGCACACGTCACTCGTCCCTGAGCTGAGTAAATGCACACGTCACTCATCCCTGAGCTGAGTAAATGCACACGTCACTCGTCTCTGAGCTGAGTAAATGCACACGTCACTCGTCTGAGCTTTGTAAATGCCCACGTCACTCGTCTCTGAGCTGAGTGTAAATGCACACGTCACTCGTCTCTGAGCTAAGTAAATGAACACATCACTCGTCTCTAAGCTGAGCTAAATGTACACATCACTGGTCACTGAACTGAGAGTTGACTCTGCAGATTTTCGATCTTGGTGTGGTTGGTGCTGCCTTTCTTCTCAGCTACTGATTGCTGCATGACATTCATGGCAGTTTGTAAATCCTGACACTGTCTTTCCCATTTCTCTATTTGTCTGTTTACTCTCCTCTTTACTCGTTACATGCTCACTCTGAGCCTGAATCTGACCTCAAGTGGATCAAGTTTGCCTGACTCAGCTCCTGCAGAATTTCATTTTCTTTCCTCTCTCTAGCTCAGTTCTCTCTCTCTCTAACTCTTCCCTACACTTACACAATTCCTCTGCCAGTTTCTGCTTTCCTCTTTAATTTCAATTAGGTCTTCCAGCATTCATCCCATTAGAATAGCTTTTTTAATCCTTTGTAATTCCTTTGATTTCTTTTTACTAACTGTTTGCCACAATACATCCCCAGGGTCCCTGACCCTCCACTCTCAACCTTTCCTATCCACTCCTCATAGTCAGGTCATTTTCTTAGTATATATCTATGGAAGTAATCGCTCCAATCCTCCAAAACCCCTGGGTTCTTTCCTCTCCCCATTTTAATATTCTAACCTAATGGGTGGTTCAGCTTGTAACCAGGGTCCCAGACCTTGATTCTTTCTTTTCGAGCCCTCCCAGGGACACCAAACTCTGTTGAATATTATCAACTGATCTTGGTTAGGCAATTTGTGATGCAACTCTTAATTAATCAAAACTTACACTTTATTGTCTTTGCACAAACATCAATGTAACCATAACATAAAGTATGCCAAAAACATAAAATATGAATTCCACAGTTCCCCCTGTACCAATACTCACTCAGGCCATTTCTCTAATTGGCCAAACGATTAAACCATTTTCTCCCAGCCCCTGATATAGGGCTCTTCTTACGATAGTCTCTGGAGTTCTCACCACTTTTCATTTGAATCCTTTCATTCTTATATTCTTTCCTTATCAGTTCATATGTTGCAATTCAATCTCATCGGCTCAAGATCACCTGACTAACTTGCGTCAGATTTCCATTGAGTGTTGCCAAGGGCTACCTAACTTTGTGCCTTCTGTGACTTCTTTAGTTCTGATTAACTCTAATTCAAACTAGTCAAACCGGATCACCCAGACATTGGGCCAAAGTAACAAGATTACCTCTGCACACCTGCCATTGTACACAACACACAGTTCATCTGAGAATGGTCTCAGGTTTAGCAGATCATCAACAGAGACTCTTTGTGGCCATATTCAATTGCTCTGATTAAGTTATCCCAGAGCAAGAAACAGTTCATCAAACAGTTCACAAAATGGAGGGTACAGAGCAGCTGCAGAAAATGGCATATTCCATTCCTTCAAGTACATGGCAACAACAAAGACATCTGGTTTGTGTACTTCCACTGTCCTTAACCCAGTCGAGTTTGATGTTTCCTTCCATATTTTAACTCATTCATAGCCAAAAAGAGGGGGTACAGAAAAGGGTCACAATGATGCTGCCCATATAGGAAGGCTTGAGTTCTCAGGTGAGATTTACAAGACTATAAAACCACAAGATATAGGAGCAGAATTAGCTCATTTGGCCCATTGAGTCTGCTCTGCCATTTCATCCTGGCTGATCCATTTTCACTCTCAGGCCCAACCTTTTGCCTTCTCCATGTTTCCCTTCATGTCCTGACCAATCAAGAATCTATCAATCTCTGCTATAATAATACCCAATGACATAGCCTCCACAGCCACCTATGGCATTGAGTTCCACAGGTTCACCACTCTATGGCTAAAGAAATTCCTCCTCATCTCCATTCTAAAAGGAGGCCCCTCTATTCTGTGCCTGTGTCTTCTGGTCTTAGACTCCTCCACCAAAGGAAGCATCCTCTTCCATCCACTCTATTGAGACCTTTCAACGTTCAATAGGTTTCAATGATGTCACCCCTCATTCTTCTGAATTCCAGAGAGTAACCATTCTTCATATGATAAGCCTTTCGATCCCAGAATCATCTTTGTGAATATCCCTTATACCCTCTCCAGTTTCAGTACATCCTTTCTAAAATAAGGGGCCCAAAACTGCTCACAATATTCCAAGTGAGGCCTCAGTAGTGCCTTATACAGTCTCAACATTACATCCTTGCTTTTATGTTCTGGTCCTCTTGAGTTGAATGCTAACATCACATTCGCCTTCCTCTCCACAGACTCCACTTGCAAATTAACCTTTAGGGAATCCTGAACCAGGACTGCCAAGTCCCTTTGTGGCTCGGAGTTTTGAATTTTCTCTCCATTTTGAAAATAGTCCACACTTTTATTTCTTCTACCAAAATGCATGACCGTACACTTCCCAACATTGTATTCCATCTACCACTTTTTGGCCCATTCTCCTAATCCAAGTCCTTCTGTAGCCTCTCTACTTCCTTAATACTACCTGCCCCTCCACCTATCTTCATATTGTCTGCAAACTTGGCTACAGTGCCGTCAATTCCATCATCCAAATCATTGACATATAACGTAAAAAGAAGTGGTCCCAACACAGACCCCTGTGAACACACCTGTCACTGGCAGCCAATCAAAAAAGGCTTCCTTTACTCCTACTATTTGTCTTCTGCCAATCTGTCTTTGCTTTATTCATGTAATCCTTCCTGTAATACCATGGGCTCTTAACTTGTTAAGCAGCCTCATGTTTGGTACCTCCTGAAACTCCAAGTATACAATGTTCACCAATTTTCCTTTGTCTATCCTGCTTGTTATTTCTTCAAAGAATTCCAACAGATTTGTCAGGCAAGATTTTCCTTTAATGAAAACATGCTGACTACAGCCTATTTTATCATGTGCCTTCAAGTACCTGAAACCACATCCTTAACAATTAACTCCAACATCTTCTCAGCCACTGAGGTAAGAACCTAATTTCCTTCCGTCTTTACTTTCTTCTTGAAGAGAGGAGTGACGTTTGTAATTTTCCAGTCCTCCAGAACCATACCAGGATCAATTTATTCTTGAAAGATCATTACTAATGCCTCCCCAATATCTTCAGCTACTCCTTCAGAACCCTACGAGGTATACTGTTGGGTCCAGGTGATCCATCTACCTTCATCCCTTTCAGTTTCCCGAGAACCTCCTACCTAGTAATGGCAATTTCATACACTTCTGTCTCCCAACACTCTAGAACCTCCAGCATACTGCTCGAGTCTTCCACAGTGAAGACTGATGGAAAATACTTACTCAGTTCAGCTGATATTTCCTTGTGCCCCTTTACAACCTTTGCAGCAACATTTTCCTACAGTCCAATAACTATTCTCGCCTCTTTTTTACACTCTGGAGAAACTTTTGGTATCTTCTTTAATAATACTGGCCAGCTTACCTTCAGAATCCATTTTTTCCTTCTTTATGACTTTTTTAATTGCCTTCTTTAGGTCTTAAAATCTCTAACTTCCCACTAATTTTTGCTCTAATATATGTCCTCTCTGGCTTTTCAGTTGACTTTAACTTGTCAGCCACAATTGTGTCATCAATTGTGAGAGAGTTAGATATGGCCTTTGTGGCTAAAGGGATCAGGGGGTATGGAGGGAAGGCTGGCACAGGGATGACCAGCCATGATCATACTGAATGGCGGTGCAGGCTCGAAGGCTGAATGGCCTACTCCTGCACCTATTTTCTATGTTTCTATCATCCCGTTACAGTATATCTTCCTTTTTGGGATGTATATATCCTGTGCCTTCCAATTTGCTCCTGGAGATTCCAGACATTGCTGTTTTGTTGTCAACCCTGCCAATGTTCTTTTCCAATCAATTTTGGTTCGCTGTTCTCTTGTGACTCTGTAAATCCCTTAACTCTACTGTAATACTGATATATCTGAATTTAGCTTCTCCTTCTCAAATTTAGTGTGAATTTGTTCATATGATGTTCACTCACCCCTAAGGGTTCCTTTACCTTAAACTCTCTAATCAATTCCAGTTCATTGCCCAGCAGAATCACCGACCCCTAGTGGGCTTGAACCTGAGCTGTTCTCAAAAGTTGTTTCAGAGGCATTTTAGAAATTCGTCTTGGGATCCAGCACTAACCTAATTTTCCCAATCTATCTGCATATTGAAATCCATGATTATTGTAACATTGCCCCTTTGACACACATTTGCTGTTTGCCATTGAAATTTGTAGACCACATCTTTACTAGTGTCTGGGGTCTGTATAAAATTCTCATCAGGGTCTTTTTACCCTTGCAGTTCCTCAGTTCTACCCACAATGATTCAACACCTTCTGATCCTCTTTCTAATGATTTGTTTTGATTTTTTTTTTTACCAACTGAGCTATGCCAGCTGCTCTGTCTACCCACCTGTCCTTTTGATTAAAGTGTATACTTGGCTGTTAAGCTTCCAGTTATAATCTTCTTTCAGCCATGATTCAGTGTTGCGCACAACATCATACATGCTAATTTGTAACTGTGCTGCAAGTTCATCGACCTTATTCCGTATACTGTGCGCATTCAAACTTAACACCTTCAGTCCTGTATTCACCCTTTTTGATTTTGTCCGCCTTTTACATTGCAACTCATCCTGTTGACAGCAATTTTGCCCTATTGTTAGCCTCTCCTTGCTGAGAGTTTCACTACACACTGCCTCAGTTTGTAAACCAACTACCCCATCCACACTGCTATCACACTGCCATTAATCATCCCCCAATCAGATTCAAAAGGCTGGGATGGTTTACACTGGAACAAAGAAGCCAGAAATATTTTTGTTCATACATAGCTTGGAGTGGTTAGATAGTGGACGCAAGCCTCAACTACTTCGGATATGACCTTATTCTTTATACTGACATTATTTGGCTGAGGAAGTTTGGCAGGACCTTTTCTTTGTCTCCATTATAGAGGACTGAAACCAGATTTTTCTCAGGTATTAAATAGTAATGCAAAAAATTGTGTACAACGTGTGAGCAGGAAATAGTTAATTAATCTGAAAAATATATTCAAAATCAAAATGATTAATTGTCAAATAACTGGAAAATTAGTGGTTTCAGTCCTTCCATGATAGATATATATGATACAATGGTTTTTAAGACTCATCCACGATTTCAAACTTTTTGTGTTGAGGATTTGATATTATTTCTGAAAGAAAGACATCTATATGTATTTTGTACTTTACAAAGATATGCAAAGAGCTTTCTAACCATTATGCCACAGTACAGTTAACCATGGCCTTCCCTCTCCTGGAGTTTTCAATGAATACCTCCTCAGCAATAAGTTAGCCATATGGTACGAGTTAGTCAGCCCTAATAACTTTGACCATTGAACATAATACTGTAGCATAAGCTGTCATCTTATTGAAAAAAATGATGGCTGTGTTGGAACTGGTGAAATTCATGTAGTAAGGCCATTCTGAGGTTTGTTTAGCATTGGGAAGTTGAGAGAAATCTGCACTTGGCATCTGACCTGAAATCTAATAATGACATCCCGTGCTCAAAGTAATTTTATCTTAGTAGTGATTACAATTTCTAAGTTTACAGCACTTGGATATTATAGTGCAGTGTTGTAATGTGATGACTACCTATGAACATAATTTTAACATAGAACATTACAGCATAGTACAGGCCCTTCAGCCCATGATGCTGTGCTAACCTTTTAACCCCAAGATAAATCTAACCCTTCTCTCCCACATAGCCCCCTATTACCGCACCTGTGCAGAACAATCCATGTACTCTGCACTCTCTGACATCCTCCCGAGAGTTTCTTCCAATCACCCCTCATATTAGCCATTTCCGCCCTGGGAAAAAACGCTCTCTCTATCTGCTAGATCTATGCTTCCTGTCATTTTGTATAACTTTATTAAGCCACCTCTCATCCTCCTCTCTCCAGAGAGAAAAGCAGTGAAAATGCGGAATGTTACAGTTTAAATTGGTCTGAGAGAAATGCAGTGAAGCTGTAAATTGGTAAACAACAGGAATTCTGCAGATGCTGGAAATTCAAGCAACACACATAAAAGTTGCTGGTGAACGCAGCAGGCCAGGCAGCATCTCTAGGAAGAGTGCAGTCGACGTTTCAGGCCGAGACCCTTCGTCCTGACGAAAGGTCTCGGCCTGAAACGTCGACTGCACTCCTGTAAATTGGTGTATCTTTTAATAAGAGGTTTTTTAAATGGAAAATAGAAGTGGACATGATGTGTTTGAAAGCTGTTAAATTCAAAATCGGTAAGACCAGAAGACCCTGAGATACAGGAGCAGAATTGCCCCATTAGCTAGTTTTGAGAGGGGTAGCAACAACAACAACAACAACCTTACACTCAACATTAGTAAGACCAAGGAATTGATTGTGAAGTTCAAGAAGTGGATACATACCAGTCTTTATTGAGGGATGGGAAATAGTGAGCAGTTTCATGTTCCTGGATGTCAGCATCTCTGAGGATCTATCCTGGGTCTAACATATTGATGCAAATACGAAGACATAATGATACAAATACAGCCCCTATATTTCATTAGGAGATTGAGGAGACTCTGTAAGTCACTGAAGACTCTCGCCAATTTCTACAGATGTTCCAAGGAGAGCATTGTAGCTGGTTGCATCACTGACTGGTATGGAGGAGCCACTACACAGGATCGGAAAAGCCTGCAGAAAATTGTAAACTCAGCCAGCTCCATCACGGGCATCAGTCCCCCCAACACTGAGGACACCTTTAAAAGGCGATGCCTCAAAAAGGTGGCATGAATCATTACGGACCCCCATCACCCGGGACGTGCCCTCTACTCATTGTTACCATCAAGGAGGAGGCACAAGAGCCTGAAGCCATGCACTTAATGTTTCAGGAACAGCTTCTTCCCTCCACCGTCACATTTCGGGATGCACAATGAACACCACCTCAGAACTTGTATCTTCTTTTTTTTTTGTTCTCTTTCTGTGTTACTATTTAATTTAATGTTGTTCTAATATACATTTGCACTGTATTGCTGTCACAAAACAACAAATTTCATGACATATGGCTGGGATAGTAAACCGGATTCTGATTCAGATTCTGTTCAACCATTTGATTATTTAATTTCACTCTCAACCCCATTCTCCTGCCTTCTCCACATAACCTTCGATGTCTTTACTAACTTCCGCTTATATACACCCAATTACTTGGCTTCTACAGTCATCTGTGGCAATGAGTTACACAGATTCTCCATCCTCTGGCTAAAGAAATTCCTCCTCATCTCTGTTCTAAGGGGATGTCCTGGTATTCTGAGGCTATGTCCTCTGGTCCTGGACCCTCACATTATTGGAAACATCCTCTCTACATCCATTCTATCTCGGTCTTGCAATATTCGGTAGAGTTCAATGATATTTTCTAAACTCCAGTGAAACCTGTCCCAGAGCCATCAAATGCTGCTCATACATTAACCCTTTTATTCTCAGGATCATTCTCGTAAACTTTCTCTGAATATTCTGCAAATCCAGCACATCCTTTTTTAGATTTGGGACCCAAAACTGCTCACAATACTCCAAATGGCGGGAGGAGAGCAGCGCACTGCACGCGTGCGCAGCCCTCCGGTGAAAAATAATATTGTATCTGTTAAATAGGGACCATGGACAATTCTGATTTGATGGAGAATGGATGTGAAAGCACAGAGGAACATCTGGAGAAATTTCTGAAACGCTCGTTCGCTGCTGTCGTTACTGCGTGGTCAGGAATCTTTCGGAGGGTAGGCCTCAAAATCCCCGGCTTTGTTTGCTGTTGGCGACCGAGGTTGAGATCGAATGGTTCAGACAGAGATGGCGCTCAGTACTTGGTGTCGGACAGCTGATCAGAGCTCGAAGTTTTCAGATGACTCAGAGTCGGACTATGGTCGGCATGGCAAGGAGAGTTCTTCCTTCTCCTGTCTGCGTGAGATGTGGGATATTTGAGAGACTTTTAACTTTTACTGTACTCATGGACTTCTTCATCAAGTTATGGTATTGTTGCACTGTTGTAACTATATGTTATAATTATGTGGTTTTGTCAGTTTTTCAGTCTTGGTCTGTCCTGTGTTTTGTGATATCACACCGGAGGAAATATTGTATCATTTCTTAATGCATGCATTACTAAATGACAATAAAAGAGGACTATGTGTCTTCGTAATCTAAATGCAGTCTGAGCAATGCCTTAAAAAGCATCAGTATTAAATCTTTGCTTTTATATTCCAGTTCTTTCACAATGAATGCTAACATTGCATTTGCCTTCCTTACTACTGACTCAAACTGCAAATTAATGTTTAGGGAATTGTGCATGAGTACTCCCAAGACCCCTTGCAACTCTAATTTCTAAATTTACTTCCTGTTTATAAAATAGTCTATGCCTTTATTCTTTCTACCAAAGTACACTTCCCTACACTGTATTCCATTTGCCATTTCTTTGTCCATTGTCCTAATCTGTCATAGAGCTTCTGCAGACTCCCCACATCCTCAACTCTACCAATCTCTCTACATATCTTTGTAGCTCCACAAACTTGGCCACAAAGCCATGATATTTGGCATTCAGATGATTAACACAAAACATGGAAAGCAGTGAACACAACACTGAACCCTGGAGAACACCACTAATCACTAGCAGGCAACCAGAAATGGCTCCCTTTATTCCCACTCTTTGTCTCCTGCCAGACAGCCAATCTTCTATCCATGCTAGTACCTTCCTAGTTTAGTCGCCTCACGTGTGGCACCTTGTCAAAGGCCGCCTGGAAATCCAAGTACACAACATCCACTGCTTCTCCTTTGTCCATCCTGCCTGTTATTTCAGAGAAAGGTGAGCTTCATTTGTCACATGTACGTTGAAACAGACAGTGGGTGAAATGCATTGTTTACATTAAATGAAGTCTGTAAGGATTGTGCTGAGCTGCCTGCAAGTTCCATCACATTTCCCACAAATCACTAACCATAATCATACCTGTTTGGAAAGTGGGAGGAAACCCACACAACTACATCTTCTGAGTTATACTCAGAATATCCAGCCGTTGCTGCTACTATCATCTCTACTAGTGTCCCCTTCCAATCAACTTTGGCTTGCTCCTCTCTCATACCTCTGTAGTTACACTTGTTCCACTCCAAAACTCATAAATCTGACTTTAGTTCTCTCTCTCAAACTGCAGGGTGAATTCTACCATATTCTGATCACTGCTTCTTGGGTCTCTAAAAATAACCGGTTCATTACACACACCCAATCCCAAATTGCCTTTCCCTGAGTGGGCTCAACCACAAGCTGCTCTAAAAAGCCATCTCATGGGCATTCTACAAATTACTTCTCTTGAGATTCAACAACAATCTGATTTTCCACATCTACCTACATACTGAAATTCCCAATGCCCTTTCTGACGTGCCCATTGTAATTTGTCTCAATTTCTTGGCCCCTGTTTGGAGGCCTGTATATTACTCTTATCGGGGTCTTTTTACCTGTGCTATTTCTTAACTCTACCCACAGGATTATACATATTCTGATCCTATGTCACTTAGGATTTAGGGTTATTTCTTTACAAAAAGCCATCTCACCCCCTTTGCTCAACTTCCTGTCCTTTCAATACGATGTTTATCCTTGGACGTTCAGCTGCCAGCTGTGATCTTTGAGCCATGTCTCAGCGATGACCACAAATTCATACCTGCCAATTTCTAATAATATTACAAGATCATCTATCTTATTTCATATAGTGTGTGCATTCTAATATAACAACTTCAATCCTGTATTCATCACCTACCTTTTCAAATTTGTTTCTATGTTGCTTGAAGTTAAATTTCTTATCCCTTTCTAAACTTTGTGTCTTATTCTGAATATGTCAGTGACCTTTCCTGCTCTCTCCTTCCCTTTTATTTTATCCTCACTTGTCCAAGCTGTTGAATCCCCCCCACTTTAAACAGCTCCCTCCTTCTCCAATCATGATACCAATGTCCCACAAATTCAAACCCTCTGTAATTGTAAATGTTGTAGATTGTAAATGTTACTCCATTCTTTAAGAAGGGAGGAATGCAAAAGGAAGGCAATTATAGACCAGTTAGCCTAACCTCAGTGGTTGGGAAAGTGTTGGAGTCCATTATTAAGGATGAGGTTTGGGGTACTTGGAGACTAATGATAAAATAAGTCAAAGTCATTATGGTTTCTGTTAAGGGGAACCTTGCCTGACAAATCTGTTAGAGGGCTTTGAGGAAATAACAAGCAGAGTGGACAAAGAAGAGGCAGTGGATGTCATTTACTTGGATTTTCAAAAGGCATTTGATAAGGTGCCATACAAGAGGCTGCTTAACAAGATAAAATCCTATGTGTTACAGGAAAGATACTGGCATGGATAGAGGAATGGCTGACAGGCAGGAGGCAGTGAGTGGGTTATAAAAGGGGTTGGTTGCCGGTGGCTAGTGATGTTCCTCAGGGGTCAGTATTGGGACCACCACTTTTCATATTATTTGTCAGTTATTTGGATAATGGAATTGGAGGTTTTGTGGCAAAGTTTGCAGATGATACGAAGATAGGTGGAGGGGTAGGTAATGCTGAGGAAGCAATGCGATTGTAGCAGGACTTAGACAATTTGGAAGAATGGGCAAAAAAGTAGCAGGTGGAATACAGTGTTTAAAAATGTATGATAATGCTTTTTGGTAAAAGGAACAATCGTGTGGACTATTATCTAAATGGGGAGAAGGCTCCTACATCAGAGGTGCAGAGAGACTTATGAGTTCTCATGCAAGACTCCCAGAAGGTTAATTTACAGGTTGAGTTTATGGTAAAGAAGCCAAATGCAATGTTGGCAATTATTTCAAGGGGAGTAGAATATAAACACAAGGAGATAATGCTGAACCTTTATAGGACACTAGTCAGGCCGCACTTGGAGAACTGCCAACAGTTTTGGGCCCCATATCTCAGAAAGGATGTGTTGTCATTGGACAAAGTCCGGAGGAGATTCACGAGGATGATTCTGGGAATGAAGGCATTAACAATGAGGAGCGTTTGGCACCCTTGGGCCTGTACTCACTGGAATTTAGAAGAACATGTGGGGATCTCATTGAAACCTACCATATGTCAAAAGGACTCGATAAGGTGGATATGGAGAGGATGTTTCCTCTGGTGTGGTTATCCAGAACTCGAGGGTACAGCCTCAAAACTGAGGGTGACACTTTAGAGCAGAGGTAAGGAGGAATTTTTTTTTAGGTGGAGTAGTGAATCTGTGGAATGCTGTGCCACAGACTGCGGTGGAGGCCAAGTCCGTGGGGATATCTAAGACAGAAGTTGATAGTTTCCTGATTGGTCAGGTCAGCAAAGGATACGGCAAGAAGGCAGGTGTATGGGGTTGAGTGGGATCCAGGATCAGCCATAATGGAATGGCGGAGCAGACTCGATGAGCTGAATGGCCTAATTTTGCTCCTATGTCTTATGATCTATATATCTCAGATGACAATCCAGAGATTATTTCTTTTCAGTTCTAGCTGCTCAAATTTCCCCAATATAACCATAACAACTGGAACTTTCCCTTCCCACTTCAAATTCCTCTGTACATGACATTGAGATGTTCCAGACCCGGGCACTAGACAGACAATACAGCCTTTAGGACTCTCAAACCTTATGACAGAGAATTGTGTCTATTCCTCTGAGTATACTACAGTATCACCATCTACAATTACATTTCTCTGCTCTGCCCCCGCTAGAATGGTTCCCTGAACTTGTGTCATAGTTTGGTTGCTTGTCCTTCACTCAGCCCCACACTCATTCTCACAAAGAGCAACAATATCTCACCTGTTGCAAAAGTTCAAGAGCTGAGGCCCCTCCAGCACTATCTCTTGGATCCCCTATCTTTCTCACTCACAATCACACTCTCTTGTCCCTGGCAATTTGAAGTAGTAAATCTAATGGGTGAGACTGCCTCCGGAAAGTGTCCAAGTAACTCTCTCCCTCTCTGATGCATTGCAGTGTTTGAAGCTCAGATTCTGGATCATCAAACTGGAGCCTGATTTCCTCAAGCAACCAACACATGCTACTGATGTGGTCATCAGAAACCACAATGTGCAGCTACAGCACATCATGGGATGCTGCATCCTTACTTCATTTAATTAGTTGTAATTTGGTATTATTTTAGTTAAATAATATAAATAAAATAAAAACACTTACTTGTTTTCAATTGCTGTCATCTTTGGGTATTATGGCTCCTCAGCAAAGTTGTAGAAATAGTGAACACCAAATTAATTTTCAGAAAATTGGAATGTGACAGGGGTTAATGGAACCGTTTTATGCTAAGGAGGAATGCTATCCAAGTAAAAATTCAAAGCCGTAAAAAGAAATTGGATTTGACAGTTGCCAAGGAGATCAGTCAGAACATTCTGGTTACAGAGCCTCTTGTTGCTCACTGACCAGAGCCTGCCCAGCCTCAGGCCACCTTTTGAGTTTGGAGATCAGCCTGTTCAGCCTCTGCCATTGCTGGGCCCCGACAGTGGTGAGTATGAGCAGTGAAATATTCATTTCCTGGCTTCTCAGTGACTGACTTTCACACTTGCAGGCAGCCTGCTGTCTGCCATTGTCCCTACAATACCCAAAAGGGTCCAGCACAAAAAAGGCCAATCATGTTCAAGTTGGCTGTTTTCCCGATCTACATGAATCCCATTGACCTGTGTTAGGCCTGTATCCTTCTATGCCTTGTCTTCAAGTGTCTGTCTAAATGCATTTTAAATGTAGTGATTCTATCCAATTCTATCCACTTCCTCTGGCAGTGAGTTCCAGATAGCGACCACTCTCCTTTAAAGAATTATCTACCTCCACAACTCTGTGGGTGGGAAATTCCAGAGATTCACAAGCATCTGTGCATTTAAGTGCACCTCAGGTTTAATGCACATTTGGTTCTGATGTACTTTGGATTTATTGCACCTTGATTTGAAATCAACACCCGTTTTCCGCCTATTCAGGCCCCCAAATTTGACAAACAAACTGATAGAGGAGCTCCACAGGTCAGGCAGCCTTTGTGGAGTGGAATGGACAATCAAGGCTTCAGTTCAAAACTATTCATTTGGATCATCTCTCCACAGAAGCTGCCTGATCATTGAGTTCCTCTTGCAGTTTGTTTGTTGCTCCAGATTCCAGCATCTGTAATCTCTGGTGCCCCAAGTTTAATATCCATGTACTAGTGGGAACATCTCAAATTCTGCATTGCCATGTCATGTGAGACCCCCCTCTCCACACCCCCACCGTCAAATGCCATGCTTCATTAAAAAATGAACTCTGGTTGCTAATCCAAAAACTTAACCCCCCCCCCCCCCCGCCGCCACTGTTACAAATGAAAGAAAATCTGCAGATTCTGTAAATCTGAGCAACGCACACAAAATGCTGGAGGAACTGAGCATCAGTCAACTGTACGTTCTTTTCTATGGATGCTGCCTGACCTGCTGAATTCTTCCAGTACTTTGTGTATGTTGTCTCCATGCTATTGACCTCATCTAGTGATTATTGATGTATTATTCTAGATTGCCAGCAGATATTTACCGCTACCTCCCTCCCCAGGAATCCTCAGGCATGGATATTACCAGAAAGCAAAGTCAAACACTGGTCCCGAACAAAAACAAGAAGAATTTGGAAAGATCTTTCTACACTGATGAGCTTTCATAAAATCCTGCACTTATGTCTAATCATCGGCACTGACAGGATTCTCTGCTCCTGTCACTATATATGCTGCTTGGTCTGCTGACTGATTTTAGTTTTACTAGATTTTGTAAAAACAATAATCACAAAGTAGGATTGGAATAAACAAACACTTACCTGGAATGTTACTTACACCACACATTTATTGTCTTTACTTTGTAGACAAAGAATTACTAAACCACATCATGGATGCAAGTTTTGACCGGAGATTCAACACACTTAGCTGGCAACAAATTCAGAGCTTGGACCAAGTCTTAACAGAAGTAATACCAATTCATGGAAGAGGCAATTTTCCCACCCTGGAAATAAAGCCAAAAGACATAATTTATGTTGTGAAGGATCGGCTCGAAGAGAATGGGATTATGGTTCATGACATTCGACTTAATGGCTCCACAGCAAGTCACATCCTTGTGAATCAAAATGGAACAAGTTATAAGGATCTTGATGTTATCTTCAGAGTTGAATTGGTTGGGGAGGAAGAGTTCCAGTTGGTAAAGACAGTGGTATTAAATTCTCTCCTGGACTTTCTACCTCAAGGTGTTAATAAAAAAAAGATCACAGGACTTACTCTGAAAGAGGCCTATGTTCAGAAAATGGTTAAAGTTTCCAATGATCATGATCGGTGGAGTCTCATCTCCCTGTCTAACAACAGTGGGAAAAATGTTGAGCTAAAATTTGTTGATTCCTTGCGTCGCCAATTTGAATTTAGTGTAGACTCTTTCCAAATAATTCTAGATTCACTGCTATATCTTTTCAACTGTCCGCAAGACACTATGACAATGGAGACTTATCCAAATGTTGTAGCAGAGAGTATGTATGGGGATTTCCAGGAAGCAATGGATCATCTGAAGTACAAACTAATTGCTACTAGAAACCCTGAAGAAATTCGAGGTGGGGGTTTGCTTAAATACAGTGATCTCCTTGTTCGAGAATTTAAACCAGCATCTGATGCAGAGATCAAAAGTTTGGAGCGTTACATGTGCTCGAGGTTTTTCATTGATTTCCCAGATGTATCTGAGCAGCAAAGAAAAATTGAATCCTACCTAAGGAACCATTTCATTGGGGAAGAGAAAAACAAGTATGATTACCTGATGACTTTGCACCAAGTTGTGAATGAAAGCACTGTCTGTCTGATGGGACATGAGAGAAGACAGACATTGAACATGATCACCCTTTTGGCTCTTAGGGTGCTAGGTGAACAGAATATCATACCGAATGCTGCTAATGTCACTTGCTACTATCAGCCTGCCCCTTATGTCAGTGACCGGAGCTTTAGTAATTATTACATAGCACGTGGACAGCTGCAGCTTGTGTCTCAGCTCTATCCACTCCACATCAATATGCAGACTGGTATGGTTTAGTTTTAAAACAAATTCAAATATCAGACTTTGAACTACACCCAGGCTTTTAAGTCTCAAAGAGCTGAAGGAAGAGGAAGGCTGTAACCGATTCTGTTGATGACTGAGGATACACGCCAATTTCTGGGTAACCCACATTTAAGCTGGGCTGTAAATGGATGACCAAACTACCTGCATATGTGTGTGTGTGCCACATTATAAACTTAAATGCTCATTTGGTAAGAAATAATCTCAGAGCTGATTAAGCACAGACAGGATTGTAATAGCAGGGAGCGGTTTTTTTTCTATAAACTGTTAAACCAATACAGACATAGAAAGATATGTTATTAACTTAAATTAGATCATCTGAATTACAGCCCTTTGTACTTGTGTTTTGGTGATTGTGGTTAAGATCACAAACACTTTTCCAGTGAAAGTGTAGTTACCAAAGTGTATCAGTGATCAGAAATACTGAGTGCATTGGGAATAACCACTTTATACTTGAACTGTTGTGGTTATATAATAGTAACTTGCAACACCAAGTGCTTGTAGGAATAATTTCCCAAATGTGAAATGATGTGACCAAGAAATCGTTTATTAACCAAAGAGTCTTTGAAAATAATGCATCATCCAAGTGCCTAAGCTATGTTGATAGGTCTTTAAAGCTAATTGAATAATCATTTCAGGACATGCCATTTGGACTGCGACAGTAGCTTACAAAGTCACTGCCCTTGTGATAAAAGCTTACAGTTCAGAATTCAGTACACCAGGGGTCCCCAACCTTTTTCGCACTGCGCACTGGTTTAATATTGACAATATTCTTGCGGACTGGCCGACCTGGGGAGGGGTAGGGTTGCCAACGGCCAAGAGTAGCAGTCAAATACGTTGTGTTTACCCAACCTACAATGACCATGAAGTCTTGCGCGGGCACCATTACGCATGCATGACCTTCGGATGCGTGTACCTGCCGATTCTGTTCGGCGAGGGGGGGGGGATGTTAATCACGACTGGAATATCGGTGATAAGTGGCTAATACACTCAATTGCGTTTCCAAAAGGGTTTATCTAACGAATTTAATATTAAACACACAGCGCATATTTTCCTCGCATGAATATAGTGATAAGTCAATTATCAGGGGAGCTTGAAGTGTTGAACGAATTTCCAGTTGAAGTGGCAGAAGCAGGTTCGATATTGTAATTTGAAGAAAAATTGGATAGGTATATGAACAGGAAAGGAATGGAGGGTTGTGGGCTGAGTGCAGGTCGGCGGGACTAGGTGAGAGTAGCGTTCGGTACAGACTAGAAGGGCAGAGATTGCCTGTTTCCATGCTGTAATTGTTGTATGGTTATATAAGTGAATAGCATCATAATATTTTAAGTAATGTTTGGATATTAAACACACAACACATATTTTCCCCGTATGAACATATAAAATCATTGCAACACACCAATATCACTGAATCAGTGGGAACCCTGGGCTTGTTTCCCTGCAACAACACGGTCCTATCGAGGGGTGATGGGAGACAGTGATACTCGAAGGGGGTTCCTTATGACCAGTCTGTTCCACAATTTAGTTTTCGTTGCATTCATTGCAGAAAACTCCGCTTCGCAGAGATATAATGTTGGAAATGGAAGCAACGTTTTCAGTTCTTTCGTGGCTATCTCAGGATATTTAGCCTTCAGTTTGATCCAGAATGCCGGCAGAGATGTTATGTCAAAAATACTTTTCAGCCTGTTGTCATTTGCAAGCTTAAGGAGTTGATCTCCTTCCCGCGCTGACATGGATGACGCGCGGGTAATGACCTCGCATGCGTAATAGCTCAACAGAGCGTGACAGGGAATGAGAAAAGGTGCAGCTGACTCATATCGCCAAATCATATCGTTTCCTCGCGGCCCGGTAGCCCTTGCTTTGCGCCCGGTACCGGTCCGCGGTCCGGTGGTTGGGGAACGCTGCAGTACACCATGAATGGGACGGTATGTGGATGCAGTGTAATTTCCACAAGCTATGTTATAATTTTAACATTCTGTTACCTTGCAATATTTTCTTCATTTCAGCTGTATCCCTTTCAAACCTAGTTGTCACTTCAGGGAAAATGAATCTGTTCAGTCAAAGAGCCGATTTCAACATTCCAAGGAATGGTATATACAGCATCTTCATGTTTTATCCAGGCACCAAGTGCTCCCAAAATGACACCAAGTAGAATGTTTGTGTTTGGTGCTCAGACATGAGTGTCATTCATTTATATCTGCTTACCAAAAGTACAGGTCCCTACAACAAATAGTCCAATACTTTGATTTATGAATTAAACTGATTGACCCTATTAGAGTTAACGGGTTAATCCAAAAGGTGCTCTGTGGTTTCAGTGCTGATGAGAAATGCTTATTCAAATAATTGAATTTAGTTTGATCTTAATCAATGATTAGGATAGTTTCAATATGTCTGCAAGTAATAGGCTAGGAACCTGCAGTAATTGTAATACATTTATAAATAATAATCTTACCATTTTATAAAGGTTTGGATGATAAGAAAGGTTATGTAGAAGATGGTATGTGTGCTTTGACTGCAGGGTTTGGGGTATTGTGGCTAACTCAGTATGGCATGTTTGCAGAATTACTTGGGTTCAATGGAAAAGTGGCACAGCCTGCCTGGTGTAGAAGGTCATAACATACAGTAGGGGAATTGATCACTCTCCCCTTACCCCTTGCCTTTCTCTTTTCCAGCAACAAGCATTACTCTGTTTGGCCACTTGTCATTATATAGATCAAGAGGCAAACTGGCATATTCCCCCTCTGAAAAGGTGAGAATTAGATGACCCAGCACAACACATAGTATTTTCTGTTGAAGTGATCAGAGTTTCTGGTATAAATGTGGGTCATGCATTAGTGAAGTTTTGACAGAGCAACTCATTGTGTTTCAAGGGTGCTCTTCACAGTTCCAACAACAATAATCTTGAAATGCTGAATATTCTTTTAAATTTGAAATTGACTTCAACACTCTGTTCATTTCCAGCAGCTGGTCAGTGATAACAGACAACATTATTTGAAGCAACAGCCACTGAAATGCCTACAGACTTTTTAATAAGCTTTAATGGAGCATTTTAAGTGGCAATTGGCTGTTTAATACCCAACTGATAAGGAACCCTTTGCATTGACTTCAATGGAGTCCTGTACTAAAGCTATGCCAAATTCAACTGTGAATCCCATCTTGCACATTCCAGAGGGGTTAATATTATCTTATTGGCTGCTTAAAATGATTCCATCCAATACTTAATCTGTAACAATTAATAATTGATCAGCCAATTATTTTTTTTAATTGAGACACAGTGCAGACTAGGCCCTTTGAGTCACACTGCCCAGCAACTCCTGATTTAATCCGATCCAAATCACAGGACAATTTACAATGGTCAGTTGACCTACCAGCTGGTTCATCTTGGAATGTGGAATGAAACAGGAGCACCCGGAGGAAAATCCACACAGTCACAGGGAAAATGTATACACTCCTACAAGCAGTGGTGGGAATTTAATTAGAGTCATTTGTTTTGCTAACCTCTCCCCGCAAGCGGTGGCAGGAATTGAACCGGTGTCACTGGTTCTGTAAAGTGTTATGCTAACCATGACTGTGCTGCCCCTTGATTTACTTGCCCTTGATTCTTGCACATACACAGGAAAACTTCAGTTTTGAGTTAACTTAAATTTAAAATCCTGACATTGCAATGACCTTACTTGATTCATGTTCTTTCAAGCAATATTTATGAACTAGTCTTTGTTCTCTTGTGAGGAATATTTCAATAGGATTGTTAGCTTATATTGATTAATATTTGAGAAATATCTATTAGGTTTATTGAACAGTATTTCCTTTCAGGTTTACATGACACTTTCAACAAAAGGTTGAAAACAATTACTTTTGTTGCTTGTAAAACTGCCAAATATAATTCTGTTTATTGCCATGGCAACCTGCATTGTAAATAAGTAAATGGAGAGTTACCAGACAGAAAAGACAAGGCAGTTGAAAAGACAACCAAACTGAGAAAAGTAGTTTTCTTTTACTTGATTTATATGGAGAATGACGTAACTCAGCTCACTGTGTCTTTTCCCCTTTGCTTCACTCTTCACCTATGTGTTTGCAATTCGTTTCTTTTTGTTTTGGCTACATAATTTTGCAAGTAACCATTTTCGTGTTGTGTTTCATTACTGTAACCTGCATTTTTGCGTTTAAACACACTTTGTGTAACCTGCAATTGCATTTTGAGGGCACCTGAAAAGAAATTTACAAAACAGATGCAAACATTGCATTGATTTTAATTAGAAAATTTTATTATCAAATACTCGAATAATGCCTGGAAGTCATTATATTGAATATGGCTCTTGGAAAATAACTTATTTCTCCTTCTTGTTCCCAATAATCCAGTATCTCTTTTCTCAGTGCATGTTTGGTTGAAACTTAGTGTGGCAAACAAATTATTTCACTTCCTAATAATTCTTGTTAGTTGAAGTTAATGCTTCAGCCACCAGTTATACCCCTATGATGTTCTTGGCCTGTGAGTAACAGTTTCAGTTATTTCTTTTTGTTATTGAGTTAGAAAGCATTCATATTGAACTGTGCCATTTTCCAAGATGAGGAATATTCCTAGAATAATAAAGTTTTCTTTGGGACTGAATAGTTCATCCTACTTTTCCAATTGTACATCAATAGGACAATCTTTAGGAGCAGAAAAAAAAACAGAAGGAAATTTCTGTACAGTATGATTTGTAACAATAAGGCACATTATCTAAAGAATGGAACCTGATACAGAGAAAAGAAAATGTTTTTTTCTTCACTGGATATGGCTGCTTGTTGATCTGGGTGCATTTAGTGTCCTTCCCAAAGTGTTACTGTGGAGAGTAGTTTCACGTCAGCCATGTTGCTGAGTCTGCAGAGTCTAATTGCCCTGATAGGTAGGGACTACGGGTCTCCTTTTCCAGCAGAGCCAATGTAAAATTAAGCATGCATTGTCAGAATCCTGTTGGTGCATCTGAAATAATTTAAAGAATGCCATCAATTTTGAAATTGAACAGATTTTATGGAATGTGTATTGAGATTACATCAATATGTTTGTGGTAGAAAAATCTAGTGTAAATACTATCAGAAATTGGAGGTGGTGAAACAATGATAAAGAAGTGTTACATTTATATACCAGGGAAATGCAATGTCTGCCCTCCCTCATCCAAAATTAGAAGCCATATCAGTGGGGTAGCTAATGCTGCTGTAAAACCAAAAAATCACTTTTATCCATTCCTTTACTCCCGTTATAACTAACAAAGGGGAGAGATTCCCCAGTATGTGCAATCATTTTAGACAGATTGAGTACTGACATCTTCAATGGTGTTACATCATGATAGCCAAGGGCTTTGCAAAATCTTTTTGGGACTTAGAGGACGACATCTTGGTATTTTAACACCAGCATTATCAGTTATTTCCTTGATGTAGGAAATACTGTAGACCTGCCTGCAACTTGAATTTACAGATCTAAACTCAGCAGAGAGGAATCTGAACACTTCCGTTAAAGGATTGGGGCCAGCTGTGAGCCATCCTTCCATTTCCACAAATGCTGCTGGGTGCTTCGAGTATTTCCAGCATCCTCTGGCTGCACTTTGGGAATCCTAGAATGCTTGGATCTGAGGTTTTAATGCAACCTCTTTTCATGTGCAAATCGAACCTGTAGGGAATTTCCTTGCCATTGATTTTCAGAACACTCCAGCTGTCACTGTCAGATGATGAGCTGTGATTAGTTTTATTTTATTTATTGAGATGGAGCATGGAACGCTCTATCTTTGAGCTGTGTCACCCAGCAATTCCCTATTTAACCCTAGCCTAATATAGAACATAGAATAGTACAGCACAGTACAGGCCCTTCGGCCTACAATGTTGTGCCGACCCTCAAACCCTGCCTCCCATATAAGCCCCCACCTTAAATTCCTCCATATATCTGTCTAGTAGTCTCTTAAACTTCATGAGTGTATCTGCCTATACCACTGACTCAGGCAGTGCATTCCACGCACCAACCACTCTCTGAGTAAAAAACCTTCCTCTAATATCTCCCTTGAACTTCCCACCCCTTACCTTAAAGCCATGTCCTCTTGTATTGAGCAGTGGTGCCCTGGGGAAGAGGCACTGTCTATCCACTCTATCTATTCCTCTTATTATCTTGTACACCTCTATCATGTCTCCTCTCATCCTCCTTCTCTCCAAAGAGTAAAGCCCTAGCTCCCTTAATCTCTGATCATAATGCATATTTTCTCAACCAGGCAGCATCCTGGTAAATCTCCTCTGTACCCTTTCCAATGCTTCCACATCCTTCTTATAGTGAGGTGACCAGAACTGGACACAGTACTCCAAGTGTGGCCTAACCAGAGTTTTATAGAGTTGCATCATTACATCGCGACTCTTAAACTCTATCCCTCGACTTATGAAAGCTAACACCCCATAAGCTTTCTTAACTACCCTATCCACCTGTGAGGCAACTTCCAGGGTTCTGTGGATATGTACCCTGAGATCCCTCTGATCCTCCACACTACCAAGTTTCCTACCATTTACTTTGTACTCCATCTTGGAGTTTGTCCTTCCAAACCTCACACTTCTCCAGGTTGAACTCCATCTGCCACTTCTCAGCCCACTCCTGCATCCTATCAATGTCTCTCTGCAATCTTTGACAATCCTCTACACTATCTACAACACCACCAACCTTTGTGTCGTCTGCAAACTTGCCAACCCACCCTTCTAACCCCACATCCAGGTCGTTAATAAAAATCACGAAAGTAGAGGTCCCAGAACAGATCCTTGTGGGACACCACTCGTCACAATCCTCCAATCTGAATGTACGCCTTCCACCACCACCCTCTGCCTTCTGCAGGCAAGCCAGTTCTGAATCCACCTGGCCAAACTTCCCTGGATCCCATGCCTCCTAACTTTCTGAATCAGCCTACCATGTGGAACCTTGCCAAATGCCTTACTAAAATTCATATAGATTACATCCACTGCACTGCCCTCATCTAAATGCCTGGTCACCCCCTCAAAGAACTCTATCAGACTTGTTAGACACGATCTGCCCTTCACAAAGCTATGCTGACTGTCCCTGATCAGATCAGGATTCTCTAAATGCCTATAGATCCTATCTCTAAGAATCTTTTCCAACAGCTTTCCCACCACAGACGTAAGGCTCACTGGTCTATAATTACCCGGACTATCCCTACCACCTTTTTTGGACAAGGGGACAACATTCGCCTCTCTCCAATCCTCCGGTACCATTCCCGTGAAGAACGAGGACATAAAGATCCTAGCCAGAGGCTCAGCAATCTCTTCTCTCGCCTCGTGGAGCAGCCTGGGGAATATTCCATCAGTTCCTGGGGACTTATCTGTCCTAATGTATTTTAACAACTCCAACACCTCCTCTCCCTTAATATCAACATGCTCCAGAACATCAACCTCACTCATATTGTCCTCACCATCATCAAGTTCCCTCTCATTGGTGAATATCGAAGAGAAGTATTCATTGAGGACCTCACTCACTTCCACAGCCTCCAGGAACATCTTCCCACCTTTATCTCTAATCGGTCCTACCTTCACTCCTGTCATCCTTTTTTTCTTCACATAATTGAAGAATGCCTTGGGGTTTTCCTTTACCCTACTCGCCAAGGCCTTCTCATGCCCCCTTCTTGTTCTTCTCAGCCCCTTCTTAAGCTCCTTTCTTGCTTCCCTATATTCCTCAATAGACCTATCTGATCCTTGCTTCCTAAACCTCATGTATGCTGCCTTCTTCCACCTGACTTGTCACCCATGGTTCCTTCACCCTACCATTCTTTATCTTCCTCACCGGGACAAATTTATCCCTAACATCCCGCAAGAGATCTCTAAACATCGACCACATGTCCATAGTACATTTCCCTGCAAAAACATCATCCCAATTCACACCCGCAAGTTCTAGCCTTATAATTTGCCTTTCCCCAATTAAAAATTTTCCTGTCCTCCCTGATTCTATCCTTTTCCATGATAACGCTAAAGGCCAGGGAGTGGTGGTCACTGTTCCCCAGATGCTCACCCACTGAGAGATCTGTGACCTGACCCGGTTTATTACCTAGCACTAGATCTAGTATGGCATTCCCCCTGGTCGGCATGTCCACATACTGTGACAGGAATCCATCCTGGACACACTTAACAAACTCTGCCCTATCTAAACCCTTGAAACTAATCAGGTGCCAATCAATATTAGGGAAGTTAAAGTCACCCATGATAACAACCCTGGTATTTTTGCACCTTTCCAAAATCTGCCTCCCAATCTGCTCCTCTGTATCTCTGCTGCTACCAGGGGGCCTATAGAGTACCCCCAATAGAGTAACTGCTCCCTTCCTGTTCCTAATCACAGGACAATTTACAATGACCAATTAATCTACCAGCCAGTGTGTCTTTGGTCTGTGGGAGAAAATCGGAGAAGCCGGAAGAAACTCAAGCAGGCGTGGGGAGAACGTACAAACTCCTTACAGGCAGCGGCTGGAATTGAACCTGGGTCGCTGGTACTGTAAAGCATTTTACTAACCACTACACTACCGTGCGATGGGAATCGAACCCGGGTCACTGGTACTGTAAAGCGTTGTGCTGAACACTACACTACCGTGTGATGGGAATCGAACCCGGGTCACTGGTACTGTAAAGCGTTGTGCTGACCACCATACTACTGTGCGATGGGAATTGATTCCGGGTCACTCGTACTGTAAAGTGTTGTGCTAACCACCACACTACCGTGCCCTCCCAAAGTGTTGAAAAGTGTTTATGTTCACAGTGAATAGAAGCCTAACTTTTTTAAAAAAAAAAAGAGGGCGTACAGAATATAGAAGACTCTGAAGAAATTGTTCAGTTTAATAGTTGTTATTCATTCACTACGATAAGCAGCTTTTAATGAATAATCAGAAACACTTGCTAGATATAGGAAATCTTGCATCATTTTCAGAAACATTAAAGTACATGTTTATGATACAATTAAGGAATTACTAAAGCAGATTAAAACAAAATGAGAACAAATAAAATTCCTTTCAACTAATTTTCTGGTAGGAAAGAATTATTTTACAATTAATGGGATCTCATTGGGAAAACTGAAACAAAGCTGATATTTATGTCAGTTCATATCTTACTTCCATATTGTTTCTACAATTAGACATGTATGGAGAAGTTGGCTGAAAACCAATCCAATTTCTGAAATGCTTCTCATCATGAAAAAAAAAGGAAAGAGTATTCCAGTGCTGTGGTACCAGTTTTTATCTAGGAGGTTCATTTTGTTCCGTCCTGAGAATGTACTGCATTGCAAAAGGGTAAAATGTGATTGATATCCTTTCAACTGGACAAAAAGTATATAGAAGATTCCACATCACTATTTGCTAATGGCCAGGCAAGCTTTCCTCAATACTCTGCACAGTATCCAACATCACTAGTACTGATTCTCTGGTTGTTACCTGGGTGATGCTTCTGTAACCATACTGTGCAAAATCAGTCTTTCATTGACTGTAATTCATTTCAGATTACCAGGAAGTTTTAAGTTCTTTATAAGCATAAATTCTTTTTCTTTAAATGCTACTAAGGGGCTGACATTCATCTTTTGTGACATACTATATACAATACATTCAAAATGCTAGAATGGGTGTTTCCTAATCTATATATAAAGTGCGACTCCATTGGTATCAACACATGGCCATAGGTGAATTTCTGTACCTGAATACACTGTTCTGAAAGTTATGGTAGAGAAAGTAACACTTTCTACAGTTTGGTTTTGCTCTTTCTAAAAGTATGCACTAGGAAATTACATATGTAAATGTCAGTATGCATACTGACAGTGATTGGCAGGAATTTCATTTATTAAACCCACATAATAATATTTACAAGACGTAGTTTCAGAGGCTTGGTGGTCCTATGTTGTATAAATCACAAAATGCATTTGTAAATAGTTAGATAAGTACAAATATATATTTTGCCTATACTCTAGATGCTGACAAAGAAAACAGAGAGATATAATTTCTAACTGGTTGGAACTTCTGCCTTAACAGTTCTCTCCTACTGGTACTTGCATTCTTCTCCCATTTCACCATTTTGTTGTAATCGGATCAGAATTTTAAAACCTGTATGTGTAGTTCAGTTTGTATTCGAATACAGAATAAAAACTGACTGCACCACCCAAGCCTGAATTCTTTAAAAATATAGTTTTGCAACCTGTGAATTGAATAAATGTTATCACCAGCTGAGATACTATGCCAATATTTTTCTACTTAGAGTATTTTAAACTTGTCCAGTGCACTACGACTGCTAATTTTATAGATTCCTATCATGTACTCGCCACGACATTGAGTTAGAGAGTGAAGTCAAAGATTTGTTGGGGGATCATTGTGGATCAGGGATGAATAAACCCAAGCATGTACAATGTTCTTCTCATTCCCTTGTAGGAACACATCTGAATTGTATGAATCTTGCATAATCTTGAACATTAATTGAAGTATTCTGTGTGCCAACCATTTGTATGGTCCTTTTCAACAACTTTGATTAAATATAACTGTAATGTGATGGATCAATGTAAAAAGGAGGATACTAAAGATGGATGTTGAAACAAAAGAAATGAACCACAACATTTACCCAAAGTTGCTGTATTCCTTAGAAGTAATGAAGTTCAAACTATGAAAAGAGAACTCCATGAAGCATCTGATGTAAAGTTGAAAGAAATGTTGTTCTGTGCCAATGTTGTTATTGCATTCTGTGTTTAATTGTTTTATGTTGGCATTCACTGGATAAATAATGGACATTTCAATCAAGGTCTCAAATAAATGTTTGCAACGCTCTAATTTCTTTTGAGAATGTGATTAAATTATCAAACGATACATCTCCTTTTACTATCCTAGATTTTTAATTTCAAGTCATTTTATTGATGATATACTTTCTTACAGAGAAGCTGCAATCTAAGATTGAGTAAAATCCTAACCATCTTCAGTTGTACAGTGGCACGGTAGCATAGTGGTTAGCACAATCACTTTCCAATACTAGCTACCTCTCATCCAGATTCCATTCCTGCTACTGTCTGTATATTCCCCCTGTGACTGAGCGTGCTTCCTTTGGGTGCTCCAGCTTCCTTTGGGTGCTCCAGCTTCCTTTGGGTGCTCCAGCTTCCTTTGGGTGCTCCAGCTTCCTTTGGGTGCTCCAGCTTCCTTTGGGTGCTCCAGCTTCCTTCGGGTGCTCCAGCTTCCTTCCACGTTCCAAAGAAGTACGGTCAGGCTTAGTAAGTTATAGGCACACTATGTTAGTGCCAGAAGCATGGTGACACTTTTCCCCCAGCATAATCAAGATTCAAGATTGTTTAATGTCATTTCCAGTACACTGATGTAAATGAAAATGAAATATTGTTACTCCAGATCTGATGCAGCACAAAAAACACAGTAAGATAAAGAACACAATGACAATAGTAAAACTTAATAAATACACAAGATAGCTTATATACATAGATTGATTGCATGTCCATAAAGTGACACTAGGCACAGGAATGTCTGTACAGAAGATGACTGACAGGAAATGATAAAGTAATAGTGGTGGGGATGTGGAGGGTGGCTTGGTGGGTGGAGATGTTGTTCTGCTTTACTGCTTGGGAACAGTAACTGTTTTTGAGTCTGGTAGTCCCGGCATGGATGCTGAGTGGGACAAACAATCCATGGGCTGAGTGGGTGAGGTCCTTCCTAATGTTACTGGCCAATTTTCAGCATCTTTCTGTATGTACATTATGGAGACAGGGAGGCTGGTGCTGGTGATGCGTTCGGCAGTTAGAGAACAGTGACCACAATTCCTTAAGTTTTAAGTAAGCTATAGAGAAGGATAGTTATGGACCTTGGGGAGAGCCTTAAGTTGGAGCAGGGCAAATTACAAGCACATGAGGCAGGAAACGAGACCATAAGAGCTTAAGATAAAGAAGCAGAATTAGGCTATTTGGCCCATCGAGTCTGCTCCGCTGTTTCGTCATGGCTGATCCATTTTCCTCTCAGCGCCAATCTCCCGCCTTCTTCCCATATCCCTTCATGCCCTGACCAGTCAAGAATCCATCAACTTTTGCCTTCAATATGCATAAAGACTTGATGTCCACAGCTGCCTGTGACAAAGATTTCCGCAGATACAGCACCCTCTGAATAAAGAAATTTCTCTATCTCCATTCTTAAAGGATGTCCCTCTACTCTGAGGATCTATCCTCTGGTCTTAGGCTCTCCCATGACAAGAAGCATCCTCTCCATATCCACTCTATCAAGGCCTTTCACCATTTGATAGGTTTCAATGAGGTCACCCCTCATTCTTCTGAATTCCACTGGATGCAAGCCATCAAACGCTCTTCATTTGACAAGCCATTCTATTCTGTGAAACCTCTCTAGTTTCAGCACATCCTTTGAGATAAGGGGCCCAATACTGCTCACAATACTCCATGTGAGGCCGTACCAGTGTTTTATAGAATCTCAACATTACATCCTTGCTTTTATATTCTAGTCCTCTTGAAATGAATGCTAACATTGCATTTGCCTTCCTCACCACGGGCTCAACCAGCAAATTAACCTTTAGGAATCCTGCACAAGGACTCCCTAGTCCCTTTGTGTCTCAGTTTTTTGTATTTTCTCTCCATTTAGAAAATAGCCAACACTTTCATTTCTTCTACAAATAGTTAATTGGAAGCAGCGGTTTTAAGCAAGTCCACATCCAACACAGGAGAATTTTTGAAGACCAGTTGCACGGAGTACAGGGCAGGAATGTTCCAGTCAGAAGGAAAAACAAGGGTGGTGAGGTTGGAGAACCTTGGATGTCAAGAAAGTCGATGAATTTAGTCAAGAAGAGAAAGAAAAAGTATGCAAAGCTTAGGAGCTAGAATCAAACAGTCATCAAGGATTATAAAGAATCCAGAAAAGACCTCAAGAAGGCAATTAGGAGAGCCAGGAGGAACTATGAAAAGTCCCTGGCAAATAGGGTTAAAGGGAATCCCAAGGTATTCCATACATACATTAAGAGCAAGAAGATAAATAGGGAGAAGGTAGGATCACTCAGGTTCAAAGGGAGAACATTTGCTTGCAGGCAGAGGATGTGGGTGGGGTCCTGATTGAGGATGCTACATCAGTATTTACCAAGGAGATATGGAAATCAGTACCAGGTGTATTGATTTGCTGGGGCATTACAAGATTAAGGAGGAGGTAGGACTGTGTCTTTTAAAGAGCATTAAGATGGGCATGATGGGATTTACCCCGGGTTTCTGAGAAAGGCAAGTAAAAGTATCTTTGCGTCCTCTCTAGCCAGAGGTGGGGTCCTGGAAATCTAGATGAGTAGGTATTGTGGTTCTATTGTTCAAGAAGGGAACAAGGAGATTCCTGGAAACTAGAAACCAGTGGGTCTCACGTCAGCGGTAGGGAAGTTACTGAACAGAACGGTTAACATAGAAACATAGAAAATGTACAGAACAGTACAGGCCCTTCGGCCCACAAAGTTGTGCTGAACATGTTCTTACCTTAGAACCTCCTCGGCTTACCATAGCCCTCTATTTTTCTAAGCTCCATGTAGCCATCCAGGAGTCTCTTAAGAGGCACTTACCCGTGTAAGCGGAACAAGTGCTACACATGCCCTTACATTTCCTCCCTTACCACCATTCAGGGCCCCAAACAATCCTTCCAGGTGAGGCAACACTTCACCTGTGAGTCGACTGGGGTGATATACTGCGTTCGGTGCTCCCGATGTGGCCTTTTATATATTGGCGAGACCCAACGCAGACTGGGAGACCGCTTTGCTGAACATCTATGCTCTGTCCGCCAGAGAAAGCAGGATCTCCCAGTGGCCACACATTTTAATTCCACATCCCATTCCCATTCTGACATGTCTATCCACGGCCTCCTCTACTGTAAAGATGAAGCCACACTCAGGTTGGAGGAACAACACCTTATATTCCATCTGGGTAGCCTCCAACCTGATGGCATGAACATCGACTTCTCTAACTTCCACTAAGGCCCCACCTCCCCCTTGTACCCCATCTGTTACTTATTTTTATGCACACATTCTTTCTCTCACTCTCCTTTTTCTCCCTCTGTCCCTCTGAATATACCTCTTGCCCATCCTCTGGGTCCCCCCGCCCCTTGTCTTTCTTCCTGTCCCATGATCCTCTCGTATGCCCTTTTGCCTATCACCTGTCCAGCTCTTGGCTCTATCCCTCCCCCTCCTGTCTTCTCTTATCATTTTGGATCTCCCCCTCCCCCCCCCCCCCCCCCCAACTTTCAAATCCCTTACTCACTCTTCCTTCAGTTAGTCCTGACGAAGGGTCTCGGCCTGAAACGTCGACTGTACCTCTTCCTAGAGATGCTGCCTGGCCTGCTGCATTCACCAGCAACTTTGATGTGTGTTGCTTGAATTTCCAGCATCTGCAGAATTCCTGTTGTCTCTTAAGAGATCCTATTGTTTCCACCTCCCACCACCGCCACCCCATTCCACGCACTCACCACTCTCTGCGTTATATAAAAAAAAACTTACCCTTGACATCTCCTTTGTACTTACTTCCAAGCACCTTAAAACTATGCCCTCTCATGCTAGCCATTTCAGCCCTGGGAAAAAGCCTCTGACTATCCACACGATTAATGCATGTCATCATCTTATACACCTCTATCAGGTCACCTCTCACCCTCCATTGCTCCAAGGAGAAAAGGCTGAGTTCACTCAACCTATTCTCATAAGGCATGCTCCCCAATCCAGGCAACATCATTGTAAATCTCCTCTACACCCTTTCCATGGTTTCCACATCCTTCCTATAGTGACGCGACCAGAAATAGCACAATACTCCAAGTAGAGTCTGACCAGGGTCCTATATCGCTGCAACATTATCTCTCGGCTCTTAAACTCAATCCCACGGTTGATGAAGGCCAATGCACTGTATGCCTTCTTAACCACGTAGTCACCCTGCATATTAGCTTTGAGTGCCCTATGGACTCGGACCCCAAAATCCTTCTGATCCTCCACACTGCCAAGAGTCTTAGCATTAATGCTATAATCTTCCATCATATTTGACCTACCAAAATGAACTACCTCACACTTATCTGGGTTGAACTCCTTCTGCCACTTCTCAGCCCAGTTTTGCATCCTATCAATGTCCTGCTGTAACCTCTGACAGCCCTCCACACTATCCACAACACCCCCAACCTTTGTGTCATCAGAAAATCTACTAACCCATCCCTCCACTTCCCCTTCCAGGTTATTTATAAAAATCACAAAGAGTAGGGGTCCCAGAACAGATCTCTGAGGCACACCACTGGTCACCAGCCTCCATGTAGAATATGACCCATCTACAACCACTCTGAGTTCTGTTGGCAAGCCAGTTCTGGATACACAAAGCAATGTCCCCTTGGATCCTATGCCTCCTTGCTTTCTTAATAAGTTTTGCATGGGGTACCTTATCAAATGCCTTGCTAAAATCCATACACACTACATCTATGGCTCTACCTTCATCAATGTGTGTAGTCATATCATCAAAAAATTCAATCAGGTTCATAAGGCATGACCTGCCTTTCACAAAGCCATGCTGACTATTCCTCATCATATTATGCCTCTCCAAATGCTCATAAATCCTCCCTCTCAGGATCTTCTCTATCAACTTACCAAGCACTGGTCTATAATTTCCTGGGCTACCTCTACTCCCTTTCTTGAATAAAGGAACAACATCTGCAACCCTCCAATCCTCCAGAACCTCTCTTGTCCTCATTGGTGATGCAAAGATCATTGCCAGAGGCTCAGCAATATCCTCCCTTGCTTCCCACAGTAGCCTGGGGTACATCCTGTCCGGTCCCGGTGACTTATCTAACTTGATGCTTTCCAAAACATCCAGCACATCCTCTTCCTTAATATCTACATGCTCAAGCTTTTCAGTCCGCTGCAAGTCATCCCTACAATCGCCAAGATCCTTTTCGGTAGTGAATACTGAAGCAAAGTATTCATTAAGTACCTCCGCTATTTCCTCCGATTCCATACACACTTTTCCACTGTTACATATCCTCTTGTTCTTCACATACTTGTAGAATGCCTTGGAGTTTTTCTTAATCCTGTCTGCCAAGGCCTTCTCATGGCCCCTTCTGGCTCTCCTAATTTCATTCTTAAACTCCTTTCTGCTAGCCTTATAATCTTCTAGATCTCTATCATTACCTAGTTTTTTGAATTTTTCATAAGCTCTTCTTTTCTTCTTGACTACATTGGAAGACTGGCAACAGATACAGTGGGATATTGATGAGTTACAGAGATGGGTGGAGAGATGGCAGATGAAGTTTAACTTAGACGAATGTGAAATTTTGTGTCTTGTTAGTTCAAATATATAGAGACAGTGTACTGTTTAGGGCAGACCCTTAATAGTGTTGTTAGTGATGTGTCGGTATTTCAGTGGAGTAAAGGAAATTATAGTGGCATGAGAGAGGAACTGGCCAAAGTTGACTGGAAAGGGACACTCGCGGGAAGGACAGCAGAGCAGCAGTGGCTGGAGTTTATGTGAGAAGTGAGGAAGTGCAAGACAGGTATATTCCAAAAAGAAGAAATTTTCAAATGGAAAAAGAATGCAACCGTGGTTGACAAGAGAAGTCAAAGCCAAAGTTAAAGCAAACGAGAGGGCATACAAGGAAGCAAAAATTAGTGGGAAGACAGAGGATTGGAAAGTTTTTAAAAGCTTACAAAAGGAAATTAAGAAGGTCATTAAGAGGAAAAAGATGAACTATGAAAGGAAGCTAGCAAATAATATCAAAGAGGATATAAAAGCTTTTTCAAGTATATAAAGAGTAAAAGACAGGTGAGAGTAGATTTAGGACCGATAGAAAATGATGTTGGAGAAATTGTAATGGGAGATAAGGAGATGGCAGAGGAACTGAACGAGTATTTTGCATCACTCTTCACTGAGGAAGACATCAGCAGTATACTGGACACTCAAAGGTGCGCAGTCACAATTACGACAGAGAAAGTACTCAGGAAGCTGAATAGTCTAAAGGTAGATAAATCTCCCGGACCAGATGGAATGCACCCTCGTGTTCTGAAGGAAGTAGCTGTGGAGATTGCAAAGGCATTAGCGATGATCTTTCAAAAGTTGATAAATTCTGGCATGGTTCCGGAGGACTGGAAGGTTGCAAATGTTACTCTGCTATTTAAGAAAGGGGCAAGGAAGCAAAAAGGAAATTATGGACCTGTTAGGTTGACATTGGTGGTTGGGAAGTTGTTGGAGTCAATTGTAAAGGATGAGGTTACAGAGTACCTGGAGGCATATGACAAGATAGGCAGAACTCAGCACGGATTTCTTAAAGGAAAATCCTGCCTAACAAACCTATTACAATTTTTTGGGGAAATTAAAGTAGGCTAGACAAGGGAGATGCAGTAGATGTTGTATATTTGGATTTTCAGAAGGTCTTTGACAAGGTGCCACACATGAGATTACTTAACAAGATGAGAGCCCTGGAATTATGGGAAAGTTACATATGTGGATAGAGCGTTGGCTGATTGGCAAGAAAGAGTGGGAATAAAGGGATCCTATTCTGGTTGGCTGCCGGTTACCAGTGGTGTTCCACAGGGGTCCATGTTGGGGCTGCTTCTTTTTACATTGTACATCAACGATTTGGATTATGGAATAGATGGCTTTGTGGCTAAGTTTGCTGATGATACGAAGATAGGTGGCGGGGTTGGTAGTACTGAGGAAACAGAGAGTCTGCAGAGAGACTGGGGTAGATTAGAAGAATGGGCAAAGAAGTGGCAAATGAAATACAATGTTGGAAAGTGTATGGTTATGCACTTTGGCAGAAGAAATAAACGGGCAGACTATTATTTAAATGGGGAAAGAATTCAAAGTTCTGAGATTCAACGAGACTTGGGAGTCCTTGTACAGGATACCCTTATGGTTAACCTCCAGGTTGAGTTGGTGGTGAAGAAGGCAAATGCAATGGTGGCATTCATTTCTAGAGGAATAGAGTACAGGAGCAGGGATGTGATGTTGAGGCTCTATAAGGCGATGGTGAGACTTCACTTGGAGTACTGTGGGCAGTTTTGGTCTCCTTATTTAAGAAAGGATGTGCTGACATTGGAGAAGGTACAGAGAAGATTCACTAGAATAATTCCGGGAATGAGAGGGTTAACGTATGAGGAACGTTTGTCCGCTCTTGGACTGTATTCCTTGGAGTTTAGAACAATGAGGGGAGACCTCATAGAAACATTTCGAATGTTGAAAGGCATGGACAGAGTGGATGTGGCAAAGTTGTTTCCCATGATGGGGGGGGTCTAGTACGAGAGGGCATGACTTAAGGATTGAAGGGCGCCCATTCAGAACAGAGATGCAAAGAAATATTTTTAGCCAGAAGGTGGTGAATCTGTGGAATTTGTTGCCACGGGCGGCAGTGGAGGTCAAGTCATTGGGTGTATTTAAGGCAGAGATTGATAGATATCTCAGTAGCCAGGGCATCAAAGGTTATGGTGAGAAGGCTGGGGAGTGGGACTAAATGGGAGAATGGATCAGCTCATGATAAAATGGTGGAGCAGACTCGATGGGCCGAATGGCTGACTTCTGCTCCTTTGTGTTATGGTCTTATGGATTTATGACCATTTGAAAACAATTGCCTAATTAGGGAGGGTCAGCATGGCTTTTTGAGGGACAAGTTGTACCTTACTCACTTGATTGACTTTTTTGACAATGCTGCTGGTTTTGACAATTGCAGCTGGAGGTCTGTGATGAGGGGTGTTTGCAGGAATCTGAACTGGGACCTCTGCGTTTGTGATGAGTATAAATATCCTGGATGAAAAGGTAGATGGGTGGGTTAGTACATTTGCAGATGATACAAAGATTGGTGATGGTGTGTATGGCGTAGAAGACTGGCAAAGGATACAGTGGGATATTGATCAGTTAGAGAGATGGATGGAGAGATGGCAGATGAAGTTTCACCTAGACAAATGTGAAATTTTGTGCCTTGTTAGTTCAAATATATAGAGACAGTGTACTGTTAGGGGCAGACCCTTAATAGTGTTGATGTGCAGAAGGATTTTGGGGTCCTAGTTCATAGCTCCCTGAAAGTAGTAGTTAACAAGGCACATAGAATGCTTGTGTTCATTAGTTGAGACAAAAGCCTCTGTTGGCCATTGGTAATCTGTGCCAGCTGTCTAGATACACAAGCCTGGACAGTACGATATGGAGAGCAAGCTGCACCCCCTCTCCACGCATCTGATGAATCCAAAGGAACGGCAGAGACCGATACAGTTTGGTACCAGCAGCATCACAGGAGTTGCCAGTCAACTTTGAACTCAATGTAGGATTGCCTTAGGGACTCCAGCTCTGGAATTTTCCCTTGATGTTTACTCCCGAAGCCTTCCCCATGAGTGGGTATAGCCACAAGGCAGTGGACGTTTAAGATCAGAGTTTACATTCAGCTAGCTGAGCTGCTAACCATGGCTGATGAGCCCCATCTGCCCAAAGTGACTGGTTTTAAGGTGTGAGTAACCCAACTTTGTCCCTTCTCCTGTCAGTAGAAAGGGTTCCACCGAGCTTAGTAGTTCAGCCACCCATGAAGGCCAGGAGCTGGACTTTGTTCTCAGAGAATATTTGAGCTGCTCACTATTGGGACCAATTAATAGGCAGTGAGAGCTTATCCCTATTGCCACCCCAATGTGTATCAACCTTAAGGGTCTAGTTGAGACATTGAGGTCAAAAGTGTTATAAAATTGGCCACTTCTGGAGTATTGCATGCAGTTCTGGTCGCCCCACTGTAGGAGAGATGTTGAGGCTTTGAAGAGGGTACAGGAGAGGTTCACCAGGATGCTGCCTGGTTTAGAGGGCATGTGCTATCACGAGGGACCGGACAAACGTGGGTTGTTTTCTCTGGAGCAGCGGAGGCTGAGGGGAGATCTGATAGAGGTTTATCAAATTATGACAGGCATAGACAGAAAGTATTATTTTCCCAGGGTTGATGTGTCTAATACTAGAGTGCATGTATTTAAAGTGAGCGGGGGTAATTTCAAAGGAGATGTGAGAGGCAAGTTTTTTTTTTATTATTATATATATATATACACACACACACACACACACACACACACACACACACACACACAGTGGTGGGTGTGTGGAAAGCACTGCCTGGTGTGGTGGTCGAGGTAGGTACAGGAGGGACTCCATTATGGTGTTTAGATAGTCACTCAAATGTCAGGGAAATAACACACTCCCACCCATTAGTGTCTGGTTATTGAAGCAGATTATCCCCTGTTCCCCCGGTAATGTAGGGAGACAAATTCACTCCCCTTGGTTACTGTCTGGGTATTCAGGCAAATTTTTCCACTGGTAATTCCACTACAGCAATTTCAAACTGCAGGAGTGCACACTCAGACAATCTTTCAGAATCCCTTAACAAATGCGACACAATGGGGAAAGTTTACCAATGCCTCTACTTTCTGAGAAAGCCGAAGAGAGATGGACAATGTACATCTGTACTCATGACCTTCTGCAGATTCGCAATGGAGTGAATCCTAACATCCTGCATTACTGCATGGTGTGGGAACTGCAATGTGGAGGACGGAAAGGCTCCACAATTAGAACGTAATGCATCACCAGCACACACTTCCCGCCATCGAGAACATATATACAGAAAGGTGCTGTGCTGGAAAATGGCCAGTAACATAAGGATGGATACCACCCATCCGGCTCATGGACTGTTTGTCGCACTCCCAGCAGGGAGTAGGCTACATATCATCCACGCCATGACCACCAGACTCAAAAAACAGCTACTTTTCGCAAGCAGTAATGCTAATCAACACATCCACCCACTAACCGCCACATCCACACCCCCAAACACCCACTGACCCACCCCTCCATGTCCGAATCACCCTATGACCCACCCCTCCTCACCCCCAATCACCCTATGACCCACCCCTCCTCACCCCCAATCACCCACTGACCCACCCCTCCACACACACATCCACCCACTGACAAACCCCTCCACCCCCCAATCACCCACTGACACACCAGTCCAAATCCCCACCCACCCACTGATCCACCCCTCCACACCCCCAATTACCCACTGATCCACCCCTCCACACCCCCAATCACCCAAAGACCCACCCCTCCACATCCCATGACCCACCCCTCTACACCCCAAGCCACCCACTGAACCACCCCTACACACCCGCAATCAACCACTGACCCACACCTCCTCACCCAGTTACCCACTGACCCACCCCTCCACACCCCCAATTACCCACTGACCCAACCCTCCATACCCACTTCCACCCACTGACCAACCCCTCCACACCCCTAATCACCCACTGACCCACCCCTCCACACACACCCAATCACCGAATGACCCACCCACATCCAATGACCCACCCTTCCACTGTCCCAATCACCCACTGATCCTCCCCTCCATACCCCCAACCACCCACTGACCCACCCTCCACAGTCCCAATCACCCACTGATCCACCCCTCCACACCCCTAACCACCCACTGACCCACGCCTCCACACCCCCAATCACCCACTGATCCTCCCCTCCACGCCCCAATCACCCACTGACCCACCCCTCTACACACCCAATGACCCACCACTCCACATCCAATGACCCACTCCTCTACACCCCAAGCCACCCACTGACCCACCCCTACACACCCGCAATCACCCACTGACCAACCCTCCTCACCCGCAATCACCCACTGACCCACCCTTCCTCACCCGCAATCACCCACTGACCCACCACTCCTCACCCCCAGTCACCCACTGACCCACCCTCCTCATCCCCAATCACCCACTGACCCACCCCTCCACAGTCCCAATCAGCCACCGACCCACCCCTCCACACCCCCAACCACCCACTGATCCACCTCTCCACACCCCCAACCACCCACTGATCCACCCCTCCACACCCCCAATCACCCACTAACCCACCCCTCCACACCCCCAATTACCCACTGACCCAACCCTCCATACTCACTTCCACCCACTGACCAACCCATTCTCACCCCAAATCACTCACTGACCCACCCCTCCGCACCCCCAATCTCCCACTGACCACTCCCCACAGCCCTAATCATCCACTGACACACCCCTCCACATCCCCAATCACCCACACCTCCACACCCTGTATCACCCACTGACCCACCCCTCCACACCCCCAATCACCCACTGACCCACCCCTCCACACCCCCAATCACCCACTGACCCACCCCTCCACACCCCCAATCACCCACTGATCCACCCCTCCACACTGCCAATCACCCACTGACCCACCCCTCCACACGCCCAATCACCCACTGGGACCCCTCCACATCCACTAACCCACCCTTCTACTGTCCCAATAACCCACTGATTCTCCCTTCCATACCCCCAACCACCCACTGACACACCCCTCCACACCCCCAACCACCCACTGATCCACCCCTCCATACCCCCAATCACCCACTGACCCACCCCTCCATACCCCCAATCACCCACTGACACACCCTCCAGAGTCCCAATCATCCACAGACCCACCCTTCACACCGCCAATCACCCACTGACCCACCCCTCCACATCGCCAATCATCCACTGACCCACCCCTCCACACCTCCAATCACCCACTGACCCACCCCTCCACACCGCCAATCACCCAGTAATCCTCCCCTCCACACCCCCAATCACCAACTGATCCACCCCTCCACACCGCCAATCACCCACTGACCCACCCCTCCACACTGCCAATCACCAACTGATCCACCCCTCCACACCCCCAATCACCAACTGGCCCACCCTTCCTCACCCGCAATCACCCACTGACCCACCCCTCCACAGTCCCAATCAGCCACCGACCCACCCCTCCACACCCCCAACCACCCACTGACCCACACCTCCACACCCTGTATCACCCACTGACCCACACCTCCACACCCTGTATCACCCACTGACCCACCCCTCCACACCCCCAATCACCCACTGACCCACCCCTCCACACCCCCAATCACCCACTGACCCACCCCTCCACACCCCCAATCACCCACTGACCCACCCCTCCACACCGCCAATCACCCACTGACCCACCCCTCCACATGCCCAATCACCCACTGGGACCCCTCCACATCCACTAACCCACCCTTCTACTGTCCCAATAACCCACTGATCCACCCCTCCACACCCCCAATCACCAACTGGCCCACCCTTCCTCACCCGCAATCACCCACTGACCCACCACTCCTCACCCCCAGTCACCCACTGACCCACCCTCCTCATCCCCAATCACCCACTGACCCACCCCTCCACAGTCCCAATCAGCCACCGACCCACCCCTCCACACCCCCAACCACCCACTGATCCACCCCTCCACACCCCCAATCACCCACTGACCCACCCCTCCACACCCCCAATTACCCACTGACCCAACCCTCCATACTCACTTCCACCCACTGACCAACCCATTCTCACCCCAAATCACTCACTGACCCACCCCTCCACACCCCCAATCACCCACTGACCCACACCTCCACACCCTGTATCACCCACTGACCCACCCCTCCACACCCCCAATCACCCACTGACCCACCCCTCCACACCCCCAATCACCCACTGACCCACCCCTCCACACCCCCAATCACCCACTGATCCACCCCTCCACACCGCCAATCACCCACTGACCCACCCCTCCACACGCCCAATCACCCACTGGGACCCCTCCACATCCACTAACCCACCCTTCTACTGTCCCAATAACCCACTGATTCTCCCTTCCATACCCCCAACCACCCACTGACACACCCCTCCACACCCCCAACCACCCACTGATGCACCCCTCCATACCCCCAATCACCCACTGACCCACCCCTCCATACCCCCAATCACCCACTGACACACCCTCCAGAGTCCCAATCATCCACAGACCCACCCTTCACACCGCCAATCACCCACTGACCCACCCCTCCACATCGCCAATCATCCACTGACCCACCCCTCCACACCTCCAATCACCCACTGACCCACCCCTCCACACCGCCAATCACCCAGTAATCCTCCCCTCCACACCCCCAATCACCCACTGAACCACCCCTCCACACCCCAAATCACCCACTACCCACACCTCCACACCGCCAATCACCCACTGACCCACCCCTCCACACTGCCAATCACCCACTGACCCACCCCTCCACACTGCCAATCACCCAGTGATCCTCCCCTCCACACCCCCAATCACCAACTGATCCACCCCTCCACACCCCCAATCACCCACTGGGACCCCTCCACATCCACTAACCCACCCTTCTACTGTCTCAATAACCCACTGATCCTCCCTTCCATACCCCCAACCACCCACTGACCCACCCCTCCACACCCCAAATCACCCACTGACCCACCATCCACACCCCCACACACCCACTGACACACCCTCCAGAGTCCCAATCATCCACAGACCCACCCTCCACATCGCCAATCATCCACTGACCCACCCCTCCACACCCCCAATCACCCACTGACCCACCCCTCCACACCCCCATTCACCCACTGATCCACCCCTCCACACCGCCAATCACCCAGTGATCCTCCCCTCCACACCCCCAATCACCCAGTGATCCTCCCCTCCACACCCCCAATCACACACTGATCCTCCCCTCCACACCCCCAATCACACACTGATCCTCCCCTCCACACCCCAATCACCCACTGATCCACCCCTCCACACCCCAATCACCCACTGACCCACCCCTCCACATCCAATGACCCACCCTTCCACTGTCCTAATCACGCACTGATCCTCCCCTCCACACCCCCAATCACCCACTGACCCACCCCTCCACAGTCCCAATCACCCACTGACACACCCTCCAGAGTCCCAATCATCCACAGACCCACCCTTCACACCGCCAATCACCCACTGATCCACCCCTCCACACCTCCAAACACCCACTGACCCACCCCTCCACACTGCCAATCACCCAGTAATCCTCCCCTCCACACCCCCAATCACCCACTGAACCACACCCCCAAACCCCCAATCACCCACTGATCCTCCCCTCCACGCCCCCAATCACCCACTGACCCACCCCTCTACACACCCAATGACCCACCACTCCACATCCAATGACCCACTCCTCTACACCCCAAGCCACCCACTGACCCACCCCTACACACCCGCAATCACCCACTGACCAACCCTCCTCACCCGCAATCACCCACTGACCCACCCTTCCTCACCCGCAATCACCCACTGACCCACCACTCCTCACCCCCAGTCACCCACTGACCCACCCTCCTCATCCCCAATCACCCACTGACCACTCCCCACACCCCCAATCACCCACTGACCCACCCCTCCACACCCCCAATTACCCACTGACCCAACCCTCCATACTCACTTCCACCCACTGACCAACCCATTCTCACCCCAAATCACTCACTGACCCACCCCTCCACACCCCCAATCACCCACTGACCACTCCCCACAGCCCTAATCATCCACTGACACACCCCTCCACATCCCCAATCACCCACTGACCCACACCTCCACACCCTGTATCACCCACTGACCCACACCTCCACACCCTGTATCACCCACTGACCCACCCCTCCACACCCCCAATCACCCACTGACCCACCCCTCCACACCCCCAATCACCCACCCCTCCACACCCCCAATCACCCACTGACCACTCCCCACAGCCCTAATCATCCACTGACACACCCCTCCACATCCCCAATCACCCACTGACCCACACCTCCACACCCTATATCACCCACTGACCCACACCTCCACACCCTGTATCACCCACTGACCCACCCCTCCACACCCCCAATCACCCACTGACCCACTCCTCCACACCCCCAATCACCCACTGACCCACCCCTCCACACCCCCAATCACCCACTGATCCACCCCTCCACACCGCCAATCACCCACTGACCCACCCCTCCACACGCCCAATCACCCACTGGGACCCCTCCACATCCACTAACCCACCCTTCCACTGTCCCAATAACCCACTGATTCTCCCTTCCATACCCCCAACCACCCACTGACACACCCCTCCACACCCCCAACCACCCACTGATCCACCCCTCCATACCCCCAATCACCCACTGACCCACCCCCCACACCCCCAATTATCCACTGAACCAATCCTCCATACCCACTTCCACCCACTGACCAACCCCTCCACACCCCTAATCACCCACTGACCCACCCCTCCACACCCCAAACCACGCACTGACCCACCATCCACACCCCCACACACCCACCGACCCACCCCTCCACACCCGCAATCACCCACTGACCCACCCCTCCACACCCCCAATCACCCACTGACCCACCCCTCCACACCCCCAATCACCCACTGACCCACCCCTCCACACCCCCAATCACCCACTGACCCACCCCTCCACACCCCTAATCACCCACTGACCCACCCCTCCACACACCCAATCACCGAATGACCCCCCCACATCCAATGACCAACCCTTCCACTATCCCAATCACCCACTGATCCACCCCTCCACACCGCCAATCACCCAGTGATCCTCCCCTCCACACCCCCAATCACACACTGATCCTCCCCTCCACACCCCCAATCACCCACTGACCCACCCCTCTACACACCCAATGACCCACCACTCCACATCCAATGACCCACTCCTCTACACCCCAAGCCACCCACTGACCCACCCCTACACACCCGCAATCACCCACTGACCAACCCTCCTCACCCGCAATCACCCACTGACCCACCCTTCCTCACCCCCAATTACCCACTGACCCAACCCTCCATACTCACTTCCACCCACTGACCAACCCATTCTCACCCCAAATCACTCACTGACCCACCCCTCCACACCCCCAATCACCCACTGACCACTCCCCACAGCCCTAATCATCCACTGACACACCCCTCCACATCCCCAATCACCCACTGACCCACACCTCCACACCCTGTATCACCCACTGACCCACACCTCCACACCCTGTATCACCCACTGACCCACACCTCCACACCCTGTATCACCCACTGACCCACCCCTCCACACCCCCAATCACCTACTGACCCACCCCTCCACACCCCCAATCACCTACTGACCACTCCCCACAGCCCTAATCATCCACTGACACACCCCTCCACATCCCCAATCACCCACTGACCCACACCTCCACACCCTGTATCACCCACTGACCCACACCTCCACACCCTGTATCACCCACTGACCCACCCCTCCACACCCCCAATCACCCACTGACCCACCCCTCCACACCCCCAATCACCCACTGACCCACCCCTCCACACCCCCAATCACCCACTGACCCACCCCTCCACACCCCCAATCACCCACTGACCCACCCCTCCACACCGCCAATCACCTACTGACCCACCCCTCCACACGCCCAATCACCCACTGGGACCCCTCCACATCCACTAACCCACCCTTCTACTGTCCCAATAACCCACTGATTCTCCCTTCCATACCCCCAACCACCCACTGACACACCCCTCCACACCCCCAACCACCCACTGATCCACCCCTCCATACCCCCAATCACCCACTGACCCACTCCTCCATACCTCCAATCACCCACTGACACACCCTCCAGAGTCCCAATCATCCACAGACCCACCCTTCACACCGCCAATCACCCACTGACCCACCCCTCCACATCGCCAATCATCCACTGACCCACCCCTCCACACCTCCAATCACCCACTGACCCACCCCTCCACACCTCCAATCACCCACTGATCCACCCCTCCACACCACCAATCACCCAGTAATCCTCCCCTCCACACCCCCAATCACCCACTGAACCACCCCTCCACACCCCAAATCACCCACTGACCCACCCCTCCACACTGCCAATCACCCACTGACCCACCCCTCCACACTGCCAATCACCCAGTGATCCTCCCCTCCACACCCCCAATCACCAACTGATCCACCCCTCCACACCCCCAATCACCAACTGATCCACCCCTCCACACCCCCAATCACCAACTGGCCCACCCCTCCACACGCCCAATCACCCACTGGGACCCCTCCACATCCACTAACCCACCCTTCTACTGTCTCAATAACCCACTGATCCTCCCTTCCATACCCCCAACCACCCACTGACCCACCCCTCCACACCCCCAATCACCCACTGACCCACCCCTCCACACCCCCAATCACCCACTGACCCACCCCTCCACACCCCCCATCACCGACTGAGCCATCCTTCCACACCCCCAATCACCGACTGACCCATCCTTCCACACCCCCAATCACCCCCTGACCCACCCCTCCACATCCAATGACCCACCCTTCCACTGTCCCAATCACTCACTGATCCTCCCCTCCACACCCCCAACCACCCACTGACCCACCCCTCCACACACCCAATCACCCACTGACCAACCCCTCCACACACCCAATCACCCACTGACCACCCCTCCACAGCCCCAATCACCCACTGATCCTCCCCTCCACAGCTCCAATCACCCACTGACCCAACCCTCCTCACCCACAATCACCCACTGACCCACCCCTCCTCACCCCCAGTTACCCACTGACCCACCCTTCCACATCCCCAATCACCCACTGACCCACCCCCCACACCCCCAATTATCCACTGAACCAATCCTCCATACCCACTTCCACCCACTGACCAACCCCTCCACACCCCTAATCACCCACTGACCCACCCCTCCACACACCCAATCACCGAATGACCCCCCCACATCCAATGACCAACCCTACCACTATCCCAATCACCCACTGATCCTCCCCTCCACACCCCGAACCACGCACTGACCCACCATCCACACCCCCACACACCCACTGACCCACAGCTCCACACCCCGTATCACCCACCGACCCACCCCTCCACACCCGCAATCACCCACTGACCCACCCTCCACAACCCCAATCACCCACTGACCCACCCCTCCACACCCCAATCACCCACTGATCCACCCCTCCACATCCAATGACCCACCCTTCCACTGTCCTAATCACTCACTGATCCTCCCCTCCACACCCCCAACCACTCACTGACCAACTGCTCTGCACCCCCAACCACCCACTGACCCACCCCTCCACACACCCAATCACCCACTGATCCTCCTCTCCACAGCTCCAATCACCCACTGACCCACCCCTCCTCACCCCGTTACCCACTGACCCACCTTTCCACATCCACAATCACCCACTGACCCACCCCTCCACAGTTCCAATCAGCCACTGACCCACCCCTCCATACCCCCAATCACCCACTGACCCACCCCCCCACACCCCCAATTATCCACTGAACCAATCCTCCATACCCACTTCCACCCACTGACCCACCCCTCCACACACCCAATCACCGAATGACCCCCCCACACATCCAATGACCAACCCTTCCACTGTCCCAATCACCCACTGATCCTCCCCTCCACACCCCCAACCACCCACTGACCAACCCCTCCACACCTCCAACCACCCACTGACCCACAGCTCCACACCCCGTATCACCCACCGACCCACCCCTCCACACCCGCAATCACCCACTGACCCACCCTCCACAACCCCAATCACTCACTGACACACTCCTCCAGAGTCCCAATCAGCCATAGACCCACACCTCCACACCCCCAATTATCCAAAGACCCAACCCTCCACACCCCCAATCACCCACTGGGACCCCTCCACATCCACTAACCCACCCTTCTACTGTCCCAATAACCCACTGATTCTCCCTTCCATACCCCCAACCACCCACTGACACACCCCTCCACACCCCCAACCACCCACTGATCCACCCCTCCATACCCCCAATCACCCACTGACACACCCCTCCACAGTTCCAATCACCCACTGACCCACCATCCACACCCCCACACACCCACTGACACACCCCTCCAGAGTCCCAATCATCCACAGACCCACCCTTCACACCGCCAATCACCCACTGACCCACCCCTCCACATCGCCAATCATCCACTGACCCACCCCTCCACATCGCCAATCATCCACTGACCCACCCCTCCACACCCCCAATCACCCACTGACCCATCCCTCCACACCCCCAATCACCCACTGACCCACCCCTCCACACCCCCAATCACCCACTGACCCACCCCTCCACACCCCCAATCACCCACTGACCCACCCCTCCACACCCCCTATCACCCACTGACCCACCCCTCCACACCCCCAATCACCCACTGACCCACCCCTCCACACCCCCAATCACCCACTGACCCACCCCTCCACACCCCCAATCACCCACTGACCCACCCCTCCACACCCCCAATCACCCACTGACCCACCCCTCCACACCCCCAATCACCCACTGACCCACCCCTCCACACCCCCAATCACCCAGTGATCCTCCCCTCCACACCCCCAATCACCCACTGACCCACCCCTCCACACCCCCAATCACCCAGTGATCCTCCCCTCCACACCCCCAATCACCCACTGATCCTCCCCTCCACACCCCCAATCGCCCACTGACCCACCCCTCCACACCGCCAATCACCCACTGACCCACCCCTCCACACACGCCAATCACTCAGTGATCCTCCCCTCCACACCCCCAATCACCAACTGATCCACCCCTCCACACCCCCAATCACCCACTGATCCACCCCTCCACACCCCCAATCACCAACTGATCCACCCCTCCACACCCCCAATCACCCACTGATCCACCCCTCCACACCCCCAATCACCCACTGATCCACCCCTCCACACCCCCAACCACCCACTGATCCACCCCTCCACACCCCCAATCATCAACTGACCCACCCCTACACACCCCCAGTCACCCACTGACCCACACCTCCACACCCCCCATCACCGACTGACCCATCCTTCCACACCCCCAATCACCGACTGACCCATCCTTCCACACCCCCAATCACCCCCTGACCCACCCCTCCACATCCAATGACCCACCCTTCCACTGTCCCAATCACTCACTGATCCTCCCCTCCACACCCCCAACCACTCACTGACCAACTGCTCCGCACCCCCAATTATCCACTGAACCAATCCTCCATACCCACTTCCACCCACTGACCAACCCCTCCACACCCCTAATCACCCACTGACCCACCCCTCCACACACCCAATCACCGAATGACCCCCCCCACATCCAATGACCAACCCTTCCACTATCCCAATCACCCACTGATCCTCCCCTCCACACCCCAAACCACGCACTGACCCACCATCCACACCCCCACACACCCACTGACCCACAACTCCACACCCCGTATCACCCACTGACCCACTCCTCCACACCCGCAATCACCCACTGACCCACCCTCCACAACCCCAATCACCCACTGACCCACCCTCCACAACCCCAATCACTCACTGACACACCCCTCCAGAGTCCCAATCATCCATAGACCCACCCCTCCACACCCCCATTCACCCACTGACCCACCCCTCCACACCCCCAATCACCCACTGACCCACCCCTCCACACCCCCAATCACCCACTGACCCACCCCTCCACACCCCCAATCACCCACTGACCCACCCCTCCACACCCCCAATCACCCACTGACCCACCCCCCACACCCCCAATTATCCACTGAACCAATCCTCCATACCCACTTCCACCCACTGACCAACCCCTCCACATCCCTAATCACCCACTGACTCACCCCTCCACACACCCAATCACCGAATGACCCCCCCACATCCAATGACCAACCCTTCCACTATCCCAATCACCCACTGATCCTCCCCTCTACACCCCAAACCACGCACTGACCCACCATCCACACCCCCACACACCCACCGACCCACCCCTCCACACCCGCAATCACCCACTGACCCACCCCTCCACACCCCCAATCACCCACTGACCCACCCCTCCACACCCCCAATCACCCACTGACCCACCCCTCCACACCCCCAATCACCCACTGACCCACCCCTCCACACCCCCAATCACCCACTGACCCACCCCTCCACACCCCCAATCACCCACTGACCCACCCCTCCTCACCCCCAATCACCCACTGACCCACCCCTCCACACCCCCAATCACCCACTGACCCACCCCTCCACACCCCCAATCACCCACTGACCCACCCCTCCACACCCCCAATCACCCACTGACCCACCCCTCCACACCCCCAATCACCCACTGACCCACCCTCCACAACCCCAATCACCCACTGACCCACCCCTCCACACCCCAATCACCCACTGATCCACCCCTCCACATCCAATGACCCACCCTTCCACTGTCCTAATCACTCACTGATCCTCCCCTCCACACCCCCAACCACTCACTGACCAACTGCTCTGCACCCCCAACCACCCACTGACCCACCCCTCCACACACCCAATCACCCACTGACCACCCCTCCACAGCCCCAATCACCCACTGATCCTCCTCTCCACAGCTCCAATCACCCACTGACCCACCCCTCCTCACCCCGTTACCCACTGACCCACCTTTCCACATCCACAATCACCCACTGACCCACCCCTCCACAGTTCCAATCAGCCACTGACCCACCCCTCCATACCCCCAATCACCCACTGACCCACCCCCCCACACCCCCAATTATCCACTGAACCAATCCTCCATACCCACTTCCACCCACTGACCCACCCCTCCACACACCCAATCACCGAATGACCCCCCCACACATCCAATGACCAACCCTTCCACTGTCCCAATCACCCACTGATCCTCCCCTCCACACCCCCAACCACCCACTGACCAACCCCTCCACACCTCCAACCACCCACTGACCCACAGCTCCACACCCCGTATCACCCACCGACCCACCCCTCCACACCCGCAATCACCCACTGACCCACCCTCCACAACCCCAATCACTCACTGACACACTCCTCCAGAGTCCCAATCAGCCATAGACCCACACCTCCACACCCCCAATTATCCAAAGACCCAACCCTCCACACCCCCAATCACCCACTGGGACCCCTCCACATCCACTAACCCACCCTTCTACTGTCCCAATAACCCACTGATTCTCCCTTCCATACCCCCAACCACCCACTGACACACCCCTCCACACCCCCAACCACCCACTGATCCACCCCTCCATACCCGCAATCACCCACTGACACACCCCTCCACAGTTCCAATCACCCACTGACCCACCATCCACACCCCCACACACCCACTGACACACCCCTCCAGAGTCCCAATCATCCACAGACCCACCCTTCACACCGCCAATCACCCACTGACCCACCCCTCCACATCGCCAATCATCCACTGACCCACCCCTCCACATCGCCAATCATCCACTGACCCACCCCTCCACACCCCCAATCACCCACTGACCCATCCCTCCACACCCCCAATCACCCACTGACCCACCCCTCCACACCCCCAATCACCCACTGACCCACCCCTCCACACCCCCAATCACCCACTGACCCACCCCTCCACACCCCCAATCACCCACTGACCCACCCCTCCACACCCCCAATCACCCACTGACCCACCCCTCCACACCCCCAATCACCCACTGACCCACCCCTCCACACCCCCAATCACCCACTGACCCACCCCTCCACACCCCCAATCACCCACTGACCCACCCCTCCACACCCCCAATCACCCACTGACCCACCCCTCCACACCCCCAATCACCCAGTGATCCTCCCCTCCACACCCCCAATCACCCACTGTCCCACCCCTCCACACCCCCAATCACCCAGTGATCCTCCCCTCCACACCCCCAATCACCCACTGATCCTCCCCTCCACACCCCCAATCGCCCACTGACCCACCCCTCCACACCCCCAATCACCAACTGATCCACCCCTCCACACCCCCAATCACCCACTGATCCACCCCTCCACACCCCCAATCACCCACTGATCCACCCCTCCACACCCCCAACCACCCACTGATCCACCCCTCCACACCCCCAATCATCAACTGACCCACCCCTACACACCCCCAGTCACCCACTGACCCACACCTCCACACCCCCCATCACCGACTGACCCATCCTTCCACACCCCCAATCACCGACTGACCCATCCTTCCACACCCCCAATCACCCCCTGACCCACCCCTCCACATCCAATGACCCACCCTTCCACTGTCCCAATCACTCACTGATCCTCCCCTCCACACCCCCAACCACTCACTGACCAACTGCTCCGCACCCCCAATTATCCACTGAACCAATCCTCCATACCCACTTCCACCCACTGACCAACCCCTCCACACACCCAATCACCGAATGACGCCCCCCACATCCAATGACCAACCCTTCCACTATCCCAATCACCCACTGATCCTCCCCTCCACACCCCAAACCACGCACTGACCCACCATCCACACCCCCACACACCCACTGACCCACAACTCCACACCCCATATCACCCACTGACCCACTCCTCCACACCCGCAATCACCCACTGACCCACCCTCCACAACCCCAATCACCCACTGACCCACCCTCCACAACCCCAATCACTCACTGACACACCCCTCCAGAGTCCCAATCATCCATAGACCCACCCCTCCACACCCCCAATCACCCACTGACCCACCCCTCCACACCCCCAATCACCCACTGACCCACCCCTCCACACCCCCAATCACCCACTGACCCACCCCTCCACACCCCCAATCACCCACTGACCCACCCCTCCACACCCCCAATCACCCACTGACCCACCCCTCCACACCCCCAATCACCCACTAACCAACTCCTCCACACACCCAATCACCCACTGACCCACCCCTCCACACCCCAAGCCACCCACTGACCCACCCCTATACACCAGCAATCACCCACTGACCCACCCCTCCTCACCCACAATCACCCACTGACCCACCCCTCCTCACCCCCAGTTACCCACTGACCCACCCTTCCACATCCCCAATCACCCACTGACCCACCCCTCCACATCCCCAATCACCCACTGACCCACCCCTCCACACCCCCAATCACCCACTGACCCACCCCCCACACCCCCAATTATCCACTGAACCAATCCTCCATACCCACTTCCACCCACTGACCAACCCCTCCACATCCCTAATCACCCACTGACTCACCCCTCCACACACCCAATCACCGAATGACCCCCCCACATCCAATGACCAACCCTTCCACTATCCCAATCACCCACTGATCCTCCCCTCCACACCCCAAACCACGCACTGACCCACCATCCACACCCCCACACACCCACTGACCCACAACTCCACACCCCGTATCACCCACTGACCCACTCCTCCACACCCGCAATCACCCACTGACCCACCCTCCACAACCCCAATCACCCACTGACCCACCCTCCACAACCCCAATCACTCACTGACACACCCCTCCAGAGTCCCAATCATCCATAGACCCACCCCTCCACACCCCCAATCACCCACTGACCCACCCCTCCACACCCCCAATCACCCACTGACCCACCCCTCCACACCCCCAATCACCCACTGACCCACCCCTCCACACCCCCAATCACCCACTGACCCACCCCTCCACACCCCCAATCACCCACTGACCCACCCCTCCACACCCCCAATCACCCACTGACCAACTCCTCCACACACCCAATCACCCACTGACCCACCCCTCCACACCCCAAGCCACCCACTGACCCACCCCTATACACCAGCAATCACCCACTGACCCACCCCTCCTCACCTACAATCACCCACTGACCCACCCCTCCTCACCCACAATCACCCACTGACCCACCCTTCCACATCCCCAATCACCCACTGACCCACCCCTCCACATCCCCAATCACCCACTGACCCACCCCTCCACACCCCCAATCACCCACTGACCCACCCCCCACACCCCCAATTATCCACTGAACCAATCCTCCATACCCACTTCCACCCACTGACCAACCCCTCCACATCCCTAATCACCCACTGACTCACCCCTCCACACACCCAATCACCGAATGACCCCCCCACATCCAATGACCAACCCTTCCACTATCCCAATCACCCACTGATCCTCCCCTCCACACCCCAAACCACGCACTGACCCACCATCCACACCCCCACACACCCACCGACCCACCCCTCCACACCCGCAATCACCCACTGACCCACCCCTCCACACCCCCAATCACCCACTGACCCACCCCTCCACACCCCCAATCACCCACTGACCCACCCCTCCACACCCCCAATCACCCACTGACCCACCCCTCCACACCCCCAATCACCCACTGACCCACCCCTCCACACCCCCAATCACCCACTGACCCACCCCTCCACACCCCCAATCACCCACTGACCCACCCCTCCACACCCCCAATCACCCACTGACCCACCCCTCCACACCCCCAATCACCCACTGACCCACCCCTCCTCACCCCCAATCACCCACTGACCCACCCCTCCACACCCCCAATCACCCACTGACCCACCCCTCCACACCCCCAATCACCCACTGACCCACCCCTCCACACCCCCAATCACCCACTGACCCACCCCTCCACACCCCCAATCACCCACTGACCCACCCCTCCACACCCCCAATCACCCACTGACCCACCCCTCCACACCCCCAATCACCCACTGACCCACCCCTCCACACCCCCAATCACCCACTGACCCACCCCTCCACACCCCCAATCACCCACTGACCCACCCCTCCACACCCCCAATCGCCCACTGATCCTCCCCTCCACACCCCCAATCACCCACTGATCCACCCCTCCACACCCCCAATCACCAACTGATCCACCCCTCCACACCCCCAATCACCCACTGATCCACCCCTCCACACCCCCAATCACCCACTGATCCACCCCTCCACACCCCCAACCACCCACTGATCCACCCCTCCACACCCCCAATCATCAACTGACCCACCCCTACACACCCCCAGTCACCCACTGACCCACACCTCCACACCCCCCATCACCGACTGACCCATCCTTCCACACCCCCAATCACCGACTGACCCATCCTTCCACACCCCCAATCACCCCCTGACCCACCCCTCCACATCCAATGACCCACCCTTCCACTGTCCCAATCACTCACTGATCCTCCCCTCCACACCCCCAACCACTCACTGACCAACTGCTCCGCACCCCCAATTATCCACTGAACCAATCCTCCATACCCACTTCCACCCACTGACCAACCCCTCCACACCCCTAATCACCCACTGACCCACCCCTCCACACACCCAATCACCGAATGACCCCCCCCACATCCAATGACCAACCCTTCCACTATCCCAATCACCCACTGATCCTCCCCTCCACACCCCAAACCACGCACTGACCCACCCCTCCACACCCCCAATCACCCACTGACCCACCCCTCCACACCCCCAATCACCCACTGACCCACCCCTCCACACCCCCAATCACCCACTGACCCACCCCTCCTCACCCCCAATCACCCACTGACCCACCCCTCCACACCCCCAATCACCCACTGACCCACCCCTCCACACCCCCAATCACCCACTGACCCACCCCTCCACACCCCCAATCACCCACTGACCCACCCCTCCACACCCCCAATCACCCACTGACCCACCCCTCCACACCCCCAATCACCCACTGACCCACCCCTCCACACCCCCAATCACCCACTGACCCACCCCTCCACACCCCCAATCACCCACTGACCCACCCCTCCACACCCCCAATCACCCACTGACCCACCCCTCCACACCCCCAATCACCCACTGACCCACCCCTCCACACCCCCAATCACCCACTGACCCACCCCTCCACACCCCCAATCACCCAGTGATCCTCCCCTCCACACCCCCAATCGCCCACTGATCCTCCCCTCCACACCCCCAATCGCCCACTGATCCACCCCTCCACACCCCCAATCGCCCACTGACCCACCCCTCCACACTGCCAATCACCCACTGACCCACCCCTCCACACCGCCAATCACCCACTGACCCACCCCTCCACACACGCCAATCACTCAGTGATCCTCCCCTCCACACCCCCAATCACCAACTGATCCACCCCTCCACACCCCCAATCACCCACTGATCCACCCCTCCACACCCCCAATCACCAACTGATCCACCCCTCCACACCCCCAATCACCCACTGATCCACCCCTCCACACCCCCAATCACCCACTGATCCACCCCTCCACATCCAATGACCCACCCTTCCACTGTCACAATCACTCACTGATCCTCCCCTCCACACCCCCAACCACTCACTGACCAACTGCTCCGCACCCCCAATTATCCACTGAACCAATCCTCCATACCCACTTCCACCCACTGACCAACCCCTCCACACCCCTAATCACCCACTGACCCACCCCTCCACACACCCAATCACCGAATGACCCCCCCCACATCCAATGACCAACCCTTCCACTATCCCAATCACCCACTGATCCTCCCCTCCACACCCCAAACCACGCACTGACCCACCATCCACACCCCCACACACCCACTGACCCACAACTCCACACCCCGTATCACCCACTGACCCACTCCTCCACACCCGCAATCACCCACTGACCCACCCTCCACAACCCCAATCACCCACTGACCCACCCTCCACAACCCCAATCACTCACTGACACACCCCTCCAGAGTCCCAATCATCCACAGACCCACCCCTCCACACCCCCAATCACCCACTGACCCACCCCTCCACACCCCCAATCACCCACTGACCCACCCCTCCACACCCCCAATCACCCACTGACCCACCCCTCCACACCCCCAATCACCCACTGACCCACCCCTCCACACCCCCAATCACCCACTGACCAACTCCTCCACACACCCAATCACCCACTGACCCACCCCTCCACACCCTAAGCCACCCACTGACCCACCCCTATACACCAGCAATCACCCACTGACCCACCCCTCCTCACCCACAATCACCCACTGACCCACCCCTCCTCACCCCCAGTTACCCACTGACCCACCCTTCCACATCCCCAATCACCCACTGACCCACCCCTCCACATCCCCAATCACCCACTGACCCACCCCTCCACACCCCCAATCACCCACTGACCCACCCCCCACACCCCCAATTATCCACTGAACCAATCCTCCATACCCACTTCCACCCACTGACCAACCCCTCCACATCCCTAATCACCCACTGACTCACCCCTCCACACACCCAATCACCGAATGACCCCCCCACATCCAATGACCAACCCTTCCACTATCCCAATCACCCACTGATCCTCCCCTCCACACCCCAAACCACGCACTGACCCACCATCCACACCCCCACACACCCACCGACCCACCCCTCCACACCCGCAATCACCCACTGACCCACCCCTCCACACCCCCAATCACCCACTGACCCACCCCTCCACACCCCCAATCACCCACTGACCCACCCCTCCACACCCCCAATCACCCACTGACCCACCCCTCCACACCCCCAATCACCCACTGACCCACCCCTCCACACCCCCAATCACCCACTGACCCACCCCTCCACACCCCCAATCACCCACTGACCCACCCCTCCACACCCCCAATCACCCACTGACCCACCCCTCCACACCCCCAATCACCCACTGACCCACCCCTCCACACCCCCAATCACCCACTGACCCACCCCTCCACACCCCCAATCACCCACTGACCCACCCCTCCACACCCCCAATCACCCACTGACCCACCCCTCCACACCCCCAATCACCCACTGACCCACCCCTCCACACCCCCAATCACCCACTGACCCACCCCTCCACACCCCCAATCACCCACTGACCCACCCCTCCACACCCCCAATCACCCACTGACCCACCCCTCCACACCCCCAATCACCCACTGACCCACCCCTCCACACCCCCAATCACCCACTGACCCACCCCTCCACACCCCCAATCACCCACTGACCCACCCCTCCACACCCCCAATCACCCACTGACCCACCCCTCCACACCCCCAATCACCCACTGACCCACCCCTCCACACCCCCAATCACCCACTGACCCACCCCTCCACACCCCCAATCACCCACTGACCCACCCCTCCACACCCCCAATCACCCACTGACCCACCCCTCCACACCCCCAATCACCCACTGACCCACCCCTCCACACCCCCAATCAACTACTAACCCACCCCTCCACATCCCCAATCACCCAGTGACCCATCTGTCCTCACCCCCAATCACCCACTGACCCACTCCTCCACACCCCCAAACACCCATTCACCCACCCCTCCACAGTCTGAATCACCGTGTGACCCACCCCTCCATGTCCAAATCACCCTATGACCCACCCCTCCCCACCCCCAATCACCCACTGACCCACCCCTCCACACCCCCAATCACCCATTGACCCACCGCTCCACACCCACATCCACCCACTGACCCACCCCTCCACATCCCCAAACTCCCACTGACCCACGCCTCCACACCCCGAATCACCCACTGACTCATCCCTCCACACCAGCAATCACCCACTGACCCACCTGTCCACACCCCCCGTCACCCACTGACACACCCATCCACACCCCAAGCACCACTACTTCATCATTTTCTGTCAGTCAGTCTATGTACATACAATCAATCTATGTATATTCATATTGTTTTCTTACTGTGTGTTTTCTATGTGCTGCATCAGAGTAACATTTCGTCCATTCTCCTTTACTTTTGAGTAAATGACACAGCGATAATGCTCGCTGGCTTCCCGATTCACGGGCAAGATAGGACTGCTGAATCTTTCAGAGGAAAAGGACGTGGAGAATTCCGTGTGATTCACTCCTCGGGTTTACAAACATGGTGGATCTGTCCCAGTCCTGCTCACTCAGCTGGGAATTGAAGATCTACCCTGGGCTGGAAATATCCATGCAGTTACAAAGAAGGCAAGGCAGTGGCGATATTTCATGTGCAGTTTGATGAGATTGGTTTGTCACCAAAGATGCTCACATTTTATCTGGCTGCATCATTGAATAGTATGGGGGGCACTGCACAGGACCGGAACAAGCTGCAGAAAGTGTAAACTCAGTCTGCTCCTTCATGGGCACCAGCCTCCCATTCATCCCGGACATCTTTAAATAGCGATGCCTCAATAAGGCAGCATTCCCCCTGGATGGCCCCCATGCCCAGGATGTGCCCTCTTCTCATTGCTATATCAAGGAGGTGGTAAGGCAGACTTGTGGCACACGTTCAACGATTCAGGAACAGCTTCTTCCCCTCTGCCATCAGATCTCTGAATGGACATTGAACCCTTAAACATTAACTCACTACTTTTTTCCCTTTTTGCACTACCTGTTTAATTTTTATAATATCTAACACACACACACACAATTATAAAAATTAAATTAAACAAGTAGAAATCACTTGCTGGAAGAAGGCTGTATGGTCTGATGAAAGCAAAATTGACATTTTTGGCCATCAGTCTATACACTACGTTTGGCATCAACCTAACTCCACACATCATCAAAAACACACCATCCCTGCCGTAAAGTATGGTGGTGGCTGCATCAGGCTGTGAGCATGCTTCACTGCAGCAGGCCCTGGGAGGCTTGTGAAGGTAGAGGGAAAAATGAATGCAACTTTGGAGAAAATTTGTTTTCCAGCAAGACAATGACCCTAAGCATAAAGCCAAAGCTACACAGGAATGGCTAAAAAACAGCAAAGTTAATTTCCTGTAGTGGCCAAGTCAGTGTCCGGATCTCAATCCAATTGAGAAGTGTGGCTGGACTTGAAAAGAGCTGTTCACTCACGATTGCCCTGCAATCAGACAGAGCTTGAGCAGTTTTGTAAAGAAGAAAAATTGCGGTGTCCTAATGTGCAAAGCTGATAGAGATCTATCCACACAGACTCAAGGATGTAATTGCTGCCAAAGGTGCATCTACTAAATACTGACTTGAAGGGGGTGAGTAATTATACAATTAATTATTTTGTGTTTTGTATTTTTAATTGTTTAAATCACTTTGTAGAGATGATTTCACTTTGACACAGAAGTGTCTTTTTCTGTTGATCAGAATCAAAAAAGCCAAATTAAATCCATTGTGATTCAATGTTGTAAAACTATAAAACATGAAACCTCCAAGGGAGAGAATACTTTTTATAGTCTCTGTATATATAGTTCTTACTATAATTCACAGTTTTTATTATTATGCATTGCAATGTACTGCTGCCGCATAACAACTAATTTCTTGACATATGTCATTAAACCTGATTCTTATTCCTGATTCTGATTCTGGAAATGACATTAAGCAATCTTTAACCTTGAGTCTTGAATGTTTAACAAAGCTTCCCTGCTTGGTTTACTTTCACCAGATCCCCAATGTAAATGGCGATGGTAAACGTATTGCACTTAATTTGAAATCATAGCTTGAATTAGCAGACAACAGGAATTCTGCAGATGCTGGAAATTCAAGCAACACACATCAAAGTTGCTGGTGAACACAGCAGGTCAGGCAGCACCTCTAGGAAGAGGTACAGTCGACGTTTCAGGCCGAGACCCTTCATCAGGAGGAACTGAAGGAAAAGTTAGTAAGAGATATGAAAGTGGGAGGGGGAGGGGGATATCCAAAATGATAGGAGAAGACAGGAGGGGGAGGGATAGAGCCAAGAGCCGGACAGGTGATTGGCAAAGGGGATATGAGAGGATCATGGGACAGGAGGCCCGGGGAGAAAGACAAGGGCACGGGGACCTAGAGGATGGGCAAGGGGTATAGTCAGAGGGACAGAGGGAGAAAAAGGAGAGTGAGAGAAAGAATGTGTGTGTAAAAATAAACAACAGATGGGGTACGAGGGGGAGGTGGGACATTAGCGGAAGTTAGAGAAATCAATGTTCATGCCATCAGGTTGGAGGCTGCCCAGACGGAATATAAGGTGTTGTTCCTCCAACCTGAATGTGGCTTCATCTTTACAGTAGAGGAGGCCGTGGATAGACATGTCAGAATGGGAATGGGATATGGAACTAAAATGTGTGGCACTGGGAGATCCTGCTTTCTCTGGCGGACAGAGCATAGGTGTTCAGCAAAGCGGTCTCCCAGTCTGCGTCGGGTCTCGCCAATGTATAGAAGGCCACATCGGGAGCACCAGACGCAGTATATCACCCCAGCCGACTCACAGGTGAAGTGTCGCCTCACCTGGAAGGACTGTCTGGGGCTCTGAATGGTGGTAAGGGAGGAAGTGTAAGGGCATGTGTAGCACCTGTTCCGCTTACAAGGATAAGTGCCAGGAGGGAGATCAGTGGGGAGGGATGGGGGGGACAAATGGACAAGGGAGTCATGTAGGGAGCGATCCCTGCGGAAAGCGGGGGGGGGGGGGGAGGAAAGATGTGCTTAGTGGTGGGATCCCGTTGGAGGTGGCGGAAATTAGGGAGAATAATATGTCGGACCCGGAGGCTGGTGGGGTGGTAGGTGAGGACCAGGGGAACCCTATTCCTAGTGGGGTGGCAGGAGGATGGAGAGAGAGCAGATGTGCGTGAAATGGGGGAGATGCGTTTGAGAGCAGAGTTGATGGTGGAGGAAGGGATGCCCCTTTCTTTAAAAAAGGACATCTCCCTCGTCCTGGAATGAAAAGCCTCATCCTGAGAGCAGATGCGGCGGAGACAGAGGAATTGCGAGAAGGGGATGGCATGTTTGCAAGAGACAGGGTGAGAAGAGGAATAGTCCAGATAGCTGTGAGAGTCAGTAGGCTTATAGTAGACATCAGTGGATAAGCTGACTCCAGAGGTAGAGACAGAAAGATCTAGAAGCGGGAGGGAGGTGTCGGAAATGGACCAGGTAAACTTGAGGGCAGGGTGAAAGTTGGAGGCAAAGTTAATAAAAGTCAACGAGTTCTGCATGCGTGCAGGAAGCAGCGCCAATGCAGTCATCGATGTAGCGAAGGAAAAGTGGGGGACAGATACCAGAATAGGCACAGAACATAGATTGTTCCACAAACCCAACAAAAAGGCAGGCATAGCTAGGACCCATACGGCTGCCCATAGCTACACCTTTAGTTTCGAGGAAGTGGGAGGAGCCAAAGGAGAAATTATTAAGAGTAAGGACTAATTCCGCTAGACGGAGCAGAGTGGTGGTAGAGGGGAACTGATTAGGTCTGGAATCCAAAAAGAAGTGGAGAGCTTTGAGTCCTTCCTGATGGGGGATGGAAGTATATAGGGACTGGACATTCATGGTGAAAATAAAGCGGTGGGGGCCAGGGAACTTAAAATCATCGAAAAGTTTAAGAGCGTGAGAAGTGTCATGAACATAGGTAGGAAGGGATTGAACAAGGGGGGATAAAACCGTGTTGAGGTATGCAGAAACGAGTTCGGTGGGGCAGGAGCAAGCTGAGACAATAGGTCGGCCAGGACAGGCAGGTTTGTGGATCTTGGGTAGGAGGTAGAAAAGGGAAGTACAAGGTGTGGGAACTATAAGGTTGGTAGCAGTGGATGGGAGATCCCCTGAGCAGATGAAGTCGGGGATGGTGTGGGAGACAATGGCCTGGTGCTCCTTAGTGGGGTCACGATCGAGGGGTAAATAAGAGGACGTATCCGCGAGTTGTCGCTGTGCCTCGGCAAGGTAGAGGTCAGTACGCCAGACTACAACAGCACCCCCCTTATCGGCGGGTTTAATAGTAAGGTTAGGATTAGTGCGGAGGGAGTGGAGAGCAGAGTGTTCCGAAGGAGTGAGGTTGGAGTGAGAACAAGGTGCAGTGAAGTCGAGACGGTTGATGTCCCATCGGCAGTTAGCAATAGAGATCTAGAGCGGGGTGTCCATGAAGAAGAGGAGGTTTGAAGATGGGAGAAGGGGTCATCGGTGGGGGTGGAAGAGTCCTTGCCGAAGTAGGCTCGGAGACGGAGACGGCGGAAGAAGAATTCCGCATCATGGCGAACACAGAACTTGCTGAGGTGTGGGCGAAGGGGGACAAAGGTGAGGCCCTTACTGAGGACAGAGCATTCTGCCTCCAACAGAAGGTCAGAGGGGATGGTAAAGACCCGGCACGGATGAGAGCTGGGATCAGAGAGGGGAGGGGGGAGGTCTGACGAAGGGTCTCGGCCTGAAACGTCGACTGTACCTCTTCCTTGAATTAGCAGAGCTCGGTGGCAACCCATCAACAAGGAAGGAGTGCAAAGAAAGAGCTACCTTTTCAATTAGGTTTGAGGTCAAGATTTAAAAGGCAGAGCTTTGCCGCAGTTTCTCTGAGTTGGTTGATAACCAATTGACAAAGAGGGATTCAATAGAATGGGCAAATAAAAATAATGCCAGTGTAAGTGGAGCCGCCATTCTTTTGAGTATACCAGTCTTTAGAGTGGGTTTGGCTCGTCAGCCTTGAGAAAGGTAAAGTATCTGGTAACTTTCTTTTTTAATTCTCATTTCTTCATTCCTCATCTTTTTAGGCATTGTAGGGCAGTGAGAATGGCTCGAGGGGCAGTGTTTTGTACTCTGTTGGATGTGGGAAGTCTGGGAAATGTCCAGTCTCCTGGATAAACACATCTGTACCAGTTGCACCAAGATGCAGTTCCTGAGAGAACATATTAAGGAAATGAAGCTGCAGATCAATGACCTTTGACCCACATGGGAGAATGAGGAGGTGATAGATGGGAGCTGCAGGGAGGTAGTCACCCCAAGGTTGCAGGAGACAGGTAACTGGATGACTGACAGGCGAAGGACGGGAAGTGCACAACCAGTACAGAGTACACCTGTGACTACTACCCTCAATACTTTATACATCTTTAGATACTACTGAGGGGGAGGACCTAACAGGACTGACTGGCACTGATTTTTGTGCTGTGGCTCAGAAGAGGAAGGCGAAGAGGACTGCAATATTTCACTACTGGCACTAATGACATAGGCAGACATTATGAGAGGTCCTAAAGAGAGATTTTAGGGAGTGAGGTAAAAAGCTGAAAAACAGGATCTTCAGGGGAGTAATCTTCAGATTACTGACTGTGCAACGTGCCAGTGAGGGTAAGAATAGAATGATTGGCAGGTGAATGTGTGCCTGAGGAACTGGTGCAGGAGGCAGGGTTTCAGATTCATGGATCACTTGTCACACAGGGGGGCATTGGGAACGGACCCAGATGCAAGACACAGATACTGAAGTACAAGGAACAGGACTTGACTGGAGTAGGGACGTGACAGTATGCAGACAAGGAGCAGGGGCAAGGATGCAGACTTGGGCTAGGGCATGGACAAGACAGGCAACCCAGACAAGGAACAATGCACTAGGAGCCTGGGCTTGGACCCTGAGCTAGAGACTGGACAAGGACCCAGAACCTGGGTCTTGCCTCAGGCTCGGGCCCCAGAAGTCTCGAAGATCCCAAGCCAAGCTCCAAGAACCCAAGCCTGTAGGCCCCAGCCTGCAGCCCCAAGCCTCTAGACCCCAGCCACGTCCTGTCCCGTAGTCGAGACTTGGGTTCTTGGAGCAACTCCTGGGCAGGACCCAGAACTTCACCCCACGGAGGCAAGGACAGGGAGGGACAGACCCAACCGCAGGGTAACGGCAAACGGCCTGCTTACCCGACAGAGGTAAAGGACAGGAAGGGACAGAACCAACCACAGGGTAACAGCAATCGGCCTGGCTTACCCAACGGAGGCAAGGGACAGGAAAGGAGCTCAATCCGGGGTGGCTCTGAGTCTCAGGGCAGCCAGCAACCTTGGCTGGCTACAGAAACAACCAAATCCATACCACGATGACTACTCCGACAGGTGGCAACAAGGCTCCATGAAGTGGTGGTCCTCCAACCAGGCCTAGAGATCACGAATGGTTTCACTAGCCTTCTATCAGCAGGTTGCTCCAAGGGGGACTGACAAGACAAACCAGCAGCTCACACTTCTCCTGCTTCTTCTTCTTCTTCTTTTTTGTTTTATGGCGGTTGGCAACCAGTTTTCAGTGCATTATCGCCACCTGTTAGACTTCTTGTGTTCCAACCAAACATGTCCTGGAGTTCTCTACTTTAGACAATCTAGTTCAGTCTGCAGTTCTCTATTAGCATCACTCTGTAGTTGCAATTCCTCATGAATGCTTAATGCACTCATTAGATTATGCTGCAAACTGCTATTCTTCCCTAATTTTGTCACATGTTTTCATGTAGTTGCATTACCCCAATTACATTGATTTCATCTACATCACTTGTAAGACTAAAATTGTCTTGTTAAAGAATAGTAATTATCGTACGTTATACTTTTAAAATTGCTGGTTTTCCAAGTCTCTCTGCTTTTTCAGGTTTTCCTTTTCTTGGATCATAGCCTGCAGTTGTTTACTGAGACCTCGGAGTTCTTCTTCATTTGCTTCCATGTTTTCATTTTATAATCTGAATGTAGATAATTCACTTTGCAACAAATTCCTTTTCCTTTTGTATCCTTGTAATAATTTCCTCCATTTTCCAATCTCTTTCCAACTCACTGTTGTTCTTGTCGGGTACTTCTATTTGTTGTTGGAGTTCTGCACATTTACCCTGGGCTTCAACCATAAAATCTGAGGATTTTCCTTAAGTTCTGAAACATTTCTTAAATTCTTGACTATTTGCGATAAGTATACTGCCATTAAGATTCCATCTCCCCTGCCTGTGAACTGTTGGATCCTCCATTCAGCATTTCTTTGACTTCTTCCCACCTAATCCCTTTAATACCAAGATACTTTTCTGCAGACTTGACAATAATTTTAATTTTCCCAGTTCTTTTGCTTGTTTGCGCTGAACAATTAATTGCATCCACCATAAAAAGCATGAAATCCTTTCTACTCATTAATAGTGTATCCTTATTTTTCATATTACAGCTCACAATTCACCAGTTTATTATTCCCTGTATTTGTTTGCTTGACAGCCTTTTTTTCATCAAATTCTTTCACTGCCTCTGCACAACTGATTCTTTGAGTTACTTTTACATATTGTATCTCAGCTGCCTTCTTGCTATAAATGCACCCTCGATAAGCTGCGCTGTTTCTCGCCACAATTGCAGCATTTCAGCCTAGTGCCCGCTTCACATTTCCCACATTCATGTTCTCCAGCGCATCTCCCACATCTTTGTTTTCCTCTGCAGACCGCCGCAATGTGCCCAAATTTCTGACATTTATAGCATCTTAAAGGCGATGGTATATATATTCTAACCTCATAACACATATACTCTAAGTAAACATTAGTCGGCAATCTCTTCATCAAAGTTAATCATTACCGATAAACTATCACACTTTTTCCCATTTCTTGTAACTTGTGGCCTCAATAATTTTTGCTCCTTTTATGTTCTGTTTAATCTCATCCATAGTGGCTTTTGTTGGTATCCCCGAAGTAACTCCTCTAGTCCACTTTCTATTGTTGGGTATTGTAATTCTTTGCCATCTGTTTTACAAAATCTTATCACTTTACCTTGCTGAGCACTATCCCGACAAATCACTAATAGCGATCCATTTCATAAAATCTTTGCTCCTTTAATCTCACCTGTAATTTTGTTGAGCATCTTCATCAAACGAATCAGGTTCCAATCACCAAAAGGCACCCCATCTTCACTTAGTTTTATAATTGCTTTAATCTCATCTTCTTTCCATTGTTTTGCTGTCCTGTTTTGATCATCCACTGACTCCTCAGAGTTTGATATCCCATACCTCTGGTTTCTTTTCTTCTTCTTTCCATTCCATTCCTCTTTCCCACCAACCTCCATCTCTAGTTCACTTCCACTCTCACCAAAACTTCCTTCAACAGCTTGGCTCTTTCCTTGATGTTCTCTCTCTCTCCACCATTTTCCAGTTACAACCCAACTCTTTCCTAACCAGCCACACTCCAACCAGCAGCTCACACTTAACCCCAAGGCTACTTATATTCCAAGCCCCAAGATGGGAATCAGGTGCCTATGCTTAACTCAATCAAAACAAGGGACAGCTGGAAGACCCGGAGTCCTGAGTCCACGGACCGTTCTGTGAACCTGAAAGCGGTCTTCACGGACCGGACCATGACATCACTGGGATCCCTTCTGGGGAAGGTACGACTTGTAAAAAAAGGGATGGGTTACACCTGAACCCAAGGGGGTCCAATATCCTCGTGAGCAGGTTTGTTAGCATTGTTCAAGAGAGTTTAAACTAATTTGGTAGAGGGATGGGAGCTGGAGTGATACTGCTGAAGATGAGGTTGTTGGTTTACAAACAGAGGCAATGTGTAGTGAGACTCCTAGCAAGGAGAGGCTGACGATGGAGCAAAATTACAGTCAGCAGGATGAGTTGCAATGTAAAAGGTGGACAAAATCGAAAAGGGTGAATACAGGACTGAAGGTGTTATATTTGAATGCGCACAGTATATGGAATGAAGTAGATGACTTGTAGCACAGTTGCATATTGGCACGTATGAGGTTATGGACATCACTGACTTGTAGCTGAAAGAAGATGTGAGTTTAACATCCAAAGAAATGCATTATATCGAAAAGACATAGAAAGTACATGCCAAAAGGGCATGTTACGATAGTCATAGGGGAGTTGACCAGAATTGATTGGAAAAGAATACCGGCAGGGACGGTGGCAGAGCAGCAACGGCTGGAACCTCTGGGAGCAATTTGGAAGGCACAGGATGTGGGGTGTGAGCAATTTTAAATTCCTAGGTGCTATCATTTCAGAGGAGAGTAGCACATAAGGACATGGCCACCACTTCCTCAGGAGTCGCGAAGAGTCAGTTTGACATCTAAAATTTTGACAAGCTTCTATAAATGTGTGGTGGAGAATATATTGACTGTTGCATCACAACCTGATATGGAAACACCAATGTCCTTAAATAGAAAATCCTACAGAATGTAGTGGATACAGCCCAGCCCATCATGGTAAAGCTCTCCCCATCATTGAGCATGTCCACAGGTAGTATTGCCTCAGGAAGGCAGTGTCCATAAGGGACCCCACCACCCAGGTCATGCTGTCTTTCTCTGCTGCCACCAGGGAGAAGGTATAGGAGCCCCAGGACTCACATCACCAGGTTCAGGATGAGTTATTAATCCTCAATCATCAGGCTCTTAAATCAAAGGGATTTACTTCACTTAGCTTCACTTGCCCCATCACTGAAATGTTCCCATAACTTATGGACTCACTTTCAGGGACTGTTTATCTCATGTTCTTGATATTCCTTGCTTATTTATTTATTTATTATTACTATTTCTGTCTTTTTGTATTTGTACGGTTTGTTGTCTTTTGCACGCTGGTTGAATGCCAAGTTGGTGTGGTCTGTCATTGATTCTGTTCTGGTTATTAGTCTATTACGGATTTATTGAGTATGCCCGCATATGGCAGGCATATGTGTATAAGGCAACACATATGTATTTTGATAATAAATTTACTTTGAACTTTGATGCTTTTTTAGGGAGCTCGTCCAAACTCTAGACATAAGGAGCAGGAACCTCATATAAGGTCCTTGCAACCCACAGGAGCAGGGTGAGAAGTCATATGTATTTTTGTCTGTATTGCAACCTTTCCCGAAGTACAGATTCGGAGACTGTCTAGCATATTAATACACAGAGTTGCTGTCTCACAGTTACTTAGACCTGGTTCAATCCTTATTTCTAATTCACTTTACCTGTGGTTTATACCAGGGTAAGTCATAAACAATTTCCCCAAAGCCAAGATATGCTTAAATTTCAATCTGATGTCTAGACTTACAAAGACAAACTACCTAGGCAGTGGATTGGCAGCAAATTTTGTCTGAAGTATAATGAAGTAATTGAATTTCCATTAAAAAATGTCCTTCAAAATTGTGTTGTTAAGTTGCTGCCTTTTGATTCTAATCTTAACTAGTATTGATCAGCTGGGGCACTAAGGAATGACATGTAGAATTTAATTCAGATCAGTGTGAGGTGTTGCACTTTGGGAAGTTAAATCAAGGTAGTATTTCACAGTAAATAGCTGGCTCTGGGAAGTGTAGAAGAGGGTCCTTGGAGTTAAGGTACATTTTTGTTGAAAGAGGATTCATGGTAAGAAGGTTTTTGGCATGCTGGCCTTAGGTTGCAGTTACACATAACTCTGGTGAGCTCACATGTGGAGCACTATGTTAAGTTTTGAACAACCTGTTATAGGAATGATGTTATTAAACTGGAAATCATGCAGGAAAGATTAATTGGAACGTCACAAGGACTCAGGGGACAGTGTTATCAGGAGAGGTGGGGCAGGCTAGGTCTTTATTTCTTGGAGAGTAGGAAACTGAGAATTGGTCTGAAAGAGGGTGCAGGTTTTACTTGAGAAGGGAGTGATTTAATAGGGACTTGACGACAACCTTTTCGTAGAGAGGGTGGCACACGTATGGATGAAGCCCCCAGTCCCCTCAGAAAAAGACGACAAAGAAACAGGTCAGGCAAACAATAGAAGCAAGCAACAACAACAGCATTCTGAACCAAAATAAGTTCTTAGATCCAAATCCCCAGAGCAGATCTTTGTAGGCCCAGAGCCTTGGTAGTCAGTTAGTGGGACAAATAGCTCAAAGTTCAACAGCGTTGTCAGATTTCTATGCCTGTAACAAATCTGTTTTTTCACTGTTTTAGATTATTAATAGGTGAAGAAATCACTCAATTTCTGATTTGGGAGACAAAATTTCAATGCACTTTTTCGAGTTCAGTAAGCTTTTCAAAAGGTAGAATAGCAACTAAACTTATTTTTAAGATGTGAGAATTTGCATAAAGTCAATTCTTTGCATGTCAGGCCATCTGTAGCCTAGGGACTATATGTACTCATAGAGTCATAGAAAATCACAGCACAGAAGCAGGCCCTTTGGCCCATCCAGTCTATCCTGAACCATTTAGACTGCCTAGTCCCATTAACCTGGACCAAAGCCCTCCATTCCCCACCCATCCAAGTACCTATCCAAACTTCTCCTAAATGTTGAAATCAAGTTCGCATGCACCACTTGTATTCTCATGACCCTTTGAGTGAAGAGATTTCCCCTCATGTTCCCTTTAAAATGTTCACCTTTCACCCTTAACCCATGACCTCTAGTTGCAGTCTCATCCAACCTCAGTGGAAAAAGCCTGCTTTCACTTACCCTAGCTATACACCTCATAATTTTGTATACCTCTATCAAATTTCCTCTCAATCTTCAACATTCTAAGGAATGAAGATATGGGACTAGATTTATGCCATTTGGTCCATCGAGTCTGATCTGTAACTCCTGAGCTATCCAACCTTTTCTTATAACTCAGATTGTAAATTTTCTCTGTAATCTTTCAGCCTTATTTACCTCTTTCCTGTAGGTAGGTGACCAAAACTGCACACAATACACCAAATTAGGCCTCACCAATACCTTATATAACTTCAACATAACATCCCATTTCCTGTGCCAAAAGCTTTCTTTACGACCTTATCTACCTGTGCCACCACTTTCAATGAATTAGTGACCTGTATTCCAACATTTTTTTGTTCTACTGCAATCCTCAGTGCCCTCCTGCTCACTGTGGAAAACGTACCTGGTTGGTCCTACTGAAATGCAGCACCTTGCACTGGTCTGCATTAAAATCTATCTGCTATTTGTCAGCCCATTTTTCCAGCTGGTCCAGATCCCGCTGCAAGCTCAGATGCTCCTCACTGTCCATTACACCCCTAATGTTAGTATCATCCACATATTTGCTGATCCAGTTAGCCCATGGACCAGACCTGTAGCTTTCCTTATCCACTTTGAAACCAGGGAATTATGATCACGAGATGCGAAATGTTCCCCAACACAAATTCCTGTCACCTACCCTGCCTTTATTACACACTGCAGTCACTGTGTGTTGGGATGGAAGTAGTAGGCGTGGAGATGTTTAACCAGCAGCCAAGTTTCCATAGAGAAATCCACTTTTAATCTTCAAGTAATGTCACGGGACAATATTTCAAAATATTATTTTGTTTTCATTTTGGAGAGCAGGCAGACCCTTACCTGAGTGCCTCACTTGAAAGAGGTTCTTTGAAAACAAAGTACTTCTGCCTTGAATTGGCAACCTGTACTTTGTGCTCAGTCTGAGTAAGGAGTCCTGGTAATGAACAAAGTTTTGAGTTACATAGAAACATAGAAAACCTACAGCACAATACAGGCCCTTCGGCCCACAGAGCTGTGCCGAACATGTCCCTACCTTAGAAATTACTCGGCTTACCTATAGCCCTCTATTTTACTAAGCTCCTTGCACCTATCTAAAAGTCTCTTAAAAGACCCTATCGTATCCACCTCCACCACCGTTGCCTGCAGCCCAATCCACGTACTCACCACTCTCTGAGTAAAAAACTTAGCCCTGACATCTTCTCTGTACCTACTCCCCAGCACCTTAAACCTGTGTGCTCTTGTGGCGACCATTTCAGCCCTGGGAAAAAGCCTCTGACTATCCACACGATCAATGCCTCTCATCATCTTGTACACCTCTATCAGGTCACCTCTCATCCCCCGTCGCTCCAAGGAGAAAAGGTCGAGTTCACTCAGCCTATTCTCATAAGGCATGCTCCCCAATCCAGGCAACATCCTTGTAAGTCTCCTCTGCACCCTTTCCATGGCTTCCACATCCTTCCTGTAGTGATGCGACCAGAACTGAGCACAGTACTCCAAGTGGGGTCTGACCAGGGTCCTATATAGCTGCAACACTACCTCTCGGCTCCTAAGCTCAATTTCACGATTGATGAAGGCCAATACATCATATGCCTTCTTAACCACAGAGTCAACCTGCGCAGCTGCTTTGACCCCAAGATCCCTCTGATCCTCCACCCTGCCAAGAGTTTTACCATTAATACTATATTCTGCCATTGTACTGTATTTGACCTGCCAAAATGAACCACTTCACACTTATCTGGGTTGAACTCCATCTGCTACTTCTCAGCCCAGTTTTGCATCCTATCGATGTCCCACTGTAACTTCTGACAGCCCTCCACACGATCCATAACACCTCCAACCTTTGTGTCATCAGCAAACTTACTAACCCATCCCTCCACTTCCTCATCCAGGTTATTCATAAAAATCACAAAGAGTAAGGGTCCAAGAACAGATCCCTGAGGCACTCCACTGGTGACTGACCTCCATGCAGAATATGACCCATCTACAACCTTTTGTGGGCAAACCAGTTCTGGATCCACAAAGCAATGTCCCCTTGGATCCCATGCCTCCTTACTTTCTTAATAAACCTTGCATGGGGTACCTTATCAAATGCCTTGCTGAAATCCATATACACTACATCTACTGCTCGTCCTTCATCAATGTGTTTAGTCACATCCTCAAAAAATTCGATCAAGCTCGTAAGGCATGACCTTCCCTTGACAAAGCCGTGCTGACTACTCCTTATCATATTATACCTCTCCAAATATTTATAAATCCTGCCTCTCAGGATCTTCTCCATCAGCTTATCAACCACTGAGTTAAGACTCACTGGTCTATAATTTCCTGGGCTATCTCTACTCCCTTTCTTGAATAAAGGAAGAACATACGCAACCCTCCAATTCTCCGGAACCTCTCCCGTCGCCATTGATGATGCAAAGATCATCACCAGAGGCTCAGCAATCTCCTGCTTCGTCTCCTACAGTAGCCTGGGGTACATCTTATCCGGTCCCGGCGACCTATCTGACTTGATGCTTTCCAAAAGCTCCAGCATGTCCTCTTTTTTAATATCTATATGCTTAAGCTTTTCAGTCTGCTGCAAGTCATCACTACAATCACCAAGATCCTTTTCCATAGTGAATACTGAAGTAAAGTATTCATTAAGTACCTTTGCTATTTCCTCCGGTTCCATGCACACTTTCCCACTGTCACACTTGATTGGTCCCACTCTTTCACGTCTTATCCTCTTGCTCTTTACATACCTGTAGAATGCCTTGGTGTTTTCCTTAATCCTTCCTGCCAAGGCCTTCTCATGGCCCCTTCTGGCTCTCCTAATTTCCTTCTTAAGCTCCTTCCTATTAGCCTTATAATCTTCTAGATCTCTAACATTACCTCGCTCTCTGAACCTTTTGTAAACTTTTCTTTTCTTCTTGACGAGATTTATTACAGCCTTTGTACGCCACAGTTCCTGTACCCTACCATAACTTCCCTGTCTCACTGGAACATACCTATACAGAACTCCACACAAATATCCCCTGAATATTTGCCACATTTCTTCCGTACTTTTCCCTGAGTCATTTGTTTCCAATTTAAGCCTCCAATTTCCTGCCTGATAGCCTCATAATTCCCCCTACTCCAATTAAACACTTTTCTAACTTGTCTGTTCCTATCTCTCTCCAATGCTATTGTAAAGGAGATAGAATTATGATCACTATCTCCAAAATCCTCTCCCACTGAGAGATCTGACTCCTGACCAGGTTCATTTCCCAATACCAAATCAAGTACAGCCTCCCCTCTTGTAGGCTTATCTACATATTGTGTCAAGAAACCTTCCTGAACACACCTAACAAACTCCACCCCATCTAAACCCCTTGCTCCAGGGAGATGCCAATAGATATTTGGGAAATTAAAATCTCCCATCATGACAACTCTGTTATTACTACATCTTTCCAGGATCTGTTTCCCTATCTGGCCCTTGATATCCCTGTTACTATTGGACGGCCTATAAAAAACACACAGTAATTTTCCTGACCCCTTCTTATTCCTAACCTCCACCCACAGAGACTCTGTAGATAATCCCTCCATGGCATCCACCTTTTCTGCAGCCGTGACACTATCTCTGATCAACAGTACCACACCCCCACCTCTTTTGCCTCCCTCCCTGTCCTTCCTAAAACATCTAAAACCTGGCACTTCAAGTAACCATTCCTGTCCATCCAAGTCTCTGTAATGGCCACCACATCATGTCTCCAAGTACTGATCCACGCTCTAAGCTCATCCATTTTGTTCACAGCTCTCCTTGCGTTAAAATAAGCACACCTCAAACCTTTGGTCTGAGCTCATCCCTTCTCTATCACCTGCCTATCCTCCCTCTCACATTGTCTACAAGCTTTCTCTATTTGTGAGCCAACTTCCTCTTCCCCAGTCTCTTCAGTTCAGTTTCCACCACCCAAAAATTCTAGTTTAAGCTCTCCCCAGTAGCCTTAGCAAACCTCCTCGCCAGGATATTGGTCCCCCGGGATTCAAATGCAACCCGTCCTTTTTGCGCAAGTCACACCTGCCCCAAAAGAGGTCCCAATAATCCAGAAATCTGAATCCCTGCCCCCGCTCCAATCCCTCAGCCACGTATTTATCCTCCGCCTCATTCTATTCCTATTCTCACTGTCGTGTGGCAAAGGCAGTAATCCCGAGATTACTACCTTTGCGGTCCTGCTTCTCAACTTTCTTCCTAACTCCCTGTAGTCTTTTTTTCAGGACTTCTTCCCTTTTCCTGCTTATGTCATTGGTACCATTATGTATCATGACCTCTGGCTGTTCTCCCTCCCACTGCTGGATATCTTGGACACGATCTGAAACATCCCGGACCGTGACACCTGGGAGGCAAGCTACCATCTGAGTTCCTTTCTTGCATCAACATAATCACCTGTCTGACCACCTAGCTATAGAGTCCCCTATCACTGCTGCCATCCTCTTCCTTTCCCTACCCTTCTGAGCCACAGGGCCAGACTCTATGCCAGAGGCATGGCCACTGTTGCTTCCCCCAGGTAGGCTGTCTCCCCCAACAGTACTCAAACAAGAGTACTTATTGTCAAAGGGTACAGCCACAGGGGTACTCTCTAGTACCTGACTCTTCCCCTTCCCCCTCCTGACTGTGACCCACTTGTCTGTCTCCCGTGGCCCCGGTGACCACCTGCCTATAACTCCTTTCTATCACCTCCTCGCTCTCCCTGACCAGGTGAAAGTTATCGAGCTGCATCTCCAGTTCCCCTTAGGAGCTGCAGTTTGACACACCTGGTGCAGATATGGCCATCCAGGAGGCTGGGAGACTCCAGGACCTCCCACATCTGACATCGAGCACAGAAAACTGGCCTCACACACATACTTCCAGCCCTCTGCAAATAACACAGGCAAACCTACCCCGCCTCGTCCCGTTGAGCTAAAGGCCGATTACTCTGCCGCTTCTCACTCTGCTGCCCGCTGGATATGGCGGTCTTCTTTTTAAACCTTTAACGCTGTACTGGCTGACGTCACGCGGTTGCGCAGTCTCACCTCTGTTTTACCCGGAGTAGAAAAAAACTTCCTTCACTCCAAAGGGAGTTATCCTAATTAGGATCAGCGTTTCTTGCTCTGCATTGTCACATGCCAGCTGTCACTGGGAATTGCAGCTAAGGATCATGCCACAAGGCTTGACAAGGATCCGAGCCCTCCTTCAATCTTGTGCATTAAAGCAGGTGGTGATGCACAATGATACATCTAGAGAAACTTACTGACATATTAAATTGCCTCAAACTCCTAATGAAATATAGCCACTGGTATGCTTTCTTTGTGATTGCATCAATATGGTGAGTCTAGGATAGATCATCTGAGACTTTAATACCCGGAAACCTGAAGATGCTCACCCTTTCCATTTCTGACCCCTCAATCAGGGCTGGTGTGTGTTCTCCCGACAGTCAGCCAATCTATCTCTCTCCTCAGATTAGTTTACTTATTTCATGTACGTTAAAACATATACTGTAATGTTGTTTGCATCAACAACCAACACGGCCCAAGGATGTGCTGGGGCAGACTGCAAGTATCACCTTACGTTCCAGTACCAACATAGCATGCCCACCGTGTTTGCAGAACAATACAAACAACAACAACAAAACAAGATCAAAACAAGCTCCTTCTCTCCCTCTCACCCATCCACTGACCCACATACACATACAGTCAGTTCTCTAACTCCAGTGGACTCATGGACTCAGACATTGGTCCTTGGACTTCCTCAGTAAACTCGCAGACCCAGGACTTTGGCCATTGGGCCTCAACTTCCAAACTTTGATCAACTTTCTGGCTTTGATCTTTGGTATTAAGCCCAGGATTCACCAATGAAGATGAATGAGGACTCCAAACTCCGGGCTCCCCAACTCACATACCTCGGGAGTCAGCAGACGTTGTGCCTCCAGCCCCATGGAATTCCGGTCACTGATGATTCATATGTGGCCAAATGGTTAAGGCATTGGACTAGCGACCTGAAGGTCGTGAGTTTGAGCCCCAGCCGAGGCAGCATGTTGTGTCCTTGAGCGAGGCACTTAACCACACAGTGCTCTGCAATGACACTGGTGCCAAGCAGTATCGGCCCTTGCCCTTCCCTTGGACAACATCGGTGTTGTGGAGAGGGGAGACTTGCAGCATGGGCAACTGCCTGTCTTCCATACAACCTTGCCCAGGCTTGCGCCGTGGAGAGTGAAGACTTTCCAGGCGCAGATCCATGGTCTCACAAGACTAATGGATGCCTTATAAGATGATTCGTAGACTTTGAGGACCACCAGCCCTTGTGATTGTAGGTCTGCTGGCCCAACATTTGACCATGGCTTCCTCATCACCATCTGAGACTGCCAAAAACAGTGATGTAATCGGCAAATTTATATAAGGCATTTGTGCTGTGCATAGCCACACAATCATGAGGTGGGCCAGTGCTAACTATCAGTGAAGAGGAAATGGTAATACTGATACAAACTAATTGTGGTCTCTCAATGAGGAAATTAAGGATCCTGTTGCAGAGAGAGGTACAGAGGCCCAGGATCTGAAGCTTGTTTATTAGTACTGAGGAGTTGATGATATTGAACACTGAGTTGTAATCAAGACACAACAGCCTAATATAACTGTTAACCAGATGGTCCAAGGCCAATTGAGAACCAGAGAGATTGCATCTACTGTAGACTTGTTCTGGTGGCAGGCAAATTGCAACAGATCTAGGTCCATGCTCAGGCATTTCTTAATTCTAGACATGACCAGCCTCTTAATAAACTTTATCACTGGAGGTGTGAGTGTTACCAGGCAATAGTTGTTGAGACAGTTCACCCCGTATTTCTTGGGCATTGGTATGAAGCAAGAGGGAACTCCTGAGAAGTTGAAGATGTCCTTTAACACTCCAGTCTATTGGTTAGCACAGGTTTACAGTACCCTCTTGAAGGATGTTCTGATATCTACCACCAAGGTAGAAATCACAGGGGCAGCAGATGCTGGAGGGATTCTCACAGGTCTAGATTTATCTTCCCTTTCATAGTGTCTATAAAAGGTGTTGAGCTCATCGGGGAGTGAAGCATCATGACCATTTATAATGTTGGATTTCACACTTATTTGCATTCAATTCTAAATTTCTGTGTAAATTTCTATGTCTGAAATTATATTTGTGTTCATCTTCAAGCACATAACCACAAAAAGTTTCTTAAGGAATAACACTCACAAAAAAATTTGTTGTCCAGTGTTATTTTTCGCCAACCATCAGTGACAAAAATCACTGCTTTTTGAACACAAATGCACACAACTGACTCTATTTAAAAACCTTTTGCTCTAAGTACAATGTAGTGTCAAACAGCACATTTTTCCAGCTGCTCCAGATCCAGCTGCAAGCTTCCTCACTGTCCACTACACACCCAATCTTGGTGTCATCTGCAAATTTGCTGGTGCAGTTAACAGATTATCATCCAGATCATTGATACAGATAACAAACAACAATGGATCAAGTACCGATCCCTGCATCACTCCACTAGTCACAGACCTCTGATCAGAGAATCAACCATTTACTGCCACTCTCTGACTTCTCCCACAAAGCCAAATTCTAACCCAGTTTACTCTCTCATCCTGAATGTCAAGCAACTGAACCTTCTTGACCGATCTCCCATGTGGGGCCTTGTCAAAGGCCTTACTAAAGTCCATGTAGACAACATGCACTGCCTTGCCTTCATCCACTTTCCTGATAACTTCCTCAAAAAAAACCTATAACATTGGTTAGGCATGGCCTACATCGCACAGAGCTATGCTGACTACCCTTAATCAGTCCATGTCTATCCATATACTCATATATCCGGTCCCTTAGACTAACTTCCAATAACTTTCCCACTACTGATGTCAGGCTCACTGGCCTATAATTTCCTGCTTTACTTTTAGAGCCCTTCTTCAACGGCAGAACATCATTGACTATTCTCCAATCCTTTAACATCTCACCTGTCGCTCAGGATGATATAATGCTTCTGTAGGGCATTGGTAATTTTTACACTTGAGGAAACACCTTGTCAGGCCCTGGAGATTTATCCACCTTCATTTGCCTCAAAGCAGGACAACACTGGACAACAACATTTTTGCTTCCTGTATACTGTTGGATGTATCATATGGATTTTGGGCTGCTGATCATGAAAATCACCATATCACACACATTTCTTTGAAATCACTGTAACCCTCACTTTACCTAGTGGCAGGATCACAAGGTGATGACCGCCCCCCGCCCCCCCCCCCGCCCAGCCAAAACTTAGAATTCCCGAAATGACAAGCTGTACACAGTATGCAGTCAAACAATTAAGATTTTATAACTCTTATTTGAACTATAGAATTAATAGAGAATCAAAATATAAATTAAAGGTGCCAAGAATAATAATTAGACAGTTTGTACACAATGTTGGAGCTCACGCCATATCCTCGGACCACCATTCGATTTCCTCCGAACTCCAGCGGGTCCCAGGCCCCCGCTTGGGGTCCACCCTGCTAGCCAGTTCACAGCATTCCTCCGTGTGCGTCTTCTGTCTTCATCCCCATGGCGCGATTTCTCCTAAGCCCGCGCAATCTAACAGCTTTCACACAGACAGAAAGAATGACACCTATCCCAATTGGTTAGCAAATGAATACAAGTCTCGTTATCACTAATTATAACCCAAACATGCTGCTATAGAGAACCACTGCCTCAGCAGTTAACAGTACAGAGAAGCCATTTTATTCACCTTAGCAAGTAATATGAAAGAAGAAACCCCTTACATCACCTATATTTATTATTTCAATTCATGATTCAAGTCAATTAAAATGTTGTCCACAACGTAAGCTGAAACGTTTTCTGTCTTGTCCAGGCTTACTTTGGCATGCTGAGGCGGTGGGGGGGGGGGGGTGGTGCTGTACGGCAGGACAGGTTTCAGAAAGGCTATAAAAGCATCACACACATCGTTCTATGCATTGTGATTACATGAATATCAGTTTGTGATCAGGTTGATGTGCATGCTCTACATGCATAGCATATTGTATGCACTCATTATAATAAAGTAATTGAAATTTCAGAAGTGTTTGTGACAGTAAAATGTATCTCCAATGTTGCAACAGCCACGATACTTTCTGTTATGTTTGTGGCGAGTATACGTAAAGATGGCAAATCTTTAAATCGCAAAGACGCAGTATGAATCCTCTTATTAAGAAAGCCTATGAGCTCTACTTTGGGTGCAGCATTGGTGATCAAGACATATTACGTTGGTTGCATCCCACTTAGAGTTCTTCCTGGCAAATCTTGGTGCTGTCCGTGATGAGCATGGTGAAAGGTTTCACCAGGACATTGTGGTTGTGGAGAAATGGTATCAGGGCAACTGGAATCCATCAATGCTGGGTGATTATTTTTGGACACTTAAAGGAGAAGCCTCAGACACTGAGTGCAAATGAAAATCACCAGAAAATCACTTTTAGCTTAGTTGAACTATAGCGACATTATCCAACTAAATGCATTAGATCCAATAATAGTTAATTTCTTGTTTCTTCAAATTGCTATGTGATACACTTAGTCTGCAATTATACTTGTATTCAGCTTCAAGCGATTTATCAGAAGCACAAAAAGTTTCTGAGGAAGCAACACGTTGGAAAAAAATTGTTGTCCAGTGTTTTTCTTGCCAACTATCAGTGACAAAAATCACTGCTTTTTGAACACAAATGCACATAGCAGACTCTATTTAAAGACTATTCACTCTAAGCACGATGTAGTGTCAAACAGCACATAAGGTCATATAATTGATGTTCGCAAGATGCTGTTTAGCAACAGTCTCCTGTCCTGATTAAATGGCATAGTGAAACAAATAAACAAAAGGAATCCTGACTATTTTTTTCCGATAAGTTTTTGTTCTTTAATAATTGTCCCAAAAAAGCAGCTATTCTGATTAACCGATGGACTAGTTAACTGGAATCTACTGTACTTTCAGTTTGCTTAATAGGGAATGTGGTGATCTGAACATGCTGGATTTTTTGGGACATTTTGTGACGGGGTTCTGAATTACCCCTATGAACTGTGCTTTTGGAAAAGAGAGAGAGAGAGAGAGAGTTATTTAACACCGACATGTGCTTTTGAAAAGAGAGAGATAAAGACTGCTCACAGGTTGTTTACACTTCTCAAGGACATTCGCCTGCTTGCATTTCTTACACAGAGAAAGGAAGGAGGAGTTATTTGAATGACAGTTGATGCTCAGCACTGGAAGGTAAAATAGAAGATGATAGACCTCAGGCACATGTTTTGGGACACTGAATGAGCTTTGTTGTGCCTGCAGAAAAAGTGGGTTTTTTGGAGGATCAATCAGGCAGATCAATCAGTGGCTCTTGCAGTGAAAAGAAAAGGCAGTGACCGGTGGGGAGTTGTCCATGTGTCCACCCTTGCCTGGGTGATAGCTCCACCACAGAAAACTGGTCCCCTTTGTTGTGGTCGTAGTCGGTGACTTTTAAAGAATTTCGCAGGACAATGGGAAGATCGACAGCGTCAGCTCACCTGAAGACTCAAATATCTCCCCCTCTCTCTCTCTCCATCACTATTCAACTCAATACCACGAACTGAACTGAACTGAACTGAACTTTACTCATAGTCATAGTCATAGTCATACTTTATTGATCCTGGGGGAAATTGGTTTTCGTTACAGTTGCACTATAAATAATAAATAGTAATAGAACCATAAATAGTTAAATAGTAATATGTAAATTATGCCAGTAAATTATGAGATAAGTCCAGGACCAGCCTGACCCTCCAAGGGAGGAGTTGTAAAGTTTGATGGCCACAGGCAGGAATAACTTCCTATGACGCTCTGTGTTGCATCTCGGTGGAATGAGTCTCTGGCTGAATGTACTCCTGTGCCCACCCAGTACATTATGTAGTGGATGGGAGACATTGACCAAGATGGCATGCAACTTGGACAGCATCCTCTTTTCAGACACCACCGTGAGAGAGTCCAATTCCATCCCCACAACATCACTGGCCTTATGAATTAACATGTTGATTCTGTTGGTGTCTGCTACCCTCAACCTGCTACCCCAGCACACAACAGCAAACATGATAGCACTGGCCACCACAGACTCGTAGAACATCCTCAGCATGGTCCGGCAGATGTTAAAGGACCTCAGTCTCCTCAGGAAATAGAGACAGCTCTGTCCCTTCTTGTAGACAGCCTCAGTGTTCTTTGACCAGTCCAGTTTATTGTCAATTCGTATCCCCAGGTATTTGTAATCCTCCACCATGTCCACACTGACCCCCTGGATGGAAACAGGGGTCACCGGTACCTCAGCTCTCCTCAGGTCTACCACCAGGTCCTTAGCCTTTTTCACATTAAGCTGCAGATAATTCTGCTCACACCATGTGATAAAGTTTCCTACCATAGCCCTGTACTCAGCCTCATCTCCCTTGCTGATGCATCCAACTATGGCAGAGTCACCTGAAAACTTCTGAAGATGACCAGACTCTGTGCAGTAGTTGAAGTCCGGTGTGTAAATGGTGAAGAGAAAGGGAGACAAGACAGTCCCCTGTGGAGCCCCAGTGCTGCTGATCACTCTGTCGGACACACAGTGTTGCAAGCACACGTACTGTGCTCTGCCAGTCAGGTAATCAAGAATTCATGACACCAGGGAAGCATCCACCTGCATCGCTGTCAGCTTCTCCCCCAGCAGAGCAGGGCGGATGGTGTTGAACGCACTGGAGAAGTCAAAAAACATGACCCTCACAGTGCTCGCCGGCTCGAAGCTCATCATCGAAAGACAGTATCTTTTTACCCCTGGACTTGAAGAAGCTTGGTTTATCATATATATTTCCACACTTACTGATATACTTACTTATATATATAATCATTGCTAACCTGTTTGATTTATCTACATTTATATTACTGTATTGCGTAGTTACTAATAGATATTATTAGGTAATAGCAATACTGGACTCCAAAGTGTTTCCTATTTCTGCTGGTTCTTTATTCCCATCACAGGGTATGTGACAATTTTGACTTGGAGTTAATCCATACGTATAACGCAGACAAAATGCAGGAGGAACTCAGCAGATCAGGCAGCATCCATGGAGAGGAATAAACAGTCAACGTTTCAGGCTGAGACTCTTCATCAGGAATAGAAAGGAGGGGGCAGAAGCCAGAATAAGAAGGTAGCTGGAGTGGAAGGCCTACAAGCTGGCACGTGTTAGGTGAGGTGAGATGAAAGGGAAGGTGGAAGCTGGGTAGATCGGTGTTGGGGAATGAAGTAACAAGGTGAAAGGTGATATGTAAAAGAGGCAAAAGGTTGAAGAAAAAGGAGACGACAGGGCATCATAGAATGTAGAACACTATAGCACATGACAGGCCCTTCAGCCCACAATGTTGTGCTGACCATGTAACCTACTCTAGAAACTGTCTAGAATTTCCCTAGCGCATAGCCCTCTATTTTTCTAAGCTCGATGTACCTATCTAAGAGTCTCTTAAAAAACCCTATTGTATCCAACACTAGCACCTTCGCTGGCAGTGCATTCCACGCACCCACCACTCCCTGTGTGAAAAACTTACCTCTGACATCCCCCTTGTACCGACTTCCAAGTACCTTCCAACTATGCTCCCTCATGTTAGCTATTTCAGCCCTGGGAAAAAGTCTCTGGCTATCCACACCATCAATGCCTCTCTTCATCTTATACACCTCTATCAGGTCACCTCTCATCCTTCATCGCTCCAAGGAGAAAAGCCCGAGTTCACTCAACCTATTTTCATAAGGCATGCTCTCCAATTCAGGCAATGTCCTCGTAAATCTCTTCTGCACTCTCTCTATACTATCCACATCCTGGTGACCAGAACTGAACACATGTGGGGCCTAACTAAGGTCTTACATAGCTGTAAGCTGTTATATAGAGAAAGGGAAGGGGAGGGAGAGCCATAAGAGGGAGGAGAGAAGAAGAGTGAAACCAGAATGGGGAATACAAGAAGTGAGAAAGGGGAGAGGGGAAATACCACTGGATATTAGAGAAATTGATGTTCATGACATTAGGTTGGAGGCTATCCAGACAGAATATGAGGTGTTGTTCCTCCAACATGACAGTGGCTTTATCACGACCATGGCGGAGGCCACAAAACAACATGTCAGAATGTGAATGGGAAATAGAATGAAACTGGGTGGTCACCAGGAAATCAAGATTCAAGATTCAAAGATTCAAAAAACTTTATTGTCATTCTAACCATACACCAGCTCTGCAGGGTAGAATGAGACAGCGTTTCCCAGGAGCAGTGCAATCATAACATAACAAACGCAACACTAGATAATAAACATAACAATAAATAGTAAAACAAAACAGCCACATGTCAGTTAAAATCAAGTTATGTGTCCAGTCCAAGTTAGAAGTGTCCAAAGCAGAGTCAAGTAGAGCACCTATTTAGCAGTCTGACTGCCTGTGAGAGGAAGCTGTTTAGTAGTCTTGTGGTTTTAGTTTTGATGCTCCTGTAATGTTTTCCTGATGGCAGAAGAACAAACAGTTCATGGAGAGGGTGTGAGGGGTCTTTAATGATGTACCGTGTCTTCTGGAGGCATCGACTCTGAAAGAGGTCTTGGACAGAAGGTAGGGAGACCTCAATAACCTTCTCTGCTCCCCTAACCACTCTCTGCAAGGCTTTTCTGTCAACAGCACTGCAGCTGGGGTACCAGGTTGTGATGCAAAAGGTCAGCACACTCTCAACCACGCCTCTGTAGAATGTAGTTAAGATGTTAGTGGGGAGTGATGCTTGTTTAAGCTTCCTCAGAAAGTGCAATCTCTCGACTTAGATTAGTACAATATAATGTTTTACACCAATTATATATTACACCACAAAAAATAAATAGATTAAATTCAAATTTATCTGATCAGTGCTTTCGGTGTAATCAAGAAATTGGTACTTTCTTTTGGTCTTCTAAAATTCAACCTTTTTGGATAAATTTAAGAGTCTTATTGGAACAAATTACTGGAACTCAACTTCCACATAACCCTGTATTATTTCTATTAGGTGATATTGAAGGGATAAAACCGAAAGTTAAATTGAATAAATATCAGAAAGAATTCATAAAAATTGCATTGGCAGTAGCTAAGAAGGCTATAGCAGTTACTTGGAAATCCAATTCGTATTTAAGTATGAATCGTTGGAACAATGTATTCCACGTGAAAAAATTACTTATAATTTAAGAGATAAATATGAAACATTTTTGAATATTTGGTGCCCTTATTTACAAAAGATGGGATGGCATATTTAGTTGCTCCAATGATAAAGATCTTGGTCCCTTGGGGAAAGTAATAAATAAATATACTAAATTTATCTTGAATCCCATGGAGCATGTAGAAACCCTCCAATATCCAGGCAGTTCTTTTTTTTCTTCTTTCTTTCTTTCTTTTTTTTTCAGGTAGGAGTATATATTGGGGGGAAGGGTTAAGGGGAGGGGGGAGGGTAGACATTATCTTTTCATGTATTCACTTTAAAAACTCAATAAAAATTATATTTAAAAAAAATAAAAAAAAAAGAAAGTGCAATCTCTGCTGGGCCCCTTTCACAATCCCAGTGGTGTACCTGGACCAGGTGAGATTGTCCGAGATCTGCACCCCAAGGAACTTGATGTTTTCCACTCTCTCCACTGTGGAGCCAGTGATGCTGAGGAGTGTGTGCTCAGGCTGAGACCGTCTGAAATCGACGATCATCTCCTTGGTTTTGGTGACATTAAGCATCAAGTTGTTATCACTGCACCGGCTCTCTAGGTGTTTGACCTCCTGCTTGTACATTGTTTCATCATTTTTGCTGACGAGCCCCACCACTGTGGTATCATCAGCAAATTTAATGATCAGGTTCTCCTTGAATCTGGCTGCACAGTCATGTGTTAGCAGTGTAACACATGGGCTAAGCACACAGCCTTGTGGGGATCCAGTGCTCAGCGCGATGGAGTCAGAGATGTTCCTGCCAATACGGACTGACTGTGGTCTCTCTGTCAAGAAATCCAGAATCCAGCGACAAGCAGCGACAGTTTCTCCACTATTCTGTGTGGGATGATGGTATTGAACGCTGAACTGAAATCAATGTACAGGATTCTGGCATAAGTGTCTTTGTTGTCCAAGTGAGAGGGAACTGTGTGCAGTGTGGTGGATATTGCGTCCTCCGTAGAGCGATTCGGACGATAAGCAAACTGTAGAGGATCCAGCGATGAGGGGAGGCTGGCTGTGATATGAGGCTTGACAAGCCGTTCAAAACATTTCATCACTATAGGGGTCTGGGATATGGGACAGTAATCATTCAGACAGGCTACAACTGACGTCTTTGCTACAGGGATGATTGTGGAGGTTTTGAAGCATCTGGGGACAATGGCTTGACTAAGGGAGATGTTGAAAATGTCTGTCAGGACATCTGCTAATACATCAGCACATTCCTTGAGTACAAGTCCAGGGATGTTGTCGGGCCCTCCTGCTTTCCGTGGGTTGACCCTGGCAAAGGTCCTCCGTGTTTGCTCTGGATCAATGATCGGAGCCGGCTGGTCAGATGGTAAAAAAGGACTGGCTCTCCCCCTTGCTGCAGTGTTTGATGCTTCGAAGCATGCAAAGAAATTGTTAAGACTGTCTGGAAGAGAGGCGTCGCTGTCACCAGTTTTCTGCCTGATCTTGTAGTCTGTCAGAGCTTTAATTCCCTGCCACATCCGTTGGGTGTCACCTGTGTCACAGAAGTGTCCATGTATTTTGCCCTTTTCGCTTTCCTGATCCCTAGTGAAAGCACAGACCTGGCTGAGTGAAGCACACTGCTGTCCCCCGATCTGGAGGCTGTGTCATGGGCCTTCAGTAGTGAATGCACCTCTGTTGTCATCCATGGCTTTTTATAACCACGTGTGGTGAAAGTTTTCATCACAGTGACATCCTCCGTGCATTTGGCTATGTAGCTGATTACTGCCTCCGCATACTCCTCAATGTCTGTATGGTCATCATAGGAGGCTGCTGTTTTGAATATGTCCCAGTCTGTGTGCAAAAAACAGTCTTGTAGTGCTGAGGCTGCTCCTTTTGGCCAGACCCTTATCTCTCTTTTCTCTGCTCTCACACGTTTAAGCTGTGGTTTATATGCTGGTGTTAGCATGACAGATATGTGGTCAGAGTGGCCAAGATGGGGGCGGGGGGCTGCTTTGTATGCCTGTGGTGTGTTGGTATAAACTGAGTCCAGTGTGTTGTCTCCCCGGTTTTGAAATCCACATATTGCCGGAATTTGGGGAACACAGTCTTTAAGCTGGTGTGGTTAAAGTCCCCAGCAATCACCACAGAGCTGTCAGGATGAGTAGTCAGTAGCTCACTGATGGCTTCATGTAGGCCTCCCAGAGCTTCGTTAGCATTAGCCTTAGCATTGGCACTGGGAGCTACGTAAACAGCTGCCACAAGCATGATGGTGAATTCCCTCAGCAGATAGAACGGCCGGCATTTCACAATGAGAAATTTAGCCAGCGGTGAGCAGTGTTTAGCAGCTACTGTAGCCTTCACACACCAGTCTTTGTTTATATAAATACACAGACCTCCTCAGCTCTTACCGGAGCTAGCTGCCTCTCTGTCCGCACGAAACGATGTCCTTTATGTCGAGTTCAACCTGAAGAAGTGTAAGGTGGTACACTTTGGAAGGACAAACTCCAAGGCAGAGTACAAAGTAAATGGCAGGATACTTGGTACTGTGGAGGATCAGAGGGATCTGGGGTACATGCCCACAGATCTCTGAAAGTTGCCTCACAGGTAGACAGGGTAGTTAAGAAAGCTTATGGGTTGTTAGCTTTCATAAGTTGAGGGATAGAGTTTAAGAGTCGCGAGGTAATGATGCAGCTCTATAAAACTCTGGTTAGGCCACACTTGGAGTACTGTGTCCAGTTCTGGTCGCCTCACTATAGGAAGGATGTGGAAGATTTGGAAAGGATACCGAGGAGATTTACCAGGCTGCTGCCTGGTTTAAAGAGTATGCATTATGGTCAGAGATTAAGGGAGCTAGGACTTTACTCTTTGGAGAGAAGGGGGATGAGAGGAGACATGATAGAGGTATACAAGATATCAAGAGGAATAGACAGAGTGGACAGCCAGCGTCTCTTCCCCAGGGCACCACTGCTCAATACAAGAGAACATGGCTTTAAGGGAAGGGGTGGGAAGTTCAAGGGGAATATTAGAGGAAGGTTTTTTACTCAGAGAGTGGTTGGTGCGTGGAATGCACTGCCTGAGTCAGTGGTGAAGGCAGATACACTAGTGAAATTTAAGAGACTACTAGACAGGTATATGGAGGAATTTAAGTTGGGGGGTTATATGGGAGGGAGGGTTTAAGGGTCGGCACAACATAGTGGGCCGAAGGGGCCTGTACTGTGCTGTACTATTCTATGTTCTATGTTCTATGGCAGATGGAGTGAAGGTACTCGATGAAGTGGCCTCCCATTTTTGTTTGGGTCTTACCAGGAGCACCAGGTACAGTGGTGTTGTAACCCCGACAGACCGGTAGGTGAAGTGTCACCTCACCTGGAAGGACTGAATACTGGTGAAGGGCAGATGTAGCGTTTGCCCTACCTACAGGAATAAGCATCAGAAGAGAGAGCATTGGAGAGCATTGTCCATTCAAATGAACAATGGAGTCATGGAAAGAGCGATCCTGATGAAAAGCAGAGAGTCGGGGTGAGGGAAGGATGTGTTTACGGGTAGGATTATCTTGCATATGGCAAAGGTTATGGGGAATGATATGCTGGATGGGGAGGCTCGTAGGATGGTAGGTAAGGGCAAAGGGACCTCTATCTGTGTTATGATGATGGGAAGGTGTGGTGAGGGCGGATGTCCAGGAAAGGGAGGCAATGTGGGTGAGGGCAGGATCGATGGTAGAGGAAGAGAGACCCTGGCCTTTGGAGAAGGAAGACATCTTAGTTGTTCTTGAATGGAAGGATTCATCCTCATAATAGATGCAGCAGAGGCAGAGGAACTGAGAAAGGGCTTTTTTTACAAGTGACAGGTTGGAAGGAAGTATAGGCAAGTTAGCTGTGATAATCAGTAAGTTTATAAAAGTATTGTGTAGACAGTCTGTCTCTAGAGATTGAGAAAAGTGAGTTAGGTGTTTCAGATCAACCAAGTAAATTTAAGGGCAGGGTGGAAGTTAAAGGCAAAGTTGATGAAATTGATGAGCTCAGCATGGGTGCATGAAGCAGCATCAATGCAGGCATTGACACGGAGTGTATGTTGCTCTGGATTTCCAGCCTCTGTAGAGTATCTTGGTTTTAATATTTGTTATTACACATAGTTGGATTCAATGGGCTGTTGAAATGATCAAAGTTGAGCTTAATGTCATATACACAAGTACATATTTGCACAGGTGCATTGAAAGGATTACTTGCAGAAATATCACAGGCACATGGAATCATATAAGCAGTATTCACATGAAAATAATATATTAAACATAAATTATACTCAAATTTTATAGGAAAGAGCACAATTTGAACAAAAGAGAACAAAGTCACTTTTAGTACAAAGTGAACAAAGTGGTCACAGTGTTGCTACACTGAGGTAGTGATTAGGGTGGTGCCATTTGGTTGAAGAGAAGTAGCTATTCTTGAATCTGGTGGTGTGGATCTTCAGACAATAGACAATAGGTGCAGGAGTAGGCCATTCAGCCCTTTGAGCCAGCACTGCCTTCTGTACCTATCATGAAACGTGTTGCTTTGCAGCAGCTGTATATTGCAATACATCAAACGTCTCAGTTACCTCCTTGAAAAGTTTCATGAAGTTCAAAAGACTTGTCCCACACAAGCCATGCTGACTGTTCCTAATTTGGCCATGGTTTTCCAAATGCTCATAAATCCTTTCTTCAAGAATCCATTCCAATTGCTTCCCCATCACTGAAGTGAAACTCAGTTGTCTATAGTTGACAACCCTGATGAACCTAAGCCCCTCCAAAACTGGCCCCCACACAATAGCCACTCAGCTTGGCCTTGCCCTATTTTTATTCACCCTTTTGACTGAATCCTGTTCACTGATTGGAGATTAAGGATAGTTCACTTCATACTCAGCATCATGAAGGAAGGGTTAAGGCAATACAACCTTTACAATCGTCTAAGCCAAGGCAGAGACAATGGAAGAGAGAAACAGATAGGAGACTGCATTCATCTCCAGCTGATCTTGAAATCTTAATTGCGTTGGTCACCAGATGTTCTGGAAATAAACTGAGGGATAGAAGAAACACACATCAAAGTTGCTGGTGAATGCAGCAGGCCAGGCAGCATCTGTAGGAAGTGACTGCTTGTTCAGGCCTGACAGGACCCTACCACTCCTACAGCTGGCACCCGTCAGTCTAAGGGTGATCCATATGGGTCAGTTGGAAATTCTTGATGAGCAATGGATCCAAGATTAAACTGAACAGCATCCAAGACTTCTCTTACTGGCCATACTCTTCCCAGTCGACCAGGTACTGCACACCCATCCACTATGATTTGACTCCATCAGCCAGTGGACCGTGTAGACTGGACCACCTTCCACCATCCAAGCTTCTGGACCTGCTGGCTCAGGCGGGTTGAGTGGTCCATGGACAATGGGCATGAGACAAGATATGTGGAAGGTAGGTGTGATCATGAATGATGGTGGCAGCTGGAGACAGTAAGTGACTGGATTGATGTGTTGGTTACTCTTGAAGGGACAAATGTAGGTGATGGTCCACAGGGTGCACCTTGGGTGGATAGCCAGACACAGTCACTAGGTTAGTGAAGTCTAGCTAGATGCTGCCGCCAGTTAGCCTGGCTACTGTATTGAATTGACTTTATTTCTTACATCCTTCACATACATAAGTAAAAATCTTTACGTTACATCTCCATCTAAATATGCAATGTGCAAAGATGGTAATTTATGATAATTTATAATAAATAGAGCAATAAATGTAATATAGAGTACACTCAAATCAGCGTGAGTTCATCAATCTGATGGCCTGGTGGAAGAAGCCGTCCCGGAGCCTGTTGATCCTGGCTTTTCTGCTGCGATACTGCTTCCCGGATGGTAGCAGTTGGAATAGATTGTGATTGGGATGGCTTGGGTTCCCAAGGATCCTATGAGCCCTTTTTACACATCTGTCCTTGTAAGTGTCCTGAATCATGGGAAGTTCACAACTACAGATGTGCTGGGCTGTCCACACCACCCTCTGCAGAGTCCTGCGATTAAGGGAGGTGCAGTTTCCATACCAAGTAGTGATTCAGCCAGTCAGGATGCTCTCAATTGTGCCTGTGTAGAAAGTTCTTAGGTTTGGGGGACCATACCAAACTTCCTCAACCATTTGAGGTGAAAGAGGCGCTGTTGTGCCTTTTTCACCACACAGCTGGTGAGTACAGACCATGTGAGGTCCTCAGTGATGTGAATGCCAAGGAACTTGAAGCTGTTTACCCTCTCAACCCCAGATTCATTGATGTCTATGAGGGTTAGCCCGTCTCCATTCCTCCTGTAATCCACAACTAGATCCTTTGTTTTTGTGACATTAAGGGAGAGGTTGTTTTCTTGACACTACTGTGTCAGAGAGATGACTTCTTTCCTGTAGGCCATCTTGTTATCGTTTGAGATAAGGCCACTCAATGTAGTTTCATCAGCAAATTTAATTTGCCATTGGCATAGTTGGCAGTGAGGATGTCCCTCCATGCACTCAAATCAGCGTGAGTTCATCAATCTGATGGCCTGGTGGAGGAAGCTGTCCCGGAGCCTGTTGATCCTGGCTTTTGTGGTGTGGATTTCTCTGAGAACGTTCACATACTGCAGATGAGGTAAAACTATTATTTTCTCATTAATTTCTGCGTCAGACCATTAATAATAAATTGATAATAGAACAAAATTAGAATATACAGTTTAGCTGGATGTTGAGATGTGTGTACTTACTGGTGATTGTAAGTCAAAGTTTATGATGCCTGCAGTGCCAAAGGCATGGCCTTCAGCTCATTGAAGCTGCCAAGCACTTTTCAAATGGTTTTGCAAGTTTTAGTTGCAATTCATAAAGATCATTTATTGCTTTTTACTTAATTATCCTAATGCCATGAAGTTTGCAGAGCAATGCTAATAATTGTCAGCACTTACAAAATCATCAGTCACCCTTCATCAATCTCATCAGCAGGTGCAACGTTTTAAAAAAGACTGACATTCAGAAACTGGATCATTCCCAATGAAGAAACTGCGTAAGCTGTTTTTCTCTGGAGTGTAGGGGACTGAGAGGTGACCTCATGCGTGTTTATAAAATCATGAAGTGAATGGTTTCACTCTAGTTTCTTTGGATAGGGTGTCTCAAACTAAAAGGGTAAGAAGGGAAATATTCAAAGGGAATATGAGGGCAAAGTTTTTCACACACATAGTGGTAGGTATATGGAATGATTTGCCAGTGGAAGTGGTGATGTTGTACAGTTACAGCATTTAAGACATTTGGACAGGTACATGACAGGAAAGGTTTCGAGGGATATGCACCACAAGCACAGGTAAAAGTGACTAGTTCAGCTGGACTGCTGGGTTGGCATGGGTGTACTGTTCAGGCTGCATGACTCTATAAACTGCACCACTGAAGCTCCATTGAAAACTAAACCAATTGCCTAATGGTGATTGTTCCAAATATGAAGTGGTAAGTTTCTCTTGGTCTGTAGGTTTTCTTTCCTCATCTCATGAGGTATGTTTCACAGTCAATAGTAGCTCAATGCTGCATACCTGTCAATCATTATATGCCATGTCATATGACATGGGTGATCATGGTCAATCCATGACCATGATTGATCTTGGTAAATTCTACAGAAGTGGTTTGCCATTGCCTGCTGAGCACTGTCTTTACAAGATGGGTGGCACCAGCCATTATCAATACCCTCCAGGGATTGTCTGCCTGGTGTCATGGGTCTTGGCCTTTCCTCCTCGGAATGATAAAGGATGAGAGGTGACCTGATAGAGGTGTATAAGATGATGAAAGGCATTGATCATGTGGATTGTCAGAGGCTTTTTCCCAGCGCTAAAATGGCTAACACAAGAGGGCACAGTTTTAAGTGTTTGGAAGTAGGTACAGAGGAGATGTTAGGGGTAAGATTTTTACACAAAGTGGTGAGTGCGTGGAATGGACTGTTGGCGACGGTGGTGGAGGTGGATACAATAGGGTGTTTTAAGAGACTCTTGGAGCTTAGAAAAATAGAGGGCTATGGGTAACTCTAGGTAGTTTGTAAAGTTATTACATGTTCAGCACAGCATTGTGGGCTGAAGGGCCTGTGTTGTGCTATAGGTTTTCTATGTTCTATGAGTCACATAAACAGGACTTGTGATATGTATCGGCTGCTCACACGACCATCCACCACCAGCTCCCATGGCTTCATGTGGCCCTGATCTGGGGGGAGGGGGGGGGCTAAGCAGATGCTACACCTTGCCAAAGAATGATCTGCAGGCTAGTGGAGGGAAGGAGTGCCTCGTACCAAGGCAAGTGCAGCTAAGGTTAGACAATAAATGCTGGTCTTGCCAGTCAGTTCACAATCCTGAACAGATGTGACAATTTCTGCCTGTGGCATTTCAGACTGCATTCATAACACAGATCAGGGAAGCTGCTAACTGTTCCTGTGATTGAGTCTTTGTGAATGTCTTTAACAGGCTGGAATAAGCAATGCTTACAAAACTGGTGTGGAAATCTTTGACAAGCAGTAAGGTCACACTTCTAGCATTGCCACCTGCAGGGTACAAATTTTATAAGCAAAGAATGCACCATACAGTTTGAGTCCATACTAGAATTTTCTGGAAATTAGGAGCTGTTACATTTAAGAAACCTTGTTCTCTTGATAAAACAGTATTGGTACTGGGTTTTGGGATGCTGCTGTGTGAAGGAGCTACAGTTCAGAAATCCAGTGGGTAAATGAAACTAGAACATCGAGTGGCAATGAATTTGAAACAATGGATGCTGCAGACACATCAGTGAAAATGACCTGTGCAAATGTTTTTGAAGACAAGCTGTTGGTTATAGATTCAGCATTGAATCGGGTTTTCCTGTGGATGAGTGTGGCCTTTAAGAACATACCAGACATACTCAACCCAGAAACCAAGGACAGATCCACAGATTTGCAGTTTGATGAGGGCTAGATCTGTGACATTCAAGATCGGTGATCCAGAACTCTTCAAGAAGGCAAGCTACAACTTAGTCAGGTTAAGAAAGCTATCTGAAGAGTGAAGACAGAATTCCAAGTGAAAGTAAAGATGAAAATTGATGCATGTTCACCAACGGAGTTCATAGGCCACTGCTTCCTGCAAGGTCAAACTGTCTATTAAAAACAGCTATGATGCCTCACACCCCAATAGCTGAATGCCTTTTATGCACACTTTGGAAGGGAAAATAAACACCAGTGTGAATCCTTGTACTGAAATATCTGTCTCAGAGGCTGACATGAGAACACTTTCCGAGATATTGAAACCACACAAAGCATCAGGCTCTAATGGTAAACCAGGCAGGACAATGAAAACCTGTGCCAAATATCTGGCTGAAGTGTTCAAGGACATCTTCACTCTGCTGCAGCTGAAGGTTCCCACCTGCTTCAAAAAGTCATCAATTCTCCTGCACTCTCCCCATAACCTTTGATGCCTTTACTAATCAAGAAACTATCAACCGCCACTTTAAATATTCCCAATCACTTGGCCACCATAGATAGAACTACAGGGAGACAGTCACCCCAAGGCTGCAGGAGTTAGATAAGTGGGTGACTGTCAGGGAAGGGAAAGGAGGATCTCAGATGGTAGAGAGCACCCCTGTGTCACTGAGCCTGGTTCCATGGTGCAGAAGGGAGAGAAGAAGATGATGAATCTGTTAGTCATAGGGGATTCCATAGTGAGGGGAACAGACAGGAGCTTTATCAGCCTGATAGAGATATCCGCATGGTATGTTGCCTCCCAGGTGCCAGGGTATGGGATGTCTCTGATCGGGTGTAAAGTATTCTGAAGGGAGAGGGTGAACAGACAGAAGTCATAGTACACATTGGTACCAATGACATTGGTAGAAAAAGGGAGGAGGTCCTGAAGAGAGAATTCAGGGTGTTGGGTAGGAAGCTGAAAAGCAGGACCTCCAGCGTAGTAATCTCAGGATTGTTGCCTGTGCCATGTGCTAAGGAGCATAAGAATAGAATGATCAGGCATATTAATGTATGACTGAGAGACTGGTGTAGGGGGCAGGGTTTCGGGTTCGTGGATCATTGGGGCCTTTTCTGGGGGAGGTACAAAAAGGATGGGTTACATCTGAACCCAAAGAAGTCCAATATCCCAGCAGGCTGTCATAAGGAGGTGGCTGGGAACGGACCCAAGTGCAAGACACAGATACTGAAGTACTAGAGATAGGACGAGGATACAGGGCGAGGGCAAGCATATGGACACGAAAACCGGGAACCCGGAATAGGACTGGACAAGAGGCCTAGGAGCCCGGGCTTGGACTCTGAGCCAGAGACTGGACAAGGACCCAGAACCTGGGTCTTGCCTCTGGCTCGGACCCCAGAACTAGGCAAGGACGTGACTTGGCTGGCAGGCAGGATGAGGCTTGAGACCAGAGACTTGAGGTGAGGCTTGAGACCAGAGACTTGAGGTGAGGCTTGAGACCAGGGGCTTGAGGTGAGGCTTGAGACCAGGGGCTTGAGGTGAGGCTTGAGACCAGGGGCTTGAGGTGAGGCTTGAGACCAGGGGCTTGAGGTGAGGCTTGAGACCAGGGACTTGAGGGGAGGCTTGAGACCAGGGACTTGAGGGGAGGCTTGAGACCAGGGGCTTGAGGTGAGGCTTGAGACCAGGGGCTTGAGGTGAGGCTTGAGACCAGGGGCTTGAGGCTTTGGGTCTCGAAGCTCCTCCTGGGCAGGGTGTGGATCACCTGGGCAGGGCGCGGATCTCCACCTGACGGAGACGAGGGACAGGAAGGGACAGAACCAACTGCAGGGTAATGGCAAGGTGGCCTGGCTTACCCGATGGAGGCAAGGGACAGGAAGGGACAGAACCAATCACAGGGTAACAGCAAGACGGCCTGACTTACCTGGCAGAGGCAAGGGACAGGAAGGGACAGAACCAACCGCAGGGTAACGGCAAGATAGCTTGGCTTACCCGACAGAGGCAAGGGACTGGAAGGGACAGAACCAATCGCAGGGTAATGTCAAGGCGGCCTGACTTACCCAGTGGAGGCAAGGAACAGGAAGGGAGCTAGGTACAGGGTAGCTCCAGGACAAGACTTCAGGCGAGACGAAGCAAGAGTTATGAGCAAGTCAAGGCAAGGCTTCAGGCAATGTAAGGCAAGACAAGAACTTCAGGCGAGGCGAGAGTTACCAGTAAGACAAGACAAGGCTTCAGGCAATGCAAGACGAGACAAGAACTTCAGGCGAGTTACCGGCAAGACATTTCAGGTGAGGAAACAGAAGGCAGGGGAAGGGATACAAGGAGTAAGGACAAAAACAATCCAGCTGCCACGCCCTGGTTTCTGGAGGTATTTATGCAACCGGTCCCAACAAGAAACAGCTGCCTCAATTGGTGCTCAACAGGAACAGAAACAGGGTAGACAGGAAAACCTGGAGCAAGGGTCGATGGACCGGACCGTGAACCGGAATACAGACTTCACGGACCGGCCCATGACACAGGCAGGTTTGATAGAGCTGTTAGGGAGGGTATAAGTTAATTTGGCAGGGGGATGGGAACCAGAGTGGTAGGGCTAAGGAAGGGGAAAACAGAAATAAATCAAAGATAGCGTGCAACAGTGATGATAGAAAGGACAGGCTGGAGATGAGGTATAATCACAGCCAGTAGGACAAGTTACAGGGCAATAGAGGTGTGGTGCAGTTAAAACAGAAAGCAACAAATACTGGACTGAAAGTGTTATATTTGAATGCACGCACGCAGCATCAGAAATAAAACGGATAATCTTGAAATTCAGCTATTGATTGGCAAGTATGACGTTGTAGTCATCTCTGAAATTTGGCTAAAGGATGGCTGCCATTGGGAGCTGAACATCCAAGGATATACGGTGTATCTGAAAGATAGGTTAGTAGGCAGAGGGGGTGGTGTAGCATTGTGTATAAGAAATAATAAATCATTAGAAAGGGATGACATAGGATCAGAAAGTGTAGAGTCTCTATGGGTTGAGTTGAGAAATGGCAAGGGTAAAAGGACCTTAAAGGCAGTTGTATACAGGCCTCCAAACAGCAGCCAGAATGTGGATTACAAATTACAGCAGGAGATAGAAAAGGTGTGTCAGAAAGACGATGTCATGATAATCATTGGGGATTTTAACATGAAAATGGATTGGGAAACCCAGGCCAGTACTGGACCTCAAGAGAGAATTTGTAGAATAGCTAAGAGATGGCTTTTTAGAACAGCTTGTTGTTGAGCCCACTAGGGGATCGGCTGTGCTGGATTGGGTGTTGTGCAATGATCCAGAGGTGACAAGAGAGCTTACGGTTAAGGAACCCTTAGGGAACAGTGATCACAATATGATCGAGTTCATTTTGAAATCTGAGAAGGAGAAACTAAATTCCAATGTGTCGGTGTTTCAGTGAAATAAAGGAAATTATAATAGCATGAGAGGGGAACTGGCCAAAGTTGACTGGAAAGGGACACTAGCAGGAAGGACAGCAGAGCATCAATGGCTGGAGTTTCTGCGAAAAATGAGGGATGTGCAAGACAGATATATTCCAAATAAGAAGAAATTTTCAAATGGAAGAAGGACACTACCGTGGCTGACAAGTGAAGTCAGAGCTGAAGTAAAAGCAAAAGAGAGGGCATACAAAGAAACTAAAGCTAGTGGAAAGGTAGAGGATTGAGAAGCTTTTAAAAACTTGCAGGAGGAAACTAAGAAGGTCATTAGGAAGGAAAAGATGAATTATGAAAGGAAATTGGCTACTAGTATCAAAGAAGATACTAAAAGCTTTAAGTATATAAAGGGTAAAAGAGAGTCGAGGGTAGATATAGAACCAATAGAAAATGATGCTGGAGATATTGTAATGAGAGATGCAGAGATGGCAGAGGAACTGAATACGTACTTTGCATCAGTCTTCACAGTGGAAAACATCTGCAGTATAACAGACATTCAAGAATGTCAGGGAAGTGAAGTAGGTGCAGTGAAAATTACACAGTACAACTGAGAGGATGCTCAGAAGCTTAATGGTCTGAAGGTGGATAAATCTCTTGGACCTGATGGAATACATCCTCGGGTTCTGAAGGGGGTAGCTGGAGAGATTGCAGAGGCATTAACAATGATCTTTCAAGAATTGAAATGGATGACTGGAAAATTGCAAATGTTACTCCACTATTTAAGAAGCAGCAGAAAGGAAACTATAGACCTGTTAGCCTGACATCAGTGGTTGGGAAGTTGTTGGAATCGATTGTTAGGGAAGAGATTTAGGAGTACCTGGAGGCACATGACAAGATAGGCCAAAGCCAGCATGGTTTTTTGAAAGGAAATTCCTGCCTGATTAACCTACTGCAGTTTTTTGAGGAAATTACAAGCAGGGTAGACAAAAGAGATACAGTAGATGTGGTGTACTTGGATTTACAGAAGGCCTTTGATAAGATGCCACACATGAGACTGTTTAGCAAGATAAGAGCCCATGGAATTACAGGGGAGTTACTAGCATGGGTGGAACATTGGCTGATCGGTAGAAAAGAGAGAATGGGAATAAAGGGATGGTGATCTGGCTGAATGCCGGTTAACAGTGGAGTTCCACAGGGATCAATGTTGGGACCGCTGCTTTTAACGATGTATGTCAATGATGTGGACTATGGGGTTAATGGATTTGTGGCTAAATTTGCTGATGATACAAAGATAAGTGGAGGAGCAGGTAGTGTTGAGGAAACAGAGAGCCTGCATAGAGACTTAGGTCATCTAGGGGAACGGACAAAGAAGTGGCAAATGAAATACAAAGTTGGAAAGTGTATCGTCATGCACTTTGGTAGAAGAAATAAACGGGCAGACTATTATTCAGATGGGGAGAGAATTCAAAATGCAGAGGTGCAAAGGGACTTGTGAGTCCTTGTGCAGGATACCCTGAAGGTTAATCTCCAGGTTGAGTTGGTGCTGAAGAAGCCAAATGCTATGTTGGCATTCATTTCTAGAGGTACAGAATATAAGAGCAGGGATGTGATGTTGAGGCTCTATAAGGCACTCGTGAAATCACACTTAGAGTATCGTGTGCAGTTTTGGGCTCCTTATTTTAGAAAGGATATACTGACATTGGAGAGGGCTCAGAGAAGATTCACGGGAATGATTCCAGGAATGAATGGGTTATCATATGAGGAACGTCTGGCAGCTGTTGGGCTGTATTCCCTGGAGATCAGGAGAATGAGTAGGGATCTCATAGAAACCTTTCAAATGTTAAAAGGCCTGAACAGATCTCATATGGCAAAGTCATTTCGCATGGTAGGGGAGTCTAGGACAAGAGAGCACAACTTCAGGATTGAAGGACATCCAATCAGAACAGAGATGCAGAGAAGTTACTTTAGTCAGAGGGCAGTAAATCTGTGGAACTTGTTGCCTCGAGCAGCTGTGGAGACCAAGTCATTGGGTGTATTTAAGGCAGACACCTAGAAACATAGAAAATCAAAAACATACAGCAGAATACAGGCCCTTCGGCCCACAAACCTGTGCCGAACATGTCCCGACCTTAGAACTACCTAGGCTTTATCCATAGCCCTCTATTTTTCTAAGCTTCATGTAGCCATCCAGGAGAATCTTAGAAGACCCTATCGTTTCTGCCTCCATCACTGCCGCCGGCAGCCCATTCCACAAACTCACCACTCTCTGCGTATATTAAAAGATCTTACCCCTGACAACTCCTCTGTACCTGCTTCCAAGCACCTTAAAACTATGCCCTCTCATGCTAGCCATCTCAGCCTTGGAGAAAAGTATCCGACTATCTGCACCATCAATGCCTCTCATTATCTTGTGCACCTCTATCAGGTCACCTCTCATCCACTGTCGCTCCATGGAGAATAGGCTGAGTTCACTCAACCTATTCTCATAAGGCATATGCCCCATTCTAGGCAACATCCTTATAAATCTCCTCTGCACCCTTTCCATGGATTTCCATCCTTCCTGTAGTGAGGTGACCAGAATTGAACACAGTACTCCAAGTGGGGTCTGACACAGGTCCTATATTGCTGCAACATTACCTCTCAGCACTTTGACTCAATCCCATGACTGATGAAGGCCAATGCACCGTATGCCTTCTTAACCACAGAGTCAAACTGCGTAGCAGCTTTTGAGTGTCCGATGGACTGAGACCCCAAGATCCCTCTGATCCTCCACACTGCCAAAAGTCTTACCATTAATGCTATATTCTGCCATCATATTTGACCTACCAAAATGAACCACCTCACACTTATCTGGGTTGAACGCCATCTGCCAATTCTCAGCCCTGTTTTGCATCCTATCAACGTCCCGTTATAACCTCCTGCGGCCCTCCACACTATCCACAACACCCGCAACCTTTGTCATCAGCAAACTTACGAACCAATCCCTCCACTTCCTCATTCAGGTCATTTATAAAAATCACAAAGAGTAGGAGTCCCAGAACAGATCTCTGAGGCACACCACTGGTCACCGGTCTCCATGCAGAATATGACCCATCTACAACCATTCTTTGCCTTCTGTGGGCAAGCCAGTTCTGGATCCACAAAGCAATGTCCCCTTGGATCCATGCCTCCTTATTTTCTCAAAAGCCTTGCATGGGGTACCTTATCAAATGCCTTGCAAAAATCCATATACACTACATCTATGGCTCTACCTTCATCAATGTGTTTAGTCACATCCTCAAAAATTTCAATCAGACTTGTAAGGTATGACCTGCCTTTGACAAAGCCTTGCTGACTATTCCTAATCGTATTATGCCTCTCCAAAGGATCATAAATCCTGTCTGTCAGGATCTTCTCCATCAGCTTACCAACCACTGAAGTAAGACTTACTGCCCTATAATTTCCTGGGCGATCCCCATTCCCTTTCTTGAACAAGCGAACAACATCTGCAACCTTCCAATCCTCTGGAACCTCTCCCATCCTCATTGATGATGCAAAGATCATTGCCAGAGGCTCAGCAATCTCCTCCCTTGCTTCCCACAGTAGCTTGGGGTACATTCCGTCCGGTCTCGGTGACTTATCCAACTTGATGATTTCCAAAAGCTCCAGCACATCCTCTTCCTTAATATCTACATTCTCAAGCTTTTCAGTCCACTGCAAGTCATCCCTACAATCGCCAAGATCCTTTTCTGTAGTGAATACTGAAGCAAAGTATTCATTAAGTACCTCCACTGTTTCCTCCGGTTCCATACACACTTTTCCACTGTCACTCTTGATTGGTCTTATTCTCTCACGTCTTATCCTCTTGCTCTTCACATACTTGTAGGATGCCTTGGAGTTTTCCTTAACCCTGTCCGCCAAGGCCTTCCCATGGCCCCTTCTGGCTCTCCTAATGTCAATCTTAAACTCCTTCCTGCTAGCCTTATAATCTTCTAGATACCTATCATTGCCTAGTTTTTTGAACCTTTCGAAAGCTCTTCTTTTCTTCTTGACTAGATTTACAACAGCCTTCGTACACCACGGACCTTGTACCCTACCATCCTTTCCACGTTTCATTGGAACGTACCTACTCAGAACCTCACGCAAATATCCCCTGAACATTTGCCACATTTCTTCCGTACATTTCCCTGAGAACATCAATTTCCAATTTATGCTTCCAAGTTCCTGCCTGATAGCCTCATATTTCACCTTACTCCAATTAAACGTTTCCCTAACTTGTCTGTTCCTATCCCTCTCCAATGCTATGGTAAAGGAGATAGAATTATGATCACTATCTCCAAAATGCTCTCCCACTGAGAGACCTGACACCTGACCAGGTTCATTTCCCAATACCATATCAAGTACAGCCTCTCCTCTTGTAGGCTTATCTACATATTGTGTTAAGAAACCTTCCTGAACACACCTAACAAAACAACACACCCCATCTAAACTCTTCACTCTAGGGAGATGCCAATCAGTATTTGGGAAATAAAAATCTTCCACAACAACCCTGTTATTATTATTCCTTTCCAAAATCTGTGTCCCTATCTGCTCCTCGATGTCCCTGTTACTATTGGGTGATCTATAAAAAACACCCAATAGAGTTATTGACCCCTTCCTATTCTTAACTTCCACCCACAGTGACTCCGTAGACATCCTCTCCAGGAATTCCTCCTTTTCTGTAGCCGTGACATTATCTCTGATCAACAGTGCCATGCCCCCACTTCTTTTGCCTCCCTCCCTATCAGACATAGATAGGGTCTTGATTAGCCAGGGCATCAAAAGGTAAGGGGCGAAGGCAGCAGAGTGGGGATGACTAGAAGAGTTGGATCAGCCCACGATTGAATGGCAGAGCAGACTCAATGGGCCGAATGTCCTACTTCTGCTCCTATATCTTATGGTCTTATGGTCTTACCCCTCAAGTCACTTTTAAATTTTTCCCCTCTCACCTTAATTCTATGACCTCTAGTTTTAGATTCTCCTACCCCCGGGAAAAGTTTGTGACCTATATCCGTATTTATTTTCTAAACATCTATGAGCTCACCCCTCAGCATTCCAACACTTAAGCAAAAAAAATCTCCTGGCTTATCTGGAATCTCGTTATAGCTCCAACCTTCCAATCCCAGTAACATCTTCAATTTTCCGTCAGTCCAATCAAATTGGGAATGAGAGGATCAACTCACTGATCTGTGAATGAGATTTAAAAAAGCAGCTTTTATGGGTTTTCAGCATTTTCCAGTGTCCCGTACATATAATGATTCATTAGCAAGGGCAAATAAAAATAAGGCAGGAACAAACGGAGCAGCCATTGTGTGAGTGGACCAGTGTTAGAGTGGGGAGGCTTGGCTTATCAGGCTTTGTCAAGAACAGACTTGGGTGAGGTACTTTCTTGGTAAGTTTGTTCTTCATTCTTTATTTGTTGTTTCTTAGTATAGAACAACAAGGATGGATCGTGGGGATGTGTTGTGTGCTTTGTATGAGTTGTAGGAATTCTGGGAGACCTCCAGCCTCACAGACAACCAGATCTGCACCAGGTGCACATAGCTGCAACTACTCAACATGCAGGTCCATTGGGAAAATCAGGTTGGTAATGGATCTCAAGAAAGAGAGTTTGTTGAATACCTATGAGATGGCTTTTTAGAGCAGTTTGTCGTAAAGCCTGGGGGGTGAGCTATACTGAATTGGGTGTTATGTAATGAACCGGAGGTGATTAGGGAGCTTAAGGTAAAAGAATCCTGAGGAGACAGTGATCACAATATGATTGAGTTCAACTTGAAATTGGATAGGGAGAAAGTAAAATTCTGACATAGTAGTATTTCAGTGGAGTAAAGAATTACAGTGGCATGAGAGAGGGGTTGGTGAAAATAAATTGGAAGGTGATGCTGACAGGGATGACAGCAGAGCAGCAACGGTGTGAGTTTCTAGGAAAAATGAGGAAGGTGCAGGGTAGATGTATTCCAAAAACAAAGAAATATTCAAATGGCAAAATAGTACAACTCTGGCTGACAAGGGAAATCAAGGTTAATGTAAAAGTAAATAGAGGATTTGGAAGCTTTTAAAACCCTACAGAGAGCAACAAAAAGAATCATTAGAAGGGAAAGGATGAAATATGAAAGCAAGCTAGCAAACAATATCAAAGTGGATAGTAAAAGCTTTTTCAAATATGTAAAAAAAAGAGACAAGAGTAGATATAGAACTGCTAGAAAATGAGGCTGAAGAAATAATAACAGGGGCTAAGGAGATGGCAGATGAACAAAATGAGTATTTTGCATCAGCCTTCACTGTGGAAGACACTAGCAGTGTGCCAATGTTGACACATATGAGGAAAGAGAAGTGAATGTAGTTACTATAACAAGGGGGAAGGTGCTCAAAAAGCTGAAAGACCTAAAGGTTCACAAGTCACCTGGACCAGATGAACTGCACCCTATGGTTCTGAAAGAAGTAGCAGTTGACATTGTGGAGATATTATCATAGAAAAAAATAGGTGCAGGAGTAGGCCATTCGGCCCTTCGAGCCTGCACCGCCATTTATTATGATCATGGCTGATCATCCAACTCAGAACCCCGCCCCAGCCTTCCCTCCATACCCCCTGACCCCCGTAGCCACAAGGGCCATATCTAACTCCCTCTTAAATATAGCCAATGAACTGGCCTCAACTGTTTCCTGTGGCAGAGAATTCCACAGATTCACCACTCTCTGTGTGAAGAAGTTTTTCCTAATCTCGGTCCTAAAAGGCTTCCCCTCTATCCTCAAACTGTGGCCCCTCGTTCTGGACTTCCCCAACATCGGGAACAATCTTCCTGCATCTAGCCTGTCCAATCCCTTTAGGATCTTATACGTTTCAATCAGATCCCCCCTCAATCTTCTAAATTCCAACGAGTACAAGCCCAGTTCATCCAGTCTTTCTTCATATGAAAGTCCTGCCATCCCAGGAATCAATCTGGTGAACCTTCTTTGTACTCCCTCTATGGCAAGGATGTCTTTCCTCAGATTAGGGGACCAAAACTGCACACAATACTCCAGGTGCGGTCTCACCAAGGCCTTGTACAACTGCAGTAGTACCTCCCTGCTCCTGTACTCGAATCCTCTCGCTATAAATGCCAACATACCATTCGCCTTTTTCACCGCCTGCCGTACCTGCATGCCCACTTTCAATGACTGGTGTATAATGACACCCAGGTCTCATTGCACCTCCCCTTTTTCTAATCGGCCACCATTCAGATAATAATCTGTTTTCCTATTTTTGCCACCAAAGTGGATAATTTCACATTTATCCACATTAAATTGCATCTGCCATGAATTTGCCCACTCACCCAACCTATCCAAGTCACCCTGCATCCTCTTAGCATCCTCCTCACAGCTAACACTGCCCCCCAGCTTCGTGTCATCCGCAAACTTGGAGATGCTGCATTTAATTCCCTCATCCAAGTCATTAATATATATTGTAAACAACTGGGGTCCCAGCACTGAGCCTTGCGGTACCCCACTAGTCACCGCCTGCCATTCTGAAAAGGTCCCGTTTATTCCCAATCTTTGCTTCCTGTCTGCTAACCAACTCTCCACCCACACCAATACCCTACCCCCAATACCGTGTGCTTTAAGTTTGCACACTAATCTCCTGTGTGGGACCTTGTCAAAAGCCTTCTGAAAATCCAAATATACCACATCCACAGGTTCTCCCCTATCCACTCTACTAGTTACATCCTCAAAAAATTCAATGAGATTCGTCAGACATGATTTTCCTTTCACAAATCCATGCTGACTTTGTCCGATCATTTCACTGCTTTCCAAATGTGCTGTTATCACATCCTTGATAACTGACTCCAGCAGTTTCCCCACCACCGACGTTAGGCTATTTGGTCTATAATTCCCCGGTTTCTCTCTCCCTCCTTTTTTAAAAAGTGGAGTTACATTAGCCACCCTCCAATCCTCAGGAACTAGTCCAGAATCTAATGAGTTTTGAAAAATTATCACTAATGCATCCACTATTTCTTGGGCTACTTCCTTAAGCACTCTGGGATGCAGACCATCTGGCCCTGGGGATTTATCTGCCTTCAATCCCTTCAATTTATCTAACACCACTTCCCTACTAACATGTATTTCGCTCAGTTCCTCCATCTCACTGGACCCTCTGTCCCCTACTATTTCTGGAAAATTATTCATGTCCTCCTTAGTGAAGACAGAACCAAAGTAATTATTCAATTGGTCTGCCATGCTCCCCGTAATCAATTCACCTGTTTCTGTCTGCAGGGGACCTACATTTGTCTTTACCAGTCTTTTCCTTTTTACATATCTATAAAAGCTTTTACAGTCCGTTTTTATGTTCCCTGCCAGTTTTCTCTCATAATCTTTTTTCCCCTTCCTAATTAAGCCCTTTGTCCTCCTCTGCTGAACTCTGAATTTCTCCCAGTCCTCAGGTGAGCCACTTTCTCTGGCTAATTTGTATGCTTCTTCTTTGGAATTGATACTATCCCTAATTTCTCTTGTCAGCCACGGGTGCACTACCTTCCTTGATTTATTCTTTTGCCAAACTGGGATGAACAATTGTTGTAGTTCATCCATGCAACCTTTAAATGCTTGCCATTGCATATCCACCGTCAATCCTTTAAGTGTCATTTGCCAGTCTATCTTAGCTAATTCACGTCTCATACCTTCAAAGTTACCCCTCTTTAAGTTCAGAACCTTTGTTTCTGAATTAACTATGTCACTCTCCATCTTAATGAAGAATTCCACCATATTATGGTCACTCTTACCCAAGGGGCCTCTCACGACAAGATTGCTAATTAACCCTTCCTCATTGCTCAAAACCCAGTCCAGAATAGCCTGCTCTCTAGTTGGTTCCTCGACATGTTGGTTCAAAAAACCATCCCGCATACATTCCAAGAAATCCTCTTCCTCAGCACCTTTACCAATTTGGTTCACCCAATCTACATGTAGATTGAAGTCACCCATTATAACTGCTGTTCCTTTATTGCATACATTTCTAATTTCCTGTTTAATACCATCTCCGACCTCACTACTACTGTTAGGTGGCCTGTACACAACTCCCACCAGCGTCTTCTGCCCCTTAGTGTTACGCAGCTCTACCCATATCGATTCCACATCTTACCGGCTTATGCCCTTCCTTTCTATTGCGTTAATCTCTTCTTTAACCAGCAACGCCACCCCACCTCCCCTTCCTTCATGTCTATCCCTCCTGAATATTGATTATCCCTGAACGTTGAGCTCCCATCCCTGGTCACCCTGGAGCCATGTCTCTGTGATCCCAACTATATCATAATCATTAATAACAATCTGCACTTTCAATTCATCCACCTTATTACGAATGCTCCTTGCATTGACACACAAAGCCTTCAGGCGCTCTTTTACAACTCTCTTAGCCCTTATACAATTATGCTGAAAAGTGGCCCTTTTTAATGCTTGCCCTGGATTTGTCGGCCTGCCACTTTTACTTTTCTCCATAGTACTTTTTGTTTCTACCCTCACTTTACACCCCTCTGTCTCTCTGCACTGGTTCCCATCCCCCTGTTGTGAACTAACCTCCTCACGCCTAGCCTCTTTAGTTTGATTCCCACCCCCCAACCATTCTAGTTTAAAGTCACCTCAGTAGCCCCCGCTAATCTCCCTGCCAGGATATCAATGCTCTTTCAAAAATTATTGGACTCTGGCATGATGGCAGAGGACTGAAAAATTGCAAATGTCACTCAATTACTTATAATAAATTACTATGATTGCAAAACGTAACATAAAGATTTTTACGCCTCATGTATGTGAAGGATGTAAGAAATAAAGTCAATTCAATTCAAGCCGAGCCAAGATGCAAAGGGACTTGCGAGTCCTTGTGCAGAACGTCTTAACTCTTGCAGGTAGAATCAGTGGCGAGGAGGGCAAATGCCATGTTAGCATTCATTTCAATAGGTCTAGAATATAAGAGCAGGGATGTGATACTGAGGCTTTAAGGCACTGATGAAGCTTCACCTTGAGTATTGTGAGCAGTTTTGGGCTCCTCATCTAAGAAAAGATGTGCTGGCATTGGAGAGGGTCCAGGGGAGGTTCACAAGGATGATTCTGGGACTGAAAGGGTTCTCATATGAGGACTGTTTGAAGGCTCTGGGTCTGTACTCACTGGAATTTAAAGGATGAGGGGGGGATCTCATTGAACCTTTTGAATGTTGAAAGGCCTAGACAGTAAATGTGGAAAGGATGATTCCTATGGTGGGGAAGTCTAGACCAAGAGGGCACAATCAGGATAGAGGAGTGTCCATTTGAAACAGAGATGCAGAGAAATTTCTTTAGCCAAAAGGTGGGGAATTTGTGGAATTTATTACCACAAGCAGCTATGGAGGCCAGGTTGTTGGGTGTATGTAAGGCTTGATACGTTCTTGATTGGACATGGCATCAAAGGTTACAGTGAGAAGGCTGGGGAGTTGGGCTGAGGAGGGGAAAAAAGGATCAGCCCAATTCTGCTCCTATGTCTTATAGTTTTCTGGGCTTATAGACAATAGACAATAGACAATAGGTGCAGGAGTAGGCCATCCAGCCC